>NC_089882.1:23719681-24322954 GCF_040182565.1 Anser cygnoides
TGCATCCCTAGTGGTGCCAGTGCACTCTCTGGACTCACTGCAGTGCATCCCCAGTGGTGCCAGAGCACTCTCTGGACTCACTGCACTGCATCCCCAGTGGTGCCAGTGCACTCTCTGGACTCACTGCAGTGCATCACCAGTGGTGCCAGTGCACTCTCTAGAGTCACTGCACTGCATCCCCAGTGGTGCCAGTGCACTCTCTGGACTCACTGCAGTGCATCCACAGTGGTGCCAGTGCACTCTCTGGAGTCACTGCACTGCATTCCCATTGGTGCCAGTGCACTCTGTGGAGTCACTGCACTGCATCCCCAGTGGTGCCAGTGCACTCTCTGGACTCACTGCACTGCATCCCCAGTGGTGCCAGTGCAATCTCTGGACTCACTGCACTGCATCCCCAGTGGTGCCAGTGCACTCTCTGGACTCACTGCACTGCATCCCGAAGGTTCCAGCGCACTCTCTGGACTCACTGCAGTGCATCCCCAGTGGTGCCAGTGCACTCTCTGGACTCACTGTACTGCATCCCCAGTGGTGCCAGTGCACTCTCTGGACTCACTGCATTGCATCCCCAGTGGTGCCAGTGCACTCTCTGGACTCACTGCAGTGCATACCCAGTGGTGACAGTGCACTCTCTGGATTCACTGCACTGCATCCCCAGTGGTGCCAGTGCACTCTCTGGACTCACTGCAGTGCATCACCAGTGGTGCCAGTGCACTCTCTAGAGTCACTGCACTGCATCCCCAGTGGTGCCAGTGCACTCTCTGGACTCACTGCAGTGCATCCACAGTGGTGCCAGTGCACTCTCTGGAGTCACTGCACTGCATTCCCATTGGTGCCAGTGCACTCTGTGGAGTCACTGCACTGCATCCCCAGTGGTGCCAGTGCACTCTCTGGACTCACTGCACTGCATCCCCAGTGGTGCCAGTGCAATCTCTGGACTCACTGCACTGCATCCCCAGTGGTGCCAGTGCACTCTCTGGACTCACTGCACTGCATCCCGAAGGTTCCAGCGCACTCTCTGGACTCACTGCAGTGCATCCCCAGTGGTGCCAGTGCACTCTCTGGACTCACTGTACTGCATCCCCAGTGGTGCCAGTGCACTCTCTGGACTCACTGCATTGCATCCCCAGTGGTGCCAGTGCACTCTCTGGACTCACTGCAGTGCATACCCAGTGGTGACAGTGCACTCTCTGGATTCACTGCACTGCATCCCCAGTGGTGCCAGTGCACTCTCTGGACTCACTGCACTCCATCCGCAGTGGTGCCAGTGCACTCTCTGGACTCACTGCACTGCATCCCCAGTGGTGCCAGTGCACTCTCTGGACTCACTGCAGTGCATCCCCACTGGTGCCAGTACACTCTCTGGACTCACAGCACTGCATCCCCAAAGGTGCCAGTGCACTCTCTAGACTCACTGCACTGCATCCCCAGAGGTGCCAGTGCACTCTATGGACTCACTACAGTGCATCCCCAGTGGTGCCAGTGCAGTCTCTGGACTCACTGCACTGCATCCCCAGTGGTGCCAGTGCACTCTCTGGACTCACTACACTAAAGCCCCAGTGGTGCCAGTGCACACTCTGGACTCACTGCAGTGCATCCCCAGTGGTGCCAGTGCACTCTCTGGACTCACTGCACTGCATGCACAGTGGTGCCAGTGCACTCTCTGGACTCACTGCATTGCATCCCCAGTGGTGCCAGTGCACTCTCTGGACTCACTGCAGTGCATACCCAGTGGTGACAGTGCACTCTCTGGATTCACTGCACTGCATCCCCAGTGGTGCCAGTGCACTCTCTGGACTCACTGCACTGCATCCCGAAGGTTCCAGCGCACTCTCTGGACTCACTGCACTGCATCCCCAGTGGTGCCAGTGCACTCTCTGGACTCACTGCACTCCATCCGCAGTGGTGCCAGTGCACTCTCTGGACTCACTGCACTGCATCCCCAGTGGTGCCAGTGCACTCTCTGGACTCACTGCAGTGCATCCCCACTGGTGCCAGTACACTCTCTGGACTCACAGCACTGCATCCCCAAAGGTGCCAGTGCACTCTCTAGACTCACTGCACTGCATCCCCAGTGGTGCCAGTGCACTCTATGGACTCACTACAGTGCATCCCCAGTGGTGCCAGTGCAGTCTCTGGACTCACTGCACTGCATCCCCAGTGGTGCCAGTGCACTCTCTGGACTCACTACACTAAAGCCCCAGTGGTGCCAGTGCACTCTCTGGACTCACTGCAGTGCATCCCCACTGGTGCCAGTACACTCTCTGGACTCACAGCACTGCATCCCCAAAGGTGCCAGTGCACTCTCTAGACTCACTGCACTGCATCCCCAGTGGTGCCAGTGCACTCTATGGACTCACTACAGTGCATCCCCAGTGGTGCCAGTGCAGTCTCTGGGCTCACTGCACTGCATCCCCAGTGGTGCCAGTGCACTCTCTGGACTCCCTACAGTACATCCCCAGTGGTGCCAGCGCACTCTGTGGACTCACTGTACTGCATCCCCAGTGGTGCCAGTGCACTCTCTGGGCTCACTGCAGTGCATCCCCAGTGGTGCCAGTGCACTCTCTGCACTCACTCCACTGCATCCCCAGTGGTGCCAGTGCACTCTCTGGACTCACTGCAGTGCATCCCCAGTGGTGCCAGTGCAGTCTCTGGACTCATTGCACTCCATCCCCATTGGTGCTAGTGCACTCTCTGGAGTCACTGCAGTGCATCCCCAGTGGTGCCAGTGCACTCTCTGGACTCACTGCAGTGCATCCCCAGTGGTGCCAGTGCACTCTCTGAGTCACTGCACTGCAATCCCAGTGGTGCCAGTGCACTCTCTGGAGTCACTGCAGTGCATCCCCAGTGGTGCCACTGCACTCTCTGGACTCAATGCACTGCATCCCCAGTGGTGCCAGTGCAGTCTCTGGACTCACTGCACTGCATCCCCAGTGCTGCCAGTGCAATCTCTGGACTCACTGCAGTGCATCCCTAGTGGTGCCTGTGCAGTCTCTGGAGTCACTGCACTAAAACCCCAGTGGTGCTAGTGCACTCTCTGGACTCACTGCAGTGCATCCCCAGTGGTGCCAGTTCACTCTCTGGACTCACTCTACTGCATCCCCAGTGGTGCCAGTGCACTCTCTGGACTCACTGCAGTGCATCCCCAGTGGTGCCAGTACACTCTCTGGATTCCATGCAGTGCATCCCCAGTGGTGCCAGTGCACTCTCTGGACTCACTGTACTGCATCCCCAGTGGTGCCAGTGCACTCTCTGGACTCACTGCAGTGCATCCCCAGTGGTGCCAGTGCACTCTCTGTAGTCACTGCACTGCATCCCCAGTCGTGCCAGTGCACTCTCTAGACTCACTGCACTGCATCCCCAGTGGTGCCAGTGCACTCTCTGGAGTCACTGCACTGCATCCCCAGTGGTGCCAGTGCACTCTCCGGACTCACTGCACTGCATCCCCAGTGGTGCAAGTGGACTTTCTGGACTCACTGCACTGCATCCCCAGGGGTGCCAGTGCACTCTCTGGACTCACTGCAGTGCATCCCCAGTGGTGCCAGTGCACTCTCTAGACTCACTGCACTGCATCCACAGTGGTGCAAGTGGACTTTCTGGACTCACTGCACTGCATCACCAGTGGTGCCAGTGCACTCTCTGGAGTCACTGCACTAAAACCCCAGTGGTGCCAGTGCACTCCCTGGACTCACTGCACTGCATCCCCAAGGTGCCAGTGCAATCTCTGGACTCAACTGCACTGCATCACCAGTGGTGCCAGTGCACTGTATGGACTCACTGCAGTGCCTCCCCAGTGGTTCCAATGCACTCTCTGGACTCACTGCAGTGCATCCCCAGTGGTGCCAGTGCACTCTCTGGACTCACTGTACTGCATCCCCAGTGGTGCCAGTGCACTCTCTGGACTCACTGCACTGCATCCTCAGTGGTGCCAGTGCACTCTCTGGACTCACTGCAGTGCATCCCCAGTGGTGCCAGTGCACTCTCTGGACTCACTGCAGTGCATCCCCAGTGGTGCCAGTGCACTCTCTGGACTCACTGCACTGCATCCACAGTGGTGCCAGTGCACTCTCTGGACTCACTGCACTGCATCCCCAGTGGTGACAGTGCACTCTCTGGACTCACTGCAGTGCATCCCCAGTGGTGCCAGTGCACTCTCTGGACTCACTGCAGTGCATCACCAGTGGTGCCAGTGCACTCTCTGGAGTCACTGCACTGCATCCCCAGTGGTGCCAGTGCACTCTCTGGACTCACTGCAGTGCATCCACAGTGGTGCCAGTGCACTCTCTGGACTCACTGCACTGCATTCCCAGTGGTGCCAGTGCACTCTGTGGAGTCACTGCACTGCATCCCCAGTGGTGCCAGTGCACTCTCTGGACTCACTGCACTGAATCCCCAGTGGTGCCAGTGCAATCTCTGGACTCACTGCACTGCATCCCCAGTGGTGCCAGTGCACTCTCTGGACTCACTGCACTGCATCCCGAAGGTTCCAGCGCACTCTCTGGACTCACTGCAGTGCATCCCCAGTGGTGCCAGTGCACTCTCTGGACTCACTGTACTGCATCCCCAGTGGTGCCAGTGCACTCTCTGGACTCACTGCATTGCATCCCCAGTGGTGCCAGTGCACTCTCTGGACTCACTGCAGTGCATACCCAGTGGTGACAGTGCACTCTCTGGATTCACTGCACTGCATCCCCAGTGGTGCCAGTGCACTCTCTGGACTCACTGCACTCCATCCGCAGTGGTGCCAGTGCACTCTCTGGACTCACTGCAGTGCATCCCCAGTGGTGCCAGTGCACTCTCTGGACTCACTGCAGTGCATCCCCACTGGTGCCAGTACACTCTCTGGACTCACAGCACTGCATCCCCAAAGGTGCCAGTGCACTCTCTAGACTCACTGCACTGCATCCCCAGTGGTGCCAGTGCACTCTATGGACTCACTACAGTGCATCCCCAGTGGTGCCAGTGCAGTCTCTGGACTCACTGCACTGCATCCCCAGTGGTGCCAGTGCACTCTCTGGACTCACTACACTAAAGCCCCAGTGGTGCCAGTGCACTCTCTGGACTCACTGCAGTGCATCCCCAGTGGTGCCAGTGCACTCTCTGGACTCACTGCACTGCATCCCCAGTGGTGCCAGTGCACTCTCTGGACTCACTGCACTGCATCCCCAGTGGTGCCAGTGCACTCTCTGGACTCACTGCACTGCATCCCCAGTGGTGCCAGTGCACTCTCTGGACTCACTGCAGTGCATCCCTAGTGGTGCCAGTGCACTCTCTGGACTCACTGCAGTGCATCCCCAGTGGTGCCAGAGCACTCTCTGGACTCACTGCACTGCATCCCCAGTGGTGCCAGTGCACTCTCTGGACTCACTGCAGTGCATCACCTGTGGTGCCAGTGCACTCTCTGGACTCACTGCAGTGCATCCCCAGTGGTGCCAGTGCACTCTCTGGACTCACTGCAGTGCATCCACAGTGGTGCCAGTGCACTCTCTGGAGTCACTGCACTGCATTCCCATTGGTGCCAGTGCACTCTGTGGGTCACTGCACTGCATCCCCAGTGGTGCCAGTGCACTCTCTGGACTCACTGCACTGCATCCCCAGTGGTGCCAGTGCAATCTCTGGACTCACTGCACTGCATCCCCAGTGGTGCCAGTGCACTCTCTGGACTCACTGCACTGCATCCCGAAGGTTCCAGCGCACTCTCTGGACTCACTGCAGTGCATCCCCAGTGGTGCCAGTGCACTCTCTGGACTCACTGTACTGCATCCCCAGTGGTGCCAGTGCACTCTCTGGACTCACTGCATTGCATCCCCAGTGGTGCCAGTGCACTCTCTGGACTCACTGCAGTGCATACCCAGTGGTGACAGTGCACTCTCTGGATTCACTGCACTGCATCCCCAGTGGTGCCAGTGCACTCTCTGGACTCACTGCAGTGCATCACCAGTGGTGCCAGTGCACTCTCTAGAGTCACTGCACTGCATCCCCAGTGGTGCCAGTGCACTCTCTGGACTCACTGCAGTGCATCCACAGTGGTGCCAGTGCACTCTCTGGAGTCACTGCACTGCATTCCCATTGGTGCCAGTGCACTCTGTGGAGTCACTGCACTGCATCCCCAGTGGTGCCAGTGCACTCTCTGGACTCACTGCACTGCATCCCCAGTGGTGCCAGTGCAATCTCTGGACTCACTGCACTGCATCCCCAGTGGTGCCAGTGCACTCTCTGGACTCACTGCACTGCATCCCGAAGGTTCCAGCGCACTCTCTGGACTCACTGCAGTGCATCCCCAGTGGTGCCAGTGCACTCTCTGGACTCACTGTACTGCATCCCCAGTGGTGCCAGTGCACTCTCTGGACTCACTGCATTGCATCCCCAGTGGTGCCAGTGCACTCTCTGGACTCACTGCAGTGCATACCCAGTGGTGACAGTGCACTCTCTGGATTCACTGCACTGCATCCCCAGTGGTGCCAGTGCACTCTCTGGACTCACTGCACTCCATCCGCAGTGGTGCCAGTGCACTTTCTGGACTCACTGCAGTGCATCCCCAGTGGTGCCAGTGCACTCTCTGGACTCACTGCAGTGCATCCCCACTGGTGCCAGTACACTCTCTGGACTCACAGCACTGCATCCCCAAAGGTGCCAGTGCACTCTCTAGACTCACTGCACTGCATCCCCAGAGGTGCCAGTGCACTCTATGGACTCACTACAGTGCATCCCCAGTGGTGCCAGTGCAGTCTCTGGACTCACTGCACTGCATCCCCAGTGGTGCCAGTGCACTCTCTGGACTCACTACACTAAAGCCCCAGTGGTGCCAGTGCACACTCTGGACTCACTGCAGTGCATCCCCAGTGGTGCCAGTGCACTCTCTGGACTCACTGCACTGCATCCACAGTGGTGCCAGTGCACTCTCTGGACTCACTGCATTGCATCCCCAGTGGTGCCAGTGCACTCTCTGGACTCACTGCAGTGCATACCCAGTGGTGACAGTGCACTCTCTGGACTCACTGCACTGCATCCCCAGTGGTGCCAGTGCACTCTCTGGACTCACTGCATTGCATCCCCAGTGGTGCCAGTGCACTCTCTGGACTCACTGCAGTGCTTTCCCAGTGGTGCCAGTGCACTATCTGGAGTCACTGCACTGCATCCCCAGTGGTGCCACTGCACTCTCTGGACTCACTGCACTGCACCCCAGTGGAGCCAGTGCACTCTCTGGACTCACTGCACTGCATCCCCAGTGGTGCCAGTGCACTCTCTGCACTCACTGCAGTGCATCCCCAGTGGTGCCAGTGCACTCTCTGGACTCACTGCACTGCATCCCCAGTAGTTCCAGTGCACTATCTGGACTCACTGCAGTGCATCCCCAGTGGTGCCAGTGCACTCTCTGGAGTTACTGGACTGCATCTCCAGTGGTGCCAGTGCACTCTCTGGACTCACTGCACTGCATCCCCAGTGGTGCCAGTGCACTCTCTGGAGTCACTGCACTACATCCCCAGTGGTGCCAGTGCACTCTCTGCACTCATTGCTCTGCATCCCCAGTGGTGCCAGTGCACTCTCTGGACTCACTGCACTGCATCCCCAAAGGTGCCAGTGCACTCTCTAGACTCACTGCACTGCATCCCCAGAGGTGCCAGTGCACTCTATGGACTCACTACAGTGCATCCCCAGTGGTGCCAGTGCAGTCTCTGGACTCACTGCACTGCATCCCCAGTGGTGCCAGTGCACTCTCTGGACTCACTACACTAAAGCCCCAGTGGTGCCAGTGCACACTCTGGACTCACTGCAGTGCATCCCCAGTGGTGCCAGTGCACTCTCTGGACTCACTGCACTGCATCCACAGTGGTGCCAGTGCACTCTCTGGACTCACTGCATTGCATCCCCAGTGGTGCCAGTGCACTCTCTGGACTCACTGCAGTGCATACCCAGTGGTGACAGTGCACTCTCTGGATTCACTGCACTGCATCCCCAGTGGTGCCAGTGCAGTCTCTGGACTCACTGCACTGCATCCCGAAGGTTCCAGCGCACTCTCTGGACTCACTGCAGTGCATCCCCAGTGGTGCCAGTGCACTCTCTGCACTCACTGTACTGCATCCCCAGTGGTGCCAGTGCACTCTCTGGAGTCACTGCATTGCATCCCCAGTGGTGCCAGTGCACTCTCTGGACTCACTGCACTGCATCCCCAGTGGTGCCAGTGCACTCTCTGCACTCACTGAAGTGCATCCCCAGTGGTGCCAGTGCACTCTCTGGACTCACTGCACTGCATCCCCAGTAGTTCCAGTGCACTATCTGGACTCACTGCAGTGCATCCCCAGTGGTGCCAGTGCACTCTCTGGAGTTACTGGACTGCATCTCCAGTGGTGCCAGTGCACTCTCTGGACTCACTGCACTGCATCCCCAGTGGTGCCAGTGCACTCTCTGGAGTCACTGCACTACATCCCCAGTGGTGCCAGTGCACTCTCTGCACTCATTGCTCTGCATCCCCAGTGGTGCCAGTGCACTCTCTGGACTCACTGCACTGCATCCCCATTGGTGCCAGTGCACTCTCTGGACTCACTACAGTGCATCCCCAGTGGTGCCAGTGCCCTCTCTGGACTCACTGCACTGCATCCCCAGTGGTGCCAGTGCACTCTCTGGACCCACTGCAGTGCATCCCCAGTGGTGCCAGTGCACTCTCTGGACTCACTGCACTGCATCCCCAGTGGTGCCAGTGCACTCTCTGGACTCACTGCACTGCATCCCCAGTGGTGCCAGTGCACTCTCTGGACTCACTGCACTGCATCCCCAGTGGTGCCAGTGCACTCTCTGGACTCACTGCAGTGCATCCCCATTGGAGCCAGTGCACTCTCTGGCGTCACTGCACTGCATCCCCAGTGGTGCTGGTGCACTCTCTGGACTCACTTCAGTGCATCCCAAGTGGTGCCAGTGCACTCTCTGGACTCACTGCACTGCATCCCCAGTGGTGCCAGTGCACTCTCTGCACTCACTCCACTGCATCCCCAGTGGGGCCAGTGCACTGTCTGCACTCACTGCACTGCATCTCCAGTGGTGCCAGTGCAGTCTCTGGACTCACTGCACTCCATCCCCATTCGTGCTAGTGCACTCTCTGGACTCACTGCAGTGCATCCCCAGTGGTGCCAGTGCACTCTCTGGACTCACTGCACTGCATCCCCAGTGGTGCCAGTGCACTCTCTGGACTCACTGCACTGCATCCCCAGTGGTGCCAGTGCACTCTCTGGAGGCACTGCACTGCATCCCCAGTGGTGCTGGTGCACTCTCTGGACTCAATGCAGTGCATCCCCTGTGGTGCCAGTGCACTCTCTGGACTCACTGCACTGCATATCCAGTGCTGACAGTGCACTCTCTGGACTCCCTACAGTACATCCCCAGTGGTGCCAGCGCACTCTGTGGACTCACTGCACTGCATCCCCAGTGGTGCCAGTGCACTCTCTGGACTCACTGCAGTGCATCCCCTGTTGTGCCAGTGCACTCTCTGCACTGACTCCACTGCATCTCCAGTGGTGCCACTGCAGTCTCTGGACTCACTGCACTGCATCCCCAACGTGCCAGTGCACTCTCTGGACTCACTGCACTGCTCCAGCCGCGGCAGCCGCTCATGCCGCACCAGCCGCGGCAGCCGCTCCAGCCTCGGCATCCGCTCCAGCCGCGTCAGCCGCTCATGCCGCGGTAGCCCCACCAGCCGTGAAAGCCGCTCTAGACGCTCCAGCCGCGGCAGCCGCTCCAGCCGCGGCAGCCGCTCCATCCGCGGCAGCCGCTCGAGCCGCTCCAACCGCGACAGCCGCTCCATCCGCGGCAGCCGCTCCAGCCGCTCCAGCCGCGGCAGCCGCTCCAACCGCGACAGCCGCTCCAGCCGCTACCGAGTGGAGCGGCTGCCACGGCTGGAGCGGCTGCCGCGGTTGGAACGGCTGCCGCGTCTGGCGGGGCTGTAGCGGCTGCCGGGCTTGGAGCGTCTGCCGCGTCTGCCGCGGATGGAGCGGCTGCCGCGGCTGGAGCGGCTGCCGCGGTTGGAGCGGCTGCCTCGGCTGGAGCGGCTGGAGCGGCTGCCGCGGCTGGGACTGGGGATGCCTGCGAGCTGCACCACTGGGGATGACTGCAGGGCGGCTGGAGCGGCTACAGAGAGTGCACTGGAACCACAGGGGATGCGAGGCTGGACTGGGGGGCTACCGCGGCTGGAGCGGCTGCCGCGGCTGGAGCAGTGCAGTGAGTCCAGAGAGTGCAAACGCACCAGTGAGAATGGAGTGCAGTGAGTCCAGAGAGTGCACTGGCACCACTGGGGATGCAGTGCAGTGACTCCAGAGAGTGCACTGGCACCACTGGGGATGTAGTGCAGTGAAACCAGAGAGTGCACTGGCACCACTGGGGATGCACTGCAGTGAGTCCAGAGAGTGCACTGGCACCACTGGGGATGCACTGCAGGGACTCTAGAGTGTGCACTGGCACCACTGGGGATGCAATGCAGTGACTACAGAGAGTGCACTGGAACCACAGGGGATGCACTGCAGTGACTCTAGAGTGTGCAGTGCAGTGAGTGTGCACCACTGGGGATGCACTGCAGAGAGTGAAACCAGAGAGTGAGTGAGTCCAGAGTGCACTGGCACCACAGAGAGTGTGCACTGGCACTGGCACAGTGACTCTAGAGTGTGCACTGGCACCACTGGGGATGGAGTGCAGTGCACCAGATCAGTCAGTCAGTCTAGAGAGTGCACTGGCACCACTTGGGTTTTAGTGCAGTGAGTGCAGAGAGTGCAATGGCTCCACTTGGGATGCAGTGCAGTGAGTCCAGAGAGTGCACTGGCACCACTGGGGATGCAGTACAGTGAGTCCAGAGAGTGCACTGGCACCACTGGGAATGAACTGCAGTGAGTCCAGAGAGTGCACTGGCACCACTTGGGATGGAGTGCAGTGAGTCCAGAGAGTGCGCTGGCACCAATGGGGATGCAGTGCAGTGAGTCCAGAGAGTGCACTGGCACCACTGGGAATGCACTGCAGTAAGTCCAGAGAGTGCACTGGCTCCACTGGGGATGCAGTGCAGTGAGTCCAGAGAGTGCACTGGCACCACCGGGAATGCACTGCAGTGAGTCCAGAGAGTGCACTGGCACCACTGGGGATGCAGTGCAGTGAGTCCAGAGAGGGCACTGGCACCACTGGGGATGCACTGTAGTGAGTCCAGAGAGTGCACTGGCACCACTGGGGATGCAGTGCAGTGAGTCCAGAGAGTGCACTGGCACCTTGGGGATGCAGTGCAGTGAGTCCAGAGAGTGCACTGGCACCACTGGGGATGCAGTGCAATGAGTGCAGAGAGTGCACTGGCACCACTGGGGATGCACTGAAGTGAGTCCAGGGAGCGCACTGGCACCACGGGTGATGCAGTACAGTGAGTCCAGTGAGTGCACTGGCTCCTTGGGGATGCAGTGCAGTGAGTCCAGAGAGTGCACTGGCACCACTGGGGATGCAGTGCAGTGTGTCCAGAGAGTGCACTGGCACCACTGGGGATGCAGTGCAGTGACTCCAGAGAGTGCACTGGCACCACTGGGGATGTAGTGCAGTGAAACCAGAGAGTGCACTGGCACCACTGGGGATGCACTGCAGTGAGTCCAGAGAGTGCACTGGCACCACTGGGGATGCAGTGCAGTGACTCCAGAGAGTGCACTGGTACCACTGGGGATGCAGTGCAGTGAGTCCAGACAGTGCACTGGCACCTTGGGGATGCAGTGCAGTGAGTCCAGAGAGTGCACTGGCACCACTGGGGATGCACTGCAGTGAGTCCAGAGAGTGCACTGGCACCACTGGGGATGCAGTGCAGTGAGTCCAGAGAGTGCACTGGCTCCAAAGGGGTGCAGTGCAGTGAGTCCAGAGAGTGCAGTGGCACCACTGGGGATGCAGTGCAGTGACTCCAGATAGTGCACTGGCACCACTGGGAAAGCACTGCAGTGAGTCCACAGAGTGGACTGGCACCACTTGGGATGGAGTGCAGTGAGTCCAGAGAGTGCACTGGCACCACTGGGGATGCACTGCAGTGACTCCAGAGAGTGCACTGGCACCACTGGGGATGCACTGCAGTGCGTCCAGAGAGTGCACTGGCACCACTGGGGATGCACTGCAGTGAGTCCAGAGAGTGCACTGGCACCACTTGGGATGGAGTGCAGTGAGTCCAGAGAGTGCGCTGGCACCAATGGGGATGCAGTGCAGTGAGTCCAGAGAGTGCACTGGCACCACTGGGAATGCACTGCAGTAAGTCCAGAGAGTGCACTGGCTCCACTGGGGATGCAGTGCAGTGAGTCCAGAGAGTGCACTGGCACCACCGGGAATGCACTGCAGTGAGTCCAGAGAGTGCACTGGCACCACTGGGGATGCAGTGCAGTGAGTCCAGAGAGGGCACTGGCACCACTGGGGATGCACTGTAGTGAGTCCAGAGAGTGCACTGGCACCACTGGGGATGCAGTGCAGTGAGTCCAGAGAGTGCACTGGCACCACTGGGGATGCAGTGCAGTCAGTCCAGAGAGTGCACTGGCACCACTGGGGATGCACTGCAGTGAGTCCAGAGAGCGCACTGGCACCACTGGGGATGCACTGCAGTGAGTCCAGAGAGTGCACTGGCACCACTTGGGATGGAGAGCAGTGTGTCCAGAGAGTGCGCTGGCACCACTGGGGATGCAGTGCAGTGAGTCCAGAGAGTGCACTGGCACCACTGGGGATGCAGTGCAGTGAGTCCAGAGAGTGCACTGGCACCACTGGGGATGCAGTCCTGTGAGTCCAGAGAGTGCACTGGCACCAGTGGTGATGCACTGCAGTGAGTCCAGAGAGTGCACTGCCACCACTTGCGATGCAGTGCAGTGAGTCCAGAGAGTGCACTGGCACCACTGGGAATGCACTGCAGTGAGTCCAGAGAGTGCACTGGCACCACAGGGGATGCACTGCAGTGAGTCCAGAGAGTGCTGTGGCACCACTGGGGATGCAGTGCAGTGACGCCAGAGAGTGCACTGGCACCACTGGGGATGCAGTGCAGTGACTCCAGAGAGTGCACTGGCACCACTGGGGATGCAGTGCAGTGAGTCCAGAGAGTGCACTGGCACCACTGGAGATGCAATCCAGTAACTCCAGAGAGTGCACTGGCACCACTGGGGATGCACTGCAGTGAGTCCAGATAGTGCACTGGAACTACTGGGGATGCAGTGCAGTGAGTCCAGAGAGTGCACTGGCACCACTGGGGATGCACTGCAGTGAGTCCAGAGAGTGCACTGGCACCATTGGGGATGCAGTGCAGTGACTCCAGAGAGTGCACTGGCACCAGTGGGGATGCAGTGCAGTGACTCCAGAGAGTGCACTGGCACCAGTGGGGATGTAGTGCAGTGAATCCAGAGAGTGCACTGGCACCACTGGGGATGCAGTGCAGTGAGTCCAGAGAGTGCACTGGCACTACTGGGGATGCACTGCAGTGACTCCAGAGAGTGCACTGGCACCACTCGGGATGCAGTGCAGTGACTCCAGAGAGTACAATGGCACCACTGGGGATGCAGTGCAATGAGTCCAGAGAGTGCACTGGCACCACTTGGGATTTAGTGCAGTGAGTGCAGAGAGTGCACTGGCACCACTGGGGATGCAGTGCAGTGAGTCCAGAGAGTGCACTGGCAGCTTGGGGTTGCAGTGCAGTGAGTCCAGAGAGTGCACTGGCAGCTTTGGGTTGCAGTGCAGTGAGTCCAGAGAGTGCACTGGCACCACTGGGGATGCAGTGCAGTGAGTCCAGAGAGTGCACTGGCACCACTGGGAATGCACTGCAGTGAGTCCAGTGAGTGCACTGGCACCACTGGGGATGCAGTGCAGTGAGTCTAGAGAGTGCACTGGCACCACTGGAGATGCAGTGCAGTGAGTCCAGAGACTGCACTGGCACCACTGGGGATGCAGTGCAGTGAGTCCAGAGAGTGCACTGGCACCACTGGGGATGCAGTGCAGTGACTCCAGAGAGTGCACTGGCACCACTGGGGATGCACTGCAGTGAGTCCAGAGAGTGCACTGGCACCACTGGGGATGCAGTCCAGTAACTCCAGAGAGTGCACTGGCACCACTGGGGATGCACTGCAGTGAGTCCAGAGAGTGCACTGGCACCACTGGGGTTGCAGTGCAGTGAGTCCAGAGAGTGCACTGGCACCACAGGGGATGCAGTGCAGTGACTCCAGAGAGTGCACTGGCACCACTGGGCATGCAGTGCAGTGAGTCCAGAGAGTGCACTGGCACCACTGGGGATGCAGTGCAGTGAGTCTAGAGAGTGCACTGGCACCACTTGGGATTTAGTGCAGTGAGTGCAGAGAGTGCACTGGCACCACTGGGGATGCAGTGCAGTGACTCCAGAGAGTGCACTGGCACCACTGGGGATGCACTGCAGTGACTCCAGAGAGTGCACTGGCACCACTGGAGATGCAGTCCAGTAACTCCAGAGAGTGCACTGGCACCACTGGGGATGCACTGCAGTGAGTCCAGATAGTGCACTGGAACTACTGGGGATGCAGTGCAGTGAGTCCAGAGAGTGCACTGGCACCACTGGGGATGCACTGCAGTGAGTCCAGAGAGTGCACTGGCACCACTGGGGATGCAGTGCAGTGACTCCAGAGAGTGCACTGGCACCACTGGGGATGCAGTGCAGTGACTCCAGAGAGTGCACTGGCACCAGTGGGGATGTAGTGCAGTGAATCCAGAGAGTGCACTGGCACCACTGGGGATGCAGTGCAGTGAGTCCAGAGAGTGCACTGGCACTACTGGGGATGCACTGCAGTGACTCCAGAGAGTGCACTGGCACCACTCGGGAGGCAGTGCAGTGACTCCAGAGAGTACAATGGCACCACTGGGGATGCAGTGCAATGAGTCCAGAGAGTGCACTGGCACCACTTGGGATTTAGTGCAGTGAGTGCAGAGAGTGCACTGGCACCACTGGGGATGCAGTGCAGTGAGTCCAGAGAGTGCACTGGCAGCTTGGGGTTGCAGTGCAGTGAGTCCAGAGAGTGCACTGGCAGCTTTGGGTTGCAGTGCAGTGAGTCCAGAGAGTGCACTGGCACCACTGGGGATGCAGTGCAGTGAGTCCAGAGAGTGCACTGGCACCACTGGGAATGCACTGCAGTGAGTCCAGTGAGTGCACTGGCACCACTGGGGATGCAGTGCAGTGAGTCTAGAGAGTGCACTGGCACCACTGGAGATGCAGTGCAGTGAGTCCAGAGACTGCACTGGCACCACTGGGGATGCAGTGCAGTGAGTCCAGAGAGTGCACTGGCACCACTGGGGATGCAGTGCAGTGAGTCCAGAGAGTGCACTGGCACCACTGGGGATGCAGTGCAGTGACTCCAGAGAGTGCACTGGCACCACTGGGGATGCACTGCAGTGAGTCCAGAGAGTGCACTGGCACCACTGGGGATGCAGTCCAGTAACTCCAGAGAGTGCACTGGCACCACTGGGGATGCACTGCAGTGAGTCCAGAGAGTGCACTGGCACCACTGGGGTTGCAGTGCAGTGAGGCCAGAGAGTGCACTGGCACCACAGGGGATGCAGTGCAGTGACTCCAGAGAGTGCACTGGCACCACTGGGCATGCAGTGCAGTGAGTCCAGAGAGTGCACTGGCACCACTGGGGATGCAGTGCAGTGAGTCTAGAGAGTGCACTGGCACCACTTGGGATTTAGTGCAGTGAGTGCAGAGAGTGCACTGGCACCACTGGGGATGCAGTGCAGTGAGTCCAGAGAGTGCACTGGCACCTTGGGTATGCAGTGCAGTGAGTCCAGAGAGTGCACTGGCAGCTTGTGGTTGCAGTGCAGTGAGTCCAGAGAGTGCACTGGCACCACTGGGGATGCAGTGAAGTGAGTCCAGAGAGTGCACTGGCACCACTGTGGATGCAGTGCAGTAAGTCCAGAGAGCGCACTGGCACCACTGGTGATGCAGTACAGTGAGTCCAGTGAGTGCACTGGCAACACTGGGAATGCACTGCAGTGAGTCCAGAGAGTGCACTGGCACAATTGGGGTGGAGTGCAGTGTGTCCAGAGAGTGCCCTGGCAGCACTGGGGATGCAGTGCAGTGAGTCCAGAGAGTGTACTGGCACCACTGGGGATGCAGTGCAGTGAGTCCAGAGAGTGCACTGGCACCACTGGGGATGCAGTGCAGTGACTCCAGAGAGTGCACTGGCACCACTGGGGATGCAGTGCAGTGAGTCCACAGAGTGCACTGGCACCACTGGGGATGCAGTGCAGTGAGTCCAGAGACTGCACTGGCACCTTGGGGATGCAGTGCAGTGACTCCAGAGAGTGCACTGGCAGCACTGGGGATGCAGTGCAGTGAGTCCAGTGAGTGCACTGGCACCACTGGGGATATAGTCCAGTGAGTCCAGAGAGTGCACTGGCACCACTGGGGATGCACTGCAGTGAGTCCAGAGAGTGCACTGGCACCACTGGGGATGCAGTGCAGTGAGTCCAGAGAGTGCACTGGCACCACTGGGGATGCAGTGCAGTGAGTCCAGAGAGTGCACTGGCACCACTGGGGATGCAGTGCAGTGAGTCCAGAGAGTGCACTGGCACCACTGGGAATGCACTGCAGTGAGTCCAGAGAGTGCACTGGCACCACTGGCGATGCAGTGCAGTGAGTCCGGAGAGTGCAGTGGCACCACTGGGGATGCAGTGCAGTGACTCCAGAGAGTGCACTGGCACCACTGGGGATGTAGTGCAGTGAATCCAGAGAGTACACTGGCACCACTGGGGATGCACTGCAGTGAGTCCAGAGAGTGCAATGGCACCACTGGGGATGCAGTGCAGTGACTCCAGAGTGTGCACTGGCACCACTGGGGATGCAGTGCAGTGAGTCCAGAGAGTGTACTGGCACCTTGGGGATGCACTGCAGTGAGTCCAGAGAGTGCACTGGCACCTTGGGGATGCAGTGCAGTGAGTCCAGAGAGTGCCCTGGCACCACTGGGGATGCACTGCAGTGAGTCCAGAGAGTGCACTGGCACCACTGGGGATGCACTGAAGTGACTCCAGAGAGCGCACTGCACCACGGGTGATGCAGTACAGTGAGTCCAGTGAGTGCACTGGCACCTTGGGGATGCAGTGCAGTGAGTCCAGAGAGTGCACTGGCACCTTGGGGATGCACTGCAGCGTGTCCAGAGAGTGCACTGGCACCACAGGGGATGCAGTGCAGTGAGTCCAGAGAGTGCACTCGCACCACTGGGGATGCACTGCAGTGAGTCCAGAGAGTGCACTGGCACCACTGGGGATGCAGTGCAGTGACTCCAGAGAGTGCACTGGCACCACTGGGGATGCACTGCAGTGAGTCCAGAGAGTGCACTGGCACCACTGGGGATGCAGTGCAGTGAGTCCAGAGAGTGCAGTGGCACCACTGGGGATGCAGTGCAGTGAGTCCAGAGAGTGCACTGGCACCACTGGGGATGCACTGCAGTGAGTCCAGAGAGTGCACTGGCACCACTGGGGATGCACTGCAGTGAGTGCAGAGAGTGCACTGGCACGACTGGGGATGCAGTGCAGTGAGTCCACAGAGTGCACTGGCACCACTGGGAATGCACTACAGTGAGTCCAGAGAGTGCACTGGCACCACTGGGGATGCAGTGCAGTGAGTCCGGAGAGTGCAGTGGCACCACTGGGGATGCAGTGCAGTGACTCCAGAGACTGCACTGGCGCCACTGGGGATGTAGTGCAGTGAATCGAGAGAGTGCACTGGCACCACTGGGGATGCAGTGCAGTGAGTCCAGAGAATGCACTGGCACCACTGGGGATGCAGTGCAGTGAGTCCAGAGACTGCACTGGCACCTTGGGGATGCAGTGCAGTGACTCCAGAGAGTGCACTGGCACCACTGGGGATGCAGTGCAGTGAGTCCAGTGAGTGCACTGGCACCTTGGGGATGCAGTGCATTGAGTCCAGAGAGTGCACTGGCACCTTGGGGATGCAGTGCAGTGTGTCCAGAGAGTGTACTGGCACCACTGGGGATGCAGTGCAGTGAGTCCAGAGAGTGCACTGGCACCACAGGGGATGCAGTGCAGTGAGTCCAGAGAGTGCACTGGCACCACTGGGGATGCAGTGCAGTGACTCCAGAGAGTGCAGTGGCACCACTGGGGATGCAGTTCAGTGAGTCCAGAGAATGCACTGGCACCACTTGGGTTTTAGTGCAGTGAGTGCAGAGAGTGCACTGGCACCACTAGGGATGCAGTGCAGTGAGTCCAGAGAGTGCACTGGCACCACTGGGGATGCAGTACAGTGAGTCCAGAGAGTGCACTGGCACCACTGGTGATGCAGTTCAGTGAGTCCAGTGAGTGCACTGGCACCACTGGGAATGCACTGCAGTGAGTCCAGAGAGTGCACTGGCACCACTTGGGATGGAGTGCAGTGTGTCCAGAGAATGCGCTGGCACCAATGGGGATGCAGTGCAGTGAGTCCAGAGAGTGCACTCGCACCACTGGGGATGCACTGCAGTGAGTCCAGAGAGTGCACTGGCACCACTGGGGATATAGTCCAGTGAGTCCAGAGAGTGCACTGGCACCACTGGGGATGCAGTGCAGTGAGTCCAGAGAGTGCACTGGCACCACTGGGGATGCAGTGCAGTGAGTCCAGAGAGTGCACTGGCACCACTGGGGATGCAGTGCAGTGAGTCCAGAGAGTGCACTGGCACCACTGGGGATGCAGTGCAGTGAGTCCAGAGAGTGCACTGGCACCACTGGGGATGCAGTGCAGTGAGTCCAGAGAGTGCACTGGCACCACTGGGAATGCACTGCAGTGAGTCCAGTGAGTGCCCTGGCACCACTGGGGATGCAGTGCAGTGAGTCTAGAGAGTGCACTGGCACCACTGGGGATGCAGTGCAGTGAGTCCAGAGAGTGCACTGGCACCACTGGGAATGCACTGCAGTGAGTCCAGAGAGTGCACTGGCACCACTGGCGATGCAGTGCAGTGACTCTAGAGAGTGCACTGGCACCGCTGGGGATGCAGTGCAGTGACTCCAGAGAGTGCACTGGCACCACTGGGGATGTAGTGCAGTGAATCCAGAGAGTACAGTGGCACCACTGGGGATGCACTGCAGTGAGTCCAGAGAGTGCACTGGCACCACTGGGGATGCAGTGCAGTGACTCCAGAGAGTGCACTGGCACCACTGGGGATGCAGTGCAGTGAGTCCAGAGAGTGCACTGGCACCTTGGGGATGCAGTGCAGTGAGTCCAGAGAGTGCAATGGCACCTTGGGGATGCAGTGCAGTGAGTCCAGAGACTGCACTGGCACCACTGGGGATGCAGTGCAGTGAGTCCAGAGAGTGCACTGGCACCACTGGGGATGCAGTGCAGTGAGTCCAGAGAGTGCACTGGCACCATTGGGGATGCAGTGCAGTGACTCCAGAGAGTGCACTGGCACCACTGGGCATGCACTGCAGTGAGTCCAGAGAGTGCACTGGCACCACTGGGGATGCAGTCCAGTAACTCCAGAGAGTGCACTGGCACCACTGGGGATGCACTGCAGTGAGTCCAGAGAGTGCACTGGCACCACTGGGGATGCAGTGCAGTGACTCCAGAGAGTGCACTGGCACCACTGGGGATGTAGTGCAGTGAATCCAGAGAGTGCACTGGCACCACTGGGGATGCAGTGCAGTGAGTCCAGAGAGTGCACTGGCACCACAGGGGATGCACTGCAGTGAGTCCAGAGAGTGCACTGGCACCACTGGGCATGCAGTGCAGTGACTCCAGAGAGTGCACTGGCACCACTGGGGATGCAGTGCAGTGAGTCTAGAGAGTGCACTGGCACCACTTGGGATTTAGTGCAGTGAGTGCAGAGAGTGCACTGGCACCACTGGGGATGCAGTGCAGTGAGTCCAGAGAGTGCACTGGCACCTTGGGTATGCAGTGCAGTGAGTCCAGAGAGTGCACTGGTAGCTTGCGGTTGCAGTGCAGTGAGTCCAGAGAGTGCACTGGCACCACTGGGGATGCAGTGCAGTGAGTCCAGAGAGTGCACTGGCACCACTGTGGATGCAGTGCAGTAAGTCCGGAGAGCGCACTGGCACCACTGGTGATGCAGTACAGTGAGTCCAGTGAGTGCACTGGCAACACTGGGAATGCACTGCAGTGAGTCCAGAGAGTGCACTGGCACAATTGGGGTGGAGTGCAGTGTGTCCAGAGAGTGCCCTGGCAGCACTGGGGATGCACTGCAGTGAGTCCAGAGAGTGCACTGGCACCACTGGGGATGCAGTCCACTGAGTCCAGAGAGTGCACTGGCACCAGTGGGGATGCAGTGCAGTGAGTCCAGAGAGTGCACTGGCACCACTGGGGATGCAGTGCAGTGAGTCCAGAGAGTGCACTGGCACCACTGGGGATGCAGTGTAGTGAGTCCAGAGAGTGCACTGGCACCACTGGGAATGCACTGCAGTGAGTCCAGAGAGTGCACTGGCACCACTGGCGATGCAGTGCAGTGAGTCCGGAGAGTGCAGTGGCACCACTGGGGATGCAGTGCAGTGACTCCAGAGAGTGCACTGGCACCACTGGGGATGTAGTGCAGTGAATCCAGAGAGTACACTGGCACCACTGGGGATGCACTGCAGTGAGTCCAGAGAGTGCACTGGCACCACTGGGGATGCAGTGCAGTGACTCCAGAGAGTGCACTGGCACCACTGGGGATGCAGTGCAGTGAGTCCAGAGAGTGCACTGGCACCTTGGGGATGCACTGCAGTGAGTCCAGAGAGTGCACTGGCACCTTGGGGATGCAGTGCAGTGAGTCCAGAGAGTGCCCTGGCACCACTGGGGATGCACTGCAGTGAGTCCAGAGAGTGCACTGGCACCACTGGGGATGCACTGAAGTGAGTCCAGAGAGCGCACTGGCACCACGGGTGATGCAGTACAGTGAGTCCAGTGAGTGCACTGGCACCTTGGGGATGCAGTGCAGTGAGTCCAGAGAGTGCACTGGCACCACTGGGGATGCAGTGCAGTGAGTCCATAGAGTGCACTGGCACCACTGGTGATGCAGTGCAGTGAGTCCAGAGAGTGCACTCGCACCACTGGGGATGCACTGCAGTGAGTCCAGAGAGTGCACTGGCACCACTGGGGATGCAGTGCAGTGACTCCAGAGAGTGCACTGGCACCACTGGGGATGCACTGCAGTGAGTCCAGAGAGTGCACTGGCACCACTGGGGATGCAGTGCAGTGAGTCCAGAGAGTGCAGTGGCACCACTGGGGATGCAGTGCAGTGAGTCCAGAGAGTGCACTGGCACCACTGGGGATGCACTGCAGTGAGTCCAGAGAGTGCACTGGCACCACTGGGGATGCAGTGCAGTGAGTCCAGAGAGTGCACTGGCACCACTGGGGATGCACTGCAGTGAGTCCAGAGAGTGCACTGGCACCACTGGGGATGCAGTGCAGTGAGTCCACAGAGTGCACTGGCACCACTGGGAATGCACTACAGTGAGTCCAGAGAGTGCACTGGCACCACTGGGGATGCAGGGCAGTGAGTCCGGAGAGTGCACTGGCACCACTGGGGATGCAGTGCAGTGACTCCAGAGACTGCAATGGCGCCACTGGGGATGTAGTGCAGTGAATCGAGAGAGTGCACTGGCACCACTGGGGATGCAGTGCAGTGAGTCCAGAGAATGCACTGGCACCACTGGGGATGCAGTGCAGTGAGTCCAGAGACTGCACTGGCACCTTGGGGATGCAGTGCAGTGACTCCAGAGAGTGCACTGGCACCACTGGGGATGCAGTGCAGTGAGTCCAGTGAGTGCACTGGCACCTTGGGGATGCAGTGCATTGAGTCCAGAGAGTGCACTGGCACCTTGGGGATGCAGTGCAGTGTGTCCAGAGAGTGTACTGGCACCACTGGGGATGCAGTGCAGTGAGTCCAGAGAGTGCACTGGCACCACAGGGGATGCAGTGCAGTGAGTCCAGAGAGTGCACTGGCACCACTGGGGATGCAGTGCAGTGACTCCAGAGAGTGCAGTGGCACCACTGGGGATGCAGTGCAGTGAGTCCAGAGAGTGCACTGGCACCACTTGGGTTTTAGTGCAGTGAGTGCAGAGAGTGCACTGGCACCACTAGGGATGCAGTGCAGTGAGTCCAGAGAGTGCACTGGCACCACTGGGGATGCAGTACAGTGAGTCCAGAGAGTGCACTGGCACCACTGGTGATGCAGTTCAGTGAGTCCAGTGAGTGCACTGGCACCACTGGGAATGCACTGCAGTGAGTCCAGAGAGTGCACTGGCACCACTTGGGATGGAGTGCAGTGTGTCCAGAGAGTGCGCTGGCACCAATGGGGATGCAGTGCAGTGAGTCCAGAGAGTGCACTCGCACCACTGGGGATGCACTGCAGTGAGTCCAGAGAGTGCACTGGCACCACTGGGGATATAGTCCAGTGAGTCCAGAGAGTGCACTGGCACCACTGGGGATGCACTGCAGTGAGTCCAGAGAGTGCACTGGCACCACTGGGGATGCAGTGCAGTGAGTCCAGAGAGTGCACTGGCACCACTGGGGATGCAGTGCAGTGAGTCCAGAGAGTGCAGTGGCACCACTGGGGATGCAGTGCAGTGAGTCCAGAGAGTGCACTTGCACCACTGGGGATGCAGTGCAGTGAGTCCAGAGAGTGCACTGGCACCACTGGGGATGCAGTGCAGTGAGTCCAGAGAGTGCACTGGCACCACTGGGAATGCACTGCAGTGAGTCCAGAGAGTGCACTGGCACCACTGGCGATGCAGTGCAGTGAGTCCGGAGAGTGCAGTGGCACCACTGGGGATGTAGTGCAGTGAATCCAGAGAGTACACTGGCACCACTGGGGATGCACTGCAGTGAGTCCAGAGAGTGCACTGGCACCACTGGGGATGCAGTGCAGTGAGTCCAGAGAGTGCACTGGCACCACTGGGGATGCAGTGCAGTGACTCCAGAGAGTGCACTGGCACCACTGGGGATGCAGTGCAGTGAGTCCAGAGAGTGCACTGGCACCTTGGGGATGCAGTGCAGTGAGTCCAGAGAGTGCAATGGCACCTTGGGGATGCAGTGCAGTGAGTCCAGAGAGTGCCCTGGCACCACTGGGGATACACTGCAGTGAGTCCAGAGAGTACACTGGCAACACTGGCGATGCACTGAAGTGAGTCCAGAGAGCGCACTGGCACCACGGGTGATGCAGTACAGTGAGTCCAGTGAGTGCACTGGCACCTTGGGGATGCAGTGCAGTGAGTCCAGAGAGTGCACTGGCACCTTGGGGATGCACTGCAGTGTGTCCAGAGAGTGCACTGGCACCACTGGGGATGCAGTGCAGTGAGTCCAGAGAGTGCACTGGCACCACTGGGGATGCACTGCAGTGAGTCCAGAGAGTGCACTGGCACCACTGGGGATGCAGTGCAGTGACTCCAGAGAGTGCACTGGCACCACTGGGGATGCACTGCAGTGAGTCCAGAGAGTGCACTGGCACCACTGGGGATGCAGTGCAGTGAGTCCAGAGAGTGCACTGGCACCACTGGGGATGCAGTGCAGTGACTCCAGAGAGTGCACTGGCACCACTGGGGATGCACTGCAGTGAGTGCAGAGAGTGCACTGGCACCACTGGGGATGCACTGCAGTGACTCCAGAGAGTGCACTGGCACCACTGGGGATGCACTGCAGTGAGTCCAGAGAGTGCACTGGCACCACTGGAGATGCAGTCCAGTAACTCCAGAGAGTGCACTGGCACCACTGGGGATGCACTGCAGTGAGTCCAGATAGTGCACTGGCACCACTGGGGATGCAGTGCAGTGAGTACAGAGAGTGCACTGGCACCACTGGGGATGCACTGCAGTGAGTCCAGAGAGTGCACTGGCACCACTGGGGATGCCATGCAGTGAGTCCAGAGAGTGCAGTGGCACCACTGGGGATGCAGTGCAGTGACGCCAGAGAGTGCACTGGCACCACTGGGGATGTAGTGCAGTGAATCCAGAGAGTGCACTGGCACCACTGGGGATGCAGTGCAGTGAGTCCAGAGAGTGCACTAGCACTACTGGGGATGCACTGCAGTGACTCCAGAGAGTGCACTGGCAGCTTGGGGTTGCAGTGCAGTGAGTCCAGAGAGTGCACTGGCAGCTTGGGGTTGCAGTGCAGTGAGTCCTGAGAGTGCACTGGCACCACTGGGGATGCAGTGCAGTGAGTCCAGAGAGTGCAGTGGCACCACTGGGGATGCAGTGCAGTGAGTCTAGAGAGTGCACTGGCACCACTGGGAATGCACTGCAGTGACTCCATAGTGCACTGGCACCACTGGAGATGCAGTGCAGTGAGTCCAGAGAGTGCACTGGCACCCTGTGGATGCAGTGCAGTGAGTCCAGAGAGTGCACTGGCACCACTGGGGATGCAGTGCAGTGACTCCAGAGAGTGCACTGGCACCACTGGGGATGCACTGCAGTGAGTCCAGAGAGTGCACTGGCACCACTGGGGATGCAGTCCAGTAACTCCAGAGAGTGCACTGGCACCACTAGGGATGCACTGCAGTGAGTCCAGAGAGTGCACTGGCACCACTGGGGATGCACTGCAGTGAGTCCAGAGAGTGCACTGGCACCACTGGGGATGCACTGCAGTGAGTCCAGAGAGTGCACTGGCACCACTGGGGATGCAGTGCAGTGAGTCTAGTGAGTGCACTGGCACCACTTGAGATTTAGTGCAGTGAGTGCAGAGAGTGCACTGGCACCACTGGGGATGCAGTGCAGTGAGTCCAGAGAGTGCACTGGCACCTTGGGGATGCAGTGCAGTGAGTCCAGAGAGTGCACTGGCACCTTGGGTATGCAGTGCAGTGAGTGCACAGAGTACAGTGGCACCACTGGGGATGCACTGAAGTGAGTCCAGAGAGCGCACTGGCACCACTGGTGATGCAGTACAGTGAGTCCAGTGAGTGCACTGGCACCACTGGGAATGCACTGCAGTGAGTCGAGAGAGTGCACTGGCACCACTGGGGATGCAGTGCAGTGAGTCCAGAGAGTGCACTGGCACCACTGGGGATGCAGTGCAGTGAGTCCAGAGAGTGCACTGGCACCACTGGGGATGCAGTGCAGTGACTCCAGAGAGTGCACTGGCACCACTGGGGATGCAGTGCTGTGAGTCCAGAGAGTGCACTGGCACCACTGGGGATGCACTGCAGTGAGTCCAGAGAGTGCACTGGCACCACACGGGATACACTGCAGTGACTCCAGAGAGTGCACTGGCACCACTGGGGATGCAGTGCAGTGAGTCCAGTGAGTGCACTGGCACCACTGGGAATGCACTGCAGTGAGTCCAGTGAGTGCACTGGCACCACTGGGCATGCAGTGCAGTGACTCCAGAGAGTGCACTGGCACCACTGGGGATGCAGTGCAGTGAGTCCAGAGAGTGCACTGGCACCACTTGGGTTTTAGTGCAGTGAGTGCAGATAGTGCACTGGCACCACTGGGGATGCAGTGCAGTGAGTCCAGAGAGTGCACTGGCACCTTGGGGATGCAGTGCAGTGAGTGCACAGAGTGCAGTGGCACCACTGGGGATGCACTGAAGTGAGTCCAGAGAGCGCACTGGCACCACTGGGGATGCAGTGCAGTGAGTCCAGTGAGTGCACTGGCACCACTGGGGATGCAGTGCAGTGAGTCCAGAGAGTGCACTGGCACCACTGGGGATGCACTGCAGTGACTCCAGAGAGTGCACTGGCACCACTGGGAATGCAGTGCAGTGACTCCAGAGAGTGCACTGGCACCACTGGGGATGCAGTGCTGTGAGTCCAGAGAGTGCACTGGCACCACTGTGGATGCAGTGCAGTGAGTCCAGAGAGTGCAGTGGCACCACTGGGGATGCAGTGCAGTGAGTCCAGAGAGCGCACTGGCACCACTGGGAATGCACTGCAGTGAGTCCAGAGAGTGCACTGGCACCAATGGGTATGCACTGCAGTGAGTCCAGAGAATGCACTGCCACCACTGGCGATGCAGTGCAGTGACTCCAGAGAGTGCACTGGCACCACAGGGGATCTCACAGCAGTGCATCCCCAGTGGTGCTGGTGCACTCTATGGACTCACTGCACTGCATCCCCAGTGGTGCCACTGCACTCTCTCGACTCACTGCAGTGCATCCCCAGTGGTGCCAGTGCACTCTCTGGCCTCACTGCACTAAAACCCCAGTGGTGCCAGTGCACTCTCTGGACTCACTGCAATGCATCCCCAGTGTTCCCAGTGCACTCTCTGGAATCACTGCAGTGCATCCCCTGTGGTGCCAGTGCACTCTCTGGACTCACTGCATTGCATCCCCAGTGGTTCCAGTGCACTCTCTGGACTCACTGCACTGCATCACCATTGGTGCCAGGGCACTCTCCGGACTCAATGACGTGCATCCGCAGTTGTGCCAGTGCACTTTTTCGAGTCACTGCACTGCATCCCCATTAGTGCCAGAGCATTCTCTGGACTCACTGCAGTGCATCCCCAGTGGTGCCAGTGCACTCTCTGGAGGCACTGCACTGCATGCCCAGTGGTGCCAGTGCAGTCTCTGGACTCACTGCACTGCATCCCCAGTGGTGCCAGTGCACTCTCTGAACTCACTGCACTGCATCCCCAGTAGTGCCAGTGCACTCTCTGCACTCACTGCACTACATCCCCAGTGGTCCCAGTGCACTCTCTGGAGGCACTGCACTGAATCCCCAGTGGTGCTGGTGCACTCTCTGGACTCAATGCAGTGCATCGCCAGTGGTGCCAGTGCACTCTCTGGACTCACTGCACTGCATCCCCAGTGGTGCCAATGCACTCTCTGGACTCACTGCAGTGCATCCCCAGTGGTGCCAGTGCACTCTCTGGACTCACTGCACTGCATCCCCAGTGGTGCCAATGCACTCTCTGGACTCACTGCACTGCATCCCCAGTGGTGCCAGTGCACTCTCTGGAGGCACTGCACTGCATCCCCAGTGGTGCTGGTGCACTCTCTGCACTCAATGCAGTGCATTCCCAGTGGTGCCAGTGCACTCTCTAGACTCACTGCAGTGCATCCCCAGGGGTGCCAGTGCACTCTCTGGACTCACTGCACTGCATATCCAGTGCTGACAGTGCACTCTCTAGACTCCCTACAGTACATCCCCAGTGGTGCCAGCGCACTCTGTGGACTCACTGCACTGCATCCCCAGTGGTGCCAGTGCACTCTCTGGACTCACTGCAGTGCATCCCCTGTTGTGCCAGTGCACTCTCTGCACTCACTCCACTGCATCCCCGGTGGGGCCACTGCACTCTCTGGACTCACTGGACTGCATCCCCAGTGGTGCCAGTGCACTCTCTGGACTCACTGCACTCCATCCCCATTGGTGCTAGTGCACTCTGTGGAGTCACTGCAGTGCATCCCCAGTGGTGCCAGTGCACTCTCTGGACTCACTGCACTGCGTCCCCAGTGCTGCCAGTGCAATCTCTGGACTCACTGCAGTGCATCCCTAGTGGTCCCAGTGCACTCTCTGGAGTCACTGCACTAAAACCCCAGTGGTGCCAGTGTACTCTCTGGACTCACTGCACTGCATCCCCAAGGTGCCAGTGCACTCTCTGGACTCAACTGCACTGCATCCCCAGTGGTGCCAGTGCACTGTATGGACTCACTGCAGTGCATCCCCAGTGGTGCCAATGCACTCTCTGGACTCACTGCAGTGCATCCCCAGTGGTGCCAGTGCACTCTCTGGACTCACTGCACTGCATCCCCAGTGGTGCCAGTGCACTCTCTGGACTCACTGCACTGCATCCCCAGTGGTGCCATTGCACTCTCTGGACTCACTGCACTGCATCCCCAGTGCTGGCAGTGCAATCTCTGGACTCACTGCAGTGCATCCCTAGTGGTGCCAGTGCACTCTCTGGAGTCACTGCACTAAAACCCCAGTGGTGCCAGTGTACTCTCTGGACTCACTGCACTGCATCCCCAAGGTGCCAGTGCACTCTCTGGACTCAACTGCACTGCAGCCCCAGTGGTGCCAGTGCACTGTATGGACTCACTGCAGTGCATCCCCAGTGGTGCCAATGCACTCTCTGGACTTACTGCAGTGCATCCCCAGTGGTGCCAGTGCACTCTCTGGACTCACTGCACTGCATCCCCAGTGGTGCCAGTGCACTCTCTGGACTCACTGCACTGCATCCCCAGTGGTGCCAGTGCACTCTCTGGACTCACTGCACTGCATCCCCAGTGGTGCCAGTGCACTCTCTGCACTCACTGCACTGCATCCCCAGTGGTGCCAGTGCACTCTCTGGACTCACTGCAGTGCATCCCCAGTGGTGCCAGTGCATTCTCTGGACTCACTGCACTCCATCCCTAAGGTGCCAGTGCACTCTCTGGACTCACTGCAGTGCATCCCCAGTGGTGCCAGTGCACTCTCTGGACTCACTGCAGTACATCCCCAGTGGTGCCAGTGCACTCTCTGGACTCACTGCACTGCATCCCCAGTGGTGCCAGTGCACTCTCTGGACTCACTGCAGTGCATCCCCAGTGGTGCCAGTGCACTCTCTGGACTCACTGCAGTGCATCCCCAAGGTGCCAGTGCACTCTCTGGACTCACTGCAGTGCATCCCCAGTGGTGCCAGTGCACTCTCTGGACTCACTGCAGTGCATCCCCAGTGGTGCCAGTGCACTCTCTGGACTCACTGCAGTGCAGCCCCAGTGGTGCCAGTGCACTCTCTGGACTCACTGCACTGCATCCCCAAGGTGCCAGTGCACTCTGTGGACTCACTGCACTGCATCCCCAAGGTGCCAGTGCACTCTCTGGACTCACTGCAGTGCATCCCCAGTGGTGCCAGTGCACTCTCTGGACTCACTGTACTGCATCCCCAGTGGTGCCAGTGCACTTTCTGGACTCACTGCAGTGCATCCCCAGTATTGCCAGTGCACTCTCTGGAATCAGTGCAGTGCATTCCCTGTGGTGCCAGTGCACTCTCTGGACTCACTGCATTGCATCCCCAGTGGTGCCAGTGCACTCTCTGGACTCACTGCACTGCAACCCCAGTGGTGCCTGTGCGTTCTCTGGACTCACTGCACTGCATTACCATTGGTGCCAGGGCACTCTCCGGACTCAATCCCGTGCATCCGCAGTGGTGCCAGTGAACTTTTCCGAGTCACTGCACTGCATCCCCATTAGTGCCAGTGCATTCTCTGGACTCACTGCAGTGCATCCCCAGTGGTGCCAGTGCACTCTGTAGACTCACTGCAGTGCATCCCCAGTAGTGCCAGTGCACTCTCTGGAGTCACTGCAGTGCATCCCCAGTGGTGCCAGTGCACTCTCTGTAGTCACTGCACTGCATCCCCAGTCGTGCCAGTGCACTCTCTAGACTCACTGCACTGCATCCCCAGTGGTGCCAGTGCACTCTCTGGACTCACTGCACTGCATCCCCAGTGGTGCCAGTACACTCTCTGGACTCACTGCACTGCATCCCCAGTGGTGCCAGTGCACTCTCTAGACTCACTGCACTGCATCCCCAGTGGTGCCAGTGCACTCACTGGACTCACTGCAGTGCATCCCCAGTGGTGCCAGTGCACTCTCTGGACTCACTGCAGTGCATCCCCAGTGGTGCCAGTGCACTCTCTGGACTCACTGCACTGCATCCACAGTGGTGCCAGTGCACTCTCTGGAGTCACTGCACTGCATCCCCAGTGGTTCCAGTGCACTCTCTGGACTCACTGCAGTGCATCCCCAGTGGTGCCAGTGCACTCTCTGGACTCACTGCAGTGCATCCCCAGTGGTGCCAGTGCACTCTCTGGACTCACTGTACTGCATCCCCAGTGGTGCCAGTGCACTCTCTGGACTCACTGCAGTGCATCCCCAGTGGTGCCAGTGCACTCTCTGAACTCACTGCACTGCATCCCCAGTGGTGCCAGTACACTCTCTGGATTCACTGCACTGCATCCCCATTGGTGCCAGTGCACTCTCTGGACTCACTGCAGTGCATCCCCAGTGGTGCCAGTGCACTCTCTGGACTCACTGCAGTGCATCCCCAGTGGTGCCAGTGCACTCTCTGTAGTCACTGCACTGCATCCCCAGTCGTGCCAGTGCACTCTCTAGACTCACTGCACTGCATCCCCAGTGGTGCCAGTGCACTCTCTGGACTCACTGCACTGCATCCCCAGTGGTGCCAGTGCACTCTCTAGACTCACTGCACTGCATCCCCAGTGGTGCCAGTGCACTCTATGGACTCACTACAGTGCATCCCCAGTGGTGCCAGTGCACTCTCTGGACTCACTGCACTGCATCCCCAGTGGTGCCAGTGCAGTCTCTGGACTCACTGCACTTCATCCCCATGGTGCCAGTGAACACTCTGGACTCACTGCAGTGCATCCCCAGTGGTGCCAGTGCACTCTCTGGACTCACTGCACTGCATCCACAGTGGTGCAAGTGGACTTTCTGGACACTCTGCATTGCATCCCCAGTGGTGCCAGTGCACTCTCTGGACTCACTGCACTCCATCCCCAGTGGTGCCAGTGCACTCTCTGGACTCACTGCACTGCATCCCCAAGGTGCCAGTGCACTCTCTGGAGTCACTGCACTGCATGCCCAGTGGTGCCAGTGCACTCTCTGGACTCACTGCACTGCATCCCCAGTGGTGTCAGTGCACTCTCTGGACTCACGGCACTGCATCCCCAAGGTGCCAGTGCACTCTCTGGACTCAACTGCACTGCATCCCCAGGGGTGCCAGTGCACTGTATGGACACACTGCACTGCATACTCAGTGGTGCCAGTGCACTCTCTGGACTCACTGCACTGCATCCCCAGTGGTGCAAGTGCAGTCTCTGGACTCACTGCACTGCATCCCCAGTGGAGCCAGTGCAATCTCTGGACTCACTGCAGTGCATCCCCAGTGGTGCCAGTGCACTCTCTGGACTCACTGCACTGCATCCCCAGTGGTGCCAGTGCACTCTCTGGACTCACTGCACTGCATCCCCAGTGGTGCCAGTGCACTCTCTGGACTCACTGCACTGCATCCCCAGTGGTGCCAGTGCACTCTCTGGAGGCACTGCACTGCATCCCCAGTGGTCCTGGTGCATTCTCTGGACTCACTGCAGTGCATCCCCAGTGGTGCCAGTGCACTCTCTAGACTCACTGCAGTGCATCCCCAGTGGTGCCAGTGCACTCTCTGGACTCACTGCACTGCATTCCCAGTGGTGCCAGTGCACTCTCTGGACTCACTGCAGTGCATCCCCAGTGGTGCCACTGCACTCTCTGGACTCACTGCACTGCATCCACAGTGGTGCCAGTGCACTCTCTGGACTCACTGCACTGCATCCCCAGTGCTGCCAGTGCAATCTCTGGACTCACTGCAGTGCATCACTAGTGGTGCCTGTGCAGTCTCTGGAGTCACTGCACTAAAACCCCAGTGGTGCCAGTGCACTCTCTGGACTCTCTGCACTGCATCCCCAAGGTGCCAGTGCACTCTCTGGACTCAACTGCACTGCATCCCCAGTGGTGCCAGTGCACTGTATGGACTCAATGCAGTGCATCCCCAGTGGTGCCAGTGCACTCTCTGGACTCACTGCACTGCATCCCCAGTGGTGCCAGTGCACTCTCTGCACTCACTGCACTGCATCCCCAGTGGTGCCAGTACACTCTCTGGAGTCACGGCACTGCATCCCCAGTGGTGCCAGTGCAATCTCTGGACTCACTGCACTGCATCCCCAAGGTGCCACTGCACTCTCTGGACTCACTGCAGTGCATCCCCAGTGGTGCCAGTGCACTCTCTGGACTCACTGCAGTGCATCCCCAGTGGTGCCAGTGCACTCTCTGGACTCACTGTACTGCATCCCCAGTGGTGCCAGTGCACTCTCTGGACTCACTGCAGTGCATCCCCAGTGGTGCCAGTGCACTCTCTGTAGTCACTGCACTGCATCCCCAGTCGTGCCAGTGCACTCTCTAGACTCACTGCACTGCATCCCCATTGGTGCCAGTGCACTCTCTGGACTCACTGCACTGCATCCCCAGTGGTGCCAGTACACTCTCTGGAGTCACTGCACTGCATCCCCAGTGGTGCCAGTGCACTCTCTAGACTCACTGCACTGCATCCCCAGTGGTGCCAGTGCACTCTATGGACTCACTACAGTGCATCCCCAGTGGTGCCAGTGCACTCTCTGGACTCACTGCACTGCATCCCCAGTGGTGCCAGTGCAGTCTCTGGTCTCACTGCACTGCATCCCCATGGTGCCAGTGAACACTCTGGACTAACTGCAGTGCATCCCCAGTGGTGCCAGTGCACTCTCTGGACTCACTGCACTGCATCCACACTGGTGCAAGTGGACTTTTTGGACTCACTGCACTGCATCACCAGTGGTGCCAGTGCACTCTCTGGACTCACTGCACTGCATCCCCAGTGGTGCCAGTGCACTCTCTGGACTCACTGCACTCCATCCCCAAGGTGCCAGTGCACTCTCTGGACTCACTGCACTGCATCCCCAAGGTGCCAGTGCACTCTCTGGACTCACTGCACTGCATCCCCAGTGGTGCCAGTGCACTCTCTGGACTCACTGCACTGCATCCCCAGTGGTGTCAGTGCACTCTCTGGACTCACGGCACTGCATCCCCAAGGTGCCAGTGCACTCTCTGGACTCAACTGCACTGCATCCCCAGTGGTGCCAGTACACTGTATGGACTCACTGCACTGCATCCTCAGTGGTGCCAGTGCACTCTCTGGACTCACTGCACTGCATCCCCAGTGGTGCAAGTGCAGTCTCTGGACTCACTGCACTGCATCCCCAGTGGAGTCAGTGCAATCTCTGGACTCACTGCAGTGCATCCCCAGTGGTGCCAGTGCACTCTCTGGACTCACTGCACTGCATCCCCAGTGGTGCCAGTGCACTCTCTGGACTCACTGCACTGCATCCCCAGTGGTGCCAGTGCACTCTCTGGACTCACTGCACTGCATCCCCAGTGGTGCCAGTGCACTCTCTGGAGGCACTGCACTGCATCCCCAGTGGTCCTGGTGCACTCTCTGGACTCAATGCAGTGCATCCCCAGTGGTGCCAGTGCACTCTCTAGACTCACTGCAGTGCATCCCCACTGGTGCCAGTGCACTCTCTGGACTCACTGCACTGCATATCCAGTGCTGACAGTGCACTCTCTGGACTCCCTACAGTACATCCCCAGTGGTGCCATCGCACTCTGTGGACTCACTGTACTGCATCCCCAGTGGTGCCAGTGCACTCTCTGGACTCACTGCAGTGCATCCCCAGTGGTGCCAGTGCACTCTCTGCACTCACTCCACTGCATCCCCAGTGGGGCCACTGCACTCTCTCGACTCACTGCACTGCATCACCAGTGGTGCCAGTGCAGTCTCTGGACTCACTGCACTCCATCCCCAGTGGTGCTAGTGCACTCTCTGGAGTCACTGCACTGCATCCCCAGTGGTGCCAGTGCACTCTCTGGACTCACTGCACTGCATCCCCAGTGGTGCCAGTGCACTATCTGGTCTCACTGCAGTGCATCCCCAGCGGTGCCAGTGCACTCTCTGAGTCACTGCACTGCAATCCCAGTGGTGCCAGTGCACTCTCTGGACTCACTGCAGTGCATCCCCAGTGGTGCCAGTGCACTCTCTGGACTCAATGCACTGCATCCCCAGTGGTGCAGTGCAGTCTCTGGACTCACTGCACTGCATCCCCAGTGGTGCCAATGCAGTCTCTGGACTCACTGCAGTGCATCCCCAGTGGTGCCAGTGCACTCTCTGGACTCACTGCAGTGCATCCCCAGTGGTGCCAGTGCACTCTCTGGACTCACTGCACTGCATCCCCACTGGTGCCAGTGCACTCTCTGGACTCACTGCACTGCATCCTCAGTGGTGCCAGTGCACTCTCTGGAGTCACTGCACTGCATCCCCAGTGGTGCCAGTGCACTCTCTGGAGTCACTGCACTGCATCCACAGAGGTCCAATGCACTCTCTGCACTCACTGCACTGCATCCCCTGTGGTGCCAGTGCACTCTCTGCACTCACTGCACTGCATCCCCAGTGGTTCCAGTGCACTCTCTGGACTCACTGCAGTGCATCCCCAGTGGTGCCAGTGCAATCTCTGGACTCACTGCACTGCATCCCCAGTGGTGCCAGTACACTCTCTGGATTCACTGCAGTGCATCCCCAGTGGTGCCAGTGCACTCTCTGGACTCACTGTACTGCATCCCCAGTGGTGCCAGTGCACTCTCTGGACTCACTGCAGTGCATCCCCAGTGGTGCCAGTGCACTCTCTGTAGTCACTGCACTGCATCCCCAGTCGTGCAAGTGCACTCTCTAGACTCACTGCACTGCATCCCCAGTGGTGCCAGTGCACTCTCTGGAGTCACTGCACTGCATCCCCAGTGGTGCCAGTGCACTCTCTGGAGTCACTGCAGTGCTTCCCCAGTGGTGCCAGTGCACTCTCTGGACTCACGGCACTGCATCCCCAAGGTGCCAGTGCACTCTCTGGACTCACTGCACTGCATCCCCAGTGGTGCCAGTGCAGTCTCTGGACTCACTGCACTCCATCCCCAGTGGTGCTAGTGCACTCTCTGGAGTCACTGCACTGCATCCCCAGTGGTGCCAGTGCACTCTCTGGACTCACTGCACTGCATCCCCAGTGGTGCCAGTGCACTATCTGGTCTCACTGCAGTGCATCCCCAGCGGTGCCAGTGCACTCTCTGAGTCACTGCACTGCAATCCCAGTGGTGCCAGTGCACTCTCTGGACTCACTGCAGTGCATCCCCAGTGGTGCCAGTGCACTCTCTGGACTCAATGCACTGCATCCCCAGTGGTGCAGTGCAGTCTCTGGACTCACTGCACTGCATCCCCAGTGGTGCCAATGCAGTCTCTGGACTCACTGCAGTGCATCCCCAGTGGTGCCAGTGCACTCTCTGGACTCACTGCAGTGCATCCCCAGTGGTGCCAGTGCACTCTCTGGACTCACTGCACTGCATCCCCACTGGTGCCAGTGCACTCTCTGGACTCACTGCACTGCATCCTCAGTGGTGCCAGTGCACTCTCTGGAGTCACTGCACTGCATCCCCAGTGGTGCCAGTGCACTCTCTGGAGTCACTGCACTGCATCCACAGAGGTCCAATGCACTCTCTGCACTCACTGCACTGCATCCCCTGTGGTGCCAGTGCACTCTCTGCACTCACTGCACTGCATCCCCAGTGGTTCCAGTGCACTCTCTGGACTCACTGCAGTGCATCCCCAGTGGTGCCAGTGCAATCTCTGGACTCACTGCACTGCATCCCCAGTGGTGCCAGTACACTCTCTGGATTCACTGCAGTGCATCCCCAGTGGTGCCAGTGCACTCTCTGGACTCACTGTACTGCATCCCCAGTGGTGCCAGTGCACTCTCTGGACTCACTGCAGTGCATCCCCAGTGGTGCCAGTGCACTCTCTGTAGTCACTGCACTGCATCCCCAGTCGTGCAAGTGCACTCTCTAGACTCACTGCACTGCATCCCCAGTGGTGCCAGTGCACTCTCTGGAGTCACTGCACTGCATCCCCAGTGGTGCCAGTGCACTCTCTGGAGTCACTGCAGTGCTTCCCCAGTGGTGCCAGTGCACTCTCTGGACTCACGGCACTGCATCCCCAAGGTGCCAGTGCACTCTCTGGACTCACTGCACTGCATCCCCAGTGGTGCCAGTGCACTCTCTGGACTCACTGCACTGCATCCCCAGTGGTGTCAGTGCACTCTCTGGACTCACGGCACTGCATCCCCAAGGTGCCAGTGCACTCTCTGGACTCAACTGCACTGCATCCCCAGTGGTGCCAGTGCACTGTATGGACTCACTGCACTGCATCACCAGTGGTGCCAGTGCACTCTCTGGACTCACTGCACTGCATCCCCAGTGGTGCCAGTGCACTCTCTGGACTCACTGCAGTGCATCCCCAGTGGTGCCAGTGCACTCTCTGGACTCACTGCAGTGCATCCCCAGTGGTGCCAGTGCACTCTCTGGACTCACTGCACTGCATCCCCAGTGGTGTCAGTGCACTCTCTGGACTCACGGCACTGCATCCCCAAGGTGCCAGTGCACTCTCTGGACTCAACTGCACTGCATCCCCAGGGGTGCCAGTGCACTGTATGGACACACTGCACTGCATACTCAGTGGTGCCAGTGCACTCTCTGGACTCACTGCACTGCATCCCCAGTGGTGCAAGTGCAGTCTCTGGACTCACTGCACTGCATCCCCAGTGGAGCCAGTGCAATCTCTGGACTCACTGCAGTGCATCCCCAGTGGTGCCAGTGCACTCTCTGGACTCACTGCACTGCATCCCCAGTGGTGCCAGTGCACTCTCTGGACTCACTGCACTGCATCCCCAGTGGTGCCAGTGCACTCTCTGGAGGCACTGCACTGCATCCCCAGTGGTCCTGGTGCATTCTCTGGACTCACTGCAGTGCATCCCCAGTGGTGCCAGTGCACTCTCTAGACTCACTGCAGTGCATCCCCAGTGGTGCCAGTGCACTCTCTGGACTCACTGCACTGCATTCCCAGTGGTGCCAGTGCACTCTCTGGACTCACTGCAGTGCATCCCCAGTGGTGCCACTGCACTCTCTGGACTCACTGCACTGCATCCACAGTGGTGCCAGTGCACTCTCTGGACTCACTGCACTGCATCCCCAGTGCTGCCAGTGCAATCTCTGGACTCACTGCAGTGCATCACTAGTGGTGCCTGTGCAGTCTCTGGAGTCACTGCACTAAAACCCCAGTGGTGCCAGTGCACTCTCTGGACTCTCTGCACTGCATCCCCAAGGTGCCAGTGCACTCTCTGGACTCAACTGCACTGCATCCCCAGTGGTGCCAGTGCACTGTATGGACTCAATGCAGTGCATCCCCAGTGGTGCCAGTGCACTCTCTGGACTCACTGCACTGCATCCCCAGTGGTGCCAGTGCACTCTCTGCACTCACTGCACTGCATCCCCAGTGGTGCCAGTACACTCTCTGGAGTCACGGCACTGCATCCCCAGTGGTGCCAGTGCAATCTCTGGACTCACTGCACTGCATCCCCAAGGTGCCACTGCACTCTCTGGACTCACTGCAGTGCATCCCCAGTGGTGCCAGTGCACTCTCTGGACTCACTGCAGTGCATCCCCAGTGGTGCCAGTGCACTCTCTGGACTCACTGTACTGCATCCCCAGTGGTGCCAGTGCACTCTCTGGACTCACTGCAGTGCATCCCCAGTGGTGCCAGTGCACTCTCTGTAGTCACTGCACTGCATCCCCAGTCGTGCCAGTGCACTCTCTAGACTCACTGCACTGCATCCCCATTGGTGCCAGTGCACTCTCTGGACTCACTGCACTGCATCCCCAGTGGTGCCAGTACACTCTCTGGAGTCACTGCACTGCATCCCCAGTGGTGCCAGTGCACTCTCTAGACTCACTGCACTGCATCCCCAGTGGTGCCAGTGCACTCTATGGACTCACTACAGTGCATCCCCAGTGGTGCCAGTGCACTCTCTGGACTCACTGCACTGCATCCCCAGTGGTGCCAGTGCAGTCTCTGGTCTCACTGCACTGCATCCCCATGGTGCCAGTGAACACTCTGGACTAACTGCAGTGCATCCCCAGTGGTGCCAGTGCACTCTCTGGACTCACTGCACTGCATCCACACTGGTGCAAGTGGACTTTTTGGACTCACTGCACTGCATCACCAGTGGTGCCAGTGCACTCTCTGGACTCACTGCACTGCATCCCCAGTGGTGCCAGTGCACTCTCTGGACTCACTGCACTCCATCCCCAAGGTGCCAGTGCACTCTCTGGACTCACTGCACTGCATCCCCAAGGTGCCAGTGCACTCTCTGGACTCACTGCACTGCATCCCCAGTGGTGCCAGTGCACTCTCTGGACTCACTGCACTGCATCCCCAGTGGTGTCAGTGCACTCTCTGGACTCACGGCACTGCATCCCCAAGGTGCCAGTGCACTCTCTGGACTCAACTGCACTGCATCCCCAGTGGTGCCAGTACACTGTATGGACTCACTGCACTGCATCCTCAGTGGTGCCAGTGCACTCTCTGGACTCACTGCACTGCATCCCCAGTGGTGCAAGTGCAGTCTCTGGACTCACTGCACTGCATCCCCAGTGGAGTCAGTGCAATCTCTGGACTCACTGCAGTGCATCCCCAGTGGTGCCAGTGCACTCTCTGGACTCACTGCACTGCATCCCCAGTGGTGCCAGTGCACTCTCTGGACTCACTGCACTGCATCCCCAGTGGTGCCAGTGCACTCTCTGGACTCACTGCACTGCATCCCCAGTGGTGCCAGTGCACTCTCTGGAGGCACTGCACTGCATCCCCAGTGGTCCTGGTGCACTCTCTGGACTCAATGCAGTGCATCCCCAGTGGTGCCAGTGCACTCTCTAGACTCACTGCAGTGCATCCCCACTGGTGCCAGTGCACTCTCTGGACTCACTGCACTGCATATCCAGTGCTGACAGTGCACTCTCTGGACTCCCTACAGTACATCCCCAGTGGTGCCATCGCACTCTGTGGACTCACTGTACTGCATCCCCAGTGGTGCCAGTGCACTCTCTGGACTCACTGCAGTGCATCCCCAGTGGTGCCAGTGCACTCTCTGCACTCACTCCACTGCATCCCCAGTGGGGCCACTGCACTCTCTCGACTCACTGCACTGCATCACCAGTGGTGCCAGTGCAGTCTCTGGACTCACTGCACTCCATCCCCAGTGGTGCTAGTGCACTCTCTGGAGTCACTGCACTGCATCCCCAGTGGTGCCAGTGCACTCTCTGGACTCACTGCACTGCATCCCCAGTGGTGCCAGTGCACTCTCTGGTCTCACTGCAGTGCATCCCCAGCGGTGCCAGTGCACTCTCTGAGTCACTGCACTGCAATCCCAGTGGTGCCAGTGCACTCTCTGGACTCACTGCAGTGCATCCCCAGTGGTGCCAGTGCACTCTCTGGACTCAATGCACTGCATCCCCAGTGGTGCAGTGCAGTCTCTGGACTCACTGCACTGCATCCCCAGTGGTGCCAATGCAGTCTCTGGACTCACTGCAGTGCATCCCCAGTGGTGCCAGTGCACTCTCTGGACTCACTGCAGTGCATCCCCAGTGGTGCCAGTGCACTCTCTGGACTCACTGCACTGCATCCCCACTGGTGCCAGTGCACTCTCTGGACTCACTGCACTGCATCCTCAGTGGTGCCAGTGCACTCTCTGGAGTCACTGCACTGCATCCCCAGTGGTGCCAGTGCACTCTCTGGAGTCACTGCACTGCATCCACAGAGGTCCAATGCACTCTCTGCACTCACTGCACTGCATCCCCTGTGGTGCCAGTGCACTCTCTGCACTCACTGCACTGCATCCCCAGTGGTTCCAGTGCACTCTCTGGACTCACTGCAGTGCATCCCCAGTGGTGCCAGTGCAATCTCTGGACTCACTGCACTGCATCCCCAGTGGTGCCAGTACACTCTCTGGATTCACTGCAGTGCATCCCCAGTGGTGCCAGTGCACTCTCTGGACTCACTGTACTGCATCCCCAGTGGTGCCAGTGCACTCTCTGGACTCACTGCAGTGCATCCCCAGTGGTGCCAGTGCACTCTCTGTAGTCACTGCACTGCATCCCCAGTCGTGCAAGTGCACTCTCTAGACTCACTGCACTGCATCCCCAGTGGTGCCAGTGCACTCTCTGGAGTCACTGCACTGCATCCCCAGTGGTGCCAGTGCACTCTCTGGAGTCACTGCAGTGCTTCCCCAGTGGTGCCAGTGCACTCTCTGGACTCACGGCACTGCATCCCCAAGGTGCCAGTGCACTCTCTGGACTCACTGCACTGCATCCCCAGTGGTGCCAGTGCACTCTCTGGACTCACTGCACTGCATCCCCAGTGGTGTCAGTGCACTCTCTGGACTCACGGCACTGCATCCCCAAGGTGCCAGTGCACTCTCTGGACTCAACTGCACTGCATCCCCAGTGGTGCCAGTGCACTGTATGGACTCACTGCACTGCATCACCAGTGGTGCCAGTGCACTCTCTGGACTCACTGCACTGCATCCCCAGTGGTGCCAGTGCACTCTCTGGACTCACTGCACTGCATCCCCAGTGGTGCCAGTGCAATCTCTGGACTCACTGCAGTGCATCCCCAGTGGTGCCAGTGCACTCTCTGGACTCACTGCACTGCATCCCCAGTGGTGCCAGTGCACTCTCTGGACTCACTGCACTGCATCCCCTGTGGTGCCAGTGCACTCTCTGGACTCACTGCACTGCATCCCCAGTGGTGCCAGTGCACTCTCTGGAGGCACTGCACTGCATCCCCAGTGGTGCTGGTGCACTCTCTGGACTCAATGCAGTGCATCCCCAGTGGTGCCAGTGCACTCTCTAGACTCACTGCAGTGCATCCCCTGTGGTGCCAGTGCACTCTCTGGACTCACTGCACTGCATCCCCAGTGGTGCCAGTGCACTCTCTGGACTCACTGCACTGCATCCCCAGTGGTGCCAGTGCACTCTCTGCACTCACTCCACTGCATCCCCAGTGGGGCCACTGCACTCTCTGGACTCACTGCACTGCATCACCAGTGGTGCCAGTGCAGTCTCTGGACTCACTGCACTCCATCCCCTTTGGTGCTAGTGCACTCTCTGGAGTCACTGCAGTGCATCCCCAGTGGTGCCAGTGCACTCTCTGGACTCACTGCACTGCATCCCCAGTGGTGCCAGTGCACTCTCTGGACTCACTGCACTGCATCCCCAGTGGTGCCAGTGCACTCTCTGAGTCACTGCACTGCATTCCCAGTGGTGCCAGTGCACTCTCTGGACTTACTGCAGTGCATCCCCAGTGGTGCCACTACACTCTCTGGACTCACTGCACTGCATCCCCAGTGGTGCCAGTGCAGTCTCTGGACTCACTGCACTGCATCCCCAGTGCTGCCAGTGCAATCTCTGGACTCACTGCAGGGCATCCCTAGTGGTGCCTGTGCAGTCTCTGGAGTCACTGCACTAAAACCCCAGTGGTGCCAGTGCACTCTCTGGACTCACTGCACTGCATCCCCAAGGTGCCAGTGCACTCTCTGGACTCAACTGCACTGCATCAACAGTGGTGCCAGTGCACTGTATGGACTCACTGCATTGCATCCCCAGTGGTTCCAATGCACTCTCTGGACTCACTACAGTGCATCCCCAGTGGTGCCAGTGCACTCTCTGGACTCACTGCACTGCATCCCCACTGGTGCCAGTGCACTCTCTGGACTCACTGCACTGCATCCCCAGTGGTGCCAGTGCACTCTCTGGACTCACTGCAGTGCATCCCCAGTGGTGCCAGTGCACTCTCTGGACTCACTGCACTGCATCCCCAGTGGTGCCAGTGCACTCTCTGCACTCTCTGCACTGCATCCCCTGTGGTGCCAGTGCACTCTCTGCACTCACTGCAGTGCATCCCCACTGGTGCCAGTGCACTCTCTGGACTCACTGCAGTGCATCCCCAGTGGTGCCAGTGCACTCTCTGGACTCACTGCACTCCATCCCCAAGGTGCCAGTGCACTCTCTGGACTTACTGCAGTGCATCCCCAGTGGTGCCAGTGCACTCTCTGGACTCACTGCACTGCATCCCCAGTGGTGCCAGTGCACTCTCTGGACTCACTGCACTGCATCCCCAAGGTGCCAGTGCACACTCTGGACTCACTGCAGTGCATCCCCAGTGGTGCCAGTGCACTCTCTGGAGTCACTGCACTGCATCCACAGTGGTGCCAGTGCACTCTCTGGACTCACTGCACTGCATCCACAGTGGTGCCAGTGCACTCTCTGGACTCACTGCACTGCATCCCCAAGGTGCCAGTGCACTCTCTGGACTCACTACACTAAAGCACCAGTGGTGCCAGTGCACTCTCTGGACTCACTGCAGTGCATCCCCAGTGGTGCCAGTGCACTCTCTGGACTCACTGCAGTGCATTCCCAGTGGTGCCAGTGCACTCTCTGGACTCACTTCACTCCATCCCCATTGGTGCTAGTGCACTCTCTGGAGTCACTGCAGTGCATCCCCAGTGGTGCCAGTGCACTCTCTGGACTCACTGCACTGCATCCCCAGTGGTGCCAGTGCACTATCTGGTCTCACTGCAGTGCATCCCCAGCGGTGCCAGTGCACTCTCTGAGTCACTGCACTGCAATCCCAGTGGTGCCAGTGCACTCTCTGGACTCACTACAGTGCATCCCCAGTGGTGCCAGTGCACTCTCTGGACTCAATGCACTGCATCCCCAGTGGTGCCAGTGCAGTCTCTGGACTCACTGCACTGCATCCCCAGTGCTGCCAGTGCAATCTCTGGACTCACTGCAGTGCATCCCTATTGGTGCCTGTGCAGTCTCTGGAGTCACTGCACTAAAACCCCAGTGGTGCCAGTGCACTCTCTGGACTCACTGCACTGCATCCCCAAGGTGCCAGTGCACTCTCTGGACTCAACTGCACTGCATCCCCAGTGGTGCCAGTGCACTGTATGGACTCACTGCAGTGCATCCCCAGTGGTGCCAATGCAGTCTCTGGACTCACTGCAGTGCATCCCCAGTGGTGCCAGTGCACTCTCTGGACTCACTGCAGTGCATCCCCAGTGGTGCCAGTGCACTCTCTGGACTCACTGCACTGCATCCCCACTGGTGCCAGTGCACTCTCTGGACTCACTGCACTGCATCCTCAGTGGTGCCAGTGCACTCTCTGGAGTCACTGCACTGCATCCCCAGTGGTGCCAGTGCACTCTCTGGAGTCACTGCACTGCATCCACAGTGGTGCCAGTGCACTCTCTGCACTCACTGCACTGCATCCCCTGAGGTGCCAGTGCACTCTCTGCACTCACTGCACTGCATCCCCAGTGGTTCCAGTGCACTCTCTGGACTCACTGCAGTGCATCCCCAGTGGTGCCAGTGCAATCTCTGGACTCACTGCACTGCATCCCCAAGGTGCCAGTGCACTCTCTGGACTCACTGCAGTGCATCCCCAGTGGTGCCAGTGCACTCTCTGGACTCACTGTACTGCATCCCCAGTGGTGCCAGTGCACTCTCTGGACTCACTGCAGTGCATCCCCAGTGGTGCCAGTGCACTCTCTGGACTCACTGCAGTGCATCCCCAGTGGTGCCAGTACACTCTCTGGATTCACTGCAGTGCATCCCCAGTGGTGCCAGTGCGCTCTCTGGACTCACTGTACTGCATCCCCAGTGGTGCCAGTGCACTCTCTGGACTCACTGCAGTGCATCCCCAGTGGTGCCAGTGCACTCTCTGGACTCACTGCACTGCATCCCCAGTGGTGCCAGTGCACTCTCTGGACTCACTGCACTGCATCCCCAGTGGTGCCAGTGCACTCTCTGAGTCACTGCACTGCATTCCCAGTGGTGCCAGTGCACTCTCTGGACTCACTGCAGTGCATCCCCAGTGGTGCCACTGCACTCTCTGGACTCACTGCACTGCATCCCCAGTGGTGCCAGTGCAGTCTCTGGACTCACTGCACTGCATCCCCAGTGCTGACAGTGCACTCTCTGGACTCACTGCACTGCATCCGCAGTGGTGCCAGTGCAGTCTCTGGAGTCACTGCACTAAAACCCCAGTGGTGCCAGTGCACTCTCTGGACTCACTGCACTGCATCCCCAAGGTGCCAGTGCACTCTCTGGACTCAACTGCACTGCATCAACAGTGGTGCCAGTGCACTGTATGGACTCACTGCATTGCATCCCCAGTGGAGCCAGTGCACTCTCTGGACTCACTACAGTGCATCCCCAGTGGTGCCAGTGCACTCTCTGGACTCACTGCACTGCATCCCCACTGGTGCCAGTGCACTCTCTGGACTCACTGCACTGCATCCCCAGTGGTGCCAGTGCACTCTCTGGAGTCACTGCAGTGCATCCCCAGTGGTGCCAGTGCACTCTCTGGACTCACTGCACTGCATCCCCAGTGGTGCCAGTGCACTCTCTGCACTCTCTGTACTGCATCCCCAAGGTGCCAGTGCACTCTCTGCACTCACTGCACTGCATCCCCAGTGGTGCCAGTGCACTCTCTGGACTCACTGCAGTGCATCCCCAGTGGTGCCAGTGCACTCTCTGGACTCACTGCACTCCATCCCCAAGGTGCCAGTGCACTCTCTGGACTTACTGCAGTGCATCCCCAGTGGTGCCAGTGCACTCTCTGGACTCACTGCACTGCATCCCCAGTGGTGCCAGTGCACTCTCTGGACTCACTGCACTGCATCCCCAAGGTGCCAGTGCAGACTCTGGACTCACTGCAGTGCATCCCCAGTGGTGGCAGTGCACTCTCTGGACTCACTGCACTGCATCCACAGTGGTGCCAGTGCACTCTCTGGACTCACTGCACTGCATCCACAGTGGTGCCAGTGCACTCTCTGGACTCAATGCACTGCATCCCCTGTGGTGCCAGTGCACTCTCTGGACTCACTGCACTGCATCCCCAAGGTGCCAGTGCACTCTCTGGACTCACTACACTAAAGCACCAGTGGTGCCAGTGCACTCTCTGGACTCACTGCACTGCATCCCCAAGGTGCCAGTGCACTCTCTGGACTCACTGCAGTGCATTCCCAGTGGTGCCAGTGCACTCTCTGGACTCACTGCACTCCATCCCCATTGGTGCTAGTGCACTCTCTGGAGTCACTGCAGTGCATCCCCAGTGGTGCCAGTGCACTCTCTGGACTCACTGCACTGCATCCCCAGTGGTGCCAGTGCACTATCTGGTCTCACTGCAGTGCATCCCCAGCGGTGCCAGTGCACTCTCTGAGTCACTGCACTGCAATCCCAGTGGTGCCAGTGCACTCTCTGGACTCACTGCAGTGCATCCCCAGTGGTGCCAGTGCAGTCTCTGGACTCACTGCACTGCATCCCCAGTGCTGCCAGTGCAATCTCTGGACTCACTGCAGTGCATCCCTAGTGGTGCCTGTGCAGTCTCTGGAGTCACTGCACTAAAACCCCAGTGGTGCCAGTGCACTCTCTGGACTCACTGCACTGCATCCCCAAGGTGCCAGTGCACTCTCTGGACTCAACTGCACTGCATCCCCAGTGGTGCAGTGCACTGTATGGACTCACTGCAGTGCATCCCCAGTGGTGCCAATGCAGTCTCTGGACTCACTGCAGTGCATCCCCAGTGGTGCCAGTGCACTCTCTGGACTCACTGCAGTGCATCCCCAGTGGTGCCAGTGCACTCTCTGGACTCACTGCACTGCATCCCCATTGGTGCCAGTGCACTCTCTGGACTCACTGCACTGCATCCTCAGTGGTGCCAGTGCACTCTCTGGAGTCACTGCACTGCATCCCCAGTGGTGCCAGTGCACTCTCTGGAGTCACTGCACTGCATCCCCACTGGTGCCAGTGCACTCTCTGGACTCACTGCACTGCATCCTCAGTGGTGCCAGTGCACTCTCTGGACTCACTGCACTGCATCCTCTGTGGTGCCAGTGCACTCTCTGGAGTCACTGCACTGCATCCCCAGTGGTGCCAGTGCACTCTCTGGAGTCACTGCACTGCATCCACAGTGGTGCCAGTGCACTCTCTGCACTCACTGCACTGCATCCCCTGTGGTGCCAGTGCACTCTCTGCACTCACTGCACTGCATCCCCAGTGGTTCCAGTGCACTCTCTGGACTCAGTGCAGTGCATCCCCAGTGGTGCCAGTGCAATCTCTGGACTCACTGCACTGCATCCCCAGTGCTGCCAGTGCAATCTCTGGACTCACTGTAGTGCATCCCTATTGGTGCCTGTGCAGTCTCTGGAGTCACTGCACTAAAACCCCAGTGGTGCCAGTGCACTCTCTGGACTCACTGCACTGCATCCCCAAGGTGCCAGTGCACTCTCTGGACTCAACTGCACTGCATCCCCAGTGGTGCCAGTGCACTGTATGGACTCACTGCAGTGCATCCCCAGTGGTGCCAATGCAGTCTCTGGACTCACTGCAGTGCATCCCCAGTGGTGCCAGTGCACTCTCTGGACTCACTGCAGTGCATCCCCAGTGGTGCCAGTGCACACTCTGGACTCACTGCACTGCATCCCCACTGGTGCCAGTGCACTCTCTGGACTCACTGCACTGCATCCTCAGTGGTGCCAGTGCACTCTCTGGAGTCACTGCACTGCATCCCCAGTGGTGCCAGTGCACTCTCTGGAGTCACTGCACTGCATCCACAGTGGTGCCAGTGCACTCTCTGCACTCACTGCACTGCATCCCCTGTGGTGCCAGTGCACTCTCTGCACTCACTGCACTGCATCCCCAGTGGTTCCAGTGCACTCTCTGGACTCACTGCAGTGCATCCCCAGTGGTGCCAGTGCAATCTCTGGACTCACTGCACTGCATCCCCAAGGTGCCAGTGCACTCTCTGGACTCACTGCAGTGCATCCCCAGTGGTGCCAGTGCACTCTCTGGACTCACTGCAGTGCATCCCCAGTGGTGCCAGTGCACTCTCTGGACTCACTGTACTGCATCCCCAGTGGTGCCAGTGCACTCTCTGGACTCACTGCAGTGCATCCCCAGTGGTGCCAGTGCACTCTCTGGACTCACTGCAGTGCATCCCCAGTGGTGCCAGTACACTCTCTGGATTCACTGCAGTGCATCCCCAGTGGTGCCAGTGCGCTCTCTGGACTCACTGTACTGCATCCCCAGTGGTGCCAGTGCACTCTCTGGACTCACTGCAGTGCATCCCCAGTGGTGCCAGTGCACTCTCTGGACTCACTGCACTGCATCCCCAGTTGTGCCAGTGCACTCTCTGGACTCACTGCACTGCATCCCCAGTGGTGCCAGTGCACTCTCTGAGTCACTGCACTGCATTCCCAGTGGTGCCAGTGCACTCTCTGGACTCACTGCAGTGCATCCCCAGTGGTGCCACTGCACTCTCTGGACTCACTGCACTGCATCCCCAGTGGTGCCAGTGCAGTCTCTGGACTCACTGCACTGCATCCCCAGTGCTGACAGTGCACTGTCTGGACTCACTGCACTGCATCCCCAGTGGTGCCAGTGCAGTCTCTGGAGTCCCTGCACTAAAACCCCAGTGGTGCCAGTGCACTCTCTGGACTCACTGCACTGCATCCCCAAGGTGCCAGTGCACTCTCTGGACTCACTGCACTGCATCCCCAGTGGTGTCAGTGCACTCTCTGGACTCACGGCACTGCATCCCCAAGGTGCCAGTGCACTCTCTGGACTCAACTGCACTTCATCCCCAGTGGTGCCAGTGCACTGTATGGACTCACTGCACTGCATCACCAGTGGTGCCAGTGCACTCTCTGGACTCACTGCACTGCATCCCCAGTGGTGTAAGTGCAGTCTCTGGACTCACTGCACTGCATCCCCAGTGGTGCCAGTGCAATCTCTGGACTCACTGCACTGCATCCCCAGTGGTGCCAGTGCACTCTCTGGAGGCACTGCACTGCATCCCCAGTGGTGCTGGTGCACTCTCTGGACTCAATGCAGTGCATCCCCAGTGGTGCCAGTGCACTCTTTAGACTCACTGCAGTGCATCCCCACTGGTGCCAGTGCACTCTCTGGACTCACTGCACTGCATCCCCAGTGGTGCCAGTGCACTCTCTGGACTCACTGCACTGCATCCCCAGTGGTGCCAGTGCACTCTCTGCACTCACTCCACTGCATCCCCAGTGGGGCTACTGCACTCTTTGGACTCACTGCACTGCATCACCAGTGGTGCCAGTGCAGTCTCTGGACTCACTGCACTCCATCCCCTTTGGTGTTAGTGCACTCTCTGGAGTCACTGCAGTGCATCCCCAGTGGTGCCAGTGCACTCTCTGGACTCACTGCACTGCATCCCCAGTGGTGCCAGTGCACTCTCTGGACTCACTGCACTACATCCCCAGTGGTGCCAGTGCACTCTCTGAGTCACTGCACTGCATTCCCAGTGGTGCCAGTGCACTCTCTGGACTCACTGCAGTGCATCCCCAGTGGTGCCACTGCACTCTCTGGACTCACTGCACTGCATCCCCAGTGGTGCCAGTGCAGTCTCTGGACTCACTGCACTGCATCCCCAGTGCTGCCAGTGCAATCTCTGGACTCACTGCAGTGCATCCCTAGTGGTGCCTGTGCAGTCTCTGGAGTCACTGCACTAAAAGCCCAGTGGTGCCAGTGCACTCTCTGGACTCACTGCACTGCATCCCCAAGGTGCCAGTGCACTCTCTGGACTCAACTGCACTGCATCACCAGTGGTGCCAGTGCACTGTATGGACTCACTGCATTGCATCCCCAGTGGTGCCAGTGCACTCTCTGGACTCACTACAGTGCATCCCCAGTGGTGCCAGTGCACTCTCTGGACTCACTGCACTGCATCCCCACTGGTGCCAGTGCACTCTCTGGACTCACTGCACTGCATCCCCAGTGGTGCCAGTGCACTCTCTGGACTCACTGCAGTGCATCCCCAGTGGTGCCAGTGCACTCTCTGGACTCACTGCACTGCATCCCCAGTGGTGCCAGTGCACTCTCTGCACTCTCTGCACTGCATCCCCTGTGGTGCCAGTGCACTCTCTGCACTCACTGCACTGCATCCCCTGTGGTGCCAGTGCACTCTCTGGACTCACTGCAGTGCATCCCCAGTGGTGCCAGTGCACTCTCTGGACTCACTGCACTGCATCCCCAGTGGTGCCAGTGCACTCTCTGGACTCACTGCACTGCATCCCCAAGGTGCCAGTGCACTCTCTGGACTCACTACACTAAAGCACCAGTTGTGCCAGTGCACTCTCTGGACTCACTGCACTGCATCCCAAGTGGTGCCAGTGCACTCTCTGGACTCACTGCAGTGCATTCCCAGTGGTGCCAGTGCACTCTCTGGACTCACTGCACTGCATCCCCAGTGCTGCCAGTGCACTCTCTGGACTCACTGCAGTGCATCCCCAGTGGTGCCAGAGCACTCTCTGGACTCACTGCACTGCATCCCCAGTGGTGCCAGTGCACTCTCTGGACTCACTGCAGTGCATCACCAGTGGTGCCAGTGCACTCTCTGGAGTCACTGCACTGCATCCCCAAGGTGCCAGTGCACTCTCTGGACTCACTGCACTGCATCCCCAGTGGTGCCAGTGCACTCTCTGGACTCACTGCACTGCATCCCCAGTGGTGCCAGTGCAATCTCTGGACTCACTGCACTGCATCCCCAGTGGTGCCAGTGCACTCTCTGGACTCACTGCAGTGCATCCCCAGTGGAGCCAGTGCACTCTCTGGAGGCACTGCACTGCATCCCCGTGGTGCTGGTGCACTCTCTGGACTCACTTCAGTGCATCCCCAGTGGAGCCATGGCACTCTCTGGACTCACTGCAGTGCATCCCCAGTGGTGCCAGTGCAATCTCTGAACTCACTGCAGTGAATACCCAGTGGTGCCAGTGCACTCTCTGGACTCACTGCAGTGCATCCCCATTGGTGCCAGTGCACTCTCTGGACTCACTGCACTGCATCCCCAGTGGTGTCAGTGCACTCTCTGGAGGCACTGCACTGCATCCCCAGTGGTGCCAGTGCACTCTCTGGACTCACTGCACTCCATCCTATGTGGTGCCAGTCCACTCTGTGGACTCACTGCAGTGCTTTCCCAGTGGTGCCAGTGCACTCTCTAAACTCACTGCACTGCATATCCAGTGCTGACAGTGCACTCTCTGGACTCCCTACAGTGCATCCCCAGTGGTGCCAGCGCACTCTGTGGACTCACTGCACTGCATCCCCAGTGGTGCCAGTGCACTCTCTGGACTCACTGCAGTGCATCCCCTGTTGTGCCAGTGCACTCTCTGCACTCACTCCACTGCATCCCCAGTGGTGCCAGTGCACTCTCTGGACTCACTGCACTGCATCTCCAGTGGTGCCAGTGCAGTCTCTGGACTCACTGCACTCCATCCCCTTTCGTGCTAGTGCACTCTCTGGACTCACTGCAGTGCATCCCCAGTGGTGCCAGTGCACTCTCTGGACTCACTGCACTGCATCCCCAGTGGTGCCAGTGCACTCTCTGGACTCACTGCACTGCATCCCCAGTGGTGCCAGTGCACTCTCTGGAGGCACTGCAGTGCATCCCCAGTGGTGCCAGTGCACTCTCTGGACTCAATGCAGTGCATCCCCAGTGGTGCCAGTGCACTCTCTAGACTCACTGCAGTGCATCCCCTGTGGTGCCAGTGCACTCTCTGGACTCACTGCAGTGCATATCCAGTGCTGACAGTGCACTCTCTGGACTCCCTACAGTACATCCCTGTGGTGCCAGTGCACTCTGTGGACTCACTGCAGTGCATCCCCAGTGGTGCCAGTGCACTCTCTGGACTCACTGCAGTGCATCCCCTGTTGTGCCAGTGCACTCTCTGCACTGACTCCACTGCATCCCCAGTGGTGCCACTGCAGTCTCTGGACTCACTGCACTGCATCCCCAACGTGCCAGTGCACTCTCTGGACTCACTGCACTGCTCCAGCCGCGGCAGCCGCTCAAGCCGCACCAGCCGCGGCAGCCGCTCCAGCCTCGGCATCCGCTCCAGCCGCGTCAGCCGCTCATGCCGCGGTAGCCCCTCCAGCCGTGAAAGCCGCTCTAGACGCTCCAGCCGCGGCAGCCGCTCCAGCCGCGGCAGCCGCTCCAGCCGCTCCAACCGCGACAGCCGCTCCATCCGCGGCAGCCGCTCCAGCCGCTCCAGCCGCGGCAGCCGCTCCAACCGCGACAGCCGCTCCAGCCGCTACCGAGTGGAGCGGCTGCCACGGCTGGAGCGGCTGCCGCGGTTGGAGCGGCTGCCGCGTCTGGCGGGGCTGGAGCGGCTGCCGCGGTTGGAGCGTCTGCCGCGTCTGCCGCGGATGGAGCGGCTGCCGCGGCTGGAGCGGCTGCCGCGGATGGAGCGGCTGCCTCGGCTGGAGCGGCTGGAGCGGCTGCCGCGGTGGAAGCGGGTGCCGCGTCTGCCGCGGATGGAGCGGCTGTCGCGGCTGGAGCGACTGCCGCTGCTGGAGCGGCTAGAGCGGCTGGCGAGGCTGGAGGGGCTACCGCGGCTGGAGCGGCTGCCGCGGCTGGAGCAGTGCAGTGAGTCCAGAGAGTGCAAACGCACCAGTGAGAATGGAGTGCAGTGAGTCCAGAGAGTGCACTGGCACCACTGGGGATGCACTGCAGTGAGTCCAGACAGTGCCCTGGCAACACTGGGGATGCACTGCAGTGAGTCCAGAGAGTGCACTGGCACCACTGGGGATGCACTGCAGTGAGTCCAGAGAGTGCACTGGCACCACTGGGGATGCAGTGCAGTGGGTCCAGAGAGTGCACTGGCACCACTGGGGATGCACTGCAGTGAGTGCAGAGACTGCACTTGTACCAATGGGGATGCACTGCAGTGAGTCCAGAGACTGCACTTGTACCAAAGGGAATGCACTGCAGTGAGTCCAGAGAGTGCACTGGCACCACTGGGGATGCACTGCAGTGAGTGCAGAGAGTGCACTGGCACCACTGGGGATGCACTGCAGTGACTCCAGAGAGTGCAATGGCACCACAGGGGATGCACTGCAGTGAGTCCAGAGAGTGCACTGGCACCACTTGGGATGCAGTGCAGTGAGTGCAGAGAGTGCACTGGCACCACTGGTGATGCACTGCAGTGAGTCCAGAGAGTGCACTGGCACCACTGGGGATGCACTGCAGTGACTCTAGAGTGTGCACTGGCACCACTGGGGATGCACTGCAGTGAGTCCAGAGAGTGCACTGGCACCACTGGGGATGCAGTGCAGTGAGTCCAGAGAGTGCACTGGCACCACTTGGGTTTTAGAGCAGTGAGTGCAGAGAGTGCAATGGCTCCACTTGGGATGCAGTGCAGTGAGTCCAGAGAGTGCACTGGCACCACTGGGGATGCAGTGCAGTGAGTCCAGAGAGTGCACTGGCACCACTGGTGATGAAGTGCAATGAGTCCAGAGAGTGCACTGGCACCACTTGGGATTTAGTGCAGTGAGTGCAGAGAGTGCACTGGCACCACTGGGGATGCAGTGCAGTGAGTCCAGAGAGTGCACTGGCACCCTGGGGATGCAGTGCAGTGAGTCCAGAGAGTGCACTGGCACCACTGGGGATGCACTGCAGTGAGTCCAGAGACTGCACTGGCACCACTGGGGATGCACTGCAGTGAGTCCAGAGAGTGCAGTGGCACCACTGGGTATGCAGTGCAGTGAGTCCAGTGAGTGCACTGGCACCACTGGTGATGCAGTACAGTGAGTCCAGTGAGTGCACTGGCACCACTGGGAATGCACTGCAGTGAGTCCAGAGAGTGCACTGGCACCAGTTGGGATGGAGTGCAGTGTGTCCAGAGAGTGCGCTGGCACCACTGGGTATGCAGTGCAGTGAGTCCAGAGAGTGCACTCGCACCACTGGGGATGCAGTGCAGTGACTCCACAGAGTGCACTGGCACCACTGGGGATGCAGTGCAGTGAGTCCAGAGAGTGCACTGGCACCACTGGGGATGCAGTGCAGTGAGTCCAGAGAGTGCACTGGCACCCTGGGGATGCAGTGCAGTGAGTCCAGAGAGTGCACTGGCACCACTGGGGATGCAGTGCAGTGAGTCCAGAGAGTGCACTGGCACCACTGGGGATGCAGTGCAGTGAGTCCAGAGAGTGCAGTGGCACCACTGGGGATGCAGTGCAGTGAGTCCAGTGAGTGCACTGGCACCACTGGTGATGCAGTACAGTGAGTCCAGGGAGAGCACTGGCACCACTGGGAATGCACTGCAGTGAGTCCAGAGAGTGCACTGGCACCAGTTGGGATGGAGTGCAGTGTGTCCAGAGAGTGCGCTGGCACCACTGGGGATGCAGTGCAGTGAGTCCAGAGAGTGCACTCGCACCACTGGGGATGCACTGCAGTGAGTCCAGAGAGTGCACTGGCACCACTGGGGATGCAGTGCAGTGAGTCCAGAGAGTGCACTGGCACCACTGGGGATGCAGTGCAGTGAGTCCAGAGAGTGCACTGGCACCACTGGGGATGCAGTGCAGTGACTCCAGAGAGTGCACTGGCACCACTGGGGATGCAGTGCAGTGAGTCCAGAGAGTGCACTGGCACCACTTGGGATGCAGTCCAGTGAGTCCAGAGAGTGCACTGGCACCACTGTGGATGCAGTGCAGTGAGTCCAGAGAGTGCACTGGCACGACTTGCGATGCAGTGCAGTGAGTCCAGAGAGTGCACTGGCACCACTGGGAATGCACTGCAGTGAGTCCAGAGAGTGCACTGGCACCACAGGGGATGCAGTGCAGTGAGTCCAGAGAGTGCACTGGCACCACTGGGGATGCAGTGCAGTGAGTCCAGAGAGTGCACTGGCACCACTGGGGATGCACTGCAGTGAGTCCAGAGAGTGCACTGGCACCACTGGGGATGCAGTCCAGTAACTCCAGAGAGTGCACTGGCACCACGGGGGATGCACGGCAGTGAGTCCAGATAGTGCACTGGCACCACTGGGGATGCACTGCAGTGAGTCCAGAGAGTGCACTGGCACCACTGGGGATGCACTGCAGTGAGTCCAGAGAGTGCAGTGGCACCACTGGGGATGCAGTGCAGTGAGTCCAGTGAGTGCACTGGCACCACTGGTGATGCAGTACAGTGAGTCCAGTGAGTGCACTGGCTCCACTGGGAATGCACTGCAGTGAGTCCAGAGAGTGCACTGGCACCACTTGGGATGGAGTGCAGTGTGTCCAGAGAGTACGCTGGCACCAATGGGGATGCAGTGCAGTGAGTCCAGAGAGTGCACTGGCACCACTGAGGATGCACTGCAGTGAGTCCAGAGAGTGCACTGGCACCACTGGGGATGCAGTGCAGTGAGTCCAGAGAGTGCACTGGCACCACTGGGGATGCAGTGCAGTGAGCCCAGAGAGTGCACTGGCACCACTGGGGATGCAGTCCAGTAACTCCAGAGAGTGCACTGGCACCACGGGGGATGCACTGCAGTGAGTCCAGATAGTGCACTGGCACCACTGGGGATGCACTGCAGTGAGTCCAGAGAGTGCACTGGCACCACTGGGGATGAACTGCAGTGAGTCCAGTGAGTGCACTGGCTCCACTGGGGATGCAGTGCAGTGAGTCCAGAGAGTGCACTGGCACCACTGGGGATGCAGTGCAGTGACTCCAGAGAGTGCACTGGCACCACTTGGGTTTTAGTGCAGTGAGTGCAGAGAGTGCAATGGCTCCACTTGGGATGCAGTGCAGTGAGTCCAGAGAGTGCACTGGCACCACTGGGGATGTAGTGCAGTGAATCCAGGGAGTGCACTGGCACCACTGGGGATGCAGTGCAGTGAGTCCAGAGAGTGCACTGGCACCACTGGGGATGCAGTGCAGTGAGTCCAGAGAGTGCACTGGCACCACTGGGGATGCAGTGCAGTGAGTCCAGAGAGTGCACTGGCACCACTGGTGATGAAGTGCAATGAGTCCAGAGAGTGCACTGCCACCACTTGGGATTTAGTGCAGTGAGTGCAGAGAGTGCACTGGCACCACTGGGGATGCAGTGCAGTGACTCCAGAGAGTGCACTGGCACCACTGGGGATGCAGTGCAGTGACTCCAGAGAGTGCACTGGCACCACTGGTGATGAAGTGCAATGAGTCCAGAGAGTGCACTGGCACCACTTGGGATTTAGTGCAGTGAGTGCAGAGAGTGCACTGGCACCACTGGGCATGCAGTGCAGTGAGTCCAGAGAGTGCACTGGCACCCTGGGGATGCAGTGCAGTGAGTCCAGAGAGTGCACTGGCACCACTGGGGATGCACTGCAGTGAGTCCAGAGACTGCACTGGCACCACTGGGGATGCACTGCAGTGAGTCCAGAGAGTGCAGTGGCACCACTGGGGATGCAGTGCAGTGAGTCCAGTGAGTGCACTGGCACCACTGGTGATGCAGTACAGTGAGTCCAGTGAGTGCACTGGCACCACTGGGAATGCACTGCAGTGAGTCCAGAGAGTGCACTGGCACCAGTTGGGATGGAGTGCAGTGTGTCCAGAGAGTGCGCTGGCACCACTGGGGATGCAGTGCTGTGAGTCCAGAGAGTGCACTCGCACCACTGGGGATGCACTGCAGTGAGTCCAGAGAGTGCACTGGCACCACTGGGGATGCAGTGCAGTGAGTCCAGAGAGTGCACTGGCACCACTGGGGATGCAGTGCAGTGAGTCCAGAGAGTGCACTGGCACCACTGGGGATGAAGTGCAGTGAGTCCAGAGAGTGCACTGGCACCACTGGGGATGCAGTGCAGTGAGTCCAGAGAGTGCACTGGCACCACTGGGGATGCAGTCCAGTGAGTCCAGAGAGTGCAGTGGCACCACTGTGGATGCAGTGCAGTGAGTCCAGAGAGTGCACTGGCACCACTTGCTATGCAGTGCAGTGAGTCCAGAGAGTGCACTGGCACCACTGGGAATGCACTGCAGTGAGTCCAGAGAGTGCACTGGCACCACAGGGGATGCAGTGCAGTGAGTCCAGAGAGTGCACTGGCACCACTGGGGATGCACTGCAGTGAGTCCAGAGAGTGCACTGGCACCACTGGGGATGAAGTCCAGTAACTCCAGAGAGTGCACTGGCACCACGGGGGATGCAGTACAGTGAGTCCAGTGAGTGCACTGGCTCCACTGGGAATGCACTGCAGTGAGTCCAGAGAGTGCACTGGCACCACTTGGGATGGAGTGCAGTGTGTCCAGAGAGTACGCTGGCACCAATGGGGATGCAGTGCAGTGAGTCCAGAGAGTGCACTGGCACCACTGAGGATGCACTGCAGTGAGTCCAGAGAGTGCACTGGCACCACTGGGGATGCAGTGCAGTGAGTCCAGAGAGTGCACTGGCACCACTGGGGATGCAGTGCAGTGAGCCCAGAGAGTGCACTGGCACCACTGGGGATGCAGTCCAGTAACTCCAGAGAGTGCACTGGCACCACGGGGGATGCACTGCAGTGAGTCCAGATAGTGCACTGGCACCACTGGGGATGCACTGCAGTGAGTCCAGAGAGTGCACTGGCACCACTGGGGATGAACTGCAGTGAGTCCAGTGAGTGCACTGGCTCCACTGGGGATGCAGTGCAGTGAGTCCAGAGAGTGCACTGGCACCACTGGGGATGCAGTGCAGTGACTCCAGAGAGTGCACTGGCACCACTTGGGTTTTAGTGCAGTGAGTGCAGAGAGTGCAATGGCTCCACTTGGGATGCAGTGCAGTGAGTCCAGAGAGTGCACTGGCACCACTGGGGATGTAGTGCAGTGAATCCAGGGAGTGCACTGGCACCACTGGGGATGCAGTGCAGTGAGTCCAGAGAGTGCACTGGCACCACTGGGGATGCAGTGCAGTGAGTCCAGAGAGTGCACTGGCACCACTGGGGATGCAGTGCAGTGAGTCCAGAGAGTGCACTGGCACCACTGGTGATGAAGTGCAATGAGTCCAGAGAGTGCACTGCCACCACTTGGGATTTAGTGCAGTGAGTGCAGAGAGTGCACTGGCACCACTGGGGATGCAGTGCAGTGACTCCAGAGAGTGCACTGGCACCACTGGGGATGCAGTGCAGTGACTCCAGAGAGTGCACTGGCACCACTGGTGATGAAGTGCAATGAGTCCAGAGAGTGCACTGGCACCACTTGGGATTTAGTGCAGTGAGTGCAGAGAGTGCACTGGCACCACTGGGCATGCAGTGCAGTGAGTCCAGAGAGTGCACTGGCACCCTGGGGATGCAGTGCAGTGAGTCCAGAGAGTGCACTGGCACCACTGGGGATGCACTGCAGTGAGTCCAGAGACTGCACTGGCACCACTGGGGATGCACTGCAGTGAGTCCAGAGAGTGCAGTGGCACCACTGGGGATGCAGTGCAGTGAGTCCAGTGAGTGCACTGGCACCACTGGTGATGCAGTACAGTGAGTCCAGTGAGTGCACTGGCACCACTGGGAATGCACTGCAGTGAGTCCAGAGAGTGCACTGGCACCAGTTGGGATGGAGTGCAGTGTGTCCAGAGAGTGCGCTGGCACCACTGGGGATGCAGTGCTGTGAGTCCAGAGAGTGCACTCGCACCACTGGGGATGCACTGCAGTGAGTCCAGAGAGTGCACTGGCACCACTGGGGATGCAGTGCAGTGAGTCCAGAGAGTGCACTGGCACCACTGGGGATGCAGTGCAGTGAGTCCAGAGAGTGCACTGGCACCACTGGGGATGAAGTGCAGTGAGTCCAGAGAGTGCACTGGCACCACTGGGGATGCAGTGCAGTGAGTCCAGAGAGTGCACTGGCACCACTGGGGATGCAGTCCAGTGAGTCCAGAGAGTGCAGTGGCACCACTGTGGATGCAGTGCAGTGAGTCCAGAGAGTGCACTGGCACCACTTGCTATGCAGTGCAGTGAGTCCAGAGAGTGCACTGGCACCACTGGGAATGCACTGCAGTGAGTCCAGAGAGTGCACTGGCACCACAGGGGATGCAGTGCAGTGAGTCCAGAGAGTGCACTGGCACCACTGGGGATGCACTGCAGTGAGTCCAGAGAGTGCACTGGCACCACTGGGGATGAAGTCCAGTAACTCCAGAGAGTGCACTGGCACCACGGGGGATGCACGGCAGTGAGTCCAGAGAGTGCACTGGCACCACTGGGGATGCACTGCAGTGAGTCCAGAGAGTGCACTGGCACCACTGGGGATGCAGTGCAGTGAGTCCAGTGAGTGCACTGGCACCACTGGTGATGCAGTACAGTGAGTCCAGTGAGTGCACTGGCTCCACTGGGAATGCACTGCAGTGAGTCCAGAGAGTGCACTGGCACCACTTGGGATGGAGTGCAGTGTGTCCAGAGAGTACGCTGGCACCAATGGGGATGCAGTGCAGTGAGTCCAGAGAGTGCACTCGCACCACTGGGGATGCAGTGCAGTGAGTCCAGAGAGTGCACTGGCACCACTGGGGATGCAGTGCAGTGAGTCCAGAGAGTACGCTGGCACCAATGGGGATGCAGTGCAGTGAGTCCAGAGAGTGCACTGGCACCACTTGCGATGCAGTGCAGTGAGTCCAGAGAGTGCACTGGCACCACTGGGAATGCACTGCAGTGAGTCCAGAGAGTGCACTGGCACCACAGGGGATGCAGTGCAGTGAGTCCAGAGAGTGCACTGGCACCACTGGGGATGCAGTCCAGTGAGTCCAGAGAGTGCACTGGCACCACTGTGGATGCAGTGCAGTGAGTCCAGAGAGTGCACTGGCACCACTTGCGATGCAGTGCAGTGAGTCCAGAGAGTGCACTGGCACCACTGGGAATGCACTGCAGTGAGTCCAGAGAGTGCACTGGCACCACAGGGGATGCAGAGCAGTGAGTCCAGAGAGTGCACTGGCACCACTGGGGATGCACTGCAGTGAGTCCAGAGAGTGCACTGGCACCACTGGGGATGAAGTCCAGTAACTCCAGAGAGTGCACTGGCACCACGGGGGATGCACGGCAGTGAGTCCAGATAGTGCACTGGCACCACTGGGGATGCACTGCAGTGAGTCCAGAGAGTGCACTGGCACCACTGGGGATGCACTGCAGTGAGTCCAGAGAGTGCAGTGGCACCACTGGGGATGCAGTGCAGTGAGTCCAGTGAGTGCACTGGCACCACTGGTGATGCAGTACAGTGAGTCCAGTGAGTGCACTGGCTCCACTGGGAATGCACTGCAGTGAGTCCAGAGAGTGCACTGGCACCACTGGGGATGGAGTGCAGTGTGTCCAGAGAGTACGCTGGCACCAATGGGGATGCAGTGCAGTGAGTCCAGAGAGTGCACTCGCACCACTGGGGATGCACTGCAGTGAGTCCAGAGAGTGCACTGGCACCACTGGGGATGCAGTGCAGTGAGTCCAGAGAGTGCACTGGCACCACTGGGGATGCAGTGCAGTGAGCCCAGAGAGTGCACTGGCACCACTGGGGATGCAGTCCAGTAACTCCAGAGAGTGCACTGGCACCACGGGGGATGCACTGCAGTGAGTCCAGATAGTGCACTGGCACCACTGGGGATGCACTGCAGTGAGTCCAGAGACTGCAGTGGCACCACTGGGGATGCAGTACAGTGAGTGCAGAGAGTGCACTGGCACCACTGGTGATGCAGTACAGTGAGTCCAGTGAGTGCACTGGCACCACAGGGAATGCACTGCAGTGAGTCCAGAGAGTGCACTGGCACCAATGGGGATGCAGTGCACTGAGTGCAGAGAGTGCACTCGCACCACTGGGGATGCACTGCAGTGAGTCCAGAGAGTGCACTGGCACCACTGGGGATGCAGTGCAGTGAGTCCAGAGAGTGCACTGGCACCACTGAGGATGCAGTGCAGTGAGTCCAGACAGTGCCCTGGCAACACTGGGGATGCACTGCAGTGAGTCCAGAGAGTGCACTGGCACCACTGGGAATGCACTGCAGTGAGTCCAGAGAGTGCACTGGCACCACTGGGGATGCAGTGCAGTGGGTCCAGAGAGTGCACTGGCACCACTGGAGATGCACTGCAGTGAGTGCAGAGACTGCACTTGTACCAATGGGGATGCACTGCAGTGAGTCCAGAGACTGCATTTGTAACAATGGGGATGCACTGCAGTGAGTCCAGAGAGTGCACTGGCACCACTGGGGATGCACTGCAGTGAGTGCAGAGAGTGCACTGGCACCACTGGGGTTGCACTGCAGTGGGTCCAGAGAGTGCACTGGCACCACTGGGGATGCACTGCAGTGAGTGCAGAGACTGCAGAAACACCACTTGGGATGCAGTGCAGTGAGTGCAGAGAGTGCACTGGCACCACTGGTGATGCAGTGCAGTGAGTACAGAGAGTGCACTGGCAACATTGGGCATGCAATGCAGTGAGTCCAGAGAGTGCACTGGCACCACTGGGGATGCACTGCAGTGACTCTAGAGTGTGCACTGGCACCACTGGGGATGCAGTGCAGTGACTACAGAGAGTGCACTGGAACCACAGGGGATGCACTGCAATGACTCTAGAGTGTACACTGGCACCACTGGGGATGCACTGCAGTGAGACCAGAGAGTGCACTGGCACCACTGGGGATGCAGTGCAGTGACTCCAGAGAGTGCACTGGCACCACTTTAGTTTTAGTGCAGTGAGTGCAGAGAGTGCAATGGCTCCACTTGGGATGCAGTGCAGTGAGTCCAGAGAGTGCACTGGCACCACTGGGGATGTAGTGCAGTGAATCCAGAGAGTGCACTGGCACCACTGGGGATGCAGTGCAGTGAGTCCAGAGAGTGCACTGGCACCACTGGGGATGCAGTGCAGTGACTCCAGAGAGTGCACTGGCACCACTGGGGATGCAGTGCAGTGAGTCCAGAGAGTGCACTGGCACCACTGGTGATGAAGTGCAATGAGTCCAGAGAGTGCACTGGCACCACTTGGGATTTAGTGCAGTGAGTGCAGAGAGTGCACTGGCACCACTGGGGATGCAGTGCAGTGACTCCAGAGAGTACACTGGCACCACTGGTGATGAAGTGCAATGAGTCCAGAGAGTGCACTGGCACCACTTGGGATTTAGTGCAGTGAGTGCAGAGAGTGCACTGGCACCACTGGGGATGCAGTGCAGTGAGTCCAGAGAGTGCACTGGCACCCTGGGGATGCAGTGCAGTGAGTCCAGAGAGTGCACTGGCACCACTGGGGATGCAGTGCAGTGAGTCCAGAGAGTGCACTGGCACCACTGGGGATGCAGTGCAGTGAGTCCAGAGAGTGCAGTGGCACCACTGGGTATGCAGTGCAGTGAGTCCAGTGAGTGCACTGGCACCACTGGTGATGCAGTACAGTGAGTCCAGTGAGTGCACTGGCACCACTGGGAATGCACTGCAGTGAGTCCAGAGAGTGCACTGGCACCAGTTGGGATGGAGTGCAGTGTGTCCAGAGAGTGCGCTGGCACCACTGGGGATGCAGTGCAGTGAGTCCACAGAGTGCACTCGCACCACTGGGGATGCACTGCAGTGAGTCCAGAGAGTGCACTGGCACCACTGGGGATGCAGTGCAGTGAGTCCAGAGAGTGCACTGGCACCACTGGGGATGCATTGCAGTGAGTCCAGAGAGTGCACTGGCACCACTGGGGATGCAGTGCAGTGAGTCCAGAGAGTGCACTGGCACCACTGGGGATGCAGTGCAGTGAGTCCAGAGAGTGCACTGGCACCACTGGGGATGCACTGCAGTGAGTCCAGAGAGTGCACTGGCACCACTTGCGATGCAGTGCAGTGAGTCCAGAGAGTGCACTGGCACCACTTGCGATGCAGTGCAGTGAGTCCAGAGAGTGCACTGGCAACACTGGGAATGCACTGCAGTGAGTCCAGAGAGTGCACTGGCACCACAGGGGATGCAGTGCAGTGAGTCCAGAGAGTGCACTGGCACCACTGGGGATGCAGTGCAGTGAGTCCAGAGAGTGCACTGGCACCACTGGGGATGCAGTGCAGTGAGTCCAGAGAGTGCACTGGCACCACTGGGGATGCAGTCCAGTAACTCCAGAGAGTGCACTGGCACCACGGGGGATGCACGGCAGTGAGTCCAGATAGTGCACTGGCACCACTGGGGATGCACTGCAGTGAGTCCAGAGAGTGCACTGGCACCACTGGGGATGCACTGCAGTGAGTCCAGAGAGTGCAGTGGCACCACTGGGGATGCAGTGCAGTGAGTCCAGTGAGTGCACTGGCACCACTGGTGATGCAGTACAGTGAGTCCAGTGAGTGCACTGGCTCCACTGGGAATGCACTGCAGTGAGTCCAGAGAGTGCACTGGCACCACTTGGGATGGAGTGCAGTGTGTCCAGAGAGTACGCTGGCACCAATGGGGATGCAGTGCAGTGAGTCCAGAGAGTGCACTCGCACCACTGGGGATGCACTGCAGTGAGTCCAGAGAGTGCACTGGCACCACTGGGGATGCAGTGCAGTGAGTCCAGAGAGTGCACTGGCACCCTGGGGATGCAGTGCAGTGAGTCCAGAGAGTGCACTGGCACCACTGGGGATGCACTGCAGTGAGTCCAGAGACTGCACTGGCACCACTGGGGATGCACTGCAGTGAGTCCAGAGAGTGCAGTGGCACCACTGGGGATGCAGTGCAGTGAGTCCAGTGAGTGCACTGGCACCACTGGTGATGCAGTACAGTGAGTCCAGTGAGTGCTCTGGCACCACTGGGAATGCACTGCAGTGAGTCCAGAGAGTGCACTGGCACCACTGGGGATGCACTGCAGTGTGTCCAGAGAGTGCGCTGGCACCACTGGGGATGCAGTGCTGTGAGTCCAGAGAGTGCACTCGCACCACTGGGGATGCACTGCAGTGAGTCCAGAGAGTGCACTGGCACCACTGGGGATGCAGTGCAGTGAGTCCAGAGAGTGCACTGGCACCACTGGGGATGCAGTGCAGTGAGTCCAGAGAGTGCACTGGCACCACTGGGGATGAAGTGCAGTGAGTCCAGAGAGTGCACTGGCACCACTGGGGATGCAGTGCAGTGAGTCCAGAGAGTGCACTGGCACCACTGGGGATGCAGTCCAGTGAGTCCAGAGAGTGCACTGGCACCACTGTGGATGCAGTGCAGTGAGTCCAGAGAGTGCACTGGCACCACTTGCGATGCAGTGCAGTGAGTCCAGAGAGTGCACTCGCACCACTGGGAATGCACTGCAGTGAGTCCAGAGAGTGCACTGGCACCACAGGGGATGCAGTGCAGTGAGTCCAGAGAGTGCACTGGCACCACTGGGGATGCAGTGCAGTGAGTCCAGAGAGTGCACTGGCACCACTGGGGATGCAGTGCAGTGAGTCCAGAGAGTGCACTGGCACCACTGGGGATGCACTGCAGTGAGTCCAGAGAGTGCACTGGCACCACTGGGGATGAAGTCCAGTAACTCCAGAGAGTGCACTGGCACCACTGGGGATGCACGGCAGTGAGTCCAGATAGTGCACTGGCACCACTGGGGATGCACTGCAGTGAGTCCAGAGAGTGCACTGGCACCACTGGGGATGCACTGCAGTGAGTCCAGAGAGTGCAGTGGCACCACTGGTGATGCAGTGCAGTGAGTCCAGTGAGTGCACTGGCACCACTGGTGATGCAGTACAGTGAGTCCACAGAGTGCACTGGCTCCACTGGGAATGCACTGCAGTGAGTCCAGAGAGTGCACTGGCACCACTTGGGATGGAGTGCAGTGTGTCCAGAGAGTACGCTGGCACCACTGGGGATGCAGTGCAGTGAGTCCAGAGAGTGCACTGGCACCACTGGGGATGCACTGCAGTGAGTCCAGAGAGTGCACTGGCACCACTGGGGATGCAGTGCAGTGAGTCCAGAGAGTGCACTGGCACCACTGGGGATGCAGTGCAGTGAGCCCAGAGAGTGCACTGGCACCACTGGGGATGCAGTCCAGTAACTCCAGAGAGTGCACTGGCACCACGGGGGATGCACTGCAGTGAGTCCAGATAGTGCACTGGCACCACTGGGGATGCACTGCAGTGAGTCCAGAGACTGCAGTGGCACCACTGGGGATGCAGTACAGTGAGCGCAGAGAGTGCACTGGCACCACTGGTGATGCAGTACAGTGAGTCCAGTGAGTGCACTGGCACCACAGGGAATGCACTGCAGTGAGTCCAGAGAGTGCACTGGCACCAATGGGGATGCAGTGCACTGAGTGCAGAGAGTGCACTCGCACCACTGGGGATGCACTGCAGTGAGTCCAGAGAGTGCACTGGCACCACTGGGGATGCAGTGCAGTGAGTCCAGAGAGTGCACTGGCACCACTGAGGATGCAGTGCAGTGAGTCCAGACAGTGCCCTGGCAACACTGGGGATGCACTGCAGTGAGTCCAGAGAGTGCACTGGCACCACTGGGAATGCACTGCAGTGAGTCCAGAGAGTGCACTGGCACCACTGGGGATGCAGTGCAGTGGGTCCAGAGAGTGCACTGGCACCACTGGAGATGCACTGCAGTGAGTGCAGAGACTGCACTCGTACCAATGGGGATGCACTGCAGTGAGTCCAGAGACTGCATTTGTAACAATGGGGATGCACTGCAGTGAGTCCAGAGAGTGCACTGGCACCACTGGGGATGCACTGCAGTGAGTGCAGAGAGTGCACTGGCACCACTGGGGTTGCACTGCAGTGGGTCCAGAGAGTGCACTGGCACCACTGGGGATGCACTGCAGTGAGTGCAGAGACTGCAGAGGCACCACTTGGGATGCAGTGCAGTGAGTGCAGAGAGTGCACTGGCACCACTGGTGATGCAGTGCAGTTAGTACAGAGAGTGCACTGGCAACATTGGGCATGCAATGCAGTGAGTCCAGAGAGTGCATTGGCACCACTGGGGATGCACTGCAGTGACTCTAGAGTGTGCACTGGCACCACTGGGGATGCAGTGCAGTGACTACAGAGAGTGCACTGGAACCACAGGGGATGCACTGCAATGACTCTAGAGTGTACACTGGCACCACTGGGGATGCACTGCAGTGAGACCAGAGAGTGCACTGGCACCACTGGGGATGCAGTGCAGTGACTCCAGAGAGTGCACTGGCACCACTTTGGTTTTAGTGCAGTGAGTGCAGAGAGTGCAATGGCTCCACTTGGGATGCAGTGCAGTGAGTCCAGAGAGTGCACTGGCACCACTGGGGATGTAGTGCAGTGAATCCAGAGAGTGCACTGGCACCACTGGGGATGCAGTGCAGTGAGTCCAGAGAGTGCACTGGCACCACTGGGGATGCAGTGCAGTGACTCCAGAGAGTGCACTGGCACCACTGGGGATGCAGTGCAGTGAGTCCAGAGAGTGCACTGGCACCACTGGTGATGAAGTGCAGTGAGTCCAGAGAGTGCACTGGCACCACTTGGGATTTAGTGCAGTGAGTGCAGAGAGTGCACTGGCACCACTGGGGATGCAGTGCAGTGACTCCAGAGAGTGCACTGGCACCACTGGTGATGAAGTGCAATGAGTCCAGAGAGTGCACTGGCACCACTTGCGATTTAGTGCAGTGAGTGCAGAGAGTGCACTGGCACCACTGGGGATGCAGTGCAGTGAGTCCAGAGAGTGCACTGGCACCCTGGGAATGCAGTGCAGTGAGTCCAGAGAGTGCACTGGCACCACAGGGGATGCAGTGCAGTGAGTCCAGAGAGTGCACTGGCACCACTGGGGATGCAGTGCAGTGAGTCCAGAGAGTGCAGTGGCACCACTGGGTATGCAGTGCAGTGAGTCCAGTGAGTGCACTGGCACCACTGGTGATGCAGTACAGTGAGTGCAGTGAGTGCACTGGCACCACTGGGAATGCACTGCAGTGAGTCCGGAGAGTGCACTGGCACCAGTTGGGATGGAGTGCAGTGTGTCCAGAGAGTGCGCTGGCACCACTGGGGATGCAGTGCAGTGAGTCCAGAGAGTGCACTCGCACCACTGGGGATGCACTGCAGTGAGTCCAGAGAGTGCACTGGCACCACTGGGGATGCAGTGCAGTGAGTCCAGAGAGTGCACTGGCACCACTGGGGATGCAGTGCAGTGAGTCCAGAGAGTGCACTGGCACCACTGGGGATGCAGTGCAGTGAGTCCAGAGAGTGCACTGGCACCACTGGGGATGCACTGCAGTGAGTCCAGAGAGTGCACTGGCACCACTGGGGATGCAGTCCAGTAACTCCAGAGAGTGCACTGGCACCACGGGGGATGCACGGCAGTGAGTCCAGATAGTGCACTGGCACCACTGGGGATGCACTGCAGTGAGTCCAGAGAGTGCACTGGCACCACTGGGGATGCACTGCAGTGAGTCCAGAGAGTGCAGTGGCACCACTAGGGATGCAGTGCAGTGAGTCCAGTGAGTGCACTGGCACCACTGGTGATGCAGTACAGTGAGTCCAGTGAGTGCACTGGCTCCACTGGGAATGCACTGCAGTGAGTCCAGAGAGTGCACTGGCACCACTTGGGATGGAGTGCAGTGTGTCCAGAGAGTACGCTGGCACCAATGGGGATGCAGTGCAGTGAGTCCAGAGAGTGCACTCGCACCACTGGGGATGCACTGCAGTGAGTCCAGAGAGTGCACTGGCACCACTGGGGATGCAGTGCAGTGAGTCCAGAGAGTGCACTGGCACCACTGGGGATGCAGTGCAGTGAGCCCAGAGAGTGCACTGGCACCACTGGGGATGCAGTCCAGTAACTCCAGAGAGTGCACTGGCACCACGGGGGATGCACTGCAGTGAGTCCAGATAGTGCACTGGCACCACTGGGGATGCACTGCAGTGAGTCCAGAGAGTGCACTGGCACCACTGGGGATGCAGTGCAGTGAGTCCAGAGAGTGCACTGGCACCACTGGGGATGCAGTGCAGTGGGTCCAGAGAGTGCACTGGCACCACTGGAGATGCACTGCAGTGAGTGCAGAGACTGCACTTGTACCAATGGGGATGCACTGCAGTGAGTCCAGAGACTGCATTTGTAACAATGGGGATGCACTGCAGTGAGTCCAGAGAGTGCACTGGCACCACTGGGGATGCACTGCAGTGAGTGCAGAGAGTGCACTGGCACCACTGGGGATGCACTGCAGTGAGTGCAGAGACTGCACTGGCACCACTTGGGATGCAGTGCAGTGAGTGCAGAGAGTGCACTGGCACCACTGGTGATGCAGTGCAGTGAGTACAGAGAGTGCACTGGCAACATTGGGCATGCAATGCAGTGAGTCCAGAGAGTGCACTGGCACCACTGGGGATGCACTGCAGTGACTCTAGAGTGTGCACTGGCACCACTGGGGATGCAGTGCAGTGACTACAGAGAGTGCACTGGAACCACAGGGGATGCACTGCAATGACTCTAGAGTGTACACTGGCACCACTGGGGATGCACTGCAGTGAGTCCAGAGAGTGCACTGGAACCACTGGGGATGCAGTGCAGTGACTCCAGAGAGTGCACTGGCACCACTTGGGTTTTAGTGCAGTGAGTGCAGAGAGTGCAATGGCTCCACTTGGGATGCAGTGCAGTGAGTCCAGAGAGTGCACTGGCACCACTGGTGATGTAGTGCAGTGAATCCAGGGAGTGCACTGGCACCACTGGGGATGCAGTGCAGTGAGTCCAGAGAGTGCACTGGCACCACTGGGGATGCAGTGCAGTGACTCCAGAGAGTGCACTGGCACCACTGGGGATGCAGTGCAGTGACTCCAGAGAGTGCACTGGCACCACTGGTGATGAAGTGCAATGAGTCCAGAGAGTGCACTGGCACCACTTGGGATTTAGTGCAGTGAGTGCAGAGAGTGCACTGGCACCACTGGGGATGCAGTGCAGTGACTCCAGAGAGTGCACTGGCACCACTGGGGATGCAGTGCAGTGACTCCAGAGAGTGCACTGGCACCACTGGTGATGAAGTGCAATGAGTCCAGAGAGTGCACTGGCACCACTTGGGATTTAGTGCAGTGAGTGCAGAGAGTGCACTGGCACCACTGGGCATGCAGTGCAGTGAGTCCAGAGAGTGCACTGGCACCTTGGGGATGCAGTGCAGTGAGTCCAGAGAGTGCACTGGCACCACTGGGGATGCACTGCAGTGAGTCCAGAGACTGCACTGGCACCACTGGGGATGCACTGCAGTGAGTCCAGAGAGTGCAGTGGCACCACTGGGGATGCAGTGCAGTGAGTCCAGTGAGTGCACTGGCACCACTGGTGATGCAGTACAGTGAGTCCAGTGAGTGCACTGGCACCACTGCGAATGCACTGCAGTGAGTCCAGAGAGTGCACTGGCACCAGTTGGGATGGAGTGCAGTGTGTCCAGAGAGTGCACAGGCACCACTGGGGATGCAGTGCTGTGAGTCCAGAGAGTGCACTCGCACCACTGGGGATGCACTGCAGTGAGTCCAGAGAGTGCACTGGCACCACTGGGGATGCAGTGCAGTGAGTCCAGAGAGTGCACTGGCACCACTGGGGATGAAGTGCAGTGAGTCCAGAGAGTGCACTGGCACCACTGGGGATGCAGTGCAGTGAGTCCAGAGAGTGCACTGGCACCACTGGGGATGCAGTCCAGTGAGTCCAGAGAGTGCACTGGCACCACTGTGGATGCAGTGCAGTGAGTCCAGAGAGTGCCCTGGCACCACTTGCGATGCAGTGCAGTGAGTCCAGATAGTGCACTGGCACCACTGGGAATGCACTGCAATGAGTCCAGAGAGTGCACTGGCACCACAGGGGATGCAGTGCAGTGAGTCCAGAGAGTGCACTGGCACCACTGGGGATGCAGTGCAGTGAGTCCAGAGAGTGCACTGGCACCACTGGGGATGCACTGCAGTGAGTCCAGAGAGTGCACTGGCACCACTGGGGATGAAGTCCAGTAACTCCAGAGAGTGCACTGGCACCACGGGGGATGCACGGCAGTGAGTCCAGATAGTGCACTGGCACCACTGGGGATGCACTGCAGTGAGTCCAGAGAGTGCACTGGCACCACTGGGGATGCACTGCAGTGAGTCCAGAGAGTGCAGTGGCACCACTGGGGATGCAGTGCAGTGAGTCCAGAGAGTGCACTGGCACCACTGGGGATGCAGTACAGTGAGTCCAGTGAGTGCACTGGCTCCACTGGGAATGCACTGCAGTGAGTCCAGAGAGTGCACTGGCACCACTTGGAATGGAGTGCAGTGTGTCCAAAGAGTACGCTGGCACCAATGGGGATGCAGTGCAGTGAGTCCAGAGAGTGCACTCGCACCACTGGGGATGCACTGCAGTGAGTCCAGAGAGTGCACTGGCACCACTGGGGATGCAGTGCAGTGAGTCCAGAGAGTGCACTGGCACCACTGGGGATGCAGTGCAGTGAGCCCAGAGAGTGCACTGGCACCACTGGGGATGCAGTCCAGTAACTCCAGAGAGTGCACTGGCACCACGGGGGATGCACTGCAGTGAGTCCAGATAGTGCACTGGCACCACTGGGAATGCACTGCAGTGAGTCCAGAGAGTGCACTGGCACCAATGGGGATGCAGTGCACTGAGTCCAGAGAGTGCACTCGCACCACTGGGGATGCACTGCAGTGAGTCCAGAGAGTGCACTGGCACCACTGGGGATGCAGTGCAGTGAGTCCAGAGAGTGCACTGGCACCACTGAGGATGCAGTGCAGTGAGTCCTGACAGTGCCCTGGCAACACTGGGGATGCACTGCAGTGAGTCCAGAGAGTGCACTGGCACCACTGGGAATGCACTGCAGTGAGTCCAGAGAGTGCACTGGCACCACTGGGGATGCAGTGCAGTGGGTCCAGAGAGTGCACTGGCACCACTGGAGATGCACTGCAGTGAGTGCAGAGACTGCACTTGTACCAATGGGGATGCACTGCAGTGAGTCCAGAGACTGCATTTGTAACAATGGGTATGCACTGCAGTGAGTCCAGAGAGTGCACTGGCACCACTGGGGATGCACTGCAGTGAGTGCAGAGAGTGCACTGGCACCACTGGGGTTGCACTGCAGTGGGTCCAGAGAGTGCACTGGCACCACTGGGGATGCACTGCAGTGAGTGCAGAGACTGCACTGGCACCACTTGGGATGCAGTGCAGTGAGTGCAGAGAGTGCACTGGCACCACTGGTGATGCAGTGCAGTGAGTACAGAGAGTGCACTGGCAACATTGGGCATGCAATGCAGTGAGTCCAGAGAGTGCACTGGCACCACTGGGGATGCACTGCAGTGACTCTAGAGTGTGCACTGGCACCACTGGGGATGCAGTGCAGTGACTACAGAGAGTGCACTGGAACCACAGGGGATGCACTGCAATGACTCTAGAGTGTACACTGGCACCACTGGGGATGCAGTGCAATGAGTCCAGAGAGTGCACTGGCACCACTTGGGATTTAGTGCAGTGAGTCCAGAGAGTGCACTGGCACCACTGGGGATGCAGTGCAGTGAGTCCAGAGAGTGCACTGGCACCACAGGGGATGCAGTGCAGTGAGTCCAGAGAGTGCACTGGCACCACACGGGATACACTGCAGTGACTCCAGAGAGTGCACTGGCACCACTGGGGATGCAGTGCAGTGAGTCCAGAGAGTGCACTGGCACCACTGGGAATGCACTGCAGTGAGTCCAGAGAGTGCACTGGCACCAATGGGTATGCACTGCAGTGAGTCCAGAGAATGCACTGGCACCACTGGCAATGCAGTGCAGTGACTCCAGAGAGTGCACTGGCACCACAGGGAATCTCACAGCAGTGCATCCCCAGTGGTGCTGGTGCACTCTATGGACTCACTGCACTGCATCCCCAGTGGTGCCACTGCACTCTCTGGACTCACTGCAGTGCATCCCCAGTGGTGCCAGTGCACTCTCTGGCCTCACTGCACTAAAAACCCAGTGGTGCCAGTGCACTCTCTGGACTCACTGCAATGCATCCCCAGTGTTCCCAGTGCACTCTCTGGAATCACTGCAGTGCATCCCCTGTGGTGCCAGTGCACTCTCTGAACTCATTGCACTGCATCCCCAGTGGTGCCAGTGCACTCTCTGGACTCACTGCATTGCATCCCCAGTGGTTCCAGTGCACTCTCTGGACTCACTGCACTGCATCACCATTGGTGCCAGGGCACTCTCCGGACTCACTGACGTGCATCCGCAGTTGTGCCAGTGCACTTTTTCGAGTCACTGCACTGCATCCCCATTAGTGCCAGAGCATTCTCTGGACTCACTGCAGTGCATCCCCAGTGGTGCCAGTGCACTCTCTGGAGGCACTGCACTGCATGTCCAGTGGTGCCAGTGCACTCTCTGGACTCACTGCACTGCATCCCCAGTGGTGCCAGTGCACTCTCTGAACTCACTGCACTGCATCCCCAGTAGTGCCAGTGCACTCTCTGCACTCACTGCACTACATCCCCAGTGGTGCCAGTGCAATCTCTGGACTCAATGCAGTGCATTCCCAGTGGTGCCAGTGCACTCTCTGGACTCACTGCACTGCATCCCCAGTGGTGCCAGTGCACTCTCTGGACTCACTGCACTGCATCCCCAGTGGTGCCAGTGCACTCTCTGGAGTCATTGCACTGCATCCCCAGTGGTGCGAGTGCACTCTCTGGACTCACTGCACTGCATCCCCAGTGGTGCTGGTGCACTCTCTGCACTCAATGCAGTGCATTCCCAGTGGTGTCAGTGCACTCTCTAGACTCACTGCAGTGCATCCCCAGGGGTGCCAGTGTACTCTCTGGACTCACTGCACTGCATATCCAGTGCTGACAGTGCACTCTCTAGACTCCCTACAGTACATCCCCAGTGGTGCCAGCGCACTCTGTGGACTCACTGCACTGCATCCCCAGTGGTGCCAGTGCACTCTCTGGACTCACTGCAGTGCATCCCCTGTTGTGCCAGTGCACTCTCTGCACTCACTCCACTGCATCCCCGGTGGGGCCACTGCACTCTCTGGACTCACTGGACTGCATCCCCAGTGGTGCCAGTGCACTCTCTGGACTCACTGCACTCCATCCCCATTGGTGCTAGTGCACTCTGTGGAGTCACTGCAGTGCATCCCCAGTGGTGCCAGTGCACTCTCTGGACTCACTGCACTGCGTCCCCAGTGGTGCGAGTGCACTATCTGGACTCACTGCACTGCATCCCCAGTGGTGCCATTGCACTCTCTGAGTCACTGCACTGCATTCCCAGTGGTGCCAGTGCACTCTCTGGACTCACTGTACTGCATCCCCAGTGGTGCCACTGCACTCTCTGGACTCACTGCACTGCATCCCCTGTGGTGCCAGTGCAGTCTCTGGACTCACTGCATTGCATCCCCAGTGCTGCCAGTGCAATCTCTGGACTCACTGCAGTGCATCCCTAGTGGTGCCAGTGCACTCTCTGGAGTCACTGCACTAAAACCCCAGTGGTGCCAGTGTACTCTCTGGACTCACTGCACTGCATCCCCAAGGTGCCAGTGCACTCTCTGGACTCAACTGCACTGCATCCCCAGTGGTGCCAGTGCACTGTATGGACTCACTGCAGTGCATCCCCAGTGGTGCCAATGCACTCTCTGGACTCACTGCAGTGCATCCCCAGTGGTGCCAGTGCACTCTCTGGACTCACTGCACTGCATCCCCAGTGGTGCCAGTGCACTCTCTGGACTCACTGCACTGCATCCCCAGTGGTGCCAGTGCACTCTCTGCACTCACTGCACTGCATCCCCAGTGGTGCCAGTGCACTCTCTGGACTCACTGCAGTACATCCCCAGTGGTGCCAGTGCACTCTCTGGACTCACTGCACTGCATCCCCAGTGGTGCCAGTGCACTCTCTGGACTCACTGCAGTGCATCCCCAGTGGTGCCAGTGCACTCTCTGGAATCAGTGCAGTGCATTCCCTGTGGTGCCAGTGCACTCTCTGGACTCACTGCATTGCATCCCCAGTGGTGCCAGTGCACTCTCTGGACTCACTGCACTGCATCCCCAGTGGTGCCTGTGCGTTCTCTGGACTCACTGCACTGCATTACCATTGGTGCCAGGGCACTCTCCGGACTCACTCCCGTGCATCCGCAGTGGTGCCAGTGAACTTTTCCGAGTCACTGCACTGCATCCCCATTAGTGCCAGTGCATTCTCTGGACTCAGTGCAGTGCATCCCCAGTGGTGCCAGTGTACTCTCTAGACTCACTGCAGTGCATCCCCAGTAGTGCCAGTGCACTCTCTGGAGTCACTGCAGTGCATCCCCAGTGGTGCCAGTGCACTCTCTGTAGTCACTGCACTGCATCCCCAGTCGTGCCAGTGCACTCTCTAGACTCACTGCACTGCATCCCCAGTGGTGCCAGTGCACTCTCTGGACTCACTGCACTGCATCCCCAGTGGTGCCAGTACACTCTCTGGACTCACTGCACTGCATCCCCAGTGGTGCCAGTGCACTCTCTAGACTCACTGCACTGCATCCCCAGTGGTGCCAGTGCACTCTCTGGACTCACTGCAGTGCATCCCCAGTGGTGCCAGTGCACTCTCTGGACTCACTGCAGTGCATCCCCAGTGGTGCTAGTGCACTCTCTGGACTCACTACACTAAAGCCCCAGTGGTGACAGTGCAGTCTCTGGACTCACTGCACTGCATCCCCAGTGGTGCCAGTGCACTCTCTGGACTCACTGCACTGCATCCCCATGGTGCCAGTGCACACTCTGGACTCACTGCAGTGCATCCCCAGTGGTGCCGGTGCACTCTCTGGACTCACTGCATTGCATTCATAGTGGTGCCAGTGCACTCTCTGGACTCACTGCAGTGCATTCCCAGTGGTGCCAGTGCACTCTCTGGACTCAGTGCACTCCATCCCAACTGGTGCCAGTGCACTCTCTGGACTCACTGCAGTGCATCTCCAGTTGTGCTAGTGCACTCTCAGGACTCCCTGCAGTGCATCCCCAGTGGTGCCAGTGCACTCTCTGGACTCACTGCAGTGCATCCCCAGTGGTGCCAGTGCACTCTCTGGACTCACTGCACTGCATCCCCAGTGGTGCCAGTGCACTCTCTGGACTCACTGCAGTGCATCACCAGTGGTGCCAGTGCACTCTCTAGAGTCACTGCACTGCATCCCCAGTGGTGCCAGTGCACTCTCTGGACTCACTGCAGTGCATCCCCAGTGGTGCCAGTGCACTCTCTGGACTCACTGCACTGCATCCACAGTGGTGCCAGTGCACTCTCTGGACTCACTGCAGTGCATCCCCAGTGGTGCCAGTGCACTCTCTGGACTCACTGTACTGCATCCCCAGTGGTGCCAGTGCACTCTCTGGACTCACTGCAGTGCATCCCCAGTGGTGCCAGTGCACTCTCTGAACTCACTGCAGTGCATCCCCAGTGGTGCCAGTACACTCTCTGGATTCACTGCACTGCATCCCCAGTGGTGCCAGTGCACTCTCTGGACTCACTGCAGTGCATCCCCAGTGGTGCCAGTGCACTCTCTGGACTCACTGCAGTGCATCCCCAGTGGTGCCAGTGCACTCTCTGTAGTCACTGCACTGCATCCCCAGTCGTGCCAGTGCACTCTCTAGACTCACTGCACTGCATCCCCAGTGGTGCCAGTGCACTCTCTGGACTCACTGCACTGCATCCCCAGTGGTGCCAGTACACTCTCTGGAGTCACTGCACTGCATCCCCAGTGGTGCCAGTGCACTCTCTAGACTCACTGCACTGCATCCCCAGTGGTGCCAGTGCACTCTATGGACTCACTACAGTGCATCCCCAGTGGTGCCAGTGCACTCTCTGGACTCACTGCACTGCATCCCCAGTGGTGCCAGTGCAGTCTCTGGACTCACTGCACTTCATCCCCATGGTGCCAGTGAACACTCTGGACTCACTGCAGTGCATCCCCAGTGGTGCCAGTGCACTCTCTGGACTCACTGCACTGCATCCACAGTGGTGCAAGTGGACTTTCTGGACACTCTGCACTGCATCCCCAGTGGTGCCAGTGCACTCTCTGGACTCACTGCACTCCATCCCCAGTGGTGCCAGTGCACTCTCTGGACTCACTGCACTGCATCCCCAAGGTGCCAGTGCACTCTCTGGACTCACTGCACTGCATCCCCAGTGGTGCCAGTGCACTCTCTGGACTCACTGCACTGCATCCCCAGTGGTGTCAGTGCACTCTCTGGACTCACGGCACTGCATCCCCAAGGTGCCAGTGCACTCTCTGGACTCAACTGCACTGCATCCCCAGTGGTGCCAGTGCACTGTATGGACTCACTGCACTGCATCCCCAGTGGTGCCAGTGCACTCTCTGGACTCACTGCACTGCATCCCCAGTGGTGCCAGTGCACTCTCTGGAGGCACTGCACTGCATCCCCAGTGGTCCTGGTGCACTCTCTGGACTCAATGCAGTGCATCCCCACTGGTGCCAGTGCACTCTCTGGACTCACTGCAGTGCATCCCCAGTGGTGCCACTGCACTCTCTGGACTCACTGCACTGCATCCCCAGTGGTGCCAGTGCAGTCTCTGGACTCACTGCACTGCATCCCCAGTGCTGCCAGTGCAATCTCTGGACTCACTGCACTGCATCCCCAGTGGTGCCTGTGCAGTCTCTGGAGTCACTGCACTAAAACCCCAGTGGTGCCAGTGCACTCTCTGGACTCTCTGCACTGCATCCCCAAGGTGCCAGTGCACTCTCTGGACTCAACTGCACTGCATCCCCAGTGGTGCCAGTGCACTGTATGGACTCAATGCAGTGCATCCCCAGTGGTGCCAGTGCACTCTCTGGACTCACTGCACTGCATCCCCAGTGGTGCCAGTGCACTCTCTGCACTCACTGCACTGCATCCCCAGTGGTGCCAGTGCACTCTCTGGAGTCACGGCACTGCACCCCAGTGGTGCCAGTGCAATCTCTGGACTCACTGCACTGCATCCCCAAGGTGCCAGTGCACTCTCTGGACTCACTGCAGTGCATCCCCAGTGGTGCCAGTGCACTCTCTGGACTCACTGCAGTGCATCCCCAGTGGTGCCAGTGCACTCTCTGGACTCACTGTACTGCATCCCCAGTGGTGCCAGTGCACTCTCTGGACTCACTGCAGTGCATCCCCAGTGGTGCCAGTGCACTCTCTGTAGTCACTGCACTGCATCCCCAGTCGTGCCAGTGCACTCTCTAGACTCACTGCACTGCATCCCCAGTGGTGCCAGTGCACTCTCTGGACTCACTGCACTGCATCCCCAGTGGTGCCAGTACACTCTCTGGAGTCACTGCACTGCATCCCCAGTGGTGCCAGTGCACTCTCTAGACTCACTGCACTGCATCCCCAGTGGTGCCAGTGCACTCTCTGTATTCACTGCACTGCATCCCCAGTGGTGCGAGTGCACTCTCTGGACTCACTGCACTGCATCCCCAGTGGTGCCAGTGCACTCTCTGGACTCACTGCACTGCATCCTCAGTGGTGCCAGTGCACTCTCTGGAGTCACTGCACTGCATCCCCAGTGGTGCCAGTGCACTCTCTGGACTCACTGCACTGCATCCCCAGTGGTGCCAGTGCACTCTCTGGACTCACTGCAGTGCATCCCCAGTGGTGCCAGTGCACTCTCTGTATTCACTGCACTGCATCCCCAGTGGTGCCAGTGCACTCTCTGGACTCACTGCACTGCATCCCCAGTGGTGCCAGTGCACTCTCTGGACTCACTGCACTGCATCCTCAGTGGTGCCAGTGCACTCTCTGGAGTCACTGCACTGCATCCCCAGTGGTTCCAGTGCACTCTCTGGACTCACTGCACTGCATCCCCAGTGGTGCCAGTGCACTCTCTAGACTCACTGCACTGCATCCCCAGTGGTGCCAGTGCACTCTCTGTATTCACTGCACTGCATCCCCAGTGGTGCGAGTGCACTCTCTGGACTCACTGCACTGCATCCCCAGTGGTGCCAGTGCACTCTCTGGACTCACTGCACTGCATCCTCAGTGGTGCCAGTGCACTCTCTGGAGTCACTGCACTGCATCCCCAGTGGTGCCAGTGCACTCTCTGGACTCACTGCACTGCATCCCCAGTGGTGCCAGTGCACTCTCTAGACTCACTGCACTGCATCCCCAGTGGTGCCAGTGCACTCTCTGTATTCACTGCACTGCATCCCCAGTGGTGCCAGTGCACTCTCTGGACTCACTGCACTGCATCCCCAGTGGTGCCAGTGCACTCTCTGGACTCACTGCACTGCATCCTCAGTGGTGCCAGTGCACTCTCTGGAGTCACTGCACTGCATCCCCAGTGGTGCCAGTGCACTCTCTGGACTCACTGCACTGCATCCCCAGTGGTGCCAGTGCACTCTCTGCACTCACTGCACTGCACCCCCAGTGGTGCCAGTGCACTCTCTGGACTCACTGCAGTGCATCCCCAGTGGTGCCAGTGCATTCCCTGGACTCACTACACTCCATCCCCAAGGTGCCAGTGCACTCTCTGGAGTCACTGCAGTGCATCCCCAGTGGTGCCAGTGCACTCTCTGGACTCACTGCAGTACATCCCCAGTGGTGCCAGTGCACTCTCTGGACTCACTGCAGTGCATCCCCTGTTGTGCCAGTGCACTCTCTGGACTCACTGCACTGCATCCCCAAGGTGCCAGTGCACACTCTGGACTCACTGCAGTGCATCCCCAGTGGTGCCAGTGCACTCTCTGGACTCACTGCACTGCATCCACAGTGGTGCCAGTGCACTCTCTGGACTCACTGCACTGCATCCACAGTGGTGCCAGTGCACTCTCTGGACTCACTGCAGTGCATCCCCAGTGGTGCCAGTGCACTCTCTGGACTCACTGCAGTGCATCCCAGTGGTGCCAGTGCACTCTCTGGACTCACTGCAGTGCATCCCCAAGGTGCCAGTGCACTCTCTGGACTCACTGCACTGCATCCTCAGTGGTGCCAGTGCACTCTCTGGACTCACTGCACTGCATCCCCAGTGGTGCCAGTACACTCTCTGGACTCACTGCAGTGCATCCCCAGTGGTGTCAGTGCACTCTCTGGACTCACTGCACTGCATCCCCAAGGTGCCAGTGCACTCTCTGGACTCACTGCAGTGCATCCCCAGTGTTGCCAGTGCACTCTCTGGAATCAGTGCAGTGCATCCCCTGTGGTGCCAGTGGACTCTCTGGACTCACTGCACTGCATCCCCATGGTGCCAGTGCACACTCTGGACTCACTGCAGTGCATCCCCAGTGGTGCCAGTGCACTCTGTGGACTCACTGCACTGCATTCCCAGTGGTGCCAGTGCACTCTCTGGACTCACTGCACTCCATCCCCAAGGTGCCAGTGCACTCTCTGGACTCACTGCAGTGCATCTCCAGTTGTGCTAGTGCACTCTCAGGACTCACTGCAGTGCATCCCCAGTGGTGCCAGTGCACTCTCTGGACTCACTGCAGTGCATCCCCAGTGGTGCCAGTACACTCTCTGGAGTCACTGCACTGCATCCCCAGTGGTGCCAGTGCACTCTCTAGACTCACTGCACTGCATCCCCAGTGGTGCCAGTGCACTCTATGGACTCAGTACAGTGCATCCCCAGGGGTGCCAGTGCACTCTCTGGACTCACAGCACTCCATCCCCAGTGGTGCCAGTGCAGTCTCTGGACTCACTGCACTGCATCCCCATGGTGCCAGTGAACACTCTGGACTCACTGCAGTGCATCCTCAGTGGTGCCAGTGCACTCTCTGGACTCACTGCACTGCATCCACAGTGGTGCAAGTGGACTTTCTGGACTCACTGCACTGCATCACAAGTGGTGCCAGTGCACTCTCTGGACTCACTGCAGTGCATCCCCAGTGGAGCCAGTGCACTCTCTGGACTCACTGCACTCCATCCCAAAGGTGCCAGTGCACTCTCTGGACTCACTGCACTGCATCCCCAAGGTGCCAGTGCACTCTCTGGACTCACTGCACTGCATCCCCAGTGGTGCCAGTGCACTCTCTGGACTCACTGCAGTGCATCCCCAGTGGTGTCAGTGCACTCTCTGGACTCACGGCACTGCATCCCCAAGGTGCCAGTGCACTCTCTGGACTCACTGCACTGCATCCCCAGTGGTGCCAGTGCACTCTCTGGACTCACTGCAGTGCATCTCCAGTGTTGTCAGTGCACTCTCTGGACTCACGGCACTGCATCCCCAAGGTGCCAGTGCACTCTCTGGACTCACTGCACTGCATCCCTAGTGGTGCCAGTGCACTCTCTGGAGTCACTGCACTAAAACCCCAGTGGTGCCAGTGCACTCTCTGGACTCACTGCACTGCATCCTCAGTGGTGCCAGTGCACTCTCTGGAGTCACTGCACTGCATCCCCAGTGGTGCCAGTGCAGTCTCTGGACTCACTGCACTGCATCCCCAGTGGTGCCAGTGCACTCTCTGCACTCACTGCACTGCACCCCCAGTGGTGCCAGTGCACTCTCTGGACTCACTGCAGTGCATCCCCAGTGGTGCCAGTGCATTCTCTGGACTCACTACACTCCATCCCCAAGGTGCCAGTGCACTCTCTGGAGTCACTGCAGTGCATCCCCAGTGGTGCCAGTGCACTCTCTGGACTCACTGCAGTACATCCCCAGTGGTGCCAGTGCACTCTCTGGACTCACTGCAGTGCATCCCCTGTTGTGCCAGTGCACTCTCTGGACTCACTGCACTGCATCCCCAAGGTGCCAGTGCACACTCTGGACTCACTGCAGTGCATCCCCAGTGGTGCCAGTGCACTCTCTGGACTCACTGCACTGCATCCACAGTGGTGCCAGTGCACTCTCTGGACTCACTGCACTGCATCCACAGTGGTGCCAGTGCACTCTCTGGACTCACTGCAGTGCATCCCCAGTGGTGCCACTGCACTCTCTGGACTCACTGCAGTGCATTCCCAGTGGTGCCAGTGCACTCTCTGGACTCACTGCAGTGCATCCCCAAGGTGCCAGTGCACTCTCTGGACTCACTGCACTGCATCCCCAGTGGTGCCAGTGCACTCTCTGGACTCACTGCACTCCATCCCCAAGGTGCCAGTGCACTCTCTGGACTCACTGCAGTGCATCTCCAGTTGTGCTAGTGCACTCTCAGGACTCACTGCAGTGCATCCCCAGTGGTGCCAGTGCACTCTCTGGACTCACTGCAGTGCATCCCCAGTGGTGCCAGTACACTCTCTGGAGTCACTGCACTGCATCCCCAGTGGTGCCAGTGCACTCTCTAGACTCACTGCACTGCATCCCCAGTGGTGCCAGTGCACTCTATGGACTCACTACAGTGCATCCCCAGTGGTGCCAGTGCACTCTCTGGACTCACAGCACTCCATCCCCAGTGGTGCCAGTGCAGTCTCTGGACTCACTGCACTGCATCCCCATGGTGCCAGTGAACACTCTGGACTCACTGCAGTGCATCCTCAGTGGTGCCAGTGCACTCTCTGGACTCACTGCACTGCATCCACAGTGGTGCAAGTGGACTTTCTGGACTCACTGCACTGCATCACAAGTGGTGCCAGTGCACTCTCTGGACTCACTGCAGTGCATCCCCAGTGGAGCCAGTGCACTCTCTGGACTCACTGCACTCCATCCCAAAGGTGCCAGTGCACTCTCTGGACTCACTGCACTGCATCCCCAAGGTGCCAGTGCACTCTCTGGACTCACTGCACTGCATCCCCAGTGGTGCCAGTGCACTCTCTGGACTCACTGCAGTGCATCCCCAGTGGTGTCAGTGCACTCTCTGGACTCACGGCACTGCATCCCCAAGGTGCCAGTGCACTCTCTGGACTCACTGCACTGCATCCCCAGTGGTGCCAGTGCACTCTCTGGACTCACTGCAGTGCATCCCCAGTGTTGTCAGTGCACTCTCTGGACTCACGGCACTGCATCCCCAAGGTGCCAGTGCACTCTCTGGACTCACTGCACTGCATCCCTAGTGGTGCCAGTGCACTCTCTGGAGTCACTGCACTAAAACCCCAGTGGTGCCAGTGCACTCTCTGGACTCACTGCACTGCATCCTCAGTGGTGCCAGTGCACTCTCTGGAGTCACTGCACTGCATCCCCAGTGGTGCCAGTGCAGTCTCTGGACTCACTGCACTGCATCCCCAGTGGTGCCAGTGCACTCTCTGCACTCACTGCACTGCACCCACAGTGGTGCCAGTGCACTCTCTGGACTCACTGCAGTGCATCCCCAGTGGTGCCAGTGCATTCTCTGGACTCACTACACTCCATCCCCAAGGTGCCAGTGCACTCTCTGGACTCACTGCAGTGCATCCCCTGTTGTGCCAGTGCACTCTCTGGACTCACTGCACTGCATCCCCAAGGTGCCAGTGCACACTCTGGACTCACTGCAGTGCATCCCCAGTGGTGCCAGTGCACTCTCTGGACTCACTGCACTGCATCCACAGTGGTGCCAGTGCACTCTCTGGACTCACTGCACTGCATCCACAGTGGTGCCAGTGCACTCTCTGGACTCACTGCAGTGCATCCCCAGTGGTGCCACTGCACTCTCTGGACTCACTGCAGTGCATTCCCAGTGGTGCCAGTGCACTCTCTGGACTCACTGCAGTGCATCCCCAAGGTGTCAGTGCACTCTCTGGACTCACTGCACTGCATCCCCAGTGGTGCCAGTGCACTCTCTGGACTCACTGCACTGCATCCCCAGTGGTGCCAGTGCACTCTCTGGACTCACTACAGTGCATCCCCAGTGGTGTCAGTGCACTCTCTGGACTCACTGCACTGCATCCCCAAGGTGCCAGTGCACTCTCTGGACTCACTGCAGTGCATCCCCAGTGTTGCCAGTGCACTCTCTGGAATCAGTGCAGTGCATCCCCTGTGGTGCCAGTGGACTCTCTGGACTCACTGCACTGCATCCCCAGTGGTGCCAGTGCACTCTCTGGACTCACTGCACTGCATCCCCAGTGGTGCCTGTGCGTTCTCTGGACTCACTGCACTGCATTACCATTGGTGCCAGGGCACTCTCCGGACTCACTCCCGTGCATCCGCAGTGGTGCCAGTGAACTTTTCCGAGTCACTGCACTGCATCCCCATTAGTGCCAGTGCATTCTCTGGACTCACTGCAGTGCATCCCCAGTGGTGCCAGTGCACTCTCTAGACTCACTGCAGTGCATCCGCATTAGTGCCAGTGCACTCTCTGGAGTCACTGCAGTGCATCCCCAGTGGTGCCAGTGCACTCTCTGTAGTCACTGCACTGCATCCCCAGTGTTGCCAGTGCACTCTCTAGACTCACTGCACTGCATCCCCAGTGGTGCCAGTGCACTCTCTGGACTCACTGCAGTGCATCCCCAGTGGTGCCAGTACACTCTCTGGACTCACTGCACTGCATCCCCAGTGGTGCCAGTGCACTCTCTAGACTCACTGCACTGCATCCCCAGTGGTGCCAGTGCACTCTCTGGACTCACTGCAGTGCATCCCCAGTGGTGCTAGTGCATTCTCTGGACTCACTACACTAAAGCCCCAGTGGTGCCAGTGCACTCTCTGGACTCACTGCACTGCATCCCCAGTGGTGCCAGTGCACTCTCTGGACTCACTGCACTGCATCCCCATGGTGCCAGTGCACACTCTGGACTCACTGCAGTGTATCCCCAGTGGTGCCAGTGCACTCTCTGGACTCACTGCACTGCATTCCCAGTGGTGCCAGTGCACTCTCTGGACTCACTGCACTCCATCCCCAAAGTGCCAGTGCACTCTCTGGACTCACTGCAGTGCATCTCCAGTTGTGCTAGTGCACTCTCAGGACTCACTGCAGTGCATCCCCAGTGGTGCCAGTGCACTCTCTGGACTCACTGCAGTGCATCCCCAGTGGTGCCAGTGCACTCTCTGGACTCACTGCAGTGCATCCCCAATGGTGCCAGTGCACTCTCTGGACTCACTGCACTGCATCCCCTGTGGTGCCAGTGCACTCTCTGCACTCACTGCACTAAATCCCCAGTGGTGCCAGTGCACTCTCTGGACTCACTGCACTGCATCCCCAGTGGTGCCAGTGCAATCTCTGGACTCACTGCACTGCATCCCCAAGGTGCCAGTGCAATCTCTGGACTCACTGCAGTGCATCCCCAGTGGTGCCAGTGCACTCTCTGGACTCACTACAGTGCATCCCCAGTGGTGTCAGTGCACTCTCTGGACTCACTGTACTGCATCCCCAGTGGTGCCAGTGCACTCTCTGGACTCACTGTACTGCATCCCCAGTGGTGCCAGTGCACTCTCTGGACTCACTGCAGTGCATCCCCAGTGATGCCAGTGCACTCTCTGTAGTCACTGCACTGCATCCCCAGTCGTTCCAGTGCACTCTCTAGACTCACTGCACTGCATCCCCAGTGGTGCCAGTGCACTCTCTGGACTCACTGCACTGCATCCCCAGTGGTGCCAGTACACTCTCTGGAGTCACTGCACTGCATCCCCAGTGGTGCCAGTGCACTCTCTAGACTCACTGCACTGCATCCCCAGTGGTGCCAGTGCACTCTCTGGAGTCACTGCACTAAAACCCCAGTGGTGCCAGTGCACTCTCTGGACTCACTGCACTGCATCCCCAGTGGTGCCAGTGCAGTCTCTGGACTCACTGCACTGCATCCCCATGGTGCCAGTGAACACTCTGGACTCACTGCAGTGCATCCCCAGTGGTGCCAGTGCACTCTCTGGACTCACTGCACTGCATCACCAGTGGTGCCAGTGCACTCTCTGGACTCACTGCAGTGCATCCCCAGTGGTGCCAGTGCACTCTCTGGACTCACTGCACTCCATCCCAAAGGTGCCAGTGCACTCTCTGGACTCACTGCACTGCATCCCCAAGGTGCCAGTGCACTCTCTGGACTCACTGCACTGCATCCCCAGTGGTGCCAGTGCACTCTCTGGACTCACTGCAGTGCATCCCCAGTGGTGTAAGTGCACTCTCTGGACTCACGGCACTGCATCCCCAAGGTGCCAGTGCACTCTCTGGACTCAACTGCACTGCATCCCCAGTGGTGCCAGTGCACTGTATGGACTCACTGCACTGCATCCTCAGTGGTGCCAGTGCACTCTCTGGACTCACTGCACTGCATCCCCAGTGGTGCAAGTGCAGTCTCTGGACTCACTGCACTGCATCCCCAGTGGAGCCAGTGCAATCTCTGGACTCACTGCAGTGCATCCCCAGTGGTGCCAGTGCACTCTCTGGACTCACTGCACTGCATCCCCAGTGGTGCCAGTGCACTCTCTGGAGGCACTGCACTGCATCCCCAGTGGTCCTGGTGCACTCTCTGGACTCAATGCAGTGCATCCCCAAGGTGCCAGTGCACTCTCTAGACTCACTGCAGTGCATCCCCACTGGTGCCAGTGCACTCTCTGGACTCACTGCACTGCATATCCAGTGCTGACAGTGCACTCTCTGGACTCCCTACAGTACATCCCCAGTGGTGCCAGCGCACTCTGTGGACTCACTGCAGTGCATCCCCAGTGGTGCCAGTGCACTCTCTGCACTCACTCCACTGCATCCCCAGTGGGGCCACTGCACTCTCTGGACTCACTGCACAGCATTACCAGTGGTGCCAGTGCAGTCTCTAGACTCACTGCACTCCATCCCCATTGGTGCTAGTGCACTCTCTGGAGTCACTGCAGTGCATCCCCAGTGGTGCCAGTGCACTCTCTGGACTCACTGCACTGCATACCCAGTGGTACCAGTGCACTATCTGGTCTCACTGCAGTGCATCCCCAGTGGTGCCAGTGCACTCTCTGAGTCACTGCACTGCAATACCAGTGGTGCCAGTGCAATCTCTGGACTCACTGCAGTGCATCCCTAGTGGTGCCTGTGCAGTCTCTGGAGTCACTGCACTAAAACCCCAGTGGTGCCAGTGCACTCTCTGGACTCACTACACTAAAGCCCCAGTGGTGCCAGTGCACTCTCTGGACTCACTGCACTGCATCCCCAGTGGTGCCAGTGCACTCTCTGGACTCACTGCACTCCATCCCCATGGTGCCAGTGCACACTCTGGACTCACTGCAGTGCATCCCCAGTGGTGCCAGTGCACTCTCTGGACTCACTGCACTGCATTCCCAGTGGTGCCAGTGCACTCTCTGGACTCACTGCACTCCATCCCCAAGGTGCCAGTGCACTCTCTGGACTCACTGCAGTGCATCTCCAGTTGTGCTAGTGCACTCTCTGGACTCACTGCAGTGCATCCCCAGTGGTGCCAGTGCACTCTCTGGACTCACTGCAGTGCATCCCCAAGGTGCCAGTGCACTCTCTGGAGTCACTGCAGTACATCCCCAGTGGTGCCAGTGCACTCTCTGGACTCACTGCAGTACATCCCCAGTGGTGCCAGTGCACTCTCTGGACTCACTGCAGTGCATCCCCTGTTGTGCCAGTGCACTCTCTGGACTCACTGCACTGCATCCCCAAGGTGCCAGTGCACACTCTGGACTCACTGCAGTGCATCCCCAGTGGTGCCAGTGCACTCTCTGGACTCACTGCACTGCATCCACAGTGGTTCCAGTGCACTCTCTGGACTCACTGCACTGCATCCACAGTGGTGCCAGTGCACTCTCTGGACTCACTGCAGTGCATCCCCAGTGGTGCCACTGCACTCTCTGGACTCACTGCAGTGCATTCCCAGTGGTGCCAGTGCACTCTCTGGACTCACTGCAGTGCATCCCCAAGGTGCCAGTGCACTCTCTGGACTCACTGCACTGCATCCCCAGTGGTGCCAGTGCACTCTCTGGACTCACTGCACTGCATCCCCAGTGGTGCCAGTGCACTCTCTGGACTCACTGCAGTGCATCCCCAGTGGTGTCAGTGCACTCTCTGGACTCACTGCACTGCATCCCCAAGGTGCCAGTGCACTCTCTGGACTCACTGCAGTGCATCCCCAGTGTTGCCAGTGCACTCTCTGGAATCAGTGCAGTGCATCCCCTGTGGTGCCAGTGGACTCTCTGGACTCACTGCACTGCATCCCCAGTGGTGCCAGTGCACTCTCTGGACTCACTGCACTGCATCCCCAGTGGTGCCTGTGCGTTCTCTGGACTCACTGCACTGCATTACCATTGGTGCCAGGGCACTCTCCGGACTCACTCCCGTGCATCCGCAGTGGTGCCAGTGAACTTTTCCGAGTCACTGCACTGCATCCCCATTAGTGCCAGTGCATTCTCTGGACTCACTGCAGTGCATCCCCAGTGGTGCCAGTGCACTCTCTAGACTCACTGCAGTGCATCCCCATTAGTGCCAGTGCACTCTCTGGAGTCACTGCAGTGCATCCCCAGTGGTGCCAGTGCACTCTCTGGACTCACTGCACTGCATCCCCAGTGTTGCCAGTGCACTCTCTGGACTCACTGCACTGCATCCCCAGTGGTGCCAGTGCACTCTCTGGACTCACTGCAGTGCATCCCCAGTGGTGCCAGTACACTCTCTGGACTCACTGCACTGCATCCCCAGTGGAGCCAGTGCACTCTCTAGACTCACTGCACTGCATCCCCAGTGGTGCCAGTGCACTCTCTGGACTCACTGCAGTGCATCCCCAGTGGTGCTAGTGCACTCTCTGGACTCACTACACTAAAGCCCCAGTGGTGCCAGTGCACTCTCTGGACTCACTGCAGTGCATCCCCAGTGGTGCCAGTGCACTCTCTGGACTCACTGCACTGCATCCCCATGGTGCCAGTGCACACTCTGGACTCACTGCAGTGCATCCCCAGTGGTGCCAGTGCACTCTCTGGACTCACTGCACTGCATTCCCAGTGGTGCCAGTGCACTCTCTGGACTCACTGCACTCCATCCCCAAGGTGCCAGTGCACTCTCTGGACTCACTGCAGTGCATCTCCAGTTGTGCTAGTGCACTCTCAGGACTCACTGCAGTGCATCCCCAGTGGTGCCAGTGCACTCTCTGGACTCACTGCAGTGCATCCCCAGTGGTGCCAGTGCACTCTCTGGACTCACTGCAGTGCATCCCCAATGGTGCCAGTGCACTCTCTGGACTCACTGCACTGCATCCCATGTGGTGCCAGTGCACTCTCTGCACTCACTGCACTAAATCCCCAGTGGTGCCAGTGCACTCTCTGGAGTCACTGCACTGCATCCCCAGTGGTGCCAGTGCAATCTCTGGACTCACTGCACTGCATCCCCAAGGTGCCAGTGCACTCTCTGGACTCACTGCAGTGCATCCCCAGTGGTGCCAGTGCACTCTCTGGACTCACTGTACTGCATCCCCAGTGGTGCCAGTGCACTCTCTGGACTCACTGTACTGCATCCCCAGTGGTGCCAGTGCACTCTCTGGACTCACTGTACTGCATCCCCAGTGGTGCCAGTGCACTCTCTGGACTCACTGCAGTGCATCCCCAGTGGTGCCAGTGCACTCTCTGTAGTCACTGCACTGCATCCCCAGTCGTTCCAGTGCACTCTCTAGACTCACTGCACTGCATCCCCAGTGGTGCCAGTGCACTCTCTGGACTCACTGCAGTGCATCCCCAGTGGTGCCAGTACACTCTCTGGAGTCACTGCACTGCATCCCCAGTGGTGCCAGTGCACTCTCTAGACTCACTGCACTGCATCCCCAGTGGTGCCAGTGCACTCTATGGACTCACTACAGTGCATCCCCAGTGGTGCCAGTGCACTCTCTGGACTCACTGCACTGCATCCCCAGTGGTGCCAGTGCAGTCTCTGGACTCACTCCACTGCATCCCCATGGTGCCAGTGAACACTCTGGACTCACTGCAGTGCATCCCCAGTGGTGCCAGTGCACTCTCTGGACTCACTGCACTGCATCACCAGTGGTGCCAGTGCACTCTCTGGACTCACTGCAGTGCATCCCCAGTGGTGCCAGTGCACTCTCTGGACTCACTGCAGTGCATCACCAGTGGTGCCAGTGCACTCTCTGGACTCACTGCACTGCATCCCCAAGGTGCCAGTGCACTCTCTGGACTCACTGCACTGCATCCCCAGTGGTGCCAGTGCACTCTCTGGACTCACTGCAGTGCATCCCCAGTGGTGTCAGTGCACTCTCTGGACTCACGGCACTGCATCCCCAAGGTGCCAGTGCACTCTCTGGACTCAACTGCACTGCATCCCCACTGGTGCCAGTGCACTGTATGGACTCACTGCACTGCATCCTCAGTGGTGCCAGTGCACTCTCTGGACTCACTGCACTGCATCCCCAGTGGTGCAAGTGCAGTCTCTGGACTCACTGCACTGCATCCCCAGTGGAGCCAGTGCAATCTCTGGACTCACTGCAGTGCATCCCCAGTGGTGCCAGTGCACTCTCTGGACTCACTGCACTGCATCCCCAGTGCTGCCAGTGCACTCTCTGGAGGCACTGCACTGCATCCCCAGTGGTCCTGGTGCACTCTCTGGACTCAATGCAGTGCATCCCCAAGGTGCCAGTGCACTCTCTAGACTCACTGCAGTGCATCCCCACTGGTGCCAGTGCACTCTCTGGACTCACTGCACTGCATATCCAGTGCTGACAGTGCACTCTCTGGACTCCCTACAGTACATCCCCAGTGGTGCCAGCGCACTCTGTGGACTCACTGCAGTGCATCCCCAGTGGTGCCAGTGCACTCTCTGCACTCACTCCACTGCATCCCCAGTGGGGCCACTGCACTCTCTGGACTCACTGCACAGCATTACCAGTGGTGCCAGTGCAGTCTCTAGACTCACTGCACTCCATCCCCATTGGTGCTAGTGCACTCTCTGGAGTCACTGCAGTGCATCCCCAGTGGTGCCAGTGCACTCTCTGGACTCACTGCACTGCATCCCCAGTGGTACCAGTGCACTATCTGGTCTCACTGCAGTGCATCCCCAGTGGTGCCAGTGCACTCTCTGAGTCACTGCACTGCAATACCAGTGGTGCCAGTGCAATCTCTGGACTCACTGCAGTGCATCCCTAGTGGTGCCTGTGCAGTCTCTGGAGTCACTGCACTAAAACCCCTGTGGTGCCAGTGCACTCTCTGGACTCACTGCACTGCATCCCCAAGGTGCCAGTGCACTCTCTGGACTCAACTGCACTGCATACCCAGTGGTGCCAGTGCACTGTATGGACTCACTGCAGTGCATCCCCAGTGTTGCCAATGCACTCTCTGGACTCACTGCAGTGCATCCCCAGTGGTGCCAGTGCACTCTCTGGACTCACTGCACTGCATCCCCACTGGTGCCAGTGCACTCTCTGGACTCACTGCACTGCATCCTCAGTGGTGCCAGTGCACTCTCTGGAGTCACTGCACTGCATCCCCAGTGGTGCCAGTGCAGTCTCTGGACTCACTGCACTGCATCCCCAGTGGTGCCAGTGCACTCTCTGGACTCACTGCACTGCATCCCCTGTGGTGCCAGTGCACTCTCTGGACTCACTGCACTGCATCCCCAGTGGTGCCAGTGCACTCTCTGGACTCACTGCAGTGCATCCCCAGTGGTGCCAGTGCAATCTCTGGACTCACTGCACTGCATCCCCAAGGTGCCAGTGCACTCTCTGGACTCACTGCAGTGCATCCCCAGTGGTGCCAGTGCACTCTCTGGACTCACTGCAGTGCATCCCCAGTGGTGCCAGTGCACTCTCTGGACTCACTGCACTGCATCCCCAGTGGTGCCAGTACACTCTCTCGACTCACTGCATTGCATCCCCAGTGGTGCAAGTGGACTTTCTGGACTCACTGCACTGCATCCCCAGTGGTGCCAGTGCACTCTCTGGACTCACTGCAGTGCATCCCCAGTGGTGCCAGTGCACTCTCTAGACTCACTGCACTCCATCCGCAGTGGTGCCAGTGCACTCTCTGGACTCACTGCACTGCATCCACAGTGGTGCCAGTGCACTCTCTGGACTCACTGCACTGCATCCCCAGTGGTGCCAGTGCACTCTCTGGACTCACTGCACTGCATCCCCAGCGGTGTCAGTGCACTCTCTGGACTCACGGCACTGCATCCCCAAGGTGCCAGTGCACTCTCTGGACTCAACTGCACTGCATCCCCAGTGGTACCAGTGCACTGTATGGACTCACTGCACTGCATCCTCAGTGGTGCCAGTGCACTCTCTGGACTCACTGCACTGCATCCCCAGTGGTGCAAGTGCAGTCTCTGGACTCACTGCAGTGCATCCCCAGTGGTGCCAGTGCACTCTCTGGACTCACTGCACTGCATCCCCAGTGGTGCCAGTGCACTCTCTGGACTCACTGCACTGCATCCCCAGTGGTGCCAGTGCACTCTCTGGAGGCACTGCACTGCATCCCCAGTGGTGCTGGTGCACTCTCTGGACTCAATGCAGTGCATCCCCAGTGGTGCCAGTGCACTCTCTGGACTCACTGCAGTGCATCCCCACTGGTGCCAGTGCACTCTCTGGACTCACTGCACTGCATATCCAGTGCTGACAGTGCACTCTCTGGACTCCCTACAGTACATCCCCAGTGGTGGCAGCGCACTCTGTGGACTCACTGCACTGCATCCCCAGTGGTGCCAGTGCACTCTCTGGACTCACTGCAGTGCATCCCCATTGGTGCCAGTGCACTCTCTGCACTCACTCCACTGCATCCCCAGTGGGGCCACTGCACTCTCTGGACTCACTGCACTGCATCACCAGTGGTGCCAGTGCAGTCTCTGGACTCACTGCACTCCATCCCCATTGGTGCTAGTGCACTGTATGGACTCACTGCACTGCACCCCAGTGGTGCCAGTGCACTCTCTGGACTCACTGCTCTGCATCCCCAGTGGTGCCAGTGCACTCTCTGGACTCACTGCACTGCATGCCCAGTGGTGCCAGTGCACTCTCTGAGTCACTGCACTGCATCCCCTGTGGTGCCAGTGCACTCTCTGGACTCACTGCACTGCATCCCCAGTGGTTCCAGTGCACTCTCTGGACTCACTGCAGTGCATCCCCAGTGGTGCCAGTGCAATCTCTGGACTCACTGCACTGCATTCCCAAGGTGCCAGTGCACTCTCTGGACTCACTGCAGTGCATCCCCAGTGGTGCCAGTGCACTCTCTGGACTCACTGCAGTGCATCCCCAGTGGTGCCAGTGCACTCTCTGGACTCACTGTACTGCATCCCCAGTGGTGCCAGTGCACTCTCTGGACTCACTGCAGTGCATCCCCAGTGGTGCCAGTGCACTCTCTGGACTCACTGCAGTGCATCCCCAGTGGTGCCAGTATACTCTCTGGATTCACTGCAGTGCATCCCCAGTGGTGCCAGTGCACCCTCTGGACTCACTGTACTGCATCCCCAGTGGTGCCAGTGCACTCTCTGGACTCACTGCAGTGCATCCCCAGTGGTGCCAGTGCACTCTCTGTAGTCACTGCACTGCATCCCCAGTCGTGCCAGTGCACTCTCTAGACTCACTGCACTGCATCCCCAGTGGTGCCAGTGCACTCTCTGGAGTCACTGCACTGCATCCCCAGTGGTGCCAGTACACTCTCTGGACTCACTGCATTGCATCCCCAGTGGTGCAAGTGGACTTTATGGACTCACTGCAGTGCATCCCCAGTGGTGCCAGTGCACTCTCTGGACTCACTGCAGTGCATCCCCAGTGGTGCCAGTGCACTCTCTAGACTCACTGCACTCCATCCGCAGTGGTGCCAGTGCACTCTCTGGACTCACTGCACTGCATCCACAGTGGTGACAGTGCACTCTCTGGACTCACTGCACTGCATCCCCAGTGGTGCCAGTGCACTCTCTGGACTCACTGCACTGCATCCCCAGTGGTGCCAGTGCACTCTCTGGACTCACTGCAGTGCATCCCCAGTGGTGCCAGTGCAATCTCTGGACTCACTGCACTGCATCCCCAAGGTGCCAGTGCACTCTCTGGACTCACTGCAGTGCATCCCCAGTGGTGCCAGTGCACTCTCTGGACTCACTGCAGTGCATCCCCAGTGGTGCCAGTGCACTCTCTGGACTCACTGCACTGCATCCCCAGTGGTGCCAGTACACTCTCTCGACTCACTGCATTGCATCCCCAGTGGTGCAAGTGGACTTTCTGGACTCACTGCACTGCATCCCCAGTGGTGCCAGTGCACTCTCTGGACTCACTGCAGTGCATCCCCAGTGGTGCCAGTGCACTCTCTAGACTCACTGCACTCCATCCGCAGTGGTGCCAGTGCACTCTCTGGACTCACTGCACTGCATCCACAGTGGTGCCAGTGCACTCTCTGGACTCACTGCACTGCATCCCCAGTGGTGCCAGTGCACTCTCTGGACTCACTGCACTGCATCCCCAGCGGTGTCAGTGCACTCTCTGGACTCACGGCACTGCATCCCCAAGGTGCCAGTGCACTCTCTGGACTCAACTGCACTGCATCCCCAGTGGTACCAGTGCACTGTATGGACTCACTGCACTGCATCCTCAGTGGTGCCAGTGCACTCTCTGGACTCACTGCACTGCATCCCCAGTGGTGCAAGTGCAGTCTCTGGACTCACTGCAGTGCATCCCCAGTGGTGCCAGTGCACTCTCTGGACTCACTGCACTGCATCCCCAGTGGTGCCAGTGCACTCTCTGCACTCACTGCACTGCATCCCCAGTGGTGCCAGTGCACTCTCTGGACTCACTGCACTGCATCCCCAGTGGTGCCAGTGCACTCTCTGGAGGCACTGCACTGCATCCCCAGTGGTGCTGGTGCACTCTCTGGACTCAATGCAGTGCATCCCCAGTGGTGCCAGTGCACTCTCTGGACTCACTGCAGTGCATCCCCACTGGTGCCAGTGCACTCTCTGGACTCACTGCACTGCATATCCAGTGCTGACAGTGCACTCTCTGGACTCCCTACAGTACATCCCCAGTGGTGGCAGCGCACTCTGTGGACTCACTGCACTGCATCCCCAGTGGTGCCAGTGCACTCTCTGGACTCACTGCAGTGCATCCCCATTGGTGCCAGTGCACTCTCTGCACTCACTCCACTGCATCCCCAGTGGGGCCACTGCACTCTCTGGACTCACTGCACTGCATCACCAGTGGTGCCAGTGCAGTCTCTGGACTCACTGCACTCCATCCCCATTGGTGCTAGTGCACTGTATGGACTCACTGCACTGCACCCCAGTGGTGCCAGTGCACTCTCTGGACTCACTGCTCTGCATCCCCAGTGGTGCCAGTGCACTCTCTGGACTCACTGCACTGCATGCCCAGTGGTGCCAGTGCACTCTCTGAGTCACTGCATTGCATCCCCTGTGGTGCCAGTGCACTCTCTGGACTCACTGCACTGCATCCCCAGTGGTTCCAGTGCACTCTCTGGACTCACTGCAGTGCATCCCCAGTGGTGCCAGTGCAATCTCTGGACTCACTGCACTGCATTCCCAAGGTGCCAGTGCACTCTCTGGACTCACTGCAGTGCATCCCCAGTGGTGCCAGTGCACTCTCTGGACTCACTGCAGTGCATCCCCAGTGGTGCCAGTGCACTCTCTGGACTCACTGTACTGCATCCCCAGTGGTGCCAGTGCACTCTCTGGACTCACTGCAGTGCATCCCCAGTGGTGCCAGTGCACTCTCTGGACTCACTGCAGTGCATCCCCAGTGGTGCCAGTATACTCTCTGGATTCACTGCAGTGCATCCCCAGTGGTGCCAGTGCACCCTCTGGACTCACTGTACTGCATCCCCAGTGGTGCCAGTGCACTCTCTGGACTCACTGCAGTGCATCCCCAGTGGTGCCAGTGCACTCTCTGTAGTCACTGCACTGCATCCCCAGTCGTGCCAGTGCACTCTCTAGACTCACTGCACTGCATCCCCAGTGGTGCCAGTGCACTCTCTGGAGTCACTGCACTGCATCCCCAGTGGTGCCAGTACACTCTCTGGACTCACTGCATTGCATCCCCAGTGGTGCAAGTGGACTTTATGGACTCACTGCACTGCATCCCCAGTGGTGCCAGTGCACTCTCTGGACTCACTGCAGTGCATCCCCAGTGGTGCCAGTGCACTCTCTAGACTCACTGCACTCCATCCGCAGTGGTGCCAGTGCACTCTCTGGACTCACTGCACTGCATCCACAGTGGTGACAGTGCACTCTCTGGACTCACTGCACTGCATCCCCAGTGGTGCCAGTGCACTCTCTGGACTCACTGCACTGCATCCCCAGCGGTGTCAGTGCACTCTCTGGACTCACGGCACTGCATCCCCAAGGTGCCAGTGCACTCTCTGGACTCAACTGCACTGCATCCCCAGTGGTGCCAGTGCACTGTATGGACTCACTGCACTGCATCCTCAGTGGTGCCAGTGCACTCTCTGGACTCACTGCACTGCATCCCCAGTGGTGCAAGTGCAGTCTCTGGACTCACTGCAGTGCATCCCCAGTGGTGCCAGTGCACTCTCTGGACTCACTGCACTGCATCCCCAGTGGTGCCAGTGCACTCTCTGGACTCACTGCACTGCATCCCCAGTGGTGCCAGTGCACTCTCTGGAGGCACTGCACTGCATCCCCAGTGGTGCTGGTGCACTCTCTGGACTCAATGCAGTGCATCCCCAGTGGTGCCAGTGCACTCTCTGGACTCACTGCAGTGCATCCCCACTGGTGCCAGTGCACTCTCTGGACTCACTGCACTGCATATCCAGTGCTGACAGTGCACTCTCTGGACTCCCTACAGTACATCCCCAGTGGTGCCAGCGCACTCTGTGGACTCACTGCAGTGCATCCCCAGTGGTGCCAGTGCACTCTCTGGACTCACTGCAGTGCATCCCCATTGGTGCCAGTGCACTCTCTGCACTCACTCCACTGCATCCCCAGTGGGGCCACTGCACTCTCTGGACTCACTGCACTGCATCCCCAGTGGTGCCACTGCACTCTCTGGACTCACTGCACTGCATCCCCAGTGGTGCCAGTGCAGTCTCTGGACTCACTGCACTGCATCCCCAGTGCTGCCAGTGCAATCTCTGGACTCACTGCAGTGCATCCCTAGTGGTGCCTGTGCAGTCTCTGGAGTCACTGCACAAAAAACCCAGTGGTGCCAGTGCACTCTCTGAACTCACTGCACTGCATCCCCAAGGTGCCAGTGCACTCTCTGGACTCACTCCACTGCATCCCCAGTGGGGCCACTGCACTCTCTGCACTCACTGCAGTGCATCCCCAGTGGTGCCAGTGCACTCTCTGGACTCACTGCACTGCATCCCCACTGGTGCCAGTGCACTCTCTGGACTCACTGCACTGCATCCTCAGTGGTGCCAGTGCACTCTCTGGAGTCACTGCAGTGCATCCCCAGTGGTGCCAGTGCACTCTCTGGACTCACTGCACTGCATCCCCAGTGGTGCCAGTGCACTCTCTGCACTCACTCCACTGCATCCCCAGTGGGGCCACTGCACTCTCTGGACTCACTGCACTGCATCCCCAGTGGTGCGAGTGCACTCTCTGGACTCACTGCACTGCATCCCCAGTGGTGCCAGTGCACTCTCTGGACTCACTGCACTCCATCCCCAAGGTGCCAGTGCACTCTCTGGACTTACTGCAGTGCATCCCCAGTGGTGCCAGTGCACTCTCTGGACTCACTGCACTGCATCCCCAGTGGTGCCAGTGCACTCTCTGGACTCACTGCACTGCATCCCCAAGGTGCCAGTGCACACTCTGGACTCACTGCAGTGCATCCCCAGTGGTGGCAGTGCACTCTCTGGACTCACTGCACTGCATAAACAGTGGTGCCAGTGCACTCTCTGGACTCACTGCACTGCATCCACAGTGGTGCCAGTGCACTCTCTGGACTCACTGCACTGCATCCCCAGTAGTGCCAGTGCACTCTCTGGACTCACTGCACTGCATATCCTATGCTGACAGTGCACTCTCTGGACTCCCTACAGTACATCCCTGTGGTGCCAGCGCACTCTGTGGACTCACTGCACTGCATCCCCAGTGGTGCCAGTGCACTCTCTGCACTCACTCCACTGCATCCCCAGTGGGGCCACTGCACTCTCTGGACTCACTGCACTGCATCACCAGTGGTGCCAGTGCAGTCTCTGGACTCACTGCACTGCATCCCTAGTGGTGCCAGTGCACTATCTGGTCTCACTGCAGTGCATCCCCAGTGGTGCCAGTGCACTCTCTGAGTCACTGCACTGCAATCCCAGTGGTGCCAGTGCACTCTCTGGACTCACTGCAGTGCATCCCCAAGGTGCCAGTGCACTCTCTGGACTCACTGCACTGCATCCCCAGTGGTGCCAGTGCACTCTCTGGACTCACTGCACTGCATCCCCAGTGGTGCCAGTGCACTCTCTGGACTCACTGCAGTGCATTCCCAGTGGTGCCCGTGCACTCTCTGGACTCACTGCACTGCATCCCCAAGGTGCCAGTGCACTCTCTGGACTCACTGCAGTGCATCTCCAGTGGTGCCAGTGCACTCTCTGGACTCACTGCACTGCATCCCCTGTGGTGCCAGTGCACTCTCTGCACTCACTGCACTAAATCCCAAGTGCTGCCAGTGCACTCTCTGGACTCACTGCACTGCATCCCCAGTGGTGCCAGTGCAATCTCTGGACTCACTGCACTGCATCCCCAAGGTGCCAGTGCACTCTCTGGACTCACTGCAGTGCATCCCCAGTGGTGCCAGTGCACTCTCTGGACTCACTGCACTGCATCACCAGTGGTGCCAGTGCACTCTCTGGACTCACTGCACTGCATCCCCAGTGGTGCCAGTGCACTCTCTGGACTCACTGCAGTGCATCCCCAGTGGTGCCAGTACACTCTCTGGATTCACTGCACTGCATCCCCAGTGGTGCCAGTGCACTCTCTGGACTCACTGCAGTGCATCCCTAGTGGTGCCAGTGCACTCTCTGGACTCACTGTACTGCATCCCCAGTGGTGCCAGTGCACTCTCTGGACTCACTGCAGTGCATCCCCAGTGGTGCCAGTGCACTCTCTGTAGTCACTGCACTGCATCCCCAGTCGTGCCAGTGCACTCTCTAGACTCACTGCACTGCATCCCCAGTGGTGCCAGTGCACTCTCTGGACTCACTGCACTGCATCCCCAGTGGTGCCAGTACACTCTCTGGAGTCACTGCACTGCATCCCCAGTGGTGCCAGTGCACTCTCTAGACTCACTGCACTGCATCCCCAGTGGTGCCAGTGCACTCTATGGACTCACTACAGTGCATCCCCAGTGGTGCCAGTGCACTCTCTGGACTCACTGCACTGCATCCCCAGTGGTGCCAGTGCAGTCTCTGGACTCACTGCACTGCATCCCCATGGTGCCAGTGAACACTCTGGACTCACTGCAGTGCATCCCCAGTGGTGCCAGTGCACTCTCTGGACTCACTGCACTGCATCCACAGTGGTGCAAGTGGACTTTCTGGACTCACTGCACTGCATCACCAGTGGTGCCAGTGCACTCTCTGGACTCACTGCAGTGCATCCCCAGTGGTGCCAGTGCACTCTCTGGACTCACTGCACTGCATCCTCAGTGGTGCCAGTGCACTCTCTGGAGTCACTGCACTGCATCCCCAGTGGTGCCAGTGCACTCTCTGGACTCACTGCACTGCATCCCCAGTGGTGCCAGTGCACTCTCTGAACTCACTGCAGTGCATCCCCAGTGGTGTCAGTGCACTCTCTGGACTCACGGCACTGCATCCCCAAGGTGCCAGTGCACTCTCTGGACTCAACTGCACTGCATCCCCAGTGGTGCCAGTGCACTGTATGGACTCACTGCACTGCATCCTCAGTGGTGCCAGTACACTCTCTGGACTCACTGCACTGCATCCCCAGTGGTGCAAGTGCAGTCTCTGGACTCACTGCACTGCATCCCCAGTGGAGGCAGTGCAATCTCTGGACTCACTGCAGTGCATCCCCAGTGGTGCCAGTGCACTCTCTGGACTCACTGCACTGCATCCCCAGTGGTGCCAGTGCACTCTCTGGAGTCACTGCACTGCATCCCCAGTGGTCCTGGTGCACTCTCTGGACTCAATGCAGTGCATCCCCAGTGGTGCCAGTGCACTCTCTAGACTCACTGCAGTGCATCCCCACTGGTGCCAGTGCATTCTCTGGACTCACTGCACTGCATATCCAGTGCTGACAGTGCACTCTCTGGACTCCCTACAGTACATCCCCAGTGGTGCCAGCGCACTCTGTGGACTCACTGTACTGCATCCCCAGTGGTGCCAGTGCACTCTCTGGGCTCACTGCAGTGCATCCCCAGTGGGGCCACTGCACTCTCTGGACTCACTGCACTGCATCACCAGTGGTGCCAGTGCAGTCTCTGGACTCACTGCACTCCATCCCCATTGGTGCTAGTGCACTCTCTGGAGTCACTGCAGTGCATCCCCAGTGGTGCCAGTGCACTCTCTGGACTCACTGCACTGCATCCCCAGTGGTGCCAGTGCACTATCTGGTCTCACTGCAGTGCATCCCCAGTGGTGCCAGTGCACTCTCTGAGTCACTGCACTGCAATCCCAGTGGTGCCAGTGCACTCTCTGGACTCACTGCAGTGCATCCCCAGTGGTGCCACTGCACTCTCTGGACTCACTGCACTGCATCCCCAGTGGTGCCAGTGCACTCTCTGGACTCACTGCAGTGCATCCCTAGTGGTGCCTGTGCAGTCTCTGGAGTCACTGCACTAAAACCCCAGTGGTGGCAGTGCACTCTCTGGACTCACTGCACTGCATCCCCAAGGTGCCATTGCACTCTCTGGACTCAACTGCACTGCATCCCCAGTGGTGCCAGTGCACTCTCTGTAGTCACTGCACTGCATCCCCAGTCGTTCCAGTGCACTCTCTGGACTCACTGCAGTGCATCCCCAGTGGTGCCAGTGCACTCTCTGGACTCACTGCACTGCATCCCCACTGGTGCCAGTGCACTCTCTGGACTCACTGCACTGCATCCCCAGTGGTGCCAGTGCACTCTCTGGAGTCACTGCACTGCATCCCCAGTTGTGCCAGTGCAGTCTCTGGACTCACTGCACTGCATCCCCAGTGGTGCCAGTGCACTCTCTGCACTCACTGCACTGCATCCCCTGTGGTGCCAGTGCACTCTCTGCACTCACTGCACTGCATCCCCAGTGGTGCCAGTGCACTCTCTGGACTCACTGCAGTGCATCCCCAGTGGTGCCAGTGCACTCTCTGGACTCACTGTACTGCATCCCCAGTGGTGCCAGTGCACTCTCTGGACTCACTGCAGTGCATCCCCAGTGGTGCCAGTGCACTCTCTGGACTCACTGCAGTGCATCCCCAGTGGTGCCAGTGCACTCTCTAGACTCACTGCAGTGCATCCCCAGTAGTGCCAGTGCACTCTCTGGAGTCACTGCACTGCATCCCCAGTGGTGCCAGTGCACTCTCTGGACTCACTGCAGTGCATCTCCAGTGGTGCCAGTGCACTCTCTGGACTCACTGCACTGCATCCCCTGTGGTGCCAGTGCACTCTCTGCACTCACTGCACTAAATCCCAAGTGCTGCCAGTGAACTCTCTGGACTCACTGCACTGCATCCCCAGTGGTGCCAGTGCAATCTCTGGACTCACTGCACTGCATCCCCAAGGTGCCAGTGCACTCTCTGGACTCACTGCAGTGCATCCCCAGTGGTGCCAGTGCACTCTCTGGACTCACTGCACTGCATCACCAGTGGTGCCAGTGCACTCTCTGGACTCACTGCACTGCATCCCCAGTGGTGCCAGTGCACTCTCTGGACTCACTGCAGTGCATCCCCAGTGGTGCCAGTACACTCTCTGGATTCACTGCACTGCATCCCCAGTGGTGCCAGTGCACTCTCTGGACTCACTGCAGTGCATCCCTAGTGGTGCCAGTGCACTCTCTGGACTCACTGTACTGCATCCCCAGTGGTGCCAGTGCACTCTCTGGACTCACTGCAGTGCATCCCCAGTGGTGCCAGTGCACTCTCTGTAGTCACTGCACTGCATCCCCAGTCGTGCCAGTGCACTCTCTAGACTCACTGCACTGCATCCCCAGTGGTGCCAGTGCACTCTCTGGACTCACTGCACTGCATCCCCAGTGGTGCCAGTACACTCTCTGGAGTCACTGCACTGCATCCCCAGTGGTGCCAGTGCACTCTCTAGACTCACTGCACTGCATCCCCAGTGGTGCCAGTGCACTCTATGGACTCACTACAGTGCATCCCCAGTGGTGCCAGTGCACTCTCTGGACTCACTGCACTGCATCCCCAGTGGTGCCAGTGCAGTCTCTGGACTCACTGCACTGCATCCCCATGGTGCCAGTGAACACTCTGGACTCACTGCAGTGCATCCCCAGTGGTGCCAGTGCACTCTCTGGACTCACTGCACTGCATCCACAGTGGTGCAAGTGGACTTTCTGGACTCACTGCACTGCATCCCCAGTGGTGCCAGTGCACTCTCTGGACTCACTGCAGTGCATCCCCAGTGGTGCCAGTGCACTCTCTGGACTCACTGCACTGCATCCTCAGTGGTGCCAGTGCACTCTCTGGAGTCACTGCACTGCATCCCCAGTGGTGCCAGTGCACTCTCTGGACTCACTGCACTGCATCCCCAGTGGTGCCAGTGCACTCTCTGAACTCACTGCAGTGCATCCCCAGTGGTGTCAGTGCACTCTCTGGACTCACGGCACTGCATCCCCAAGGTGCCAGTGCACTCTCTGGACTCAACTGCACTGCATCCCCAGTGGTGCCAGTGCACTGTATGGACTCACTGCACTGCATCCTCAGTGGTGCCAGTACACTCTCTGGACTCACTGCACTGCATCCCCAGTGGTGCAAGTGCAGTCTCTGGACTCACTGCACTGCATCCCCAGTGGAGGCAGTGCAATCTCTGGACTCACTGCAGTGCATCCCCAGTGGTGCCAGTGCACTCTCTGGACTCACTGCACTGCATCCCCAGTGGTGCCAGTGCACTCTCTGGAGTCACTGCACTGCATCCCCAGTGGTCCTGGTGCACTCTCTGGACTCAATGCAGTGCATCCCCAGTGGTGCCAGTGCACTCTCTAGACTCACTGCAGTGCATCCCCACTGGTGCCAGTGCATTCTCTGGACTCACTGCACTGCATATCCAGTGCTGACAGTGCACTCTCTGGACTCCCTACAGTACATCCCCAGTGGTGCCAGCGCACTCTGTGGACTCACTGTACTGCATCCCCAGTGGTGCCAGTGCACTCTCTGGGCTCACTGCAGTGCATCCCCAGTGGGGCCACTGCACTCTCTGGACTCACTGCACTGCATCACCAGTGGTGCCAGTGCAGTCTCTGGACTCACTGCACTCCATCCCCATTGGTGCTAGTGCACTCTCTGGAGTCACTGCAGTGCATCCCCAGTGGTGCCAGTGCACTCTCTGGACTCACTGCACTGCATCCCCAGTGGTGCCAGTGCACTATCTGGTCTCACTGCAGTGCATCCCCAGTGGTGCCAGTGCACTCTCTGAGTCACTGCACTGCAATCCCAGTGGTGCCAGTGCACTCTCTGGACTCACTGCAGTGCATCCCCAGTGGTGCCACTGCACTCTCTGGACTCACTGCACTGCATCCCCAGTGGTGCCAGTGCACTCTCTGGACTCACTGCAGTGCATCCCTAGTGGTGCCTGTGCAGTCTCTGGAGTCACTGCACTAAAACCCCGGTGGTGGCAGTGCACTCTCTGGACTCACTGCACTGCATCCCCAAGGTGCCATTGCACTCTCTGGACTCAACTGCACTGCATCCCCAGTGGTGCCAGTGCACTCTCTGTAGTCACTGCACTGCATCCCCAGTCGTTCCAGTGCACTCTCTGGACTCACTGCAGTGCATCCCCAGTGGTGCCAGTGCACTCTCTGGACTCACTGCACTGCATCCCCACTGGTGCCAGTGCACTCTCTGGACTCACTGCACTGCATCCCCAGTGGTGCCAGTGCACTCTCTGGAGTCACTGCACTGCATCCCCAGTTGTGCCAGTGCAGTCTCTGGACTCACTGCACTGCATCCCCAGTGGTGCCAGTGCACTCTCTGCACTCACTGCACTGCATCCCCTGTGGTGCCAGTGCACTCTCTGCACTCACTGCACTGCATCCCCAGTGGTGCCAGTGCACTCTCTGGACTCACTGCAGTGCATCCCCAGTGGTGCCAGTGCACTCTCTGGACTCACTGCAGTGCATCCCCAGTGGTGCTAGTGCAATCTCTGGACTCACTGCACTGCATCCCCAAGGTGCCAGTGCACTCTCTGGACTCACTGCAGTGCATCCCCAGTGGTGCCAGTGCACTCTCTGGACTCACTGCAGTGCATCCCCAGTGGTGCCAGTGCACTCTCTGGACTCACTGTACTGCATCCCCAGTGGTGCCAGTGCACTCTCTGGACTCACTGCAGTGCATCCCCAGTGGTGCCAGTGCACTCTCTGGACTCACTGCAGTGCATCCCCAGTGGTGCCAGTACACTCTCTGGACTCACTGCAGTGCATCCCCAGTGGTGCCACTGCACTCTCTGGACTCACTGCACTGCATCCCCAGTGGTGCCAGTGCAGTCTCTGGACTCACTGCACTGCATCCCCAGTGCTGCCAGTGCAATCTCTGGACTCACTGCAGTGCATCCCTAGTGGTGCCAGTGCACTCTCTGGAGTCACTGCACTAAAACCCCAGTGGTGCCAGTGTACTCTCTGGACTCACTGCACTGCATCCCCAAGGTGCCAGTGCACTCTCTGGACTCAACTGCACTGCATCCCCAGTGGTGCCAGTGCACTGTATGGACTCACTGCAGTGCATCCCCAGTGGTGCCAATGCACTCTCAGGACTCACTGCACTGCATCCCCAGTGGTGCCAGTGCACTCTCTGGACTCACTGCACTGCATCCTCAGTGGTGCCAGTGCACTCTCTGGAGTCACTGCACTGCATCCCCAGTGGTGCCAGTGCACTCTCTGGACTCACTGCACTGCATCCCCAGTGGTGCCAGTGCACTCTCTGCACTCACTGCACTGCACCCCCAGTGGTGCCAGTGCACTCTCTGGACTCACTGCACTGCATCCCCAGTGGTGCCAGTGCACTCTCTGTAGTCACTGCACTGCATCCCCAGTCGTGCCAGTGCACTCTCTAGACTCACTGCACTGCATCCCCAGTGGTGCCAGTGCACTCTCTGGACTCACTGCAGTACATCCCCAGTGGTGCCAGTGCACTCTCTGGACTCACTGCAGTGCATCCCCTGTTGTGCCAGTGCACTCTCTGGACTCACTGCACTGCATCCCCAAGGTGCCAGTGCACACTCTGCACTCACTGCAGTGCATCCCCAGTGGTGCCAGTGCACTCTCTGGACTCACTGCACTGCATCCACAGTGGTGCCAGTGCAGTCTCTGCACTCACTGCACTGCATCCACAGTGGTGCCAGTGCACTCTCTGGACTCACTGCAGTGCATCCCCAGTGGTGCCAGTGCACTCTCTGGACTCACTGCCCTGCATCCCCAGTGGTGCCAGTGCACTCTCTGGACTCACTGCAGTGCATTCCCAGTGGTGCCAGTGCACTCTCTGGACTCACTGCAGTGCATCCCCAAGGTGCCAGTGCACTCTCTGGACTCACTGCAGTGCATCCCCAGTGGTGCCAGTGCACTCTCTGGACTCACTGCAGTGCATCCCCAGTGGTGCCAGTGCACTCTCTGGACTCACTGCAGTGCATCCCCAGTGGTGCCAGTGCACTCTCTGGACTCACTGCAGTGCATTCCCAGTGGTGCCAGTGCACTCTCTGGACTCACTGCAGTGCATCCCCAAGCTGCCAGTGCACTCTCTGGACTCACTGCAGTGCATCCCCAGTGTTGCCAGTGCACTCTCTGGAATCAGTGCAGTGCATCCCCTGTGGTGCCAGTGCACTCTCTGGACTCACTGCAGTGCATCCCCAGTGGTGCCAGTGCACTCTCTGGACTCACTGCACTGCATCCCCAGTGGTGCCTGTGCGTTCTCTGGACTCACTGCACTGCATTACCATTGGTGCCAGGGCACTCTCCGGACTCACTCCCGTGCATCCGCAGTGGTGCCAGTGCACTTTTCCGAGGCACTGCACTGCATCCCCATTAGTGCCAGTGCATTCTCTGGACTCACTGCACTGCATCCCCAGTGGTGCCAGTGCACTCTCTAGACTCACTGCAGTGCATCCCCAGTAGTGCCAGTGCACTCTCTGGACTCACTGCAGTGCATCCCCAGTGGTGCCAGTGCACTCTCTGTAGTCACTGCACTGCATCCCCAGTGTTGCCAGTGCACTCTCTGGAGTCACTGCAGTGCATCCCCAGTGGTGCCAGTGCACTCTCTGGACTCACTGCAGTACATCCCCAGTGGTGCCAGTGCACTCTCTGGACTCACTGCAGTGCATCCCCTGTTGTGCCAGTGCACTCTCTGGACTCACTGCAGTGCATCCCCAGTGGTGCCAGTGCACTCTCTGGACTCACTGCACTGCATCCCCAGTGGTGCCAGTGCACTCTCTGGACTCACTGCAGTGCATTCCCAGTGGTGCCAGTGCACTCTCTGGACTCACTGCACTGCATCCCCAGTGGTGCCAGTGCACTCTCTGGACTCACTGCAGTGCATCCCCAGTGGTGTCAGTGCACTCTCGGAACTCACTGCACTGCATCCCCAAGGTGCCAGTGCACTCTCTGGACTCACTGCAGTGCATCCCCAGTGGTGCCAGTATACTCTCTGGATTCACTGCAGTGCATCCCCAGTGGTGCCAGTGCACTCTCTGGACTCACTGCACTGCATCCCCAGTGGTGCCAGTGCACTCTCTGGACTCACTGCACTGCATCCCCAGTGGTGCCTGTGCGTTCTCTGGACTCACTGCACTGCATTACCATTGGTGCCAGGGCACTCTCCGGACTCACTCCCGTGCATCCGCAGTGGTGCCAGTGAACTTTTCCGAGTCACTGCACTGCATCCCCATTAGTGCCAGTGCATTCTCTGGACTCACTGCAGTGCATCCCCAGTGGTGCCAGTGCACTCTCTAGACTCACTGCAGTGCATCCCCAGTAGTGCCAGTGCACTCTCTGGAGTCACTGCAGGGAATCCCCAGTGGTGCCAGTGCACTCTCTGTAGTCACTGCACTGCATCCCCAGTGTTGCCAGTGCACTCTCTAGACTCACTGCACTGCATCCCCAGTGGTGCCAGTGCACTCTCTGGACTCACTGCAGTGCATCACCAGTGGTGCCAGTACACTCTCTGGACTCACTGCACTGCATCCCCAGTGGTGCCAGTGCACTCTCTAGACTCACTGCACTGCATCCCCAGTGGTGCCAGTGCACTCTCTGGACTCACTGCACTGCATCCCCAGTGGTGCCACTGCACTCTCTGGACTCACTGCAGTGCATCCCCAGTGGTGCTAGTGCACTCTCTGGACTCACTACACTAAAGAACCAGTGGTGCCAGTGCACTCTCTGGACTCACTGCACTGCATCCCCAGTGGTGCCAGTGCACTCTCTGGACTCACTGCACTGCATCCCCATGGTGCCAGTGCACACTCTGGACTCACTGCAGTGCATCCCCAGTGGTGCCAGTTCACTCTCTGGACTCACTGCACTGCATTCCCAGTGGTGCCAGTGCACTCTCTGGACTCACTGCACTCCATCCCCAAGGTGCCAGTGCACTCTCTGGACTCACTGCAGTGCATCTCCAGTTGTTGTAGTGCACTCTCAGGACTCACTGCAGTGCATCCCCAGTGGTGCCAGTGCACTCTCTGGACTCACTGCACTGCATCCCCAGTGGAGCCAGTGCACTCTCTAGAGTCACTGCACTGCATCCCCAGTGGTGCCAGTGCACTCTCTGGACTCACTGCAGTGCATCCCCAGTGGTGCCAGTGCACTCTCTGGACTCACTGCACTGCATCCCCTGTGGTGCCAGTGCACTCTCTGCACTCACTGCACTAAATCCCAAGTGCTGCCAGTGCACTCTCTGGACTCACTGCACTGCATCCCCAGTGGTGCCAGTGCAATCTCTGGACTCACTGCACTGCATCCCCAAGGTGCCAGTGCACTCTCTGGACTCACTGCAGTGCATCCCCAGTGGTGCCAGTGCACTCTCTGGACTCACTGCACTGCATCCCCAGTGGTGCCAGTGCAGTCTCTGGACTCACTGCACTGCATCCCCATGGTGCCAGTGAACACTCTGGACTCACTGCAGTGCATCCCCAGTGGTGCCAGTGCACTCTCTGGACTCACTGCACTGCATCCACAGTGGTGCAACTGGACTTTCTGGACTCACTGCACTGCATCACCAGTGGTGCCAGTGCACTCTCTGGACTCACTGCAGTGCATCCCCAGTGGTGCCAGTGCACTCTCTGGACTCACTGCACTCCATCACAAAGGTGCCAGTGCACTGTCTGGACTCAGTGCAATGCATCCCCAAGGTGCCAGTGCACTCTCTGGACTCACTGCACTGCATCCCCAGTGGTGCCAGTGCACTCTCTGGACTCACTGCAGTGCATCCCCAGTGGTGTCAGTGCACTCTCTGGACTCACGGCACTGCATCCCCAAGGTGCCAGTGCACTCTCTGGACTCAACTGCACTGCATCCCCAGTGGTGCCAGTGCACTGCATGGACTCACTGCACTGCATCCTCAGTGGTGCCAGTGCACTCTCTGGACTCACTGCACTGCATTTCCAGTGGTGCAAGTGCAGTCTCTGGACTCACTGCACTGCATCCCCAGTGGAGCCAGTGCAATCTCTGGACTCACTGCAGTGCATCCCCAGTGGTGCCAGTGCACTCTCTGGACTCACTGCACTGCATCCCCAGTGGTGCCAGTGCACTCTCTGGAGGCACTGCACTGCATCCCCAGTGGTCCTGGTGCACTCTCTGGACTCACTGCAGTGCATCCCCAGTGGTGCCAGTGCACTCTCTAGACTCACTGCAGTGCATCCCCACTGGTGCCCGTGCACTCTCTGGACTCACTGCACTGCATATCCAGTGCTGACAGTGCACTCTCTGGACTCCCTACAGTACATCCCCAGTGGTGCCAGCGCACTCTGTGGACTCACTGTACTGCATCCCCAGTGGTGCCAGTGCACTCTCTGGGCTCACTGCAGTGCATCCCCAGTGGTGCCAGTGCACTCTCTGCACTCACTCCACTGCATCCCCAGTGGGGCCACTGCACTCTCTGGACTCACTGCACTGCATCACCAGTGGTGCCAGTACACTCTCTGGACTCACTGCACTCCATCCCCAAGGTGCCAGTGCACTCTCTGGACTTACTGCAGTGCATCCCCAGTGGTGCCAGTGCACTCTCTGGACTCACTGCACTGCATCCCCAGTGGTGCCAGTGCACTATCTGGTCTCACTGCAGTGCATCCCCAGTGGTGCCAGTGCACTCTCTGAGTCACTGCACTGCAATCCCAGTGGTGCCAGTGCACTCTCTGGACTCACTGCAGTGCATCCCCAGTGGTGCCACTGCACTCTCTGGACTCAATGCACTGCATCCCCAGTGGTGCCAGTGCAGTCTCTGGACTCACTGCACTGCATCCCCAGTGCTGCCAGTGCAATCTCTGGACTCACTGCAGTGCATCCCTAGTGGTGCCTGTGCAGTCTCTGGAGTCACTGCACTAAAACCCCAGTGGTGCCAGTGCACTCTCTGGACTCACTGCACTGCATCCCCAAGGTGCCAGTGCACTCTCTGGACTCAACTGCACTGCATCCCCAGTGGTGCCAGTGCACTGTATGGACTCACTGCAGTGCATCCCCAGTGGTGCCAATGCACTCTCTGGACTCACTGCAGTGCATCCCCAGTGGTGCCAGTGCACTCTCTGGACTCACTGCACTGCATCCCCACTGGTGCCAGTGCACTCTCTGGACTCACTGCACTGCATCCTCAGTGGTGCCAGTGCACTCTCTGGAGTCACTGCACTGCATCCCCAGTGGTGCCAGTGCAGTCTCTGGACTCACTGCACTGCATCCCCAGTGGTGCCAGTGCACTCTCTGGACTCACTGCACTGCATCCCCTGTGGTGCCAGTGCACTCTCTGGACTCACTGCACTGCATCCCCAGTGGTTCCAGTGCACTCTCTGGACTCACTGCAGTGCATCCCCAGTGGTGCCAGTGCAATCTCTGGACTCACTGCACTGCATCCCCAAGGTGCCAGTGCACTCTCTGGACTCACTGCAGTGCATCCCCAGTGGTGCCAGTGCACTCTCTGGACTCACTGCAGTGCATCCCCAGTGGTGCCAGTGCACTCTCTGGACTCACTGTACTGCATCCCCAGTGGTGCCAGTGCACTCTCTGGACTCACTGCAGTGCATCCCCAGTGGTGCCAGTGCACTCTCTGGACTCACTGCAGTGCATCCCCAGTGGTGCCAGTATACTCTCTGGATTCACTGCAGTGCATCCCCAGTGGTGCCAGTGCACTCTCTGGACTCACTGTACTGCATCCCCAGTGGTGCCACTGCACTCTCTGGACTCAATGCAGTGCATCCCCAGTGGTGCCAGTGCACTCTCTGTAGTCACTGCACTGCATCCCCAGTCGTGCCAGTGCACTCTCTAGACTCACTGCACTGCATCCCCAGTGGTGCCAGTGCACTCTCTGGAGTCACTGCACTGCATCCCCAGTGGTGCCAGTACACTCTCTGGACTCACTGCATTGCATCCCCAGTGGTGCAAGTGGACTTTATGGACTCACTGCACTGCATCCCCAGTGGTGCCAGTGCACTCTCTGGACTCACTGCAGTGCATCCCCAGTGGTGCCAGTGCACTCTCTAGACTCACTGCACTCCATTCGCAGTGGTGCCAGTGCACTCTCTGGACTCACTGCACTGCATCCACAGTGGTGCCAGTGCACTCTCTGGACTCACTGCACTGCATCCCCAGTGGTGCCAGTGCACTCTCTGGACTCACTGCACTGCATCCCCAGCGGTGTCAGTGCACTCTCTGGACTCACGGCACTGCATCCCCAAGGTGCCAGTGCACTCTCTGGACTCAACTGCACTGCATCCCCAGTGGTGCCAGTGCACTGTATGGACTCAATGCACTGCATCCTCAGTGGTGCCAGTGCACTCTCTGGACTCACTGCACTGCATCCCCAGTGGTGCAAGTGCAGTCTCTGGACTCACTGCAGTGCATCCCCAGTGGTGCCAGTGCACTCTCTGGACTCACTGCACTGCATCCCCAGTGGTGCCAGTGCACTCTCTGGACTCACTGCACTGCATCCCCAGTGGTGCCAGTGCACTCTCTGGAGGCACTGCACTGCATCCCCAGTGGTGCTGGTGCACTCTCTGGACTCAATGCAGTGCATCCCCAGTGGTGCCAGTGCACTCTCTGGACTCACTGCAGTGCATCCCCACTGGTGCCAGTGCACTCTCTGGACTCACTACACTGCATATCCAGTGCTGACAGTGCACTCTCTGGACTCCCTACAGTACATCCCCAGTGGTGCCAGCGCACTCTGTGGACTCACTGCACTGCATCCCCAGTGGTGCCAGTGCACTCTCTGGACTCACTGCAGTGCATCCCCATTGGTGCCAGTGCACTCTCTGCACTCACTCCACTGCATCCCCAGTGGGGCCACTGCACTCTCTGGACTCACTGCACTGCATTACCAGTGGTGCCAGTGCAGTCTCTGGACTCACTGCACTCCATCCCCATTGGTGCTAGTGCACTCTCTGGAGTCACTGCACTGCACCCCAGTGGTGCCAGTGCACTCTCTGGACTCACTGCTCTGCATCCCCAGTGGTGCCAGTGCACTCTCTGGACTCACTGCACTGCATCCCCAGTGGTGCCAGTGCACTCTCTGAGTCACTGCACTGCATTCCCAGTGGTGCCAGTGCACTCTCTGGACTCACTGCAGTGCATCCCCAGTGGTGCCACTGCACTCTCTGGACTCACTGCACTGCATCCCCAGTGGTGCCAGTGCAGTCTCTGGACTCACTGCACTGCATCCCCAGTGCTGCCAGTGCAATCTCTGGACTCACTGCAGTGCATCCCTAGTGGTGCCTGTGCAGTCTCTGGAGTCACTGCACAAAAAACCCAGTGGTGCCAGTGCACTCTCTGGACTCACTGCACTGCATCCCCAAGGTGCCAGTGCACTCTCTGGACTCACTCCACTGCATCCCCAGTGGGGACACTGCACTCTCTGCACTCACTGCAGTGCATCCCCAGTGGTGCCAGTGCACTCTCTGGACTCACTGCACTGCATCCCCACTGGTGCCAGTGCACTCTCTGGACTCACTGCACTGCATCCTCAGTGGTGCCAGTGCACTCTCTGGAGTCACTGCAGTGCATCCCCAGTGGTGCCAGTGCACTCTCTGGACTCACTGCACTGCATCCCCAAGGTGCCAGTGCACTCTCTGGACTTACTGCAGTGCATCCCCAGTGGTGCCAGTGCACTCTCTGGACTCACTGCACTGCATCCCCAGTGGTGCCAGTGCACTCTCTGGACTCACTGCACTGCATCCCCAAGGTGCCAGTGCACACTCTGGACTCACTGCAGTGCATCCCCAGTGGTGGCAGTGCACTCTCTGGACTCACTGCACTGCATAAACAGTGGTGCCAGTGCACTCTCTGGACTCACTGCAGTGCATCCCCAGTGGTGCCAGTGCACTCTCTGGACTCACTGCAGTGCATCCCCAGTGGTGCCAGTATACTCTCTGGATTCACTGCAGTGCATCCCCAGTGGTGCCAGTGCACTCTCTGGACTCACTGTACTGCATCCCCAGTGGTGCCAGTGCACTCTCTGGACTCACTGCAGTGCATCCCCAGTGGTGCCAGTGCACTCTCTGTAGTCACTGCACTGCATCCCCAGTCGTGCCAGTGCACTCTCTAGACTCACTGCACTGCATCCCCAGTGGTGCCAGTGCACTCTCTGGAGTCACTGCACTGCATCCCCAGTGGTGCCAGTACACTCTCTGGACTCACTGCATTGCATCCCCAGTGGTGCAAGTGGACTTTATGGACTCACTGCACTGCATCCCCAGTGGTGCCAGTGCACTCTCTGGACTCACTGCAGTGCATCCCCAGTGGTGCCAGTGCACTCTCTAGACTCACTGCACTCCATTCGCAGTGGTGCCAGTGCACTCTCTGGACTCACTGTACTGCATCCACAGTGGTGCCAGTGCACTCTCTGGACTCACTGCACTGCATCCCCAGTGGTGCCAGTGCACTCTCTGGACTCACTGCACTGCATCCCCAGCGGTGTCAGTGCACTCTCTGGACTCACGGCACTGCATCCCCAAGGTGCCAGTGCACTCTCTGGACTCAACTGCACTGCATCCCCAGTGGTGCCAGTGCACTGTATGGACTCAATACACTGCATCCTCAGTGGTGCCAGTGCACTCTCTGGACTCACTGCACTGCATCCCCAGTGGTGCAAGTGCAGTCTCTGGACTCACTGCAGTGCATCCCCAGTGGTGCCAGTGCACTCTCTGGAGTCACTGCACTGCATCCCCAGTGGTGCCAGTGCACTCTCTGGACTCACTGCACTGCATCCCCAGTGGTGCCAGTGCACTCTCTGGAGGCACTGCACTGCATCCCCAGTGGTGCTGGTGCACTCTCTGGACTCAATGCAGTGCATCCCCAGTGGTGCCAGTGCACTCTCTGGACTCACTGCAGTGCATCCCCACTGGTGCCAGTGCACTCTCTGGACTCACTACACTGCATATCCAGTGCTGACAGTGCACTCTCTGGACTCCCTGCAGTACATCCCCAGTGGTGCCAGCGCACTCTGTGGACTCACTGCACTGCATCCCCAGTGGTGCCAGTGCACTCTCTGGACTCACTGCAGTGCATCCCCATTGGTGCCAGTGCACTCTCTGCACTCACTCCACTGCATCCCCAGTGGGGCCACTGCACTCTCTGGACTCACTGCAGTGCATCCCCAGTGGTGCCAGTGCAGTCTCTGGACTCACTGCACTCCATCCCCATTGGTGCTAGTGCACTCTCTGGAGTCACTGCACTGCACCCCAGTGGTGCCAGTGCACTCTCTGGACTCACTGCTCTGCATCCCCAGTGGTGCCAGTGCACTCTCTGGACTCACTGCACTGCATCCCCAGTGGTGCCAGTGCACTCTCTGAGTCACTGCACTGCATACCCAGTGGTGCCAGTGCACTCTCTGGACTCACTGCAGTGCATCCCCAGTGGTGCCACTGCACTCTCTGGACTCACTGCACTGCATCCCCAGTGGTGCCAGTGCAGTCTCTGGACTCACTGCACTGCATCCCCAGTGGTGCCAGTGCAATCTCTGGACTCACTGCAGTGCATCCCTAGTGGTGCCTGTGCAGTCTCTGGAGTCACTGCACAAAAAACCCAGTGGTGCCAGTGCACTCTCTGGACTCACTGCACTGCATCCCCAAGGTGCCAGTGCACTCTCTGGACTCACTCCACTGCATCCCCAGTGGGGCCACTGCACTCTCTGCACTCACTGCAGTGCATCCCCAGTGGTGCCAGTGCACTCTCTGGACTCACTGCACTGCATCCCCACTGGTGCCAGTGCACTCTCTGGACTCACTGCACTGCATCCTCAGTGGTGCCAGTGCACTCTCTGGAGTCACTGCAGTGCATCCCCAGTGGTGCCAGTGCACTCTCTGGACTCACTGCACTGCATCCCCAGTGGTGCCAGTGCACTCTCTGCACTCACTCCACTGCATCCCCAGTGGGGCCACTGCACTCTCTGGACTCACTGCACTGCATCCCCAGTGGTGCGAGTGCACTCTCTGGACTCACTGCACTGCATCCCCAGTGGTGCCAGTGCACTCTCTGGACTCACTGCACTCCATCCCCAAGGTGCCAGTGCACTCTCTGGACTTACTGCAGTGCATCCCCAGTGGTGCCAGTGCACTCTCTGGACTCACTGCACTGCATCCCCAGTGGTGCCAGTGCACTCTCTGGACTCACTGCACTGCATCCCCAAGGTGCCAGTGCACACTCTGGACTCACTGCAGTGCATCCCCAGTGGTGGCAGTGCACTCTCTGGACTCACTGCACTGCATAAACAGTGGTGCCAGTGCACTCTCTGGACTCACTGCACTGCATCCACAGTGGTGCCAGTGCACTCTCTGGACTCACTGCACTGCATCCCCAGTAGTGCCAGTGCACTCTCTGGACTCACTGCACTGCATATCCTATGCTGACAGTGCACTCTCTGGACTCCCTACAGTACATCCCTGTGGTGCCAGCGCACTCTGTGGACTCACTGCACTGCATCCCCAGTGGTGCCAGTGCACTCTCTGCACTCACTCCACTGCATCCCCCCAGTGGACTCACTGCACTGCCACCAGTGGTGCACTCTCTGGACTCACTGCACTGCATCCCCAGTGGTGCCAGTGCACTATCTGGTCTCACTGCAGTGCATCCCCAGTGGTGCCAGTGCACTCTCTGAGTCACTGCACTGCAATCCCAGTGGTGCCAGTGCACTCTCTGGACTCACTGCAGTGCATCCCCAAGGTGCCAGTGCACTCTCTGGACTCACTGCACTGCATCCCCAAGGTGCCAGTGCACTCTCTGGACTCACTGCAGTGCATCCCCAGTGTTGCCAGTGCACTCTCTGGAATCAGTGCAGTGCATCCCCTGTGGTGCCAGTGCACTCTCTGCACTCACTGCAGTGCATCCCCAGTGGTGCCAGTGCACTCTCTGGACTCACTGCAGTGCATCCCCAGTGGTGTCCGTGCACTCTCTGGACTCACTGCACTGCATCCCCAAGGTGCCAGTGCACTCTCTGGACTCACTGCAGTGCATCCCCAGTGTTGCCAGTGCACTCTCTGGAATCAGTGCAGTGCATCCCCTGTGGTGCCAGTGCACTCTCTGGACTCACTGCACTGCATCCCCAGTGGTGCCAGTGCACTCTCTGGACTCACTGCACTGCGTCCCCAGTGGTGCCTGTGCGTTCTCTGGACTCACTGCACTGCATTACCATTGGTGCCAGGGCACTCTCCGGACTCACTCCCGTGCATCCGCAGTGGTGCCAGTGAACTTTTCCGAGTCACTGCACTGCATCCCCATTAGTGCCAGTGCATTCTCTGGACTCACTGCAGTGCATCCCCAGTGGTGCCAGTGCACTCTCTAGACTCACTGCAGTGCATCCCCAGTAGTGCCAGTGCACTCTCTGGAGTCACTGCAGTGCATCTCCAGTGGTGCCAGTGCACTCTCTGTAGTCACTGCACTGCATCCCCAGTGTTGCCAGTGCACTCTCTAGACTCACTGCACTGCATCCCCAGTGGTGCCAGTGCACTCTCTGGACTCACTGCAGTGCATCCCCAGTGGTGCCAGTACACTCTCTGGACTCACTGAACTGCATCCCCAGTGGTGCCAGTGCACTCTCTAGACTCACTGCACTGCATCCACAGTGGTGCCAGTGCACTCTCTGGACTCACTGCACTGCATCCCCAGTAGTGCCAGTGCACTCTCTGGACTCACTGCACTGCATATCCTATGCTGACAGTGCACTCTCTGGACTCCCTACAGTACATCCCTGTGGTGCCAGCGCACTCTGTGGACTCACTGCACTGCATCCCCAGTGGTGCCAGTGCACTCTCTGCACTCACTCCACTGCATCCCCAGTGGGGCCACTGCACTCTCTGGACTCACTGCACTGCATCACCAGTGGTGCCAGTGCAGTCTCTGGACTCACTGCACTGCATCCCCAGTGGTGCCAGTGCACTATCTGGTCTCACTGCAGTGCATCCCCAGTGGTGCCAGTGCACTCTCTGAGTCACTGCACTGCAATCCCAGTGGTGCCAGTGCACTCTCTGGACTCACTGCAGTGCATCGCCAAGGTGCCAGTGCACTCTCTGGACTCACTGCACTGCATCCCCAGTGGTGCCAGTGCACTCTCTGGACTCACTGCACTGCATCCCCAGTGGTGCCAGTGCACTCTCTGGACTCACTGCACTGCATCCCCAGTGGTGCCAGTGCACTCTATGGACTCACTGCAGTGCATCCCCAGTGGTGCCACTGCACTCTCTGGACTCACTGCAGTGCATCCCCAGTGGTGCTAGTGCACTCTCTGGACTCACTGCACTGCATCCCCAGTGGTGCCAGTGCACTCTCTGGACTCACTGCACTGCATCCCCATGGTGCCAGTGCACACTCTGGACTCACTGCAGTGCATCCCCAGTGGTGTCAGGGCACTCTCTGGACTCACTGCACTGCATTCCCAGTGGTGCCAGTGCACTCTGGACTCACTGCACTCCATCCCCAAGGTGCCAGTGCACTCTCTGCACTCACTGCAGTGCATCCCCAGTGGTGCCAGTGCACTCTCTGGACTCACTGCACTGCATCCCCAGTGGTGCCAGTGCACTCTCTAGAGTCACTGCACTGCATCCCCAGTGGTGCCAGTGCACTCTCTGGACTCACTGCAGTGCATCCCCAGTGGTGCCAGTGCACTCTCTGGACTCACTGCACTGCATCCCCTGTGGTGCCAGTGCACTCTCTGCACTCACTGCACTAAATCCCAAGTACTGCCAGTGCACTCTCTGGACTCACTGCACTGCATCCCCAGTGGTGCCAGTGCAATCTCTGGACTCACTGCACTGCATCCCCAAGGTGCCAGTGCACTCTCTGGACTCACTGCAGTGCATCCCCAGTGGTGCCACTGCACTCTCTGGACTCACTGCAGTGCATCCCCAGTGGTGCCAGTGCACTCTCTGGACTCACTGCACTGCATCCCCAGTGGTGCCAGTGCACTCTCTGGACTCACTGCAGTGCATCCCCAGTGGTGCCAGTACACTCTCTGGATTCACTGCACTGCATCCCCAGTGGTGCCAGTGCACTCTCTGGACTCACTGCACTGCATCCCCAGTGGTGCCAGTGCACTCTCTAGACTCACTGCACTGCATCCCCAGTGGTGCCAGTGCACTCTATGGACTCACTGCACTGCATCCCCAGTGGTGCCAGTGCACTCTCTGGACTCACTGCACTGCATCCCCAGTGGTGCCAGTGCAGTCTCTGGACTCACTGCACTGCATCCCCATGGTGCCAGTGAACACTCTGGACTCACTGCAGTGCATCCCCAGTGGTGCCAGTGCACTCTCTGGACTCACTGCACTGCATCCACAGTGGTGCAAGTGGACTTTCTGGACTCACTGCACTGCATCACCAGTGGTGCCAGTGCACTCTCTGGACTCACTGCAGTGCATCCCCAGTGGTGCCAGTGCACTCTCTGGACTCACTGCACTCCATCCCAAAGGTGCCAGTGCACTCTCTGGACTCACTGCACTGCATCCCCAAGGTGCCAGTGCACTCTCTGGACTCACTGCACTGCATCCCCAGTGGTGCCAGTGCACTCTCTGGACTCACTGCAGTGCATCCCCAGTGGTGTCAGTGCACTCTCTGGACTCACGGCACTGCATCCCCAAGGTGCCAGTGCACTCTCTGGACTCAACTGCACTGCATCCCCAGTGGTGCCAGTGCACTGTATGGACTCACTGCACTGCATCCTCAGTGGTGCCAGTGCACTCTCTGGACTCACTGCACTGCATCCCCAGTGGTGCAAGTGCAGTCTCTGGACTCACTGCACTGCATCCCCAGTGGAGGCAGTGCAATCTCTGGACTCACTGCAGTGCATCCCCAGTGGTGCCAGTGCACTCTCTGGACTCACTGCACTGCATATCCAGTGCTGACAGTGCACTCTCTGGACTCCCTACAGTACATCCCCAGTGGTGCCAGCGCACTCTGTGGACTCACTGTACTGCATCCCCAGTGGTGCCAGTGCACTCTCTGGGCTCACTGCAGTGCATCCCCAGTGGTGCCAGTGCACTCTCTGCACTCACTCCACTGCATCCCCAGTGGGGCCACTGCACTCTCTGGACTCACTGCACTGCATCACCAGTGGTGCCAGTGCAGTCTCTGGACTCACTGCACTCCATCCCCATTGGTGCTAGTGCACTCTCTGGAGTCACTGCAGTGCATCCCCAGTGGTGCCAGTGCACTCTCTGGACTCACTGCAGTGCATCCCCAGTGGTGCCAGTGCACTATCTGGTCTCACTGCAGTGCATCCCCAGTGGTGCCAGTGCACTCTCTGAGTCACTGCACTGCAATCCCAGTGGTGCCAGTGCACTCTCTGGACTCACTGCAGTGCATCCCCAGTGGTGCCACTGCACTCTCTGGACTCACTGCACTGCATCCCCAGTGCTGCCAGTGCAATCTCTGGACTCACTGCAGTGCATCCCTAGTGGTGCCTGTGCAGTCTCTGGAGTCACTGCACTAAAACCCCAGTGGTGCCAGTGCACTCTCTGGACTCACTGCACTGCATCCCCAAGGTGCCATTGCACTCTCTGGACTCAACTGCACTGCATCTCCTGTGGTGCCAGTGCACTGTATGGACTCACTGCAGTGCATCCCCAGTGGTGCCAATGCACTCTCTGGACTCACTGCAGTGCATCCCCAGTGGTGCCAGTGCACTCTCTGGACTCACTGCACTGCATCCCCACTGGTGCCAGTGCACTCTCTGGACTCACTGCACTGCATCCTCAGTGGTGCCAGTGCACTCTCTGGAGTCACTGCACTGCATCCCCAGTTGTGCCAGTGCAGTCTCTGGACTCACTGCACTGCATCCCCAGTGGTGCCAGTGCACTCTCTGCACTCACTGCACTGCATCCCCTGTGGTGCCAGTGCACTCTCTGCACTCACTGCACTGCATCCCCAGTGGTTCCAGTGCACTCTCTGGACTCACTGCAGTGCATCCCCAGTGGTGCCAGTGCAATCTCTGGACTCAATGCACTGCATCCCAAGGTGCCAGTGCACTCTCTGGACTCACTGCAGTGCATCCCCAGTGGTGCCAGTGCACTCTCTGGACTCACTGCAGTGCATCCCCAGTGGTGTCAGTGCACTCTCTGGACTCACTGTACTGCATCCCCAGTGGTGCCAGTGCACTCTCTGGACTCACTGCAGTGCATCCCCAGTGGTGCCAGTGCACTCTCTGGACTCACTGCAGTGCATCCCCAGTGGTGCCAGTACACTCTCTGGACTCACTGCAGTGCATCCCCAGTGGTGCCACTGCACTCTCTGGACTCACTGCACTGCATCCCCAGTGGTGCCAGTGCAGTCTCTGGACTCACTGCACTGCATCCCCAGTGCTGCCAGTGCAATCTCTGGACTCACTGCAGTGCATCCCTAGTGGTGCCAGTGCACTCTCTGGAGTCACTGCACTAAAACCCCAGTGGTGCCAGTGTACTCTCTGGACTCACTGCACTGCATCCCCAAGGTGCCAGTGCACTCTCTGGACTCAACTGCACTGCATCCCCAGTGGTGCCAGTGCACTCTCTGGACTCACTGCAGTGCATCTCCAGTGGTGCCAGTGCACTCTCTGGACTCACTGCACTGCGTCCCCAGTGGTGCCTGTGCGTTCTCTGGACTCACTGCACTGCATTACCATTGGTGCCAGGGCACTCTCCGGACTCACTCCCGTGCATCCGCAGTGGTGCCAGTGAACTTTTCCGAGTCACTGCACTGCATCCCCATTAGTGCCAGTGCATTCTCTGGACTCACTGCAGTGCATCCCCAGTGGTGCCAGTGCACTCTCTAGACTCACTGCAGTGCATCCCCAGTAGTGCCAGTGCACTCTCTGGAGTCACTGCAGTGCATCTCCAGTGGTGCCAGTGCACTCTCTGTAGTCACTGCACTGCATCCCCAGTGTTGCCAGTGCACTCTCTAGACTCACTGCACTGCATCCCCAGTGGTGCCAGTGCACTCTCTGGACTCACTGCAGTGCATCCCCAGTGGTGCCAGTACACTCTCTGGACTCACTGAACTGCATCTCCAGTGGTGCCAGTGCACTCTCTAGACTCACTGCACTGCATCCACAGTGGTGCCAGTGCACTCTCTGGACTCACTGCACTGCATCCCCAGTAGTGCCAGTGCACTCTCTGGACTCACTGCACTGCATATCCTATGCTGACAGTGCACTCTCTGGACTCCCTACAGTACATCCCTGTGGTGCCAGCGCACTCTGTGGACTCACTGCACTGCATCCCCAGTGGTGCCAGTGCACTCTCTGCACTCACTCCACTGCATCCCCAGTGGGGCCACTGCACTCTCTGGACTCACTGCACTGCATCACCAGTGGTGCCAGTGCAGTCTCTGGACTCACTGCACTGCATCCCCAGTGGTGCCAGTGCACTATCTGGTCTCACTGCAGTGCATCCCCAGTGGTGCCAGTGCACTCTCTGAGTCACTGCACTGCAATCCCAGTGGTGCCAGTGCACTCTCTGGACTCACTGCAGTGCATCGCCAAGGTGCCAGTGCACTCTCTGGACTCACTGCACTGCATCCCCAGTGGTGCCAGTGCACTCTCTGGACTCACTGCACTGCATCCCCAGTGGTGCCAGTGCACTCTCTGGACTCACTGCACTGCATCCCCAGTGGTGCCAGTGCACTCTATGGACTCACTGCAGTGCATCCCCAGTGGTGCCACTGCACTCTCTGGACTCACTGCAGTGCATCCCCAGTGGTGCTAGTGCACTCTCTGGACTCACTGCACTGCATCCCCAGTGGTGCCAGTGCACTCTCTGGACTCACTGCACTGCATCCCCATGGTGCCAGTGCACACTCTGGACTCACTGCAGTGCATCCCCAGTGGTGTCAGGGCACTCTCTGGACTCACTGCACTGCATTCCCAGTGGTGCCAGTGCACTCTGGACTCACTGCACTCCATCCCCAAGGTGCCAGTGCACTCTCTGCACTCACTGCAGTGCATCCCCAGTGGTGCCAGTGCACTCTCTGGACTCACTGCACTGCATCCCCAGTGGTGCCAGTGCACTCTCTAGAGTCACTGCACTGCATCCCCAGTGGTGCCAGTGCACTCTCTGGACTCACTGCAGTGCATCCCCAGTGGTGCCAGTGCACTCTCTGGACTCACTGCACTGCATCCCCTGTGGTGCCAGTGCACTCTCTGCACTCACTGCACTAAATCCCAAGTACTGCCAGTGCACTCTCTGGACTCACTGCACTGCATCCCCAGTGGTGCCAGTGCAATCTCTGGACTCACTGCACTGCATCCCCAAGGTGCCAGTGCACTCTCTGGACTCACTGCAGTGCATCCCCAGTGGTGCCACTGCACTCTCTGGACTCACTGCAGTGCATCCCCAGTGGTGCCAGTGCACTCTCTGGACTCACTGCACTGCATCCCCAGTGGTGCCAGTGCACTCTCTGGACTCACTGCAGTGCATCCCCAGTGGTGCCAGTACACTCTCTGGATTCACTGCACTGCATCCCCAGTGGTGCCAGTGCACTCTCTGGACTCACTGCAGTGCATCCCCAGTGGTGCCAGTGCACTCTCTAGACTCACTGCACTGCATCCCCAGTGGTGCCAGTGCACTCTATGGACTCACTGCACTGCATCCCCAGTGGTGCCAGTGCACTCTCTGGACTCACTGCACTGCATCCCCAGTGGTGCCAGTGCAGTCTCTGGACTCACTGCACTGCATCCCCATGGTGCCAGTGAACACTCTGGACTCACTGCAGTGCATCCCCAGTGGTGCCAGTGCACTCTCTGGACTCACTGCACTGCATCCACAGTGGTGCAAGTGGACTTTCTGGACTCACTGCACTGCATCACCAGTGGTGCCAGTGCACTCTCTGGACTCACTGCAGTGCATCCCCAGTGGTGCCAGTGCACTCTCTGGACTCACTGCACTCCATCCCAAAGGTGCCAGTGCACTCTCCGGACTCACTGCACTGCATCCCCAAGGTGCCAGTGCACTCTCTGGACTCACTGCACTGCATCCCCAGTGGTGCCAGTGCACTCTCTGGACTCACTGCAGTGCATCCCCAGTGGTGTCAGTGCACTCTCTGGACTCACGGCACTGCATCCCCAAGGTGCCAGTGCACTCTCTGGACTCAACTGCACTGCATCCCCAGTGGTGCCAGTGCACTGTATGGACTCACTGCACTGCATCCTCAGTGGTGCCAGTGCACTCTCTGGACTCACTGCACTGCATCCCCAGTGGTGCAAGTGCAGTCTCTGGACTCACTGCACTGCATCCCCAGTGGAGGCAGTGCAATCTCTGGACTCACTGCAGTGCATCCCCAGTGGTGCCAGTGCACTCTCTGGACTCACTGCACTGCATATCCAGTGCTGACAGTGCACTCTCTGGACTCCCTACAGTACATCCCCAGTGGTGCCAGCGCACTCTGTGGACTCACTGTACTGCATCCCCAGTGGTGCCAGTGCACTCTCTGGGCTCACTGCAGTGCATCCCCAGTGGTGCCAGTGCACTCTCTGCACTCACTCCACTGCATCCCCAGTGGGGCCACTGCACTCTCTGGACTCACTGCACTGCATCACCAGTGGTGCCAGTGCAGTCTCTGGACTCACTGCACTCCATCCCCATTGGTGCTAGTGCACTCTCTGGAGTCACTGCAGTGCATCCCCAGTGGTGCCAGTGCACTCTCTGGACTCACTGCAGTGCATCCCCAGTGGTGCCAGTGCACTATCTGGTCTCACTGCAGTGCATCCCCAGTGGTGCCAGTGCACTCTCTGAGTCACTGCACTGCAATCCCAGTGGTGCCAGTGCACTCTCTGGACTCACTGCAGTGCATCCCCAGTGGTGCCACTGCACTCTCTGGACTCACTGCACTGCATCCCCAGTGCTGCCAGTGCAATCTCTGGACTCACTGCAGTGCATCCCTAGTGGTGCCTGTGCAGTCTCTGGAGTCACTGCACTAAAACCCCAGTGGTGCCAGTGCACTCTCTGGACTCACTGCACTGCATCCCCAAGGTGCCATTGCACTCTCTGGACTCAACTGCACTGCATCTCCTGTGGTGCCAGTGCACTGTATGGACTCACTGCAGTGCATCCCCAGTGGTGCCAATGCACTCTCTGGACTCACTGCAGTGCATCCCCAGTGGTGCCAGTGCACTCTCTGGACTCACTGCACTGCATCCCCACTGGTGCCAGTGCACTCTCTGGACTCACTGCACTGCATCCTCAGTGGTGCCAGTGCACTCTCTGGACTCACTGCACTGCATCCCCAGTTGTGCCAGTGCAGTCTCTGGACTCACTGCACTGCATCCCCAGTGGTGCCAGTGCACTCTCTGCACTCACTGCACTGCATCCCCTGTGGTGCCAGTGCACTCTCTGCACTCACTGCACTGCATCCCCAGTGGTTCCAGTGCACTCTCTGGACTCACTGCAGTGCATCCCCAGTGGTGCCAGTGCAATCTCTGGACTCAATGCACTGCATCCCAAGGTGCCAGTGCACTCTCTGGACTCACTGCAGTGCATCCCCAGTGGTGCCAGTGCACTCTCTGGACTCACTGCAGTGCATCCCCAGTGGTGCCAGTGCACTCTCTGGACTCACTGTACTGCATCCCCAGTGGTGCCAGTGCACTCTCTGGACTCACTGCAGTGCATCCCCAGTGGTGCCAGTGCACTCTCTGGACTCACTGCAGTGCATCCCCAGTGGTGCCAGTACACTCTCTGGACTCACTGCAGTGCATCCCCAGTGGTGCCACTGCACTCTCTGGACTCACTGCACTGCATCCCCAGTGGTGCCAGTGCAGTCTCTGGACTCACTGCACTGCATCCCCAGTGCTGCCAGTGCAATCTCTGGACTCACTGCAGTGCATCCCTAGTGGTGCCAGTGCACTCTCTGGAGTCACTGCACTAAAACCCCAGTGGTGCCAGTGTACTCTCTGGACTCACTGCACTGCATCCCCAAGGTGCCAGTGCACTCTCTGGACTCAACTGCACTGCATCCCCAGTGGTGCCAGTGCACTCTCTGGACTCACTGCAGTGCATCCCCAGTGGTGCCAATGCACTCTCTGGACTCACTGCACTGCATCCCCAGTGGTGCCAGTGCACTCTCTGGACTCACTGCACTGCATCCTCAGTGGTGCCAGTGCACTCTCTGGAGTCACTGAACTGCATCCCCAGTGGTGCCAGTGCACTCTCTGGACTCACTGCACTGCATCCCCAGTGGTGCCAGTGCACTCTCTGCACTCACTGCACTGCACCCCCAGTGGTGCCAGTGCACTCTCTGGACTCACTGCAGTGCATCCCCAGTGGTGCCAGTGCACTCTCTGGACTCACTGCACTGCATCCCGAGTGGTGCCAGTGCACTCTCTTGACTCACTGCAGTGCATTCCCAGTGGTGCCAGTGCACTCTCTGGACTCACTGCAGTGCATCCCCAAGGTGCCAGTGCACTCTCTGGACTCACTGCACTGCATCCCCAGTGGTGCCAGTGCACTCTCTGGACTCACTGCACTGCATCCCCAGTGGTGCCAGTGCACTCTCTGGACTCACTGCAGTGCATCCCCAGTGGTGCCAGTGCACTCTCTGGACTCACTGCAGTGCATTCCCAGTGGTGCCAGTGCACTCTCTGGACTCACTGCAGTGCATCCCCAAGGTGCCAGTGCACTCTCTGGACTCACTGCAGTGCATCCCCAGTGTTGCCAGTGCACTCTCTGGAATCAGTGCAGTGCATCCCCTGTGGTGCCAGTGCACTCTCTGGACTCACTGCAGTGCATCCCCAGTGGTGCCAGTGCACTCTCTGGACTCACTGCACTGCATCCCCAGTGGTGCCTGTGCGTTCTCTGGACTCACTGCACTGCATTACCATTGGTGCCAGGGCACTCTCCGGACTCACTCCCGTGCATCCGCAGTGGTGCCAGTGAACTTTTCCGAGTCACTGCACTGCATCCTCATTAGTGCCAGTGCATTCTCTGGACTCACTGCAGTGCATCACCAGTGGTGCCAGTGCACTCTCTAGACTCACTGCAGTGCATCCCCAGTAGTGCCAGTGCACTCTCTGGAGTCACTGCAGTGCATCCCCAGTGGTGCCAGTGCACTCTCTGTAGTCACTGCACTGCATCCCCAGTGTTTCCAGTGCACTCTCTAGACTCACTGCACTGCATCCCCAGTGGTGCCAGTGCACTCTCTGGACTCACTGCAGTGCATCCCCAGTGGTGCCAGTACACTCTCTGGACTCACTGCACTGCATCCCCAGTGGTGCCAGTGCACTCTCTAGACTCACTGCACTGCATCCCCAGTGGTGCCAGTGCACTCTATGGACTCAATGCAGTGCATCCCCAGTGGTGCCAGTGCACTCTCTGGACTCACTGCACTGCATATCCAGTGCTGACAGTGCACTCTCTGGACTCACTACACTAAAGCCCCAGTGGTGCCAGTGCACTCTCTGGACTCACTGCACTGCATCCCCAGTGGTGCCAGTGCACTCTCTGGACTCACTGCACTGCATTCCCAGTGGTGCCAGTGCACTCTCTGGACTCACTGCACTCCATCCCCAAGGTGCCAGTGCACTCTCTGGACTCACTGCAGTGCATCTCCAGTTGTGCAGTGCACTCTCAGGACTCACTGCAGTGCATCCCCAGTGGTGCCAGTACACTCTCTGGACTCACTGCACTGCATCCCCTGTGGTGCCAGTGTACTCTCTGCACTCACTGCACTAAATCCCAAGTGCTGCCAGTGCACTCTCTGGACTCACTGCACTGCATCCCCAGTGGTGCCAGTGCAATATCTGGACTCACTGCACTGCATCCCCAAGGTGCCAGTGCACTCTCTGGACTCACTGCAGTGCATCCCCAGTGGTGCCAGTGCACTCTCTGGAGTCACTGCAGTGCATCCCCACTGGTGCCAGTGCACTCTCTGGACTCACTGCAGTGCATCCCCAGTGGTGCCAGTGCACTCTCTGGACTCACTGCAGTGCATCCCCAGTGGTGCCAGTACACTCTCTGGATTCACTGCACTGCATCCCCAGTGGTGCCAGGGCACTCTCTGGACTCACTGCAGTGCATCCCCAGTGGTGCCAGTGCACTCTCTGGACTCACTGTACTGCATCCCCAGTGGTGCCAGTGCACTCTCTGGACTCACTGCAGTGCATCCCCAGTGGTGCCAGTGCACTCTCTGTAGTCACTGCACTGCATCCCCAGTCGTGCCAGTGCACTCTCTAGACTCACTGCACTGCATCCCCAGTGGTGCCAGTGCACTCTCTGGACTCACTGCACTGCATCCCCAGTGGTGCCAGTACACTCTCTGGAGTCACTGCACTGCATCCCCAGTGGTGCCAGTGCACTCTCTAGACTCACTGCACTGCATCCCCAGTGGTGCCAGTGCACTCTATGGACTCACAGCACTGCATCCCCAGTGGTGCCAGTGCACTCTCTGGACTCACTGCACTGCATCCCCAGTGGTGCCAGTGTAGTCTCTGGACTCACTGCACTGCATCCCCATGGTGCCAGTGAACACTCTGGACTCACTGCAGTGCATCCTCAGTGGTGCCAGTGCACTCTCTGGACTCACTGCACTGCATCCACAGTGGTGCAAGTGGACTTTCTGGACTCACTGCACTGCATCACAAGTGGTGCCAGTGCACTCTCTGGACTCACTGCAGTGCATCCCCAGTGGTGCCAGTGCACTCTCTGGACTCACTGCACTCCATCCCAAAGGTGCCAGTGCACTCTCTGGACTCACTGCACTGCATCCCCAAGGTGCCAGTGCACTCTCTGGACTCACTGCACTGCATCCCCAGTGGTGCCAGTGCACTCTCTGGACTCACTGCAGTGCATCCCCAGTGGTGTCAGTGCACTCTCTGGACAGACGGCACTTCATTCCCAAGGTGCCAGTGCACTCTCTGGACTCACTGCACTGCATCCCCAGTGGTGCCAGTGCACTCTCTGGACTCACTGCAGTGCATCCCCAGTGGTGTCAGTGCACTCTCTGGACTCACGGCACTGCATCCCCAAGGTGCCAGTACACTCTCTGGACTCACTGCAGTGCATCCCTAGTGGTGCCAGTGCACTCTCTGGAGTCACTGCACTAAAACCCCAGTGGTGCCAGTGCATTCTCTGGACTCACTGCACTGCATCCCCAGTGGTGCCAGTGCACTCTCTGGAGTCACTGCAGTGCATCCCCAGTAGTGCCAGTGCACTCTCTGGAGTCACTGCAGTGCATCCCCAGTGGTGCCACTGCACTCCCTGGACTCACTGCACTGCATCCCCAGTGTTGCCAGTGCACTCTCTAGACTCACTGCAGTGCATCCCCAGTGGTGCCAGTGCACTCTCTGGACTCACTGCAGTGCATCCCCAGTGGTGCCAGTACACTCTCTGGACTCACTGCACTGCATCCCCAGTGGTGCCAGTGCACTCTCTAGACTCACTGCACTGCATCCCCAGTGGTGCCAGTGCACTCTCTGGACTCACTGCAGTGCATCCGCAGTGGTGCTAGTGCACTCTCTGGGCTCACTACACTAAAGCCCCAGTGGTGCCAGTGCACTCTCTGGACTCACTGCACTGCATCCCCAGTGGTGCCAGTGCACTCTCTGGACTCACTGCACTGCATCCCCATGGTGCCAGTGCACACTCTGGACTCACTGCAGTGCATCCCCAGTGGTGCCAGTGCACTCTCTGGACTCACTGCACTGCATTCCCAGTGGTGCCAGTGCACTCTCTGGACTCACTGCACTCCATCCCCAAGGTGCCAGTGCACTCTCTGGACTCACTGCAGTGCATCTCCAGTTGTGCTAGTGCACTCTCAGGACTCACTGCAGTGCATCCCCAGTGGTGCCAGTGCACTCTCTGGACTCACTGCACTGCATCCCCAGTGGTGCCAGTGCACTCTCTGGACTCACTGCAGTGCATCCCCAATGGTGCCAGTGCACTCTCTGGACTCACTGCACTGCATCCCCTGTGGTGCCAGTGCACTCTCTGCACTCACTGCACTAAATCCCCAGTGGTGCCAGTGCACTCTCTGGACTCACTGCACTGCATCCCCAGTGGTGCCAGTGCAATCTCTGGACTCACTGCACTGCATCCCCAAGGTGCCAGTGCACTCTCTGGACTCACTGCAGTGCATCCCCAGTGGTGCCAGTGCACTCTCTGGACTCACTGTACTGCATCCCCAGTGGTGCCAGTGCACTCTCTGGACTCACTGTCCTGCATCCCCAGTGGTGCCAGTGCACTCTCTGGACTCACTGTACTGCATCCCCAGTGGTGCCAGTGCACTCTCTGGACTCACTGCAGTGCATCCCCAGTGGTGCCAGTGCACTCTCTGTAGTCACTGCACTGCATCCCCAGTCGTGCCAGTGCACTCTCTAGACTCACTGCACTGCATCCCCAGTGGTGCCAGTGCACTCTCTGGACTCACTGCACTGCATCCCCAGTGGTGCCAGTACACTCTCTGGAGTCACTGCACTGCATCCCCAGTGGTGCCAGTGCACTCTCTAGACTCACTGCACTGCATCCCCAGTGGTGCCAGTGCACTCTATGGACTCACTACAGTGCATCCCCAGTGGTGCCAGTGCACTCTCTGGACTCACTGCACTGCATCCCCAGTGGTGCCAGTGCACTCTCTGGACTCACTGCACTGCATCACCAGTGGTGCCAGTGCACTCTCTGGACTCACTGCAGTGCATCCCCAGTGGTGCCAGTGCACTCTCTGGACTCACTGCACTCCATCCCAAAGGTGCCAGTGCACTCTCTGGACTCACTGCACTGCATCCCCAAGGTGCCAGTGCACTCTCTGGACTCACTGCACTGCATCCCCAGTGGTGCCAGTGCACTCTCTGGACTCACTGCAGTGCATCCCCAGTGGTGTCAGTGCACTCTCTGGACTCACGGCACTGCATCCCCAAGGTGCCAGTGCACTCTCTGGACTCAACTGCACTGCATCCCCAGTGGTGCCAGTGCACTGTATGGACTCACTGCACTGCATCCTAAGTGGTGCCAGTGCACTCTCTGGACTCACTGCACTGCATCCCCAGTGGTGCAAGTGCAGTCTCTGGACTCACTGCACTGCATCCCCAGTGGAGCCAGTGCAATCTCTGGACTCACTGCAGTGCATCCCCAGTGGTGCCAGTGCACTCTCTGGACTCACTGCACTGCATCCCCAGTGGTGCCAGTGCACTCTCTGGAGGCACTGCACTGCATCCCCAGTGGTCCTGGTGCACTCTCTGGACTCAATGCAGTGCATCCCCAAGGTGCCAGTGCACTCTCTAGACTCACTGCAGTGCATCCCCACTGGTGCCAGTGCACTCTCTGGACTCACTGCACTGCATATCCAGTGCTGACAGTGCACTCTCTGGACTCCCTACAGTACATCCCCAGTGGTGCCAGCGCACTCTGTGGACTCACTGCAGTGCATCCCCAGTGGTGCCAGTGCACTCTCTGCACTCACTCCACTGCATCCCCAGTGGGGCCACTGCACTCTCTGGACTCACTGCACAGCATTACCAGTGGTGCCAGTGCAGTCTCTAGACTCACTGCACTCCATCCCCATTGGTGCTAGTGCACTCTCTGGAGTCACTGCAGTGCATCCCCAGTGGTGCCAGTGCACTCTCTGGACTCACTGCACTGCATCCCCAGTGGTGCCAGTGCACTATCTGGTCTCACTGCAGTGCATCCCCAGTGGTGCCAGTGCACTCTCTGAGTCACTGCACTGCAATACCAGTGGTGCCAGTGCAATCTCTGGACTCACTGCAGTGCATCCCTAGTGGTGCCTGTGCAGTCTCTGGAGTCACTGCACTAAAACCCCAGTGGTGCCAGTGCACTCTCTGGACTCACTGCACTGCATCCCCAAGGTGCCAGTGCACTCTCTGGACTCAACTGCACTGCATACCCAGTGGTGCCAGTGCACTGTATGGACTCACTGCAGTGCATCCCCAGTGGTGCCAATGCACTCTCTGGACTCACTGCAGTGCATCCCCAGTGGTGCCAGTGCACTCTCTGGACTCACTGCACTGCATCCCCACTGGTGCCAGTGCACTCTCTGGACTCACTGCACTGCATCCCCAGTGGTGCCAGTGCACTCTCTGGAGTCACTGCACTGCATCCCCAGTGGTGCCAGTGCACTCTCTGGACTCACTGCACTGCATCTCCAGTGGTGCAAGTGCACTCTCTGCACTCACTGCACTGCATCCCCAGTGGTTCCAGTGCACTCTCTGGACTCACTGCAGTGCATCCCCAGTGGTGCCAGTGCAATCTCTGGACTCACTGCACTGCATCCCCAAGGTGCCAGTGCACTCTCTGGACTCACTGCAGTGCATCCCCAGTGGTGCCAGTGCACTCTCTGGACTCACTGCAGTGCATCCCCAGTGGTGCCAGTGCACTCTCTGGACTCACTGCACTGCATCCCCAGTGGTGCCAGTGCACTCTCTGGACTCACTGCAGTGCATCCCCAGTAGTGCCAGTGCACTCTCTGGACTCACTGCAGTGCATCCCCAGTGGTGCCAGTATACTCTCTGGATTCACTGCAGTGCATCCCCAGTGGTGCCAGTGCACTCTCTGGACTCACTGTACTGCATCCCCAGTGGTGCCAGTGCACTCTCTGGACTCACTGCAGTGCATCCCCAGTGGTGCCAGTGCACTCTCTGTAGTCACTGCACTGCATCCCCAGTCGTGCCAGTGCACTCTCTAGACTCACTGCACTGCATCCCCAGTGGTGCCAGTGCACTCTCTGGAGTCACTGCACTGCATCCCCAGTGGTGCCAGTACACTCTCTCGACTCACTGCATTGCATCCCCAGTGGTGCAAGTGGACTTTCTGGACTCACTGCACTGCATCCCCAGTGGGGCCAGTGCACTCTCTGGACTCACTGCAGTGCATCCCCAGTGGTGCCAGTGCACTCTCTAGACTCACTGCACTCCATCCGCAGTGGTGCCAGTGCACTCTCTGGACTCACTGCACTGCATCCACAGTGGTGCCAGTGCACTCTCTGGACTCACTGCACTGCATCCCCAGTGGTGCCAGTGCACTCTCTGGACTCACTGCACTGCATCCCCAGTGGTGCCAGTGCACTCTCTGAGTCACTGCACTGCATTCCCAGTGGTGCCAGTGCACTCTCTGGACTCACTGCAGTGCATCCCCAGTGGTGCCACTGCACTCTCTGGACTCACTGCACTGCATCCCCAGTGGTGCCAGTGCACTCTCTGGACTCACTGCACTCCATCCCCAAGGTGCCAGTGCACTCTCTGGACTTACTGCAGTGCATCCCCAGTGGTGCCAGTGCACTCTCTGGACTCACTGCACTGCATCCCCAGTGGTGCCAGTGCACTCTCTGGACTCACTGCACTGCATCCCCAAGGTGCCAGTGCACACTCTGGACTCACTGCAGTGCATCCCCAGTGGTGGCAGTGCACTCTCTGGACTCACTGCACTGCATAAACAGTGGTGCCAGTGCACTCTCTGGACTCACTGCACTGCATCCACAGTGGTGCCAGTGCACTCTCTGGACTCACTGCACTGCATCCCCAGTAGTGCCAGTGCACTCTCTGGACTCACTGCACTGCATATCCTATGCTGACAGTGCACTCTCTGGACTCCCTACAGTACATCCCTGTGGTGCCAGCGCACTCTGTGGACTCACTGCACTGCATCCCCAGTGGTGCCAGTGCACTCTCTGCACTCACTCCACTGCATCCCCAGTGGGGCCACTGCACTCTCTGGACTCACTGCACTGCATCACCAGTGGTGCCAGTGCAGTCTCTGGACTCACTGCACTGCATCCCCAGTGGTGCCAGTGCACTATCTGGTCTCACTGCAGTGCATCCCCAGTGGTGCCAGTGCACTCTCTGAGTCACTGCACTGCAATCCCAGTGGTGCCAGTGCACTCTCTGGACTCACTGCAGTGCATCCCCAAGGTGCCAGTGCACTCTCTGGACTCACTGCACTGCATCCCCAGTGGTGCCAGTGCACTCTCTGGACTCACTGCAGTGCATCCCCAGTGGTGCCAGTGCACTCTCTGGACTCACTGCAGTGCATCCCCAGTGGTGTCCGTGCACTCTCTGGACTCACTGCACTGCATCCCCAAGGTGCCAGTGCACTCTCTGGACTCACTGCAGTGCATCCCCAGTGTTGCCAGTGCACTCTCTGGAATCAGTGCAGTGCATCCCCTGTGGTGCCAGTGCACTCTCTGGACTCACTGCACTGCATCCCCAGTGGTGCCAGTGCACTCTCTGGACTCACTGCACTGCGTCCCCAGTGGTGCCTGTGCGTTCTCTGGACTCACTGCACTGCATTACCATTGGTGCCAGGGCACTCTCCGGACTCACTCCCGTGCATCCGCAGTGGTGCCAGTGAACTTTTCCGAGTCACTGCACTGCATCCCCATTAGTGCCAGTGCATTCTCTGGACTCACTGCAGTGCATCCCCAGTGGTGCCAGTGCACTCTCTAGACTCACTGCAGTGCATCCCCAGTAGTGCCAGTGCACTCTCTGGAGTCACTGCAGTGCATCTCCAGTGGTGCCAGTGCACTCTCTGTAGTCACTGCACTGCATCCCCAGTGTTGCCAGTGCACTCTCTAGACTCACTGCACTGCATCCCCAGTGGTGCCAGTGCACTCTCTGGACTCACTGCAGTGCATCCCCAGTGGTGCCAGTACACTCTCTGGACTCACTGAACTGCATCCCCAGTGGTGCCAGTGCACTCTCTAGACTCACTGCACTGCATCCACAGTGGTGCCAGTGCACTCTCTGGACTCACTGCACTGCATCCCCAGTAGTGCCAGTGCGCTCTCTGGACTCACTGCACTGCATATCCTATGCTGACAGTGCACTCTCTGGACTCCCTACAGTACATCCCTGTGGTGCCAGCGCACTCTGTGGACTCACTGCACTGCATCCCCAGTGGTGCCAGTGCACTCTCTGCACTCACTCCACTGCATCCCCAGTGGGGCCACTGCACTCTCTGGACTCACTGCACTGCATCACCAGTGGTGCCAGTGCAGTCTCTGGACTCACTGCACTGCATCCCCAGTGGTGCCAGTGCACTATCTGGTCTCACTGCAGTGCATCCCCAGTGGTGCCAGTGCACTCTCTGAGTCACTGCACTGCAATCCCAGTGGTGCCAGTGCACTCTCTGGACTCACTGCAGTGCATCGCCAAGGTGCCAGTGCACTCTCTGGACTCACTGCACTGCATCCCCAGTGGTGCCAGTGCACTCTCTGGACTCACTGCACTGCATCCCCAGTGGTGCCAGTGCACTCTCTGGACTCACTGCACTGCATCCCCAGTGGTGCCAGTGCACTCTATGGACTCACTGCAGTGCATCCCCAGTGGTGCCACTGCACTCTCTGGACTCACTGCAGTGCATCCCCAGTGGTGCTAGTGCACTCTCTGGACTCACTGCACTGCATCCCCAGTGGTGCCAGTGCACTCTCTGGACTCACTGCACTGCATCCCCATGGTGCCAGTGCACACTCTGGACTCACTGCAGTGCATCCCCAGTGGTGTCAGGGCACTCTCTGGACTCACTGCACTGCATTCCCAGTGGTGCCAGTGCACTCTGGACTCACTGCACTCCATCCCCAAGGTGCCAGTGCACTCTCTGCACTCACTGCAGTGCATCCCCAGTGGTGCCAGTGCACTCTCTGGACTCACTGCACTGCATCCCCAGTGGTGCCAGTGCACTCTCTAGAGTCACTGCACTGCATCCCCAGTGGTGCCAGTGCACTCTCTGGACTCACTGCAGTGCATCCCCAGTGGTGCCAGTGCACTCTCTGGACTCACTGCACTGCATCCCCTGTGGTGCCAGTGCACTCTCTGCACTCACTGCACTAAATCCCAAGTACTGCCAGTGCACTCTCTGGACTCACTGCACTGCATCCCCAGTGGTGCCAGTGCAATCTCTGGACTCACTGCACTGCATCCCCAAGGTGCCAGTGCACTCTCTGGACTCACTGCAGTGCATCCCCAGTGGTGCCACTGCACTCTCTGGACTCACTGCAGTGCATCCCCAGTGGTGCCAGTGCACTCTCTGGACTCACTGCACTGCATCCCCAGTGGTGCCAGTGCACTCTCTGGACTCACTGCAGTGCATCCCCAGTGGTGCCAGTACACTCTCTGGATTCACTGCACTGCATCCCCAGTGGTGCCAGTGCACTCTCTGGACTCACTGCAGTGCATCCCCAGTGGTGCCAGTGCACTCTCTAGACTCACTGCACTGCATCCCCAGTGGTGCCAGTGCACTCTATGGACTCACTACAGTGCATCCCCAGTGGTGCCAGTGCACTCTCTGGACTCACTGCACTGCATCCCCAGTGGTGCCAGTGCAGTCTCTGGACTCACTGCACTGCATCCCCATGGTGCCAGTGAACACTCTGGACTCACTGCAGTGCATCCCCAGTGGTGCCAGTGCACTCTCTGGACTCACTGCAGTGCATCCCCAGTGGTGCCAGTGCACTCTCTGGACTCACTGCACTCCATCCCAAAGGTGCCAGTGCACTCTCTGGACTCACTGCACTGCATCCCCAAGGTGCCAGTGCACTCTCTGGACTCACTGCACTGCATCCCCAGTGGTGCCAGTGCACTCTCTGGACTCACTGCAGTGCATCCCCAGTGGTGTCAGTGCACTCTCTGGACTCACGGCACTGCATCCCCAAGGTGCCAGTGCACTCTCTGGACTCAACTGCACTGCATCCCCAGTGGTGCCAGTGCACTGTATGGACTCACTGCACTGCATCCTCAGTGGTGCCAGTGCACTCTCTGGACTCACTGCACTGCATCCCCAGTGGTGCAAGTGCAGTCTCTGGACTCACTGCACTGCATCCCCAGTGGAGGCAGTGCAATCTCTGGACTCACTGCAGTGCATCCCCAGTGGTGCCAGTGCACTCTCTGGACTCACTGCACTGCATATCCAGTGCTGACAGTGCACTCTCTGGACTCCCTACAGTACATCCCCAGTGGTGCCAGCGCACTCTGTGGACTCACTGTACTGCATCCCCAGTGGTGCCAGTGCACTCTCTGGGCTCACTGCAGTGCATCCCCAGTGGTGCCAGTGCACTCTCTGCACTCACTCCACTGCATCCCCAGTGGGGCCACTGCACTCTCTGGACTCACTGCACTGCATCACCAGTGGTGCCAGTGCAGTCTCTGGACTCACTGCACTCCATCCCCATTGGTGCTAGTGCACTCTCTGGAGTCACTGCAGTGCATCCCCAGTGGTGCCAGTGCACTCTCTGGAATCACTGCAGTGCATCCCCAGTGGTGCCAGTGCACTATCTGGTCTCACTGCAGTGCATCCCCAGTGGTGCCAGTGCACTCTCTGAGTCACTGCACTGCAATCCCAGTGGTGCCAGTGCACTCTCTGGACTCACTGCATTGCATCCCCAGTGGTGCCAGTGCACTCTCTGGACTCACTGCAGTGCATCCCCAGTGGTGCCAGTGCACTCTCTGGACTCACTGCAGTGCATCCCCAGTGGTGTCCGTGCACTCTCTGGACTCACTGCACTGCATCCCCAAGGTGCCAGTGCACTCTCTGGACTCACTGCAGTGCATCCCCAGTGTTGCCAGTGCACTCTCTGGAATCAGTGCAGTGCATCCCCTGTGGTGCCAGTGCACTCTCTGGACTCACTGCACTGCATCCCCAGTGGTGCCAGTGCACTCTCTGGACTCACTGCACTGCGTCTCCAGTGGTGCCTGTGCGTTCTCTGGACTCACTGCACTGCATTACCATTGGTGCCAGGGCACTCTCCGGACTCACTCCCGTGCATCCGCAGTGGTGCCAGTGAACTTTTCCGAGTCACTGCACTGCATCCCCATTAGTGCCAGTGCATTCTCTGGACTCACTGCAGTGCATCCCCAGTGGTGCCAGTGCACTCTCTAGACTCACTGCAGTGCATCCCCAGTAGTGCCAGTGCACTCTCTGGAGTCACTGCAGTGCATCTCCAGTGGTGCCAGTGCACTCTCTGTAGTCACTGCACTGCATCCCCAGTGTTGCCAGTGCACTCTCTAGACTCACTGCACTGCATCCCCAGTGGTGCCAGTGCACTCTCTGGACTCACTGCAGTGCATCCCCAGTGGTGCCAGTACACTCTCTGGACTCACTGAACTGCATCCCCAGTGGTGCCAGTGCACTCTCTAGACTCACTGCACTGCATCCCCAGTGGTGCCAGTGCACTCTCTGGACTCACTGCACTGCATATCCTATGCTGACAGTGCACTCTCTGGACTCCCTACAGTACATCCCTGTGGTGCCAGCGCACTCTGTGGACTCACTGCACTGCATCCCCAGTGGTGCCAGTGCACTCTCTGCACTCACTCCACTGCATCCCCAGTGGGGCCACTGCACTCTCTGGACTCACTGCACTGCATCACCAGTGGTGCCAGTGCAGTCTCTGGACTCACTGCACTGCATCCCCAGTGGTGCCAGTGCACTATCTGGTCTCACTGCAGTGCATCCCCAGTGGTGCCAGTGCACTCTCTGAGTCACTGCACTGCAATCCCAGTGGTGCCAGTGCACTCTCTGGACTCACTGCAGTGCATCGCCAAGGTGCCAGTGCACTCTCTGGACTCACTGCACTGCATCCCCAGTGGTGCCAGTGCACTCTCTGGGCTCACTGCACTGCATCCCCAGTGGTGCCAGTGCACTCTCTGGACTCACTGCACTGCATCCCCAGTGGTGCCAGTGCACTCTATGGACTCACTGCAGTGCATCCCCAGTGGTGCCACTGCACTCTCTGGACTCACTGCAGTGCATCCCCAGTGGTGCTAGTGCACTCTCTGGACTCACTGCACTGCATCCCCAGTGGTGCCAGTGCACTCTCTGGACTCACTGCACTGCATCCCCATGGTGCCAGTGCACACTCTGGACTCACTGCAGTGCATCCCCAGTGGTGTCAGGGCACTCTCTGGACTCACTGCACTGCATTCCCAGTGGTGCCAGTGCACTCTGGACTCACTGCACTCCATCCCCAAGGTGCCAGTGCACTCTCTGCACTCACTGCAGTGCATCCCCAGTGGTGCCAGTGCACTCTCTGGACTCACTGCACTGCATCCCCAGTGGTGCCAGTGCACTCTCTAGAGTCACTGCACTGCATCCCCAGTGGTGCCAGTGCACTCTCTGGACTCACTGCAGTGCATCCCCAGTGGTGCCAGTGCACTCTCTGGACTCACTGCACTGCATCCCCTGTGGTGCCAGTGCACTCTCTGCACTCACTGCACTAAATCCCAAGTACTGCCAGTGCACTCTCTGGACTCACTGCACTGCATCCCCAGTGGTGCCAGTGCAATCTCTGGACTCACTGCACTGCATCCCCAAGGTGCCAGTGCACTCTCTGGACTCACTGCAGTGCATCCCCAGTGGTGCCACTGCACTCTCTGGACTCACTGCAGTGCATCCCCAGTGGTGCCAGTGCACTCTCTGGACTCACTGCACTGCATCCCCAGTGGTGCCAGTGCACTCTCTGGACTCACTGCAGTGCATCCCCAGTGGTGCCAGTACACTCTCTGGATTCACTGCACTGCATCCCCAGTGGTGCCAGTGCACTCTCTGGACTCACTGCAGTGCATCCCCAGTGGTGCCACTGCACTCTCTAGACTCACTGCACTGCATCCCCAGTGGTGCCAGTGCACTCTATGGACTCACTACAGTGCATCCCCAGTGGTGCCAGTGCACTCTCTGGACTCACTGCACTGCATCCCCAGTGGTGCCAGTGCAGTCTCTGGACTCACTGCACTGCATCCCCATGGTGCCAGTGAACACTCTGGACTCACTGCAGTGCATCCCCAGTGGTGCCAGTGCACTCTCTGGACTCACTGCACTGCATCCACAGTGGTGCAAGTGGACTTTCTGGACTCACTGCACTGCATCACCAGTGGTGCCAGTGCACTCTCTGGACTCACTGCAGTGCATCCCCAGTGGTGCCAGTGCACTCTCTGGACTCACTGCACTCCATCCCAAAGGTGCCAGTGCACTCTCTGGACTCACTGCACTGCATCCCCAAGGTGCCAGTGCACTCTCTGGACTCACTGCACTGCATCCCCAGTGGTGCCAGTGCACTCTCTGGACTCACTGCAGTGCATCCCCAGTGGTGTCAGTGCACTCTCTGGACTCACTGCACTGCATCCCCAAGGTGCCAGTGCACTCTCTGGACTCAACTGCACTGCATCCCCAGTGGTGCCAGTGCACTGTATGGACTCACTGCACTGCATCCTCAGTGGTGCCAGTGCACTCTCTGGACTCACTGCACTGCATCCCCAGTGGTGCAAGTGCAGTCTCTGGACTCACTGCACTGCATCCCCAGTGGAGGCAGTGCAATCTCTGGACTCACTGCAGTGCATCCCCAGTGGTGCCAGTGCACTCTCTGGACTCACTGCACTGCATATCCAGTGCTGACAGTGCACTCTCTGGACTCCCTACAGTACATCCCCAGTGGTGCCAGTGCACTCTGTGGACTCACTGTACTGCATCCCCAGTGGTGCCAGTGCACTCTCTGGGCTCACTGCAGTGCATCCCCAGTGGTGCCAGTGCACTCTCTGCACTCACTCCACTGCATCCCCAGTGGGGCCACTGCACTCTCTGGACTCACTGCACTGCATCACCAGTGGTGCCAGTGCAGTCTCTGGACTCACTGCACTCCATCCCCATTGGTGCTAGTGCACTCTCTGGAGTCACTGCAGTGCATCCCCAGTGGTGCCAGTGCACTCTCTGGACTCACTGCAGTGCATCCCCAGTGGTGCCAGTGCACTATCTGGTCTCACTGCAGTGCATCCCCAGTGGTGCCAGTGCACTCTCTGAGTCACTGCACTGCAATCCCAGTGGTGCCAGTGCACTCTCTGGACTCACTGCAGTGCATCCCCAGTGGTGCCACTGCACTCTCTGGACTCACTGCACTGCATCCCCAGTGCTGCCAGTGCAATCTCTGGACTCACTGCAGTGCATCCCTAGTGGTGCCTGTGCAGTCTCTGGAGTCACTGCACTAAAACCCCAGTGGTGCCAGTGCACTCTCTGGACTCACTGCACTGCATCCCCAAGGTGCCATTGCACTCTCTGGACTCAACTGCACTGCATCTCCTGTGGTGCCAGTGCACTGTATGGACTCACTGCAGTGCATCCCCAGTGGTGCCAATGCACTCTCTGGACTCACTGCAGTGCATCCCCAGTGGTGCCAGTGCACTCTCTGGACTCATTGCACTGCATCCCCACTGGTGCCAGTGCACTCTCTGGACTCACTGCACTGCATCCTCAGTGGTGCCAGTGCACTCTCTGGAGTCACTGCACTGCATCCCCAGTTGTGCCAGTGCAGTCTCTGGACTCACTGCACTGCATCCCCAGTGGTGCCAGTGCACTCTCTGCACTCACTGCACTGCATCCCCTGTGGTGTCAGTGCACTCTCTGCACTCACTGCACTGCATCCCCAGTGGTTCCAGTGCACTCTCTGGACTCACTGCAGTGCATCCCCAGTGGTGCCAGTGCAATCTCTGGACTCAATGCACTGCATCCCAAGGTGCCAGTGCACTCTCTGGACTCACTGCAGTGCATCCCCAGTGGTGCCAGTGCACTCTCTGGACTCACTGCAGTGCATCCCCAGTGGTGCCAGTGCACTCTCTGGACTCACTGTACTGCATCCCCAGTGGTGCCAGTGCACTCTCTGGACTCACTGCAGTGCATCCCCAGTGGTGCCAGTGCACTCTCTGGACTCACTGCAGTGCATCCCCAGTGGTGCCAGTACACTCTCTGGACTCACTGCAGTGCATCCCCAGTGGTGCCACTGCACTCTCTGGACTCACTGCACTGCATCCCCAGTGGTGCCAGTGCAGTCTCTGGACTCACTGCACTGCATCCCCAGTGCTGCCAGTGCAATCTCTGGACTCACTGCAGTGCATCCCTAGTGGTGCCAGTGCACTCTCTGGAGTCACTGCACTAAAACCCCAGTGGTGCCAGTGTACTCTCTGGACTCACTGCACTGCATCCCCAAGGTGCCAGTGCACTCTCTGGACTCAACTGCACTGCATCCCCAGTGGTGCCAGTGCACTCTCTGGACTCACTGCAGTGCATCCCCAGTGGTGCCAATGCACTCTCTGGACTCACTGCACTGCATCCCCAGTGGTGCCAGTGCACTCTCTGGACTCACTGCACTGCATCCTCAGTGGTGCCAGTGCACTCTCTGGAGTCACTGAACTGCATCCCCAGTGGTGCCAGTGCACTCTCTGGACTCACTGCACTGCATCCCCAGTGGTGCCAGTGCACTCTCTGCACTCACTGCACTGCACCCCCAGTGGTGCCAGTGCACTCTCTGGACTCACTGCAGTGCATCCCCAGTGGTGCCAGTGCACTCTCTGGACTCACTGCACTGCATCCCGAGTGGTGCCAGTGCACTCTCTTGACTCACTGCAGTGCATTCCCAGTGGTGCCAGTGCACTCTCTGGACTCACTGCAGTGCATCCCCAAGGTGCCAGTGCACTCTCTGGACTCACTGCACTGCATCCCCAGTGGTGCCAGTGCACTCTCTGGACTCACTGCACTGCATCCCCAGTGGTGCCAGTGCACTCTCTGGACTCACTGCAGTGCATCCCCAGTGGTGCCAGTGCACTCTCTGGACTCACTGCAGTGCATCCCCAGTGGTGCCAGTGCACTCTCTGGACTCACTGCACTGCATCCCCTGTGGTGCCAGTGCACTCTCTGCACTCACTGCACTAAATCCCAAGTACTGCCAGTGCACTCTCTGGACTCACTGCACTGCATCCCCAGTGGTGCCAGTGCAATCTCTGGACTCACTGCACTGCATCCCCAAGGTGCCAGTGCACTCTCTGGACTCACTGCAGTGCATCCCCAGTGGTGCCACTGCACTCTCTGGACTCACTGCAGTGCATCCCCAGTGGTGCCAGTGCACTCTCTGGACTCACTGCACTGCATCCCCAGTGGTGCCAGTGCACTCTCTGGACTCACTGCAGTGCATCCCCAGTGGTGCCAGTACACTCTCTGGATTCACTGCACTGCATCCCCAGTGGTGCCAGTGCACTCTCTGGACTCACTGCAGTGCATCCCCAGTGGTGCCACTGCACTCTCTAGACTCACTGCACTGCATCCCCAGTGGTGCCAGTGCACTCTATGGACTCACTACAGTGCATCCCCAGTGGTGCCAGTGCACTCTCTGGACTCACTGCACTGCATCCCCAGTGGTGCCAGTGCAGTCTCTGGACTCACTGCACTGCATCCCCATGGTGCCAGTGAACACTCTGGACTCACTGCAGTGCATCCCCAGTGGTGCCAGTGCACTCTCTGGACTCACTGCACTGCATCCACAGTGGTGCAAGTGGACTTTCTGGACTCACTGCACTGCATCACCAGTGGTGCCAGTGCACTCTCTGGACTCACTGCAGTGCATCCCCAGTGGTGCCAGTGCACTCTCTGGACTCACTGCACTCCATCCCAAAGGTGCCAGTGCACTCTCTGGACTCACTGCACTGCATCCCCAAGGTGCCAGTGCACTCTCTGGACTCACTGCACTGCATCCCCAGTGGTGCCAGTGCACTCTCTGGACTCACTGCAGTGCATCCCCAGTGGTGTCAGTGCACTCTCTGGACTCACTGCACTGCATCCCCAAGGTGCCAGTGCACTCTCTGGACTCAACTGCACTGCATCCCCAGTGGTGCCAGTGCACTGTATGGACTCACTGCACTGCATCCTCAGTGGTGCCAGTGCACTCTCTGGACTCACTGCACTGCATCCCCAGTGGTGCAAGTGCAGTCTCTGGACTCACTGCACTGCATCCCCAGTGGAGGCAGTGCAATCTCTGGACTCACTGCAGTGCATCCCCAGTGGTGCCAGTGCACTCTCTGGACTCACTGCACTGCATATCCAGTGCTGACAGTGCACTCTCTGGACTCCCTACAGTACATCCCCAGTGGTGCCAGTGCACTCTGTGGACTCACTGTACTGCATCCCCAGTGGTGCCAGTGCACTCTCTGGGCTCACTGCAGTGCATCCCCAGTGGTGCCAGTGCACTCTCTGCACTCACTCCACTGCATCCCCAGTGGGGCCACTGCACTCTCTGGACTCACTGCACTGCATCACCAGTGGTGCCAGTGCAGTCTCTGGACTCACTGCACTCCATCCCCATTGGTGCTAGTGCACTCTCTGGAGTCACTGCAGTGCATCCCCAGTGGTGCCAGTGCACTCTCTGGACTCACTGCAGTGCATCCCCAGTGGTGCCAGTGCACTATCTGGTCTCACTGCAGTGCATCCCCAGTGGTGCCAGTGCACTCTCTGAGTCACTGCACTGCAATCCCAGTGGTGCCAGTGCACTCTCTGGACTCACTGCAGTGCATCCCCAGTGGTGCCACTGCACTCTCTGGACTCACTGCACTGCATCCCCAGTGCTGCCAGTGCAATCTCTGGACTCACTGCAGTGCATCCCTAGTGGTGCCTGTGCAGTCTCTGGAGTCACTGCACTAAAACCCCAGTGGTGCCAGTGCACTCTCTGGACTCACTGCACTGCATCCCCAAGGTGCCATTGCACTCTCTGGACTCAACTGCACTGCATCTCCTGTGGTGCCAGTGCACTGTATGGACTCACTGCAGTGCATCCCCAGTGGTGCCAATGCACTCTCTGGACTCACTGCAGTGCATCCCCAGTGGTGCCAGTGCACTCTCTGGACTCATTGCACTGCATCCCCACTGGTGCCAGTGCACTCTCTGGACTCACTGCACTGCATCCTCAGTGGTGCCAGTGCACTCTCTGGAGTCACTGCACTGCATCCCCAGTTGTGCCAGTGCAGTCTCTGGACTCACTGCACTGCATCCCCAGTGGTGCCAGTGCACTCTCTGCACTCACTGCACTGCATCCCCTGTGGTGTCAGTGCACTCTCTGCACTCACTGCACTGCATCCCCAGTGGTTCCAGTGCACTCTCTGGACTCACTGCAGTGCATCCCCAGTGGTGCCAGTGCAATCTCTGGACTCAATGCACTGCATCCCAAGGTGCCAGTGCACTCTCTGGACTCACTGCAGTGCATCCCCAGTGGTGCCAGTGCACTCTCTGGACTCACTGCAGTGCATCCCCAGTGGTGCCAGTGCACTCTCTGGACTCACTGTACTGCATTCCCAGTGGTGCCAGTGCACTCTCTGGACTCACTGCAGTGCATCCCCAGTGGTGCCAGTGCACTCTCTGGACTCACTGCAGTGCATCCCCAGTGGTGCCAGTACACTCTCTGGACTCACTGCAGTGCATCCCCAGTGGTGCCACTGCACTCTCTGGACTCACTGCACTGCATCCCCAGTGGTGCCAGTGCAGTCTCTGGACTCACTGCACTGCATCCCCAGTGCTGCCAGTGCAATCTCTGGACTCACTGCAGTGCATCCCTAGTGGTGCCAGTGCACTCTCTGGAGTCACTGCACTAAAACCCCAGTGGTGCCAGTGTACTCTCTGGACTCACTGCACTGCATCCCCAAGGTGCCAGTGCACTCTCTGGACTCAACTGCACTGCATCCCCAGTGGTGCCAGTGCACTCTCTGGACTCACTGCAGTGCATCCCCAGTGGTGCCAATGCACTCTCTGGACTCACTGCACTGCATCCCCAGTGGTGCCAGTGCACTCTCTGGACTCACTGCACTGCATCCTCAGTGGTGCCAGTGCACTCTCTGGAGTCACTGAACTGCATCCCCAGTGGTGCCAGTGCACTCTCTGGACTCACTGCACTGCATCCCCAGTGGTGCCAGTGCACTCTCTGCACTCACTGCACTGCACCCCCAGTGGTGCCAGTGCACTCTCTGGACTCACTGCAGTGCATCCCCAGTGGTGCCAGTGCACTCTCTGGACTCACTGCACTGCATCCCGAGTGGTGCCAGTGCACTCTCTTGACTCACTGCAGTGCATTCCCAGTGGTGCCAGTGCACTCTCTGGACTCACTGCAGTGCATCCCCAAGGTGCCAGTGCACTCTCTGGACTCACTGCACTGCATCCCCAGTGGTGCCAGTGCACTCTCTGGACTCACTGCACTGCATCCCCAGTGGTGCCAGTGCACTCTCTGGACTCACTGCAGTGCATCCCCAGTGGTGCCAGTGCACTCTCTGGACTCACTGCAGTGCATTCCCAGTGGTGCCAGTGCACTCTCTGGACTCACTGCACTGCATCCCCAGTGGTGCCTGTGCGTTCTCTGGACTCACTGCACTGCATTCCCAGTGGTGCCAGGGCACTCTCCGGACTCACTCCCGTGCATCCGCAGTGGTGCCAGTGAACTTTTCCGAGTCACTGCACTGCATCCCCATTAGTGCCAGTGCATTCTCTGGACTCACTGCAGTGCATCACCAGTGGTGCCAGTGCACTCTCTAGACTCACTGCAGTGCATCCCCAGTAGTGCCAGTGCACTCTCTGGAGTCACTGCAGTGCATCCCCAGTGGTGCCAGTGCACTCTCTGTAGTCACTGCACTGCATCCCCAGTGTTTCCAGTGCACTCTCTAGACTCACTGCACTGCATCCCCAGTGGTGCCAGTGCACTCTCTGGACTCACTGCAGTGCATCCCCAGTGGTGCCAGTACACTCTCTGGACTCACTGCACTGCATCCCCAGTGGTGCCAGTGCACTCTCTAGACTCACTGCACTGCATCCCCAGTGGTGCCAGTGCACTCTATGGACTCAATGCAGTGCATCCCCAGTGGTGCCAGTGCACTCTCTGGACTCACTGCACTGCATATCCAGTGCTGACAGTGCACTCTCTGGACTCACTACACTAAAGCCCCAGTGGTGCCAGTGCACTCTCTGGACTCACTGCACTGCATCCCCAGTGGTGCCAGTGCAATCTCTGGACTCACTGCAGTGCATCCCTAGTGGTGCCTGTGCAGTCTCTGGAGTCACTGCACAAAAAACCCAGTGGTGCCAGTGCACTCTCTGGACTCACTGCACTGCATCCCCAAGGTGCCAGTGCACTCTCTGGACTCACTCCACTGCATCCCCAGTGGGGCCACTGCACTCTCTGCACTCACTGCAGTGCATCCCCAGTGGTGCCAGTGCACTCTCTGGACTCACTGCACTGCATCCCCACTGGTGCCAGTGCACTCTCTGGACTCACTGCACTGCATCCTCAGTGGTGCCAGTGCACTCTCTGGAGTCACTGCAGTGCATCCCCAGTGGTGCCAGTGCACTCTCTGGACTCACTGCACTGCATCCCCAGTGGTGCCAGTGCACTCTCTGCACTCACTGCACTGCATCCCCAGTGGGGCCACTGCACTCTCTGGACTCACTGCACTGCATCCCCAGTGGTGCGAGTGCACTCTCTGGACTCACTGCACTGCATCCCCAGTGGTGCCAGTGCACTCTCTGGACTCACTGCACTCCATCCCCAAGGTGCCAGTGCACTCTCTGGACTTACTGCAGTGCATCCCCAGTGGTGCCAGTGCACTCTCTGGACTCACTGCACTGCATCCCCAGTGGTGCCAGTGCACTCTCTGGACTCACTGCACTGCATCCCCAAGGTGCCAGTGCACACTCTGGACTCACTGCAGTGCATCCCCAGTGGTGGCAGTGCACTCTCTGGACTCACTGCACTGCATAAACAGTGGTGCCAGTGCACTCTCTGGACTCACTGCACTGCATCCACAGTGGTGCCAGTGCACTCTCTGGACTCACTGCACTGCATCCCCAGTAGTGCCAGTGCACTCTCTGGACTCACTGCACTGCATATCCTATGCTGACAGTGCACTCTCTGGACTCCCTACAGTACATCCCTGTGGTGCCAGCGCACTCTGTGGACTCACTGCACTGCATCCCCAGTGGTGCCAGTGCACTCTCTGCACTCACTCCACTGCATCCCCAGTGGGGCCACTGCACTCTCTGGACTCACTGCACTGCATCACCAGTGGTGCCAGTGCAGTCTCTGGACTCACTGCACTGCATCCCCAGTGGTGCCAGTGCACTATCTGGTCTCACTGCAGTGCATCCCCAGTGGTGCCAGTGCACTCTCTGAGTCACTGCACTGCAATCCCAGTGGTGCCAGTGCACTCTCTGGACTCACTGCAGTGCATCCCCAAGGTGCCAGTGCACTCTCTGGACTCACTGCACTGCATCCCCAGTGGTGCCAGTGCACTCTCTGGACTCACTGCAGTGCATCCCCAGTGGTGCCAGTGCACTCTCTGGACTCACTGCAGTGCATCCCCAGTGGTGTCCGTGCACTCTCTGGACTCACTGCACTGCATCCCCAAGGTGCCAGTGCACTCTCTGGACTCACTGCAGTGCATCCCCAGTGTTGCCAGTGCACTCTCTGGAATCAGTGCAGTGCATCCCCTGTGGTGCCAGTGCACTCTCTGGACTCACTGCACTGCATCCCCAGTGGTGCCAGTGCACTCTCTGGACTCACTGCACTGCGTCCCCAGTGGTGCCTGTGCGTTCTCTGGACTCACTGCACTGCATTACCATTGGTGCCAGGGCACTCTCCGGACTCACTCCCGTGCATCCGCAGTGGTGCCAGTGAACTTTTCCGAGTCACTGCACTGCATCCCCATTAGTGCCAGTGCATTCTCTGGACTCACTGCAGTGCATCCCCAGTGGTGCCAGTGCACTCTCTAGACTCACTGCAGTGCATCCCCAGTAGTGCCAGTGCACTCTCTGGAGTCACTGCAGTGCATCTCCAGTGGTGCCAGTGCACTCTCTGAACTCACTGCACTGCAGCCCCAGTGCTGACAGTGCACTCTCTGGACTGACGGCACTGCATCCGCAGTGGTGCCAGTGCACTCTGTTTACTCACTGCTCTGCATCCCCTGTGGTGCCAGTGCGCTCTCTGGACTCACTGCACTGCATCCCCAGTGGTGCCAGTGCACTCTCTGGACTCACTGCACTGCATCACCAGTGGTGCCACTGCACTCTTTGGACTCAACTGGGTGCATTCGAAGTGGTGCCAGTGCACTCTCCGGAGTCACTGCACTGCATCCCCAGTGCTGCCAGTGCACTCTCTGGACTCACTACACTGCATCCCTGGAGGTGCCAGTGCACTCTGTGGACTCACTGCACTGCATCCCCAGTGGTGCCAGTGCACTCTCTGGACTCACTGCACGGCATCCCCAGTGGTGCCAGTGCACTCTCTGCACTCACTGCACAGCATCCCCAGTGGTGCCAGTGCACTCTCTGGACTCACTGCAGTGCATCCCTAGTGGTGCCAGTGCACTCTCTGGACTCACTGCAGTGCATCCCGAGTGGTGTCAGTGCACTCTCTGGACTCACTGCAGTGCATCCCCAGTGGTGCCAGTGCACTCTCTGGACTCACTGCACTACATCCCCAGTGGTGCCAGTGCACTCTCTGGACTCACTGCACTGCATCCCCAGTGGTGGCAGGGCACTCTATGGACTGACTGCATTGCATCCCCAAAGGTGACAGTGCACTCTCTGGACTCACTGCACTGCATCCCCAGTGGTGCCAGTGCACTCTCTGGACTCACTGCAGTGCATCCCCAGTGGTGCCAGTACACTCTCTGGACTCACTGAACTGCATCCCCAGTGGTGCCAGTGCACTCTCTAGACTCACTGCACTGCATCCACAGTGGTGCCAGTGCACTCTCTGGACTCACTGCACTGCATCCCCAGTAGTGCCAGTGCACTCTCTGGACTCACTGCACTGCATATCCTATGCTGACAGTGCACTCTCTGGACTCCCTACAGTACATCCCTGTGGTGCCAGCGCACTCTGTGGACTCACTGCACTGCATCCCCAGTGGTGCCAGTGCACTCTCTGCACTCACTCCACTGCATCCCCAGTGGGGCCACTGCACTCTCTGGACTCACTGCACTGCATCACCAGTGGTGCCAGTGCAGTCTCTGGACTCACTGCACTGCATCCCCAGTGGTGCCAGTGCACTATCTGGTCTCACTGCAGTGCATCCCCAGTGGTGCCAGTGCACTCTCTGAGTCACTGCACTGCAATCCCAGTGGTGCCAGTGCACTCTCTGGACTCACTGCAGTGCATCGCCAAGGTGCCAGTGCACTCTCTGGACTCACTGCACTGCATCCCCAGTGGTGCCAGTGCACTCTCTGGACTCACTGCACTGCATCCCCAGTGGTGCCAGTGCACTCTCTGGACTCACTGCACTGCATCCCCAGTGGTGCCAGTGCACTCTATGGACTCACTGCAGTGCATCCCCAGTGGTGCCACTGCACTCTCTGGACTCACTGCAGTGCATCCCCAGTGGTGCTAGTGCACTCTCTGGACTCACTGCACTGCATCCCCAGTGGTGCCAGTGCACTCTCTGGACTCACTGCACTGCATCCCCATGGTGCCAGTGCACACTCTGGACTCACTGCAGTGCATCCCCAGTGGTGTCAGGGCACTCTCTGGACTCACTGCACTGCATTCCCAGTGGTGCCAGTGCACTCTGGACTCACTGCACTCCATCCCCAAGGTGCCAGTGCACTCTCTGCACTCACTGCAGTGCATCCCCAGTGGTGCCAGTGCACTCTCTGGACTCACTGCACTGCATCCCCAGTGGTGCCAGTGCACTCTCTAGAGTCACTGCACTGCATCCCCAGTGGTGCCAGTGCACTCTCTGGACTCACTGCAGTGCATCCCCAGTGGTGCCAGTGCACTCTCTGGACTCACTGCACTGCATCCCCTGTGGTGCCAGTGCACTCTCTGCACTCACTGCACTAAATCCCAAGTACTGCCAGTGCACTCTCTGGACTCACTGCACTGCATCCCCAGTGGTGCCAGTGCAATCTCTGGACTCACTGCACTGCATCCCCAAGGTGCCAGTGCACTCTCTGGACTCACTGCAGTGCATCCCCAGTGGTGCCACTGCACTCTCTGGACTCACTGCAGTGCAACCCCAGTGGTGCCAGTGCACTCTCTGGACTCACTGCACTGCATCCCCAGTGGTGCCAGTGCACTCTCTGGACTCACTGCAGTGCATCCCCAGTGGTGCCAGTACACTCTCTGGATTCACTGCACTGCATCCCCAGTGGTGCCAGTGCACTCTCTGGACTCACTGCAGTGCATCCCCAGTGGTGCCAGTGCACTCTCTAGACTCACTGCACTGCATCCCCAGTGGTGCCAGTGCACTCTATGGACTCACTGCACTGCATCCCCAGTGGTGCCAGTGCACTCTCTGGACTCACTGCACTGCATCCCCAGTGGTGCCAGTGCAGTCTCTGGACTCACTGCACTGCATCCCCATGGTGCCAGTGAACACTCTGGACTCACTGCAGTGCATCCCCAGTGGTGCCAGTGCACTCTCTGGACTCACTGCACTGCATCCACAGTGGTGCAAGTGGACTTTCTGGACTCACTGCACTGCATCACCAGTGGTGCCAGTGCACTCTCTGGACTCACTGCAGTGCATCCCCAGTGGTGCCAGTGCACTCTCTGGACTCACTGCACTCCATCCCAAAGGTGCCAGTGCACTCTCTGGACTCACTGCACTGCATCCCCAAGGTGCCAGTGCACTCTCTGGACTCACTGCACTGCATCCCCAGTGGTGCCAGTGCACTCTCTGGACTCACTGCAGTGCATCCCCAGTGGTGTCAGTGCACTCTCTGGACTCACGGCACTGCATCCCCAAGGTGCCAGTGCACTCTCTGGACTCAACTGCACTGCATCCCCAGTGGTGCCAGTGCACTGTATGGACTCACTGCACTGCATCCTCAGTGGTGCCAGTGCACTCTCTGGACTCACTGCACTGCATCCCCAGTGGTGCAAGTGCAGTCTCTGGACTCACTGCACTGCATCCCCAGTGGAGGCAGTGCAATCTCTGGACTCACTGCAGTGCATCCCCAGTGGTGCCAGTGCACTCTCTGGACTCACTGCACTGCATATCCAGTGCTGACAGTGCACTCTCTGGACTCCCTACAGTACATCCCCAGTGGTGCCAGCGCACTCTGTGGACTCACTGTACTGCATCCCCAGTGGTGCCAGTGCACTCTCTGGGCTCACTGCAGTGCATCCCCAGTGGTGCCAGTGCACTCTCTGCACTCACTCCACTGCATCCCCAGTGGGGCCACTGCACTCTCTGGACTCACTGCACTGCATCACCAGTGGTGCCAGTGCAGTCTCTGGACTCACTGCACTCCATCCCCATTGGTGCTAGTGCACTCTCTGGAGTCACTGCAGTGCATCCCCAGTGGTGCCAGTGCACTCTCTGGACTCACTGCAGTGCATCCCCAGTGGTGCCAGTGCACTATCTGGTCTCACTGCAGTGCATCCCCAGTGGTGCCAGTGCACTCTCTGAGTCACTGCACTGCAATCCCAGTGGTGCCAGTGCACTCTCTGGACTCACTGCAGTGCATCCCCAGTGGTGCCACTGCACTCTCTGGACTCACTGCACTGCATCCCCAGTGCTGCCAGTGCAATCTCTGGACTCACTGCAGTGCATCCCTAGTGGTGCCTGTGCAGTCTCTGGAGTCACTGCACTAAAACCCCAGTGGTGCCAGTGCACTCTCTGGACTCACTGCACTGCATCCCCAAGGTGCCATTGCACTCTCTGGACTCAACTGCACTGCATCTCCTGTGGTGCCAGTGCACTGTATGGACTCACTGCAGTGCATCCCCAGTGGTGCCAATGCACTCTCTGGACTCACTGCAGTGCATCCCCAGTGGTGCCAGTGCACTCTCTGGACTCACTGCACTGCATCCCCACTGGTGCCAGTGCACTCTCTGGACTCACTGCACTGCATCCTCAGTGGTGCCAGTGCACTCTCTGGAGTCACTGCACTGCATCCCCAGTTGTGCCAGTGCAGTCTCTGGACTCACTGCACTGCATCCCCAGTGGTGCCAGTGCACTCTCTGCACTCACTGCACTGCATCCCCTGTGGTGCCAGTGCACTCTCTGCACTCACTGCACTGCATCCCCAGTGGTTCCAGTGCACTCTCTGGACTCACTGCAGTGCATCCCCAGTGGTGCCAGTGCAATCTCTGGACTCAATGCACTGCATCCCAAGGTGCCAGTGCACTCTCTGGACTCACTGCAGTGCATCCCCAGTGGTGCCAGTGCACTCTCTGGACTCACTGCAGTGCATCCCCAGTGGTGCCAGTGCACTCTCTGGACTCACTGTACTGCATCCCCAGTGGTGCCAGTGCACTCTCTGGACTCACTGCAGTGCATCCCCAGTGGTGCCAGTGCACTCTCTGGACTCACTGCAGTGCATCCCCAGTGGTGCCAGTACACTCTCTGGACTCACTGCAGTGCATCCCCAGTGGTGCCACTGCACTCTCTGGACTCACTGCACTGCATCCCCAGTGGTGCCAGTGCAGTCTCTGGACTCACTGCACTGCATCCCCAGTGCTGCCAGTGCAATCTCTGGACTCACTGCAGTGCATCCCTAGTGGTGCCAGTGCACTCTCTGGAGTCACTGCACTAAAACCCCAGTGGTGCCAGTGTACTCTCTGGACTCACTGCACTGCATCCCCAAGGTGCCAGTGCACTCTCTGGACTCAACTGCACTGCATCCCCAGTGGTGCCAGTGCACTCTCTGGACTCACTGCAGTGCATCCCCAGTGGTGCCAATGCACTCTCTGGACTCACTGCACTGCATCCCCAGTGGTGCCAGTGCACTCTCTGGACTCACTGCACTGCATCCTCAGTGGTGCCAGTGCACTCTCTGGAGTCACTGAACTGCATCCCCAGTGGTGCCAGTGCACTCTCTGGACTCACTGCACTGCATCCCCAGTGGTGCCAGTGCACTCTCTGCACTCACTGCACTGCACCCCCAGTGGTGCCAGTGCACTCTCTGGACTCACTGCAGTGCATCCCCAGTGGTGCCAGTGCACTCTCTGGACTCACTGCACTGCATCCCGAGTGGTGCCAGTGCACTCTCTTGACTCACTGCAGTGCATTCCCAGTGGTGCCAGTGCACTCTCTGGACTCACTGCAGTGCATCCCCAAGGTGCCAGTGCACTCTCTGGACTCACTGCACTGCATCCCCAGTGGTGCCAGTGCACTCTCTGGACTCACTGCACTGCATCCCCAGTGGTGCCAGTGCACTCTCTGGACTCACTGCAGTGCATCCCCAGTGGTGCCAGTGCACTCTCTGGACTCACTGCAGTGCATTCCCAGTGGTGCCAGTGCACTCTCTGGACTCACTGCAGTGCATCCCCAAGGTGCCAGTGCACTCTCTGGACTCACTGCAGTGCATCCCCAGTGTTGCCAGTGCACTCTCTGGAATCAGTGCAGTGCATCCCCTGTGGTGCCAGTGCACTCTCTGGACTCACTGCAGTGCATCCCCAGTGGTGCCAGTGCACTCTCTGGACTCACTGCACTGCATCCCCAGTGGTGCCTGTGCGTTCTCTGGACTCACTGCACTGCATTACCATTGGTGCCAGGGCACTCTCCGGACTCACTCCCGTGCATCCGCAGTGGTGCCAGTGAACTTTTCCGAGTCACTGCACTGCATCCTCATTAGTGCCAGTGCATTCTCTGGACTCACTGCAGTGCATCACCAGTGGTGCCAGTGCACTCTCTAGACTCACTGCAGTGCATCCCCAGTAGTGCCAGTGCACTCTCTGGAGTCACTGCAGTGCATCCCCAGTGGTGCCAGTGCACTCTCTGTAGTCACTGCACTGCATCCCCAGTGTTTCCAGTGCACTCTCTAGACTCACTGCACTGCATCCCCAGTGGTGCCAGTGCACTCTCTGGACTCACTGCAGTGCATCCCCAGTGGTGCCAGTACACTCTCTGGACTCACTGCACTGCATCCCCAGTGGTGCCAGTGCACTCTCTAGACTCACTGCACTGCATCCCCAGTGGTGCCAGTGCACTCTATGGACTCAATGCAGTGCATCCCCAGTGGTGCCAGTGCACTCTCTGGACTCACTGCACTGCATATCCAGTGCTGACAGTGCACTCTCTGGACTCACTACACTAAAGCCCCAGTGGTGCCAGTGCACTCTCTGGACTCACTGCACTGCATCCCCAGTGGTGCCAGTGCACTCTCTGGACTCACTGCACTGCATTCCCAGTGGTGCCAGTGCACTCTCTGGACTCACTGCACTCCATCCCCAAGGTGCCAGTGCACTCTCTGGACTCACTGCAGTGCATCTCCAGTTGTGCAGTGCACTCTCAGGACTCACTGCAGTGCATCCCCAGTGGTGCCAGAGCACTCTCTGGACTCACTGCACTGCATCCCCAGTGGTGCCAGTGCACTCTCTAGAGTCACTGCACTGCATCCCCAGTGGTGCCAGTGCACTCTCTGGACTCACTGCAGTGCATCCCCAGTGGTGCCAGTGCACTCTCTGGACTCACTGCACTGCATCCCCTGTGGTGCCAGTGTACTCTCTGCACTCACTGCACTAAATCCCAAGTGCTGCCAGTGCACTCTCTGGACTCACTACACTGCATCCCCAGTGGTGCCAGTGCAATATCTGGACTCACTGCACTGCATCCCCAAGGTGCCAGTGCACTCTCTGGACTCACTGCAGTGCATCCCCAGTGGTGCCAGTGCACTCTCTGGACTCACTGCAGTGCATCCCCACTGGTGCCAGTGCACTCTCTGGACTCACTGCAGTGCATCCCCAGTGGTGCCAGTGCACTCTCTGGACTCACTGCAGTGCATCCCCAGTGGTGCCAGTACACTCTCTGGATTCACTGCACTGCAGCCCCAGTGGTGCCAGGGCACTCTCTGGACTCACTGCAGTGCATCCCCAGTGGTGCCAGTGCACTCTCTGGACTCACTGTACTGCATCCCCAGTGGTGCCAGTGCACTCTCTGGACTCACTGCAGTGCATCCCCAGTGGTGCCAGTGCACTCTCTGTAGTCACTGCACTGCATCCCCAGTGGTGCCAGTGCACTCTCTAGACTCACTGCACTGCATCCCCAGTGGTGCCAGTGCACTCTATGGACTCAATGCAGTGCATCCCCAGTGGTGCCAGTGCACTCTCTGGACTCACTGCACTGCATATCCAGTGCTGACAGTGCACTCTCTGGACTCACTACACTAAAGCCCCAGTGGTGCCAGTGCACTCTCTGGACTCACTGCACTGCATCCCCAGTGGTGCCAGTGCACTCTCTGGACTCACTGCACTGCATTCCCAGTGGTGCCAGTGCACTCTCTGGACTCACTGCACTCCATCCCCAAGGTGCCAGTGCACTCTCTGGACTCACTGCAGTGCATCTCCAGTTGTGCAGTGCACTCTCAGGACTCACTGCAGTGCATCCCCAGTGGTGCCAGAGCACTCTCTGGACTCACTGCACTGCATCCCCAGTGGTGCCAGTGCACTCTCTAGAGTCACTGCACTGCATCCCCAGTGGTGCCAGTGCACTCTCTGGACTCACTGCAGTGCATCCCCAGTGGTGCCAGTGCACTCTCTGGACTCACTGCACTGCATCCCCTGTGGTGCCAGTGTACTCTCTGCACTCACTGCACTAAATCCCAAGTGCTGCCAGTGCACTCTCTGGACTCACTACACTGCATCCCCAGTGGTGCCAGTGCAATATCTGGACTCACTGCACTGCATCCCCAAGGTGCCAGTGCACTCTCTGGACTCACTGCAGTGCATCCCCAGTGGTGCCAGTGCACTCTCTGGACTCACTGCAGTGCATCCCCACTGGTGCCAGTGCACTCTCTGGACTCACTGCAGTGCATCCCCAGTGGTGCCAGTGCACTCTCTGGACTCACTGCAGTGCATCCCCAGTGGTGCCAGTACACTCTCTGGATTCACTGCACTGCAGCCCCAGTGGTGCCAGGGCACTCTCTGGACTCACTGCAGTGCATCCCCAGTGGTGCCAGTGCACTCTCTGGACTCACTGTACTGCATCCCCAGTGGTGCCAGTGCACTCTCTGGACTCACTGCAGTGCATCCCCAGTGGTGCCAGTGCACTCTCTGTAGTCACTGCACTGCATCCCCAGTCGTGCCAGTGCACTCTCTAGACTCACTGCACTGCATCCCCAGTGGTGCCAGTGCACTCTCTGGACTCACTGCACTGCATCCCCAGTGGTGCCAGTACACTCTCTGGAGTCACTGCACTGCATCCCCAGTGGTGCCAGTGCACTCTCTAGACTCACTGCACTGCATCCCCAGTGGTGCCAGTGCACTCTATGGACTCACAGCACTGCATCCCCAGTGGTGCCAGTGCACTCTCTGGACTCACTGCACTGCATCCCCAGTGGTGCCAGTGTAGTCTCTGGACTCACTGCACTGCATCCCCATGGTGCCAGTGAACACTCTGGACTCACTGCAGTGCATCCTCAGTGGTGCCAGTGCACTCTCTGGACTCACTGCACTGCATCCACAGTGGTGCAAGTGGACTTTCTGGACTCACTGCACTGCATCACAAGTGGTGCCAGTGCACTCTCTGGACTCACTGCAGTGCATCCCCAGTGGTGCCAGTGCACTCTCTGGACTCACTGCACTCCATCCCAAAGGTGCCAGTGCACTCTCTGGACTCACTGCACTGCATCCCCAAGGTGCCAGTGCACTCTCTGGACTCACTGCACTGCATCCCCAGTGGTGCCAGTGCACTCTCTGGACTCACTGCAGTGCATCCCCAGTGGTGTCAGTGCACTCTCTGGACAGACGGCACTTCATTCCCAAGGTGCCAGTGCACTCTCTGGACTCACTGCACTGCATCCCCAGTGGTGCCAGTGCACTCTCTGGACTCACTGCAGTGCATCCCCAGTGGTGTCAGTGCACTCTCTGGACTCACGGCACTGCATCCCCAAGGTGCCAGTACACTCTCTGGACTCACTGCAGTGCATCCCTAGTGGTGCCAGTGCACTCTCTGGAGTCACTGCACTAAAACCCCAGTGGTGCCAGTGCATTCTCTGGACTCACTGCACTGCATCCCCAGTGGTGCCAGTGCACTCTCTGGAGTCACTGCAGTGCATCCCCAGTAGTGCCAGTGCACTCTCTGGAGTCACTGCAGTGCATCCCCAGTGGTGCCACTGCACTCTCTGGACTCACTGCACTGCATCCCCAGTGTTGCCAGTGCACTCTCTAGACTCACTGCACTGCATCCCCAGTGGTGCCAGTGCACTCTCTGGACTCACTGCAGTGCATCCCCAGTGGTGCCAGTACACTCTCTGGACTCACTGCACTGCATCCCCAGTGGTGCCAGTGCACTCTCTAGACTCACTGCACTGCATCCCCAGTGGTGCCAGTGCACTCTCTGGACTCACTGCAGTGCATCCCCAGTGGTGCTAGTGCACTCTCTGGGCTCACTACACTAAAGCCCCAGTGGTGCCAGTGCACTCTCTGGACTCACTGCACTGCATCCCCAGTGGTGCCAGTGCACTCTCTGGACTCACTGCACTGCATCCCCATGGTGCCAGTGCACACTCTGGACTCACTGCAGTGCATCCCCAGTGGTGCCAGTGCACTCTCTGGACTCACTGCACTGCATTCCCAGTGGTGCCAGTGCACTCTCTGGACTCACTGCACTCCATCCCCAAGGTGCCAGTGCACTCTCTGGACTCACTGCAGTGCATCTCCAGTTGTGCTAGTGCACTCTCAGGACTCACTGCAGTGCATCCCCAGTGGTGCCAGTGCACTCTCTGGACTCACTGCACTGCATCCCCAGTGGTGCCAGTGCACTCTCTGGACTCACTGCAGTGCATCCCCAATGGTGCCAGTGCACTCTCTGGACTCACTGCACTGCATCCCCTGTGGTGCCAGTGCACTCTCTGGAGTCACTGCACTGCATCCCCAGTGGTGCCAGTGCACTCTCTGGACTCACTGCACTGCATCCCCAGTGGTGCCAGTGCAATCTCTGGACTCACTGCACTGCATCCCCAAGGTGCCAGTGCACTCTCTGGACTCACTGCAGTGCATCCCCAGTGGTGCCAGTGCACTCTCTGGACTCACTGTACTGCATCCCCAGTGGTGCCAGTGCACTCTCTGGACTCACTGTCCTGCATCCCCAGTGGTGCCAGTGCACTCTCTGGACTCACTGTACTGCATCCCCAGTGGTGCCAGTGCACTCTCTGGACTCACTGCAGTGCATCCCCAGTGGTGCCAGTGCACTCTCTGTAGTCACTGCACTGCATCCCCAGTCGTGCCAGTGCACTCTCTAGACTCACTGCACTGCATCCCCAGTGGTGCCAGTGCACTCTCTGGACTCACTGCACTGCATCCCCAGTGGTGCCAGTACACTCTCTGGAGTCACTGCACTGCATCCCCAGTGGTGCCAGTGCACTCTCTAGACTCACTGCACTGCATCCCCAGTGGTGCCAGTGCACTCTATGGACTCACTACAGTGCATCCCCAGTGGTGCCAGTGCACTCTCTGGACTCACTGCACTGCATCCCCAGTGGTGCCAGTGCAGTCTCTGGACTCACTGCACTGCATCCCCATGGTGCCAGTGAACACTCTGGACTCACTGCAGTGCATCCCCAGTGGTGCCAGTGCACTCTCTGGACTCACTGCACTGCATCACCAGTGGTGCCAGTGCACTCTCTGGACTCACTGCAGTGCATCCCCAGTGGTGCCAGTGCACTCTCTGGACTCACTGCACTCCATCCCAAAGGTGCCAGTGCACTCTCTGGACTCACTGCACTGCATCCCCAAGGTGCCAGTGCACTCTCTGGACTCACTGCACTGCATCCCCAGTGGTGCCAGTGCACTCTCTGGACTCACTGCAGTGCATCCCCAGTGGTGTCAGTGCACTCTCTGGACTCACGGCACTGCATCCCCAAGGTGCCAGTGCACTCTCTGGACTCAACTGCACTGCATCCCCAGTGGTGCCAGTGCACTGTATGGACTCACTGCACTGCATCCTAAGTGGTGCCAGTGCACTCTCTGGACTCACTGCACTGCATCCCCAGTGGTGCAAGTGCAGTCTCTGGACTCACTGCACTGCATCCCCAGTGGAGCCAGTGCAATCTCTGGACTCACTGCAGTGCATCCCCAGTGGTGCCAGTGCACTCTCTGGACTCACTGCACTGCATCCCCAGTGGTGCCAGTGCACTCTCTGGAGGCACTGCACTGCATCCCCAGTGGTCCTGGTGCACTCTCTGGACTCAATGCAGTGCATCCCCAAGGTGCCAGTGCACTCTCTAGACTCACTGCAGTGCATCCCCACTGGTGCCAGTGCACTCTCTGGACTCACTGCACTGCATATCCAGTGCTGACATTGCACTCTCTGGACTCCCTACAGTACATCCCCAGTGGTGCCAGCGCACTCTGTGGACTCACTGCAGTGCATCCCCAGTGGTGCCAGTGCACTCTCTGCACTCACTCCACTGCATCCCCAGTGGGGCCACTGCACTCTCTGGACTCACTGCACAGCATTACCAGTGGTGCCAGTGCAGTCTCTAGACTCACTGCACTCCATCCCCATTGGTGCTAGTGCACTCTCTGGAGTCACTGCAGTGCATCCCCAGTGGTGCCAGTGCACTCTCTGGACTCACTGCACTGCATCCCCAGTGGTGCCAGTGCACTATCTGGTCTCACTGCAGTGCATCCCCAGTGGTGCCAGTGCACTCTCTGAGTCACTGCACTGCAATACCAGTGGTGCCAGTGCAATCTCTGGACTCACTGCAGTGCATCCCTAGTGGTGCCTGTGCAGTCTCTGGAGTCACTGCACTAAAATACCAATGGTGCCAGTGCACTCTCTGGACTCACTGCACTGCATCCCCAAGGTGCCAGTGCACTCTCTGGACTCAACTGCACTGCATACCCAGTGGTGCCAGTGCACTGTATGGACTCACTGCAGTGCATCCCCAGTGGTGCCAATGCACTCTCTGGACTCACTGCAGTGCATCCCCAGTGGTGCCAGTGCACTCTCTGGACTCACTGCACTGCATCCCCACTGGTGCCAGTGCACTCTCTGGACTCACTGCACTGCATCCCCAGTGGTGCCAGTGCACTCTCTGGAGTCACTGCACTGCATCCCCAGTGGTGCCAGTGCACTCTCTGGACTCACTGCACTGCATCTCCAGTGGTGCAAGTGCACTCTCTGCACTCACTGCACTGCATCCCCAGTGGTTCCAGTGCACTCTCTGGACTCACTGCAGTGCATCCCCAGTGGTGCCAGTGCAATCTCTGGACTCACTGCACTGCATCCCCAAGGTGCCAGTGCACTCTCTGGACTCACTGCAGTGCATCCCCAGTGGTGCCAGTGCACTCTCTGGACTCACTGCAGTGCATCCCCAGTGGTGCCAGTGCACTCTCTGGACTCACTGTACTGCATCCCCAGTGGTGCCAGTGCACTCTCTGGACTCACTGCACTGCATCCCCAGTGGTGCCAGTGCACTCTCTGGACTCACTGCAGTGCATCCCCAGTGGTGCCAGTATACTCTCTGGATTCACTGCAGTGCATCCCCAGTGGTGCCAGTATACTCTCTGGATTCACTGCAGTGCATCCCCAGTGGTGCCAGTGCACTCTCTGGACTCACTGTACTGCATCCCCAGTGGTGCCAGTGCACTCTCTGGACTCACTGCAGTGCATCCCCAGTGGTGCCAGTGCACTCTCTGTAGTCACTGCACTGCATCCCCAGTCGTGCCAGTGCACTCTCTAGACTCACTGCACTGCATCCCCAGTGGTGCCAGTGCACTCTCTGGAGTCACTGCACTGCATCCCCAGTGGTGCCAGTACACTCTCTCGACTCACTGCATTGCATCCCCAGTGGTGCAAGTGGACTTTCTGGACTCACTGCACTGCATCCCCAGTGGGGCCAGTGCACTCTCTGGACTCACTGCAGTGCATCCCCAGTGGTGCCAGTGCACTCTCTAGACTCACTGCACTCCATCCGCAGTGGTGCCAGTGCACTCTCTGGACTCACTGCACTGCATCCACAGTGGTGCCAGTGCACTCTCTGGACTCACTGCACTGCATCCCCAGTGGTGCCAGTGCACTCTCTGGACTCACTGCACTGCATCCCCAGTGGTGCCAGTGCACTCTCTGAGTCACTGCACTGCATTCCCAGTGGTGCCAGTGCACTCTCTGGACTCACTGCAGTGCATCCCCAGTGGTGCCACTGCACTCTCTGGACTCACTGCACTGCATCCCCAGTGGTGCCAGTGCACTCTCTGGACTCACTGCACTCCATCCCCAAGGTGCCAGTGCACTCTCTGGACTTACTGCAGTGCATCCCCAGTGGTGCCAGTGCACTCTCTGGACTCACTGCACTGCATCCCCAGTGGTGCCAGTGCACTCTCTGGACTCACTGCACTGCATCCCCAAGGTGCCAGTGCACACTCTGGACTCACTGCAGTGCATCCCCAGTGGTGGCAGTGCACTCTCTGGACTCACTGCACTGCATAAACAGTGGTGCCAGTGCACTCTCTGGACTCACTGCACTGCATCCACAGTGGTGCCAGTGCACTCTCTGGACTCACTGCACTGCATCCCCAGTAGTGCCAGTGCACTCTCTGGACTCACTGCACTGCATATCCTATGCTGACAGTGCACTCTCTGGACTCCCTACAGTACATCCCTGTGGTGCCAGCGCACTCTGTGGACTCACTGCACTGCATCCCCAGTGGTGCCAGTGCACTCTCTGCACTCACTCCACTGCATCCCCAGTGGGGCCACTGCACTCTCTGGACTCACTGCACTGCATCACCAGTGGTGCCAGTGCAGTCTCTGGACTCACTGCACTGCATCCCCAGTGGTGCCAGTGCACTATCTGGTCTCACTGCAGTGCATCCCCAGTGGTGCCAGTGCACTCTCTGAGTCACTGCACTGCAATCCCAGTGGTGCCAGTGCACTCTCTGGACTCACTGCAGTGCATCCCCAAGGTGCCAGTGCACTCTCTGGACTCACTGCACTGCATCCCCAGTGGTGCCAGTGCACTCTCTGGACTCACTGCAGTGCATCCCCAGTGGTGCCAGTGCACTCTCTGGACTCACTGCAGTGCATCCCCAGTGGTGTCCGTGCACTCTCTGGACTCACTGCACTGCATCCCCAAGGTGCCAGTGCACTCTCTGGACTCACTGCAGTGCATCCCCAGTGTTGCCAGTGCACTCTCTGGAATCAGTGCAGTGCATCCCCTGTGGTGCCAGTGCACTCTCTGGACTCACTGCACTGCATCCCCAGTGGTGCCAGTGCACTCTCTGGACTCACTGCACTGCGTCCCCAGTGGTGCCTGTGCGTTCTCTGGACTCACTGCACTGCATTACCATTGGTGCCAGGGCACTCTCCGGACTCACTCCCGTGCATCCGCAGTGGTGCCAGTGAACTTTTCCGAGTCACTGCACTGCATCCCCATTAGTGCCAGTGCATTCTCTGGACTCACTGCAGTGCATCCCCAGTGGTGCCAGTGCACTCTCTAGACTCACTGCAGTGCATCCCCAGTAGTGCCAGTGCACTCTCTGGAGTCACTGCAGTGCATCTCCAGTGGTGCCAGTGCACTCTCTGTAGTCACTGCACTGCATCCCCAGTGTTGCCAGTGCACTCTCTAGACTCACTGCACTGCATCCCCAGTGGTGCCAGTGCACTCTCTGGACTCACTGCAGTGCATCCCCAGTGGTGCCAGTACACTCTCTGGACTCACTGAACTGCATCCCCAGTGGTGCCAGTGCACTCTCTAGACTCACTGCACTGCATCCACAGTGGTGCCAGTGCACTCTCTGGACTCACTGCACTGCATCCCCAGTAGTGCCAGTGCACTCTCTGGACTCACTGCACTGCATATCCTATGCTGACAGTGCACTCTCTGGACTCCCTACAGTACATCCCTGTGGTGCCAGCGCACTCTGTGGACTCACTGCACTGCATCCCCAGTGGTGCCAGTGCACTCTCTGCACTCACTCCACTGCATCCCCAGTGGGGCCACTGCACTCTCTGGACTCACTGCACTGCATCACCAGTGGTGCCAGTGCAGTCTCTGGACTCACTGCACTGCATCCCCAGTGGTGCCAGTGCACTATCTGGTCTCACTGCAGTGCATCCCCAGTGGTGCCAGTGCACTCTCTGAGTCACTGCACTGCAATCCCAGTGGTGCCAGTGCACTCTCTGGACTCACTGCAGTGCATCGCCAAGGTGCCAGTGCACTCTCTGGACTCACTGCACTGCATCCCCAGTGGTGCCAGTGCACTCTCTGGACTCACTGCACTGCATCCCCAGTGGTGCCAGTGCACTCTCTGGACTCACTGCACTGCATCCCCAGTGGTGCCAGTGCACTCTATGGACTCACTGCAGTGCATCCCCAGTGGTGCCACTGCACTCTCTGGACTCACTGCAGTGCATCCCCAGTGGTGCTAGTGCACTCTCTGGACTCACTGCACTGCATCCCCAGTGGTGCCAGTGCACTCTCTGGACTCACTGCACTGCATCCCCATGGTGCCAGTGCACACTCTGGACTCACTGCAGTGCATCCCCAGTGGTGTCAGGGCACTCTCTGGACTCACTGCACTGCATTCCCAGTGGTGCCAGTGCACTCTGGACTCACTGCACTCCATCCCCAAGGTGCCAGTGCACTCTCTGCACTCACTGCAGTGCATCCCCAGTGGTGCCAGTGCACTCTCTGGACTCACTGCACTGCATCCCCAGTGGTGCCAGTGCACTCTCTAGAGTCACTGCACTGCATCCCCAGTGGTGCCAGTGCACTCTCTGGACTCACTGCAGTGCATCCCCAGTGGTGCCAGTGCACTCTCTGGACTCACTGCACTGCATCCCCTGTGGTGCCAGTGCACTCTCTGCACTCACTGCACTAAATCCCAAGTACTGCCAGTGCACTCTCTGGACTCACTGCACTGCATCCCCAGTGGTGCCAGTGCAATCTCTGGACTCACTGCACTGCATCCCCAAGGTGCCAGTGCACTCTCTGGACTCACTGCAGTGCATCCCCAGTGGTGCCACTGCACTCTCTGGACTCACTGCAGTGCATCCCCAGTGGTGCCAGTGCACTCTCTGGACTCACTGCACTGCATCCCCAGTGGTGCCAGTGCACTCTCTGGACTCACTGCAGTGCATCCCCAGTGGTGCCAGTACACTCTCTGGATTCACTGCACTGCATCCCCAGTGGTGCCAGTGCACTCTCTGGACTCACTGCAGTGCATCCCCAGTGGTGCCAGTGCACTCTCTAGACTCACTTCACTGCATCCCCAGTGGTGCCAGTGCACTCTATGGACTCACTACAGTGCATCCCCAGTGGTGCCAGTGCACTCTCTGGACTCACTGCACTGCATCCCCAGTGGTGCCAGTGCAGTCTCTGGACTCACTGCACTGCATCCCCATGGTGCCAGTGAACACTCTGGACTCACTGCAGTGCATCCCCAGTGGTGCCAGTGCACTCTCTGGACTCACTGCAGTGCATCCCCAGTGGTGCCAGTGCACTCTCTGGACTCACTGCACTCCATCCCAAAGGTGCCAGTGCACTCTCTGGACTCACTGCACTGCATCCCCAAGGTGCCAGTGCACTCTCTGGACTCACTGCACTGCATCCCCAGTGGTGCCAGTGCACTCTCTGGACTCACTGCAGTGCATCCCCAGTGGTGTCAGTGCACTCTCTGGACTCACGGCACTGCATCCCCAAGGTGCCAGTGCACTCTCTGGACTCAACTGCACTGCATCCCCAGTGGTGCCAGTGCACTGTATGGACTCACTGCACTGCATCCTCAGTGGTGCCAGTGCACTCTCTGGACTCACTGCACTGCATCCCCAGTGGTGCAAGTGCAGTCTCTGGACTCACTGCACTGCATCCCCAGTGGAGGCAGTGCAATCTCTGGACTCACTGCAGTGCATCCCCAGTGGTGCCAGTGCACTCTCTGGACTCACTGCACTGCATATCCAGTGCTGACAGTGCACTCTCTGGACTCCCTACAGTACATCCCCAGTGGTGCCAGCGCACTCTGTGGACTCACTGTACTGCATCCCCAGTGGTGCCAGTGCACTCTCTGGGCTCACTGCAGTGCATCCCCAGTGGTGCCAGTGCACTCTCTGCACTCACTCCACTGCATCCCCAGTGGGGCCACTGCACTCTCTGGACTCACTGCACTGCATCACCAGTGGTGCCAGTGCAGTCTCTGGACTCACTGCACTCCATCCCCATTGGTGCTAGTGCACTCTCTGGAGTCACTGCAGTGCATCCCCAGTGGTGCCAGTGCACTCTCTGGACTCACTGCAGTGCATCCCCAGTGGTGCCAGTGCACTATCTGGTCTCACTGCAGTGCATCCCCAGTGGTGCCAGTGCACTCTCTGAGTCACTGCACTGCAATCCCAGTGGTGCCAGTGCACTCTCTGGACTCACTGCACTGCATCCCCAGTGGTGCCAGTGCACTCTCTGGACTCACTGCAGTGCATCCCCAGTGGTGCCAGTGCACTCTCTGGACTCACTGCAGTGCATCCCCAGTGGTGTCCGTGCACTCTCTGGACTCACTGCACTGCATCCCCAAGGTGCCAGTGCACTCTCTGGACTCACTGCAGTGCATCCCCAGTGTTGCCAGTGCACTCTCTGGAATCAGTGCAGTGCATCCCCTGTGGTGCCAGTGCACTCTCTGGACTCACTGCACTGCATCCCCAGTGGTGCCAGTGCACTCTCTGGACTCACTCCCGTGCATCCGCAGTGGTGCCAGTGAACTTTTCCGAGTCACTGCACTGCATCCCCATTAGTGCCAGTGCATTCTCTGGACTCACTGCAGTGCATCCCCAGTGGTGCCAGTGCACTCTCTAGACTCACTGCAGTGCATCCCCAGTAGTGCCAGTGCACTCTCTGGAGTCACTGCAGTGCATCTCCAGTGGTGCCAGTGCACTCTCTGTAGTCACTGCACTGCATCCCCAGTGTTGCCAGTGCACTCTCTAGACTCACTGCACTGCATCCCCAGTGGTGCCAGTGCACTCTCTGGACTCACTGCAGTGCATCCCCAGTGGTGCCAGTACACTCTCTGGACTCACTGAACTGCATCCCCAGTGGTGCCAGTGCACTCTCTAGACTCACTGCACTGCATCCCCAGTGGTGCCAGTGCACTCTCTGGACTCACTGCACTGCATATCCTATGCTGACAGTGCACTCTCTGGACTCCCTACAGTACATCCCTGTGGTGCCAGCGCACTCTGTGGACTCACTGCACTGCATCCCCAGTGGTGCCAGTGCACTCTCTGCACTCACTCCACTGCATCCCCAGTGGGGCCACTGCACTCTCTGGACTCACTGCACTGCATCACCAGTGGTGCCAGTGCACTATCTGGTCTCACTGCAGTGCATCCCCAGTGGTGCCAGTGCACTCTCTGAGTCACTGCACTGCAATCCCAGTGGTGCCAGTGCACTCTCTGGACTCACTGCAGTGCATCGCCAAGGTGCCAGTGCACTCTCTGGACTCACTGCACTGCATCCCCAGTGGTGCCAGTGCACTCTCTGGGCTCACTGCAGTGCATCCCCAGTGGTGCCAGTGCACTCTCTGGACTCACTGCACTGCATCCCCAGTGGTGCCAGTGCACTCTATGGACTCACTGCAGTGCATCCCCAGTGGTGCCACTGCACTCTCTGGACTCACTGCAGTGCATCCCCAGTGGTGCTAGTGCACTCTCTGGACTCACTGCACTGCATCCCCAGTGGTGCCAGTGCACTCTCTGGACTCACTGCAGTGCATCCCCATGGTGCCAGTGCACACTCTGGACTCACTGCAGTGCATCCCCAGTGGTGTCAGGGCACTCTCTGGACTCACTGCACTGCATTCCCAGTGGTGCCAGTGCACTCTGGACTCACTGCACTCCATCCCCAAGGTGCCAGTGCACTCTCTGCACTCACTGCAGTGCATCCCCAGTGGTGCCAGTGCACTCTCTGGACTCACTGCACTGCATCCCCAGTGGTGCCAGTGCACTCTCTAGAGTCACTGCACTGCATCCCCAGTGGTGCCAGTGCACTCTCTGGACTCACTGCAGTGCATCCCCAGTGGTGCCAGTGCACTCTCTGGACTCACTGCACTGCATCCCCTGTGGTGCCAGTGCACTCTCTGCACTCACTGCACTAAATCCCAAGTACTGCCAGTGCACTCTCTGGACTCACTGCACTGCATCCCCAGTGGTGCCAGTGCAATCTCTGGACTCACTGCACTGCATCCCCAAGGTGCCAGTGCACTCTCTGGACTCACTGCAGTGCATCCCCAGTGGTGCCACTGCACTCTCTGGACTCACTGCAGTGCATCCCCAGTGGTGCCAGTGCACTCTCTGGACTCACTGCACTGCATCCCCAGTGGTGCCAGTGCACTCTCTGGACTCACTGCAGTGCATCCCCAGTGGTGCCAGTACACTCTCTGGATTCACTGCACTGCATCCCCAGTGGTGCCAGTGCACTCTCTGGACTCACTGCAGTGCATCCCCAGTGGTGCCAGTGCACTCTCTAGACTCACTGCACTGCATCCCCAGTGGTGCCAGTGCACTCTATGGACTCACTACAGTGCATCCCCAGTGGTGCCAGTGCACTCTCTGGACTCACTGCACTGCATCCCCAGTGGTGCCAGTGCAGTCTCTGGACTCACTGCACTGCATCCCCATGGTGCCAGTGAACACTCTGGACTCACTGCAGTGCATCCCCAGTGGTGCCAGTGCACTCTCTGGACTCACTGCACTGCATCCACAGTGGTGCAAGTGGACTTTCTGGACTCACTGCACTGCATCACCAGTGGTGCCAGTGCACTCTCTGGACTCACTGCAGTGCATCCCCAGTGGTGCCAGTGCACTCTCTGGACTCTCTGCACTCCATCCCAAAGGTGCCAGTGCACTCTCTGGACTCACTGCACTGCATCCCCAAGGTGCCAGTGCACTCTCTGGACTCACTGCACTGCATCCCCAGTGGTGCCAGTGCACTCTCTGGACTCACTGCAGTGCATCCCCAGTGGTGTCAGTGCACTCTCTGGACTCACGGCACTGCATCCCCAAGGTGCCAGTGCACTCTCTGGACTCAACTGCACTGCATCCCCAGTGGTGCCAGTGCACTGTATGGACTCACTGCACTGCATCCTCAGTGGTGCCAGTGCACTCTCTGGACTCACTGCACTGCATCCCCAGTGGTGCAAGTGCAGTCTCTGGACTCACTGCACTGCATCCCCAGTGGAGGCAGTGCAATCTCTGGACTCACTGCAGTGCATCCCCAGTGGTGCCAGTGCACTCTCTGGACTCACTGCACTGCATATCCAGTGCTGACAGTGCACTCTCTGGACTCCCTACAGTACATCCCCAGTGGTGCCAGCGCACTCTGTGGACTCACTGTACTGCATCCCCAGTGGTGCCAGTGCACTCTCTGGGCTCACTGCAGTGCATCCCCAGTGGTGCCAGTGCACTCTCTGCACTCACTCCACTGCATCCCCAGTGGGGCCACTGCACTCTCTGGACTCACTGCACTGCATCACCAGTGGTGCCAGTGCACTCTCTGGACTCACTGCACTCCATCCCCATTGGTGCTAGTGCACTCTCTGGAGTCACTGCAGTGCATCCCCAGTGGTGCCAGTGCACTCTCTGGACTCACTGCAGTGCATCCCCAGTGGTGCCAGTGCACTATCTGGTCTCACTGCAGTGCATCCCCAGTGGTGCCAGTGCACTCTCTGAGTCACTGCACTGCAATCCCAGTGGTGCCAGTGCACTCTCTGGACTCACTGCAGTGCATCCCCAGTGGTGCCACTGCACTCTCTGGACTCACTGCACTGCATCCCCAGTGCTGCCAGTGCAATCTCTGGACTCACTGCAGTGCATCCCTAGTGGTGCCTGTGCAGTCTCTGGAGTCACTGCACTAAAACCCCAGTGGTGCCAGTGCACTCTCTGGACTCACTGCACTGCATCCCCAAGGTGCCATTGCACTCTCTGGACTCAACTGCACTGCATCTCCTGTGGTGCCAGTGCACTGTATGGACTCACTGCAGTGCATCCCCAGTGGTGCCAATGCACTCTCTGGACTCACTGCAGTGCATCCCCAGTGGTGCCAGTGCACTCTCTGGACTCACTGCACTGCATCCCCACTGGTGCCAGTGCACTCTCTGGACTCACTGCACTGCATCCTCAGTGGTGCCAGTGCACTCTCTGGAGTCACTGCACTGCATCCCCAGTTGTGCCAGTGCAGTCTCTGGACTCACTGCACTGCATCCCCAGTGGTGCCAGTGCACTCTCTGCACTCACTGCACTGCATCCCCTGTGGTGTCAGTGCACTCTCTGCACTCACTGCACTGCATCCCCAGTGGTTCCAGTGCACTCTCTGGACTCACTGCAGTGCATCCCCAGTGGTGCCAGTGCAATCTCTGGACTCAATGCACTGCATCCCAAGGTGCCAGTGCACTCTCTGGACTCACTGCAGTGCATCCCCAGTGGTGCCAGTGCACTCTCTGGACTCACTGCAGTGCATCCCCAGTGGTGCCAGTGCACTCTCTGGACTCACTGTACTGCATCCCCAGTGGTGCCAGTGCACTCTCTGGACTCACTGCAGTGCATCCCCAGTGGTGCCAGTGCACTCTCTAGACTCACTGCAGTGCATCCCCAGTGGTGCCAGTACACTCTCTGGACTCACTGCAGTGCATCCCCAGTGGTGCCACTGCACTCTCTGGACTCACTGCACTGCATCCCCAGTGGTGCCAGTGCAGTCTCTGGACTCACTGCACTGCATCCCCAGTGCTGCCAGTGCAATCTCTGGACTCACTGCAGTGCATCCCTAGTGGTGCCAGTGCACTCTCTGGAGTCACTGCACTAAAACCCCAGTGGTGCCAGTGTACTCTCTGGACTCACTGCACTGCATCCCCAAGGTGCCAGTGCACTCTCTGGACTCAACTGCACTGCATCCCCAGTGGTGCCAGTGCACTCTCTGGACTCACTGCAGTGCATCCCCAGTGGTGCCAATGCACTCTCTGGACTCACTGCACTGCATCCCCAGTGGTGCCAGTGCACTCTCTGGACTCACTGCACTGCATCCTCAGTGGTGCCAGTGCACTCTCTGGAGTCACTGAACTGCATCCCCAGTGGTGCCAGTGCACTCTCTGGACTCACTGCACTGCATCCCCAGTGGTGCCAGTGCACTCTCTGCACTCACTGCACTGCACCCCCAGTGGTGCCAGTGCACTCTCTGGACTCACTGCAGTGCATCCCCAGTGGTGCCAGTGCACTCTCTGGACTCACTGCACTGCATCCCGAGTGGTGCCAGTGCACTCTCTTGACTCACTGCAGTGCATTCCCAGTGGTGCCAGTGCACTCTCTGGACTCACTGCAGTGCATCCCCAAGGTGCCAGTGCACTCTCTGGACTCACTGCACTGCATCCCCAGTGGTGCCAGTGCACTCTCTGGACTCACTGCACTGCATCCCCAGTGGTGCCAGTGCACTCTCTGGACTCACTGCACTGCATCCCCAGTGGTGCCTGTGCGTTCTCTGGACTCACTGCACTGCATTCCCAGTGGTGCCAGGGCACTCTCCGGACTCACTCCCGTGCATCCGCAGTGGTGCCAGTGAACTTTTCCGAGTCACTGCACTGCATCCCCATTAGTGCCAGTGCATTCTCTGGACTCACTGCAGTGCATCACCAGTGGTGCCAGTGCACTCTCTAGACTCACTGCAGTGCATCCCCAGTAGTGCCAGTGCACTCTCTGGACTCACTGCAGTGCATCCCCAGTGGTGCCAGTGCACTCTCTGTAGTCACTGCACTGCATCCCCAGTGTTTCCAGTGCACTCTCTAGACTCACTGCACTGCATCCCCAGTGGTGCCAGTGCACTCTCTGGACTCACTGCAGTGCATCCCCAGTGGTGCCAGTACACTCTCTGGACTCACTGCACTGCATCCCCAGTGGTGCCAGTGCACTCTCTAGACTCACTGCACTGCATCCCCAGTGGTGCCAGTGCACTCTATGGACTCAATGCAGTGCATCCCCAGTGGTGCCAGTGCACTCTCTGGACTCACTGCACTGCATATCCAGTGCTGACAGTGCACTCTCTGGACTCACTACACTAAAGCCCCAGTGGTGCCAGTGCACTCTCTGGACTCACTGCACTGCATCCCCAGTGGTGCCAGTGCACTCTCTGGACTCACTGCACTGCATCCCCATGGTGCCAGTGCACACTCTGGACTCACTGCAGTGCATCCCCAGTGGTGCCAGTGCACTCTCTGGACTCACTGCACTGCATTCCCAGTGGTGCCAGTGCACTCTCTGGACTCACTGCACTCCATCCCCAAGGTGCCAGTGCACTCTCTGGACTCACTGCAGTGCATCTCCAGTTGTGCAGTGCACTCTCAGGACTCACTGCAGTGCATCCCCAGTGGTGCCAGAGCACTCTCTGGACTCACTGCACTGCATCCCCAGTGGTGCCAGTGCACTCTCTAGAGTCACTGCACTGCATCCCCAGTGGTGCCAGTGCACTCTCTGGACTCACTGCAGTGCATCCCCAGTGGTGCCAGTGCACTCTCTGGACTCACTGCACTGCATCCCCTGTGGTGCCAGTGCACTCTCTGCACTCACTGCACTAAATCCCAAGTGCTGCCAGTGCACTCTCTGGACTCACTGCACTGCATCCCCAGTGGTGCCAGTGCAATATCTGGACTCACTGCACTGCATCCCCAAGGTGCCAGTGCACTCTCTGGACTCACTGCAGTGCATCCCCAGTGGTGCCAGTGCACTCTCTGGAGTCACTGCAGTGCATCCCCACTGGTGCCAGTGCACTCTCTGGACTCACTGTACTGCATCCCCAGTGGTGCCAGTGCACTCTCTGGACTCACTGCAGTGCATCCCCAGTGGTGCCAGTACACTCTCTGGATTCACTGCACTGCATCCCCAGTGGTGCCAGGGCACTCTCTGGACTCACTGCAGTGCATCCCCAGTGGTGCCAGTGCACTCTCTGGACTCACTGTACTGCATCCCCAGTGGTGCCAGTGCACTCTCTGGACTCACTGCAGTGCATCCCCAGTGGTGCCAGTGCACTCTCTGTAGTCACTGCACTGCATCCCCAGTCGTGCCAGTGCACTCTCTAGACTCACTGCACTGCATCCCCAGTGGTGCCAGTGCACTCTCTGGACTCACTGCACTGCATCCCCAGTGGTGCCAGTACACTCTCTGGAGTCACTGCACTGCATCCCCAGTGGTGCCAGTGCACTCTCTAGACTCACTGCACTGCATCCCCAGTGGTGCCAGTGCACTCTATGGACTCACTACAGTGCATCCCCAGTGGTGCCAGTGCACTCTCTGGACTCACTGCACTGCATCCCCAGTGGTGCCAGTGCAGTCTCTGGACTCACTGCACTGCATCCCCATGGTGCCAGTGAACACTCTGGACTCACTGCAGTGCATCCTCAGTGGTGCCAGTGCACTCTCTGGACTCACTGCACTGCATCCACAGTGGTGCAAGTGGACTTTCTGGACTCACTGCACTGCATCACAAGTGGTGCCAGTGCACTCTCTGGACTCACTGCAGTGCATCCCCAGTGGTGCCAGTGCACTCTCTGGACTCACTGCACTCCATCCCAAAGGTGCCAGTGCACTCTCTGGACTCACTGCACTGCATCCCCAAGGTGCCAGTGCACTCTCTGGACTCACTGCACTGCATCCCCAGTGGTGCCAGTGCACTCTCTGGACTCACTGCAGTGCATCCCCAGTGGTGTCAGTGCACTCTCTGGACTCACGGCACTTCATTCCCAAGGTGCCAGTGCACTCTCTGGACTCACTGCACTGCATCCCCAGTGGTGCCAGTGCACTCTCTGGACTCACTGCAGTGCATCCCCAGTGGTGTCAGTGCACTCTCTGGACTCACGGCACTGCATCCCCAAGGTGCCAGTACACTCTCTGGACTCACTGCAGTGCATCCCTAGTGGTGCCAGTGCACTCTCTGGAGTCACTGCACTAAAACCCCAGTGGTGCCAGTGCATTCTCTGGACTCACTGCACTGCATCCCCAGTGGTGCCAGTGCACTCTCTGGAGTCACTGCAGTGCATCCCCAGTAGTGCCAGTGCACTCTCTGGAGTCACTGCAGTGCATCCCCAGTGGTGCCACTGCACTCTCTGGACTCACTGCACTGCATCCCCAGTGTTGCCAGTGCACTCTCTAGACTCACTGCACTGCATCCCCAGTGGTGCCAGTGCACTCTCTGGACTCACTGCAGTGCATCCCCAGTGGTGCCAGTACACTCTCTGGACTCACTGCACTGCATCCCCAGTGGTGCCAGTGCACTCTCTAGACTCACTGCACTGCATCCCCAGTGGTGCCAGTGCACTCTCTGGACTCACTGCAGTGCATCCCCAGTGGTGCTAGTGCACTCTCTGGGCTCACTACACTAAAGCCCCAGTGGTGCCAGTGCACTCTCTGGACTCACTGCACTGCATCCCCAGTGGTGCCAGTGCACTCTCTGGACTCACTGCACTGCATCCCCATGGTGCCAGTGCACACTCTGGACTCACTGCAGTGCATCCCCAGTGGTGCCAGTGCACTCTCTGGACTCACAGCACTGCATTCCCAGTGGTGCCAGTGCACTCTCTGGACTCACTGCACTCCATCCCCAAGGTGCCAGTGCACTCTCTGGACTCACTGCAGTGCATCTCCAGTTGTGCTAGTGCACTCTCAGGACTCACTGCAGTGCATCCCCAGTGGTGCCAGTGCACTCTCTGGACTCACTGCACTGCATCCCCAGTGGTGCCAGTGCACTCTCTGGACTCACTGCAGTGCATCCCCAATGGTGCCAGTGCACTCTCTGGACTCACTGCACTGCATCCCCTGTGGTGCCAGTGCACTCTCTGCACTCACTGCACTAAATCCCCAGTGGTGCCAGTGCACTCTCTGGACTCACTGCACTGCATCCCCAGTGGTGCCAGTGCAATCTCTGGACTCACTGCACTGCATCCCCAAGGTGCCAGTGCACTCTCTGGACTCACTGCAGTGCATCCCCAGTGGTGCCAGTGCACTCTCTGGACTCACTGTACTGCATCCCCAGTGGTGCCAGTGCACTCTCTGGACTCACTGTCCTGCATCCCCAGTGGTGCCAGTGCACTCTCTGGACTCACTGTACTGCATCCCCAGTGGTGCCAGTGCACTCTCTGGACTCACTGCAGTGCATCCCCAGTGGTGCCAGTGCACTCTCTGTAGTCACTGCACTGCATCCCCAGTCGTGCCAGTGCACTCTCTAGACTCACTGCACTGCATCCCCAGTGGTGCCAGTGCACTCTCTGGACTCACTGCACTGCATCCCCAGTGGTGCCAGTACACTCTCTGGAGTCACTGCACTGCATCCCCAGTGGTGCCAGTGCACTCTCTAGACTCACTGCACTGCATCCCCAGTGGTGCCAGTGCACTCTATGGACTCACTACAGTGCATCCCCAGTGGTGCCAGTGCACTCTCTGGACTCACTGCACTGCATCCCCAGTGGTGCCAGTGCAGTCTCTGGACTCACTGCACTGCATCCCCATGGTGCCAGTGAACACTCTGGACTCACTGCAGTGCATCCCCAGTGGTGCCAGTGCACTCTCTGGACTCACTGCACTGCATCACCAGTGGTGCCAGTGCACTCTCTGGACTCACTGCAGTGCATCCCCAGTGGTGCCAGTGCACTCTCTGGACTCACTGCACTCCATCCCAAAGGTGCCAGTGCACTCTCTGGACTCACTGCACTGCATCCCCAAGGTGCCAGTGCACTCTCTGGACTCACTGCACTGCATCCCCAGTGGTGCCAGTGCACTCTCTGGACTCACTGCAGTGCATCCCCAGTGGTGTCAGTGCACTCTCTGGACTCACGGCACTGCATCCCCAAGGTGCCAGTGCACTCTCTGGACTCAACTGCACTGCATCCCCAGTGGTGCCAGTGCACTGTATGGACTCACTGCACTGCATCCTAAGTGGTGCCAGTGCACTCTCTGGACTCACTGCACTGCATCCCCAGTGGTGCAAGTGCAGTCTCTGGACTCACTGCACTGCATCCCCAGTGGAGCCAGTGCAATCTCTGGACTCACTGCAGTGCATCCCCAGTGGTGCCAGTGCACTCTCTGGACTCACTGCACTGCATCCCCAGTGGTGCCAGTGCACTCTCTGGAGGCACTGCACTGCATCCCCAGTGGTCCTGGTGCACTCTCTGGACTCAATGCAGTGCATCCCCAAGGTGCCAGTGCACTCTCTAGACTCACTGCAGTGCATCCCCACTGGTGCCAGTGCACTCTCTGGACTCACTGCACTGCATATCCAGTGCTGACAGTGCACTCTCTGGACTCCCTACAGTACATCCCCAGTGGTGCCAGCGCACTCTGTGGACTCACTGCAGTGCATCCCCAGTGGTGCCAGTGCACTCTCTGCACTCACTCCACTGCATCCCCAGTGGGGCCACTGCACTCTCTGGACTCACTGCACAGCATTACCAGTGGTGCCAGTGCAGTCTCTAGACTCACTGCACTCCATCCCCATTGGTGCTAGTGCACTCTCTGGAGTCACTGCAGTGCATCCCCAGTGGTGCCAGTGCACTCTCTGGACTCACTGCACTGCATCCCCAGTGGTGCCAGTGCACTATCTCGTCTCACTGCAGTGCATCCCCAGTGGTGCCAGTGCACTCTCTGAGTCACTGCACTGCAATACCAGTGGTGCCAGTGCAATCTCTGGACTCACTGCAGTGCATCCCTAGTGGTGCCTGTGCAGTCTCTGGAGTCACTGCACTAAAACCCCAGTGGTGCCAGTGCACTCTCTGGACTCACTGCACTGCATCCCCAAGGTGCCAGTGCACTCTCTGGACTCACTGCACTGCATCCCCAGTGGTGCAAGTGCAGTCTCTGGACTCACTGCAGTGCATCCCCAGTGGTGCCAGTGCACTCTCTGGAGTCACTGCACTGCATCCCCAGTGGTGCCAGTGCACTCTCTGGACTCACTGCACTGCATCCCCAGTGGTGCCAGTGCACTCTCTGGAGGCACTGCACTGCATCCCCAGTGGTGCTGGTGCACTCTCTGGACTCAAAGCAGTGCATCCCCAGTGGTGCCAGTGCACTCTCTGGACTCACTGCAGTGCATCCCCACTGGTGCCAGTGCACTCTCTGGACTCACTGCACTGCATATCCAGTGCTGACAGTGCACTCTCTGGACTCCCTACAGTACATCCCCAGTGGTGCCAGCGCACTCTGTGGACTCACTGCACTGCATCCCCAGTGGTGCCAGTGCACTCTCTGGACTCACTGCAGTGCATCCCCATTGGTGCCAGTGCACTCTGTGCACTCACTCCACTGCATCCCCAGTGGGGCCACTGCACTCTCTGGACTCACTGCACTGCATCACCAGTGGTGCCAGTGCAGTCTCTGGACTCACTGCACTCCATCCCCATTGGTGCTAGTGCACTCTCTGGAGTCACTGCACTGCACCCCAGTGGTGCCAGTGCACTCTCTGGACTCACTGCTCTGCATCCCCAGTGGTGCCAGTGCACTCTCTGGACTCACTGCACTGCATCCCCAGTGGTGCCAGTGCACTCTCTGAGTCACTGCACTGCATTCCCAGTGGAGCCAGTGCACTCTCTGGACTCACTGCAGTGCATCCCCAGTGGTGCCACTGCACTCTCTGGACTCACTGCACTGCATCCCCAGTGGTGCCAGTGCAGTCTCTGGACTCACTGCACTGCATCCCAAGTGCTGCCAGTGCAATCTCTGGACTCACTGCACTGCATCCCCAAGGTGCCAGTGCACTCTCTGGACTCACTGCAGTGCATCCCCACTGGTGCCAGTGCACTCTCTGGACTCACTGCAGTGCATCCCCAGTGGTGCCAGTGCACTCTCTGGACTCACTGTACTGCATCCCCAGTGGTGCCAGTGCACTCTCTGGACTCACTGCAGTGCATCCCCAGTAGTGCCAGTGCACTCTCTGGACTCACTGCAGTGCATCCCCAGTGGTGCCAGTATACTCTCTGGATTCACTGCAATGCATCCCCAGTGGTGCCAGTGCACTCTCTGGACTCACTGTACTGCATCCCCAGTGGTGCCAGTGCACTCTCTGGACTCACTGCAGTGCATCCCCAGTGGTGCCAGTGCACTCTCTGTAGTCACTGCACTGCATCCCCAGTCGTGCCAGTGCACTCTCTAGACTCACTGCACTGCATCCCCAGTGGTGCGAGTGCACTCTCTGGACTCACTGCACTGCATCCCCAGTGGTGCCAGTACACTCTCTCGACTCACTGCATTGCATCCCCAGTGGTGCAAGTGGACTTTCTGGACTCACTGCACTGCATCCCCAGTGGGGCCAGTGCACTCTCTGGACTCACTGCAGTGCATCCCCAGTGGTGCCAGTGCACTCTCTAGACTCACTGCACTCCATCCGCAGTGGTGCCAGTGCACTCTCTGGACTCACTGCACTGCATCCACAGTGGTGCCAGTGCACTCTCTGGACTCACTGCACTGCATCCCCAGTGGTGCCAGTGCACTCTCTGGACTCACTGCACTGCATCCCCAGTGGTGCCAGTGCACTCTCTGAGTCACTGCACTGCATTCCCAGTTGTGCCAGTGCACTCTCTGGACTCACTGCAGTGCATCCCCAGTGGTGCCACTGCACTCTCTGGACTCACTGCACTGCATCCCCAGTGGTGCCAGTGCAGTCTCTGGACTCACTGCACTGCATCCCCAGTGCTGCCAGTGCAATCTCTGGACTCACTGCAGTGCATCCCTAGTGGTGCCTGTGCAGTCTCTGGAGTCACTGCACAAAAAAACCAGTGGTGCCAGTGCACTCTCTGGACTCACTCCACTGCATCCCCAGTGGGGCCACTGCACTCTCTGCACTCACTGCAGTGCATCCCCAGTGGTGCCAGTGCACTCTCTGGACTCACTGCACTGCATCCCCACTGGTGCCAGTGAACTCTCTGGACTCACTGCACTGCATCCTCAGTGGTGCCAGTGCACTCTCTGGAGTCACTGCAGTGCATCCCCAGTGGTGCCAGTGCACTCTCTGTAGTCACTGCACTGCATCCCCAGTCGTGCCAGTGCACTCTCTAGACTCACTGCACTGCATCCCCAGTGGTGCCAGTGCACTCTCTGGAGTCACTGCACTGCATCCCCAGTGGTGCCAGTGCACTCTCTCGACTCACTGCATTGCATCCCCAGTGGTGCAAGTGGACTTTCTGGACTCACTGCACTGCATCCCCAGTGGTGCCAGTGCACTCTCTGGACTCACTGCAGTGCATTCCCAGTGGTGCCAGTGCACTCTCTAGACTCACTGCACTCCATCCGCAGTGGTGCCAGTGCACTCTCTGGACTCACTGCACTGCATCCACAGTGGTGCCAGTGCACTCTCTGGACTCACTGCACTGCATCCCCAGTGGTGCCAGTGCACTCTCTGGACTCACTGCACTGCATCCCCAGCGGTGTCAGTGCACTCTCTGGACTCACGGCACTGCATCCCCAAGGTGCCAGTGCACTCTCTGGACTCAACTGCACTGCATCCCCAGTGGTGCCAGTGCACTGTATGGACTCACTGTACTGCATCCTCAGTGGTGCCAGTGCACTCTCTGGACTCACTGCACTGCATCCCCAGTGGTGCAAGTGCAGTCTCTGGACTCACTGCAGTGCATCCCCAGTGGTGCCAGTGCACTCTCTGGAGTCACTGCACTGCATCCCCAGTGGTGCCAGTGCACTCTCTGGACTCACTGCACTGCATCCCCAGTGGTGCCAGTGCACTCTCTGGACTCACTGCACTGCATCCCCAGTGGTGCCAGTGCACTCTCTGGAGGCACTGCACTGCATCCCCAGTGGTGCTGGTGCACTCTCTGGACTCAATGCAGTGCATCCCCAGTGGTGCCAGTGCACTCTCTGGACTCACTGCAGTGCATCCCCACTGGTGCCAGTGCACTCTCTGGACTCACTGCACTGCATATCCAGTGCTGACAGTGCACTCTCTGGACTCCCTACAGTACATCCCCAGTGGTGCCAGCGCACTCTGTGGACTCACTGCACTGCATCCCCAGTGGTGCCAGTGCACTCTCTGGACTCACTGCAGTGCATCCCCATTGGTGCCAGTGCACTCTCTGCACTCACTCCACTGCATCCCCAGTGGGGCCACTGCACTCTCTGGACTCACTGCACTGCATCACCAGTGGTGCCAGTGCAGTCTCTGGACTCACTGCACTCCATCCCCATTGGTGCTAGTGCACTCTCTGGAGTCACTGCACTGCACCCCAGTGGTGCCAGTGCACTCTCTGGACTCACTGCTCTGCATCCCCAGTGGTGCCAGTGCACTCTCTGGACTCACTGCACTGCATCCCCAGTGGTGCCAGTGCACTCTCTGAGTCACTGCACTGCATTCCCAGTGGTGCCAGTGCACTCTCTGGACTCACTGCAGTGCATCCCCAGTGGTGCCACTGCACTCTCTGGACTCACTGCACTGCATCCCCAGTGGTGCCAGTGCAGTCTCTGGACTCACTGCACTGCATCCCCAGTGCTGCCAGTGCAATCTCTGGACTCACTGCAGTGCATCTCTAGTGGTGCCTGTGCAGTCTCGGGAGTCACTGCACAAAAAACCCAGTGGTGCCAGTGCACTCTCTGGACTCACTCCACTGCATCCCCAGTGGGGCCACTGCACTCTCTGCACTCACTGCAGTGCATCCCCAGTGGTGCCAGTGCACTCTCTGGACTCACTGCACTGCATCCCCACTGGTGCCAGTGAACTCTCTGGACTCACTGCACTGCATCCTCAGTGGTGCCAGTGCACTCTCTGGAGTCACTGCAGTGCATCCCCAGTGGTGCCAGTGCACTCTCTGTAGTCACTGCACTGCATCCCCAGTCGTGCCAGTGCACTCTCTAGACTCACTGCACTGCATCCCCAGTGGTGCCAGTGCACTCTCTGGAGTCACTGCACTGCATCCCCAGTGGTGCCAGTACACTCTCTCGACTCACTGCATTGCATCCCCAGTGGTGCAAGTGGACTTTCTGGACTCACTGCACTGCATCCCCAGTGGTGCCAGTGCACTCTCTGGACTCACTGCAGTGCATCCCCAGTGGTGCCAGTGCACTCTCTAGACTCACTGCACTCCATCCGCAGTGGTGCCAGTGCACTCTCTGGACTCACTGCACTGCATCCACAGTGGTGCCAGTGCACTCTCTGGACTCACTGCACTGCATCCCCAGTGGTGCCAGTGCACTCTCTGGACTCACTGCACTGCATCCCCAGCGGTGTCAGTGCACTCTCTGGACTCACGGCACTGCATCCCCAAGGTGCCAGTGCACTCTCTGGACTCAACTGCACTGCATCCCCAGTGGTACCAGTGCACTGTATGGACTCACTGCACTGCATCCTCAGTGGTGCCAGTGCACTCTCTGGACTCACTGCACTGCATCCCCAGTGGTGCAAGTGCAGCCTCTGGACTCACTGCACTGCATCCCCAGTGGTGCCAGTGCACTCTCTGGAGTCACTGCACTGCATCCCCAGTGGTGCCAGTGCACTCTCTGGACTCACTGCACTGCATCCCCAGTGGTGCCAGTGCACTCTCTGGACTCACTGCACTGCATCCCCAGTGGTGCCAGTGCACTCTCTGGAGGCACTGCACTGCATCCCCAGTGGTGCTGGTGCACTCTCTGGACTCAATGCAGTGCATCCCCAGTGGTGCCAGTGCACTCTCTGGACTCACTGCAGTGCATCCCCACTGGTGCCAGTGCACTCTCTGGACTCACTGCACTGCATATCCAGTGCTGACAGTGCACTCTCTGGACTCCCTACAGTACATCCCCAGTGGTGCCAGCGCACTCTGTGGACTCACTGCACTGCATCCCCAGTGGTGCCAGTGCACTATCTGGACTCACTGCAGTGCATCCCCATTGGTGCCAGTGCACTCTCTGCACTCACTCCACTGCATCCCCAGTGGGGCCACTGCACTCTCTGGACTCACTGCACTGCATCACCAGTGGTGCCAGTGCAGTCTCTGGACTCACTGCACTCCATCCCCATTGGTGCTAGTGCACTCTCTGGAGTCACTGCACTGCACCCCAGTGGTGCCAGTGCACTCTCTGGACTCACTGCTCTGCATCCCCAGTGGTGCCAGTGCACTATCTGGTCTCACTGCAGTGCATCCCCAGTGGTGCCAGTGCACTCTCTGAGTCACTGCACTGCAATCCCAGTGGTGCCAGTGCACTCTCTGGACTCACTGCAGTGCATCCCCAAGGTGCCAGTGCACTCTCTGGACTCACTGCACTGCATCCCCAGTGGTGCCAGTGCACTCTCTGGACTCACTGCACTGCATCCCCAGTGGTGCCAGTGCACTCTCTGGACTCACTGCAGTGCATCCCCAGTGGTGCCAGTGCACTCTCTGGACTCACTGCACTGCATCCCCAGTGGTGCCTGTGCGTTCTCTGGACTCACTGCACTGCATTACCATTGGTGCCAGGGCACTCTCCGGACTCACTCCCGTGCATCCGCAGTGGTGCCAGTGAACTTTTCCGAGTCACTGCACTGCATCCCCATTAGTGCCAGTGCATTCTCTGGACTCACTTCAGTGCATCCCCAGTGGTGCCAGTGCACTCTCTAGACTCACTGCAGTGCATCCCCAGTAGTGCCAGTGCACTCTCTGGAGTCACTGCAGTGCATCCCCAGTGGTGCCAGTGCACTCTCTGTAGTCACTGCACTGCATCCCCAGTGTTGCCAGTGCACTCTCTAGACTCACTGCACTGCATCCCCAGTGGTGCCAGTGCACTCTCTAGACTCACTGCAGTGCATCCCCAGTGGTGCCAGTACACTCTCTGGACTCACTGCACTGCATCCCCAGTGGTGCCAGTGCACTCTCTAGACTCACTGCACTGCATCCCCAGTGGTGCCAGTGCACTCTATGGACTCACTGCAGTGCATCCCCAGTGGTGCCACTGCACTCTCTGGACTCACTGCAGTGCATCCCCAGTGGTGCTAGTGCACTCTCTGGACTCACTGCACTGCATCCCCAGTGGTGCCAGTGCACTCTCTGGACTCACTGCACTGCATCCCCATGGTGCCAGTGCACACTCTGGACTCACTGCAGTGCATCCCCAGTGGTGCCAGTGCACTCTCTGGACTCACTGCACTGCATTCCCAGTGGTGCCAGTGCACTCTCTGGACTCACTGCACTCCATCCCCAAGGTGCCAGTGCACTCTCTGGACTCACTGCAGTGCATCTCCAGTTGTGCTAGTGCACTCTCTGCACTCACTGCAGTGCATCCCCAGTGGTGCCAGTGCACTCTCTGGACTCACTGCACTGCATCCCCAGTGGTGCCAGTACACTCTCTAGAGTCACTGCACTGCATCCCCAGTGGTGCTAGTGCACTCTCTGGACTCACTGCAGTGCATCCCCAGTGGTGCCAGTGCACTCTCTGGACTCACTGCACTGCATCCCCTGTGGTGCCAGTGCACTCTCTGCACTCACTGCACTAAATCCCAAGTGCTGCCAGTGCACTCTCTGGACTCACTGCACTGCATCCCCAGTGGTGCCAGTGCAATCTCTGGACTCACTGCACTGCATCCCCAAGGTGCCAGTGCACTCTCTGGACTCACTGCAGTGCATCCCCAGTGGTGCCACTGCACTCTCTGGACTCACTGCAGTGCATCCCCAGTGGTGCCAGTGCACTCTCTGGATTCACTGCACTGCATCCCCAGTGGTGCCAGTGCAATCTCTGGACTCACTGCACTGCATCCCCAAGGTGCCAGTGCACTCTCTGGACTCACTGCAGTGCATCCCCAGTGGTGCCACTGCACTCTCTGGACTCACTGCAGTGCATCCCCAGTGGTGCCACTGCACTCTCTGGACTCACTGCAGTGCATCCCCAGTGGTGCCAGTACACTCTCTGGATTCACTGCACTGCATCCCCAGTGGTGCCAGTGCACTCTCTGGACTCACTGCAGTGCATCCCCAGTGGTGCCAGTACACTCTCTGGACTCACTGTACTGCATCCCCAGTGGTGCCAGTGCACTCTCTGGACTCACTGCACTGCATCCCCAGTGGTGCCACTGCACTCTCTGTAGTCACTGCACTGCATCCCCAGTCGTGCCAGTGCACTCTCTAGACTCACTGCACTGCATCCCCAGTGGTGCCAGTGCACTCTCTGGACTCACTGCACTGCATCCCCAGTGGTGCCAGTACACTCTCTGGAGTCACTGCACTGCATCCCCAGTGGTGCCAGTGCACTCTCTAGACTCACTGCACTGCATCCCCAGTGGTGCCAGTGCACTCTATGGACTCACTACAGTGCATCCCCAGTGGTGCCAGTGCACTCTCTGGACTCACTGCACTGCATCCCCAGTGGTGCCAGTGCAGTCTCTGGATTCACTGCACTGCATCCCCATGGTGCCAGTGAACACTCTGGACTCACTGCAGTGCATCCCCAGTGGTGCCAGTGCACTCTCTGGACTCACTGCACTGCATCCACAGTGGTGCAAGTGGACTTTCTGGACTCACTGCACTGCATCACCAGTGGTGCCAGTGCACTCTCTGGACTCACTGCAGTGCATCCCCAGTGGTGCCAGTGCACTCTCTGGACTCATTGCACTCCATCCCAAAGGTGCCACTGCACTCTCTGGACTCACTGCACTGCATCCCCAAGGTGCCAGTGCACTCTCTGGACTCACTGAACTGCATCCCCAGTGGTGCCAGTGCACTCTCTGGACTCACTGCAGTGCATCCCCAGTGGTGTCAGTGCACTCTCTGGACTCACGGCACTGCATCCCCAAGGTGCCAGTGCACTCTCTGGACTCAACTGCACTGCATCCCCAGTGGTGCCAGTGCACTGTATGGACTCACTGCACTGCATCCTCAGTGGTGCCAGTGCACTCTCTGGACTCACTGCACTGCATCCCCAGTGGTGCAAGTGCAGTCTCTGGACTCACTGCACTGCATCCCCAGTGGAGGCAGTGCAATCTCTGGACTCACTGCAGTGCATCCCCAGTGGTGCCAGTGCACTCTCTGGACTCACTGCACTGCATCCCCAGTGCTGCCAGTGCACTCTCTGGAAGCACTGCACTGCATCCCCAGTGGTCCTGGTGCACTCTCTGGACTCAATGCAGTGCATCCCCAGTGGTGCCAGTGCACTCTCTGGAGTCACTGCAGTGCATCCCCACTGGTGCCAGTGCACTCTCTGGACTCACTGCACTGCATATCCAGTGCTGACAGTGCACTCTCTGGACTCCCTACAGTACATCCCCAGTGGTGCCAGCGCACTCTGTGGACTCACTGTACTGCATCCCCAGTGGTGCCAGTGCACTCTCTGGGCTCACTGCAGTGCATCCCCAGTGGTGCCAGTGCACTCTCTGGACTCACTGCACTGCATCCCCAGTGCTGCCAGTGCACTCTCTGGAAGCACTGCACTGCATCCCCAGTGGTCCTGGTGCACTCTCTGGACTCAATGCAGTGCATCCCCAGTGGTGCCAGTGCACTCTCTAGACTCACTGCAGTGCATCCCCACTGGTGCCAGTGCACTCTCTGGACTCACTGCACTGCATATCCAGTGCTGACAGTGCACTCTCTGGACTCCCTACAGTACATCCCCAGTGGTGCAAGTGCAGTCTCTGGACTCACTGCACTGCATCCCCAGTGGAGGCAGTGCAATCTCTGGACTCACTGTAGTGCATCCCCAGTGGTGCCAGTGCACTCTCTGGACTCACTGCACTGCATCACCAGTGGTGCCAGTGCAGTCTCTGGACTCACTGCACTCCATCCCCATTGGTGCTAGTGCACTCTCTGGAGTCACTGCAGTGCATCCCCAGTGGTGCCAGTGCACTCTCTGGACTCACTGCACTGCATCCCCACTGGTGCCAGTGCACTCTCTGGACTCACTGCACTGCATCCTCAGTGGTGCCAGTGCACTCTCTGGAGTCACTGCACTGCATCCCCAGTTGTGCCAGTGCAGTCTCTGGACTCACTGCACTGCATCCCCAGTGGTGCCAGTGCACTCTCTGCACTCACTGCACTGCATCCCCTGTGGTGCCAGTGCACTCTCTGCACTCACTGCACTGCATCCCCAGTGGTTCCAGTGCACTCTCTGGACTCACTGCAGTGCATCCCCAGTGGTGCCAGTGCAATCTCTGGACTCACTGCACTGCATCCCCAAGGTGCCAGTGCACTCTCTGGACTCACTGCAGTGCATCCCCAGTGGTGCCAGTGCACTCTCTGGACTCACTGCAGTGCATCCCCAGTGGTGCCAGTGCACTCTCTGGACTCACTGTACTGCATCCCCAGTGGTGCCAGTGCACTCTCTGGACTCACTGCACTGCATCCCCAGTGGTGCCAGTGCACTCTCTGGACTCACTGCAGTGCATCCCCAGTGGTGCCAGTACACTCTCTGGACTCACTGCAGTGCATCCCCAGTGGTGCCACTGCACTCTCTGGACTCACTGCACTGCATCCCCAGTGGTGCCAGTGCAGTCTCTGGACTCACTGCACTGCATCCCCAGTGCTGCCAGTGCAATCTCTGGACTCACTGCAGTGCATCCCTAGTGGTGCCAGTGCACTCTCTGGAGTCACTGCACTAAAACCCCAGTGGTGCCAGTGTACTCTCTGGACTCACTGCACTGCATCCCCAAGGTGCCAGTGCACTCTCTGGACTCAACTGCACTGCATCCCCAGTGGTGCCAGTGCACTGTATGGACTCACTGCAGTGCATCCCCAGTGGTGCCAATGCACTCTCTGGACTCACTGCAGTGCATCCCCAGTGGTGCCAGTGCACTCTCTGGACTCACTGCACTGCATCCTCAGTGGTGCCAGTGCACTCTCTGGAGTCACTGCACTGCATCCCCAGTGGTGCCAGTGCACTCTCTGGACTCACTGCACTGCATCCCCAGTGGTGCCAGTGCACTCTCTGCACTCACTGCACTGCATCCCCAGTGGTGCCAGTGCACTCTCTGGACTCACTGCAGTGCATCCCCAGTGGTGCCAGTGCACTCTCTGGACTCACTGCAGTGCATTCCCAGTGGTGCCAGTGCACTCTCTGGACTCACTGCAGTGCATCCCCAAGGTGCCAGTGCACTCTCTGGACTCACTGCAGTGCATCCCCAGTGTTGCCAGTGCACTCTCTGGAATCAGTGCAGTGCATCCCCTGTGGTGCCAGTGCACTCTCTGGACTCACTGCAGTGCATCCCCAGTGGTGCCAGTGCACTCTCTGGACTCACTGCACTGCATCCCCAGTGGTGCCTGTGCGTTCTCTGGACTCACTGCACTGCATTACCATTGGTGCCAGGGCACTCTCCGGACTCACTCCGGTGCATCCGCAGTGGTGCCAGTGAACTTTTCCGAGTCACTGCACTGCATCCCCATTAGTGCCAGTGCATTCTCTGGACTCACTGCAGTGCATCCCCAGTGGTGCCAGTGCACTCTCTAGACTCACTGCAGTGCATCCCCAGTAGTGCCAGTGCACTCTCTGGAGTCACTGCAGTGCATCCCCAGTGGTGCCAGTGCACTCTCTGTAGTCACTGCACTGCATCCCCAGTGTTGCCAGTGCACTCTCTAGACTCACTGCACTGCATCCCCAGTGGTGCCAGTGCACTCTCTGGACTCACTGCAGTGCATCCCCAGTGGTGCCAGTACACTCTCTGGACTCACTGCACTGCATCCCCAGTGGTGCCAGTGCACTCTCTAGACTCACTGCACTGCATCCCCAGTGGTGCCAGTGCACTCTATGGACTCACTGCAGTGCATCCCCAGTGGTGCCACTGCACTCTCTGGACTCACTGCAGTGCATCCCCAGTGGTGCTAGTGCACTCTCTGGACTCACTGCACTGCATCCCCAGTGGTGCCAGTGCACTCTCTGGACTCACTGCACTGCATCCCCATGGTGCCAGTGCACACTCTGGACTCACTGCAGTGCATCCCCAGTGGTGCCAGTGCACTCTCTGGACTCACTGCACTGCATTCCCAGTGGTGCCAGTGCACTCTCTGGACTCACTGCACTCCATCCCCAAGGTGCCAGTGCACTCTCTGGACTCACTGCAGTGCATCTCCAGTTGTGCTAGTGCACTCTCTGCACTCACTGCAGTGCATCCCCAGTGGTGCCAGTGCACTCTCTGGACTCACTGCACTGCATCCCCAGTGGTGCCAGTACACTCTCTAGAGTCACTGCACTGCATCCCCAGTGGTGCCAGTGCACTCTCTGGACTCACTGCAGTGCATCCCCAGTGGTGCCAGTGCACTCTCTGGACTCACTGCACTGCATCCCCTGTGGTGCCAGTGCACTCTCTGCACTCACTGCACTAAATCCCAAGTGCTGCCAGTGCACTCTCTGGACTCACTGCACTGCATCCCCAGTGGTGCCAGTGCAATCTCTGGACTCACTGCACTGCATCCCCAAGGTGCCAGTGCACTCTCTGGACTCACTGCAGTGCATCCCCAGTGGTGCCACTGCACTCTCTGGACTCACTGCAGTGCATCCCCAGTGGTGCCAGTGCACTCTCTGGACTCACTGTACTGCATCCCCAGTGGTGCCAGTGCACTCTCTGGACTCACTGCAGTGCATCCCCAGTGGTGCCAGTACACTCTCTGGATTCACTGCACTGCATCCCCAGTGGTGCCAGTGCACTCTCTGGACTCACTGCAGTGCATCCCCAGTGGTGCCAGTACACTCTCTGGACTCACTGTACTGCATCCCCAGTGGTGCCAGTGCACTCTCTGGACTCACTGCAGTGCATCCCCAGTGGTGCCAGTGCACTCTCTGTAGTCACTGCACTGCATCCCCAGTCGTGCCAGTGCACTCTCTAGACTCACTGCACTGCATCCCCAGTGGTGCCAGTGCACTCTCTGGACTCACTGCACTGCATCCCCAGTGGTGCCAGTACACTCTCTGGAGTCACTGCACTGCATCCCCAGTGGTGCCAGTGCACTCTCTAGACTCACTGCACTGCATCCCCAGTGGTGCCAGTGCACTCTATGGACTCACTACAGTGCATCCCCAGTGGTGCCAGTGCACTCTCTGGACTCACTGCACTGCATCCCCAGTGGTGCCAGTGCAGTCTCTGGATTCACTGCACTGCATCCCCATGGTGCCAGTGAACACTCTGGACTCACTGCAGTGCATCCCCAGTGGTGCCAGTGCACTCTCTGGACTCACTGCACTGCATCCACAGTGGTGCAAGTGGACTTTCTGGACTCACTGCACTGCATCACCAGTGGTGCCAGTGCACTCTCTGGACTCACTGCAGTGCATCCCCAGTGGTGCCAGTGCACTCTCTGGACTCACTGCACTCCATCCCAAAGGTGCCACTGCACTCTCTGGACTCACTGCACTGCATCCCCAAGGTGCCAGTGCACTCTCTGGACTCACTGCACTGCATCCCCAGTGGTGCCAGTGCACTCTCTGGACTCACTGCAGTGCATCCCCAGTGGTGCCAGTGCACTCTCTGGACTCACTGCACTGCATCCCCAGTGGTGCAAGTGCAGTCTCTGGACTCACTGCACTGCATCCCCAGTGGAGGCAGTGCAATCTCTGGACTCACTGCAGTGCATCCCCAGTGGTGCCAGTGCACTCTCTGGACTCACTGCACTGCATCCCCAGTGCTGCCAGTGCACTCTCTGGAAGCACTGCACTGCATCCCCAGTGGTCCTGGTGCACTCTCTGGACTCAATGCAGTGCATCCCCAGTGGTGCCAGTGCACTCTCTAGACTCACTGCAGTGCATCCCCACTGGTGCCAGTGCACTCTCTGGACTCACTGCACTGCATATCCAGTGCTGACAGTGCACTCTCTGGACTCCCTACAGTACATCCCCAGTGGTGCCAGCGCACTCTGTGGACTCACTGTACTGCATCCCCAGTGGTGCCAGTGCACTCTCTGGGCTCACTGCAGTGCATCCCCAGTGGTGCCAGTGCACTCTCTGGACTCACTGCACTGCATCCCCAGTGCTGCCAGTGCACTCTCTGGAAGCACTGCACTGCATCCCCAGTGGTCCTGGTGCACTCTCTGGACTCAATGCAGTGCATCCCCAGTGGTGCCAGTGCACTCTCTAGACTCACTGCAGTGCATCCCCACTGGTGCCAGTGCACTCTCTGGACTCACTGCACTGCATATCCAGTGCTGACAGTGCACTCTCTGGACTCCCTACAGTACATCCCCAGTGGTGCAAGTGCAGTCTCTGGACTCACTGCACTGCATCCCCAGTGGAGGCAGTGCAATCTCTGGACTCACTGCAGTGCATCCCCAGTGGTGCCAGTGCACTCTCTGGACTCACTGCACTGCATCACCAGTGGTGCCAGTGCAGTCTCTGGACTCACTGCACTCCATCCCCATTGGTGCTAGTGCACTCTCTGGAGTCACTGCAGTGCATCCCCAGTGGTGCCAGTGCACTCTCTGGACTCACTGCACTGCATCCCCACTGGTGCCAGTGCACTCTCTGGACTCACTGCACTGCATCCTCAGTGGTGCCAGTGCACTCTCTGGAGTCACTGCACTGCATCCCCAGTTGTGCCAGTGCAGTCTCTGGACTCACTGCACTGCATCCCCAGTGGTGCCAGTGCACTCTCTGCACTCACTGCACTGCATCCCCTGTGGTGCCAGTGCACTCTCTGCACTCACTGCACTGCATCCCCAGTGGTTCCAGTGCACTCTCTGGACTCACTGCAGTGCATCCCCAGTGGTGCCAGTGCAATCTCTGGACTCACTGCACTGCATCCCCAAGGTGCCAGTGCACTCTCTGGACTCACTGCAGTGCATCCCCAGTGGTGCCAGTGCACTCTCTGGACTCACTGCAGTGCATCCCCAGTGGTGCCAGTGCACTCTCTGGACTCACTGTACTGCATCCCCAGTGGTGCCAGTGCACTCTCTGGACTCACTGCACTGCATCCCCAGTGGTGCCAGTGCACTCTCTGGACTCACTGCAGTGCATCCCCAGTGGTGCCAGTACACTCTCTGGACTCACTGCAGTGCATCCCCAGTGGTGCCACTGCACTCTCTGGACTCACTGCACTGCATCCCCAGTGGTGCCAGTGCAGTCTCTGGACTCACTGCACTGCATCCCCAGTGCTGCCAGTGCAATCTCTGGACTCACTGCAGTGCATCCCTAGTGGTGCCAGTGCACTCTCTGGAGTCACTGCACTAAAACCCCAGTGGTGCCAGTGTACTCTCTGGACTCACTGCACTGCATCCCCAAGGTGCCAGTGCACTCTCTGGACTCAACTGCACTGCATCCCCAGTGGTGCCAGTGCACTGTATGGACTCACTGCAGTGCATCCCCAGTGGTGCCAATGCACTCTCTGGACTCACTGCAGTGCATCCCCAGTGGTGCCAGTGCACTCTCTGGACTCACTGCACTGCATCCTCAGTGGTGCCAGTGCACTCTCTGGAGTCACTGCACTGCATCCCCAGTGGTGCCAGTGCACTCTCTGGACTCACTGCACTGCATCCCCAGTGGTGCCAGTGCACTCTCTGCACTCACTGCACTGCATCCCCAGTGGTGCCAGTGCACTCTCTGGACTCACTGCAGTGCATCCCCAGTGGTGCCAGTGCACTCTCTGGACTCACTGCAGTGCATTCCCAGTGGTGCCAGTGCACTCTCTGGACTCACTGCAGTGCATCCCCAAGGTGCCAGTGCACTCTCTGGACTCACTGCAGTGCATCCCCAGTGTTGCCAGTGCACTCTCTGGAATCAGTGCAGTGCATCCCCTGTGGTGCCAGTGCACTCTCTGGACTCACTGCACTGCATCCCCAGTGGTGCCAGTGCACTCTCTGGACTCACTGCACTGCATCCCCAGTGGTGCCTGTGCGTTCTCTGGACTCACTGCACTGCATTACCATTGGTGCCAGGGCACTCTCCGGACTCACTCCGGTGCATCCGCAGTGGTGCCAGTGAACTTTTCCGAGTCACTGCACTGCATCCCCATTAGTGCCAGTGCATTCTCTGGACTCACTGCAGTGCATCCCCAGTGGTGCCAGTGCACTCTCTAGACTCACTGCAGTGCATCCCCAGTAGTGCCAGTGCACTCTCTGGAGTCACTGCAGTGCATCCCCAGTGGTGCCAGTGCACTCTCTGTAGTCACTGCACTGCATCCCCAGTGTTGCCAGTGCACTCTCTAGACTCACTGCACTGCATACCCAGTGGTGCCAGTGCACTCTCTGGACTCACTGCAGTGCATCCCCAGTGGTGCCAGTACACTCTCTGGACTCACTGCACTGCATCCCCAGTGGTGCCAGTGCACTCTCTAGACTCACTGCACTGCATCCCCAGTGGTGCCAGTGCACTCTATGGACTCACTGCAGTGCATCCCCAGTGGTGCCACTGCACTCTCTGGACTCACTGCAGTGCATCCCCAGTGGTGCTAGTGCACTCTCTGGACTCACTACACTAAAGCCCCAGTGGTGCCAGTGCACTCTCTGGACTCACTGCACTGCATCCCCAGTGGTGCCAGTGCACTCTCTGGACTCACTGCACTGCATCCCCATGGTGCCAGTGCACACTCTGGACTCACTGCAGTGCATCCCCAGTGGTGCCAGTGCACTCTCTGGACTCACTGCACTGCATTCCCAGTGGTGCCAGTGCACTCTCTGGACTCACTGCACTCCATCCCCAAGGTGCCAGTGCACTCTCTGGACTCACTGCAGTGCATCCCCAGTGGTGCCAGTGCACTCTCTGGACTCACTGCACTGCATCCCCAGTGGTGCCAGTGCACTCTCTGGACTCACTGCAGTGCATCCCCAGTGGTGCCAGTGCACTCTCTAGAGTCACTGCACTGCATCCCCAGTGGTGCCAGTGCACTCTATGGACTCACTGCAGTGCATCCCCAGTGGTGCCAGTGCACTCTCTGCACTCACTGCACTAAATCCCAAGTGCTGCCAGTGCACTCTCTGGACTCACTGCACTGCATCCCCAGTGGTGCCAGTGCAATCTCTGGACTCACTGCACTGCATCCCCAAGGTGCCAGTGCACTCTCTGGACTCACTGCAGTGCATCCCCAGTGGTGCCAGTGCACTCTCTGGAGTCACTGCAGTGCATCCCCACTGGTGCCAGTGCACTCTCTGGACTCACTGTACTGCATCCCCAGTGGTGCCAGTGCACTCTCTGGACTCACTGCAGTGCATCCCCAGTGGTGCCAGTGCACTCTCTGTAGTCACTGCACTGCATCCCCAGTCGTGCCAGTGCACTCTCTAGACTCACTGCACTGCATCCCCAGTGGTGCCAGTGCACTCTCTGGACTCACTGCACTGCATCCCCTGTGGTGCCAGTACACTCTCTGGAGTCACTGCACTGCATCCCCAGTGGTGCCAGTGCACTCTCTAGACTCACTGCACTGCATCCCCAGTGGTGCCAGTGCACTCTATGGACTCACTACAGTGCATCCCCAGTGGTGCCAGTGCACTCTCTGGACTCACTGCACTGCATCCCCAGTGGTGCCAGTGCAGTCTCTGGACTCACTGCACTGCATCCCCATGGTGCCAGTGAACACTCAGGACTCACTGCAGTGCATCCTCAGTGGTGCCAGTGCACTCTCTGGACTCACTGCACTGCATCCACAGTGGTGCAAGTGGACTTTCTGGACTCACTGCACTGCATCACCAGTGGTGCCAGTGCACTCTCTGGACTCACTGCAGTGCATCCCCAGTGGTGCCAGTGCACTCTCTGGACTCACTGCACTCCATCCCAAAGGTGCCAGTGCACTCTCTGGACTCACTGCACTGCATCCCCAAGGTGCCAGTGCACTCTCTGGACTCACTGCACTGCATCCCCAGTGGTGCCAGTGCACTCTCTGGACTCACTGCAGTGCATCCCCAGTGGTGTCAGTGCACTCTCTGGACTCACGGCACTGCATCCCCAAGGTGCCAGTGCACTCTCTGGAGTCACTGCACTGCATCCCCAGTGGTGCCAGTGCACTCTCTGGACTCACTGCAGTGCATCCCCAGTGGTGTCAGTGCACTCTCTGGACTCACGGCACTGCATCCCCAGTGGTGCCAGTGCACTCTCTGGACTCACTGCAGTGCATCCCTAGTGGTGCCAGTGCACTCTCTGGAGTCACTGCACTAAAACCCCAGTGGTGCCAGTGCACTCTCTGGACTCACTGCACTGCATCCCCAGTGGTGCCAGTGCACTCTCTGGACTCACTGCACTGCATCCCCAGTGGTGCCAGTGCACTCTCTGCACTCACTGCACTGCACCCCCAGTGGTGCCAGTGCACTCTCTGGACTCACTGCAGTGCATCCCCTGTGGTGCCAGTGCATTCTCTGGACTCACTACACTCCATCCCCAAGGTGCCAGTGCACTCTCTGGAGTCACTGCAGTGCATCCCCAGTGGTGCCAGTGCACTCTCTGGACTCACTGCACTGCATCCACAGTGGTGCCAGTGCACTCTCTGGACTCTCTGCACTGCATCCACAGTGGTGCCAGTGCACTCTCTGGACTCACTGCAGTGCATCCCCAGTGGTGCCAGTGCACTCTCTGGACTCACTGCAGTGCATCCCCAAGGTGCCAGTGCACTCTCTGGACTCACTGCACTGCATCCCCAGTGGTGCCAGTGCACTCTCTGGACTCACTGCACTGCATCCCCAGTGGTGCCAGTGCACTCTCTGGACTCACTGCAGTGCATCCCCAGTGGTGTCAGTGCACTCTCTGGACTCACTGCACTGCATCCCCAAGGTGCCAGTGCACTCTCTGGACTCACTGCAGTGCATCCCCAGTGTTGCCAGTGCACTCTCTGGAATCAGTGCAGTGCATCCCCTGTGGTGCCAGTGGACTCTCTGGACTCACTGCACTGCATCCCCAGTGGTGCCAGTGCACTCTCTGGACTCACTGCACTGCATCCCCAGTGGTGCCTGTGCGTTCTCTGGACTCACTGCACTGCATTACCATTGGTGCCAGGGCACTCTCCGGACTCACTCCCGTGCATCCGCAGTGGTGCCAGTGAACTTTTCCGAGTCACTGCACTGCATCCCCATTAGTGCCAGTGCATTCTCTGGACTCACTGCAGTGCATCCCCAGTGGTGCCAGTGCACTCTCTAGACTCACTGCAGTGCATCCCCAGTAGTGCCAGTGCACTCTCTGGAGTCACTGCAGTGCATCCCCAGTGGTGCCAGTGCACTCTCTGTAGTCACTGCACTGCATCCCCAGTGTTGCCAGTGCACTCTCTAGACTCACTGCACTGCATCCCCAGTGGTGCCAGTGCACTCTCTGGACTCACTGCACTGCATCCCCAGTGGTGCCAGTACACTCTCTGGACTCACTGCACTGCATCCCCAGTGGTGCCAGTGCACTCTCTAGACTCACTGCACTGCATCCCCAGTGGTGCCAGTGCACTCTCTGGACTCACTGCACTGCATCCCCAGTGGTGCCACTGCACTCTCTGGACTCACTGCAGTGCATCCCCAGTGGTGCTAGTGCACTCTCTGGACTCACTGCACTGCATCCCCAGTGGTGCCAGTGCACTCTCTGGAGTCACTGCACTGCATCCCCATGGTGCCAGTGCACACTCTGGACTCACTGCAGTGCATCCCCAGTGGTGCCAGTGCACTCTCTGGACTCACTGCACTGCATTCCCAGTGGTGCCAGTGCACTCTCTGGACTCACTGCACTCCATCCCCAAGGTGCCAGTGCACTCTCTGGACTCACTGCAGTGCATCTCCAGTTGTGCTAGTGCACTCTCTGGACTCAATGCAGTGCATCCCCAATGGTGCCAGTGCACTCTCTGGACTCACTGCACTGCATCCCCTGTGGTGCCAGTGCACTCTCTGCACTCACTGCACTAAATCCCAAGTGCTGCCAGTGCACTCTCTGGACTCACTGCACTGCATCCCCAGTGGTGCCAGTGCAATCTCTGGACTCACTGCACTGCATCCCCAAGGTGCCAGTGCACTCTCTGGACTCACTGCAGTGCATCCCCAGTGGTGCCAGTGCACTCTCTGGACTCACTGTACTGCATCCCCAGGGGTGCCAGTGCACTCTCTGGACTCACTGTACTGCATCCCCATTGGTGCCAGTGCACTCTCTGGACTCACTGTACTGCATCCCCAGTGGTGCCAGTGCACTCTCTGGACTCACTGCAGTGCATACCCAGTGGTGCCAGTGCACTCTCTGTAGTCACTGCACTGCATCCCCAGTCGTGCCAGTGCACTCTCTAGACTCACTGCACTGCATCCCCAGTGGTGCCAGTGCACTCTCTGGACTCACTGCACTGCATCCCCAGTGGTGCCAGTACACTCTCAGGAGTCACTGCACTGCATCCCCAGTGGTGCCAGTGCACTCTCTAGACTCACTGCACTGCATCCCCAGTGGTGCCAGTGCACTCTATGGACTCACTACAGTGCATCCCCAGTGGTGCCAGTGCACTCTCTGGACTCACTGCACTGCATCCCCAGTGGTGCCAGTGCAGTCTCTGGACTCACTGCACTGCATCCCCATGGTGCCAGTGAACACTCTGGACTCACTGCAGTGCATCCCCAGTGGTGCCAGTGCACTCTCTGGACTCACTGCACTGCATCACCAGTGGTGCCAGTGCACTCTCTGGACTCACTGCAGTGCATCCCCAGTGGTGCCAGTGCACTCTCTGGACTCACTGCACTCCATCCCAAAGGTGCCAGTGCACTCTCTGGACTCACTGCACTGCATCCCCAAGGTGCCAGTGCACTCTCTGGACTCACTGCACTGCATCCCCAGTGGTGCCAGTGCACTCTCTGGACTCACTGCAGTGCATCCCCAGTGGTGTCAGTGCACTCTCTGGACTCACGGCACTGCATCCCCAAGGTGCCAGTGCACTCTCTGGACTCAACTGCACTGCATCCCCAGTGGTGCCAGTGCACTGTATGGACTCACTGCACTGCATCCTCAGTGGTGCCAGTGCACTCTCTGGACTCACTGCACTGCATCCCCAGTGGTGCAAGTACAGTCTCTGGACTCACTGCACTGCATCCCCAGTGGAGCCAGTGCAATCTCTGGACTCACTGCAGTGCATCCCCAGTGGTGCCAGTGCACTCTCTGGACTCACTGCACTGCATCCCCAGTGGTGCCAGTGCACTCTCTGGAGGCACTGCACTGCATCCCCAGTGGTCCTGGTGCACTCTCTGGACTCAATGCAGTGCATCCCCAAGGTGCCAGTGCACTCTCTAGACTCACTGCAGTGCATCCCCACTGGTGCCAGTGCACTCTCTGGACTCACTGCACTGCATATCCAGTGCTGACAGTGCACTCTCTGGACTCCCTACAGTACATCCCCAGTGGTGCCAGCGCACTCTGTGGACTCACTGCAGTGCATCCCCAGTGGTGCCAGTGCACTCTCTGCACTCACTCCACTGCATCCCCAGTGGGGCCACTGCACTCTCTGGCGTCACTGCACTGCATCCCCAGTGGTGCCAGTGCACTCTCTGGACTCACTGCACTGCATCCCCAGTGGTGCCAGTGCACTATCTGGTCTCACTGCAGTGCATCCCCAGTGGTGCCAGTGCACTCTCTGAGTCACTGCACTGCAATACCAGTGGTGCCAGTGCACTCTCTGGACTCACTGCAGTGCATCCCCAGTGGTGCCACTGCACTCTCTGGACTCACTGCACTGCATCCCCAGTGGTGCCAGTGCAGTCTCTGGACTCACTGCACTGCATCCCCAGTGCTGCCAGTGCAATCTCTGGACTCACTGCAGTGCATCCCTAGTGGTGCCTGTGCAGTCTCTGGAGTCACTGCACTAAAACCCCAGTGGTGCCAGTGCACTCTCTGGACTCAACTGCACTGCATCCCCAGTGGTGCCAGTGCACTGTATGGACTCACTGCAGTGCATCCCCAGTGGTGCCAATGCACTCTCTGGACTCACTGCAGTGCATCCCCAGTGGTGCCAGTGCACTCTCCGGACTCACTGCACTGCATCCCCACTGGTGCCAGTGCACTCTCTGGACTCACTGCACTGCATCCTCAGTGGTGCCAGTGCACTCTCTGGAGTCACTGCACTGCATCCCCAGTGGTGCCAGTGCAGTCTCTGGACTCACTGCACTGCATCCCCAGAGGTGCCAGTACACTCTCTCGACTCACTGCATTGCATCCCCAGTGGTGCAAGTGGACTTTCTGGACTCACTGCACTGCATCCCCAGTGGTGCCAGTGCACTCTCTGGACTCACTGCAGTGCATCCCCAGTGGTGCCAGTGCACTCTCTAGACTCACTGCACTCCATCCGCAGTGGTGCCAGTGCACTCTCTGGACTCACTGCACTATATCCACAGTGGTGCCAGTGCACTCTCTGGACTCACTGCACTGCATCCCCAGTGGTGCCAGTGCACTCTCTGGACTCATTGCACTGCATCCCCAGCGGTGTCAGTGCACTCTCTGGACTCACGGCACTTCATCCCCAAGGTGCCAGTGCACTCTCTGGACTCAACTGCACTGCATCCCCAGTGGTACCAGTGCACTGTATGGACTCACTGCACTGCATATCCTATGCTGACAGTGCACTCTCTGGACTCACTGCAGTGCATCCCCAGTGGTGCCAGTGCACTCTCTGTAGTCACTGCACTGCATCCCCAGTCGTGCCAGTGCACTCTCTAGACTCACTGCACTGCATCCCCAGTGGTGCCAGTGCACTCTCTGGACTCACTGCACTGCATCCCCAGTGGTGCCAGTACACTCTCAGGAGTCACTGCACTGCATCCCCAGTGGTGCCAGTGCACTCTCTAGACTCACTGCACTGCATCCCCAGTGGTGCCAGTGCACTCTATGGACTCACTACAGTGCATCCCCAGTGGTGCCAGTGCACTCTCTGGACTCACTGCACTGCATCCCCAGTGGTGCCAGTGCAGTCTCTGGACTCACTGCACTGCATCCCCATGGTGCCAGTGAACACTCTGGACTCACTGCAGTGCATCCCCAGTGGTGCCAGTGCACTCTCTGGACTCACTGCACTGCATCACCAGTGGTGCCAGTGCACTCTCTGGACTCACTGCAGTGCATCCCCAGTGGTGCCAGTGCACTCTCTGGACTCACTGCACTCCATCCCCTGTGGTGCAGGTGCACTCTCTGGACTCACTGCACTGCATCCCCAAGGTGCCAGTGCACTCTCTGGACTCACTGCAGTGCATCCCCAGTGGTGCCAGTGCACTCTCTGGACTCACTGCAGTGCATCCCCAGTGGTGTCAGTGCACTCTCTGGACTCACGGCACTGCATCCCCAAGGTGCCAGTGCACTCTCTGGACTCAACTGCACTGCATCCCCAGTGGTGCCAGTGCACTGTATGGACTCACTGCACTGCATCCTCAGTGGTGCCAGTGCACTCTCTGGACTCACTGCACTGCATCCCCAGTGGTGCAAGTGCAGTCTCTGGACTCACTGCACTGCATCCCCAGTGGAGCCAGTGCAATCTCTGGACTCACTGCAGTGCATCCCCAGTGGTGCCAGTGCACTCTCTGGACTCACTGCACTGCATCCCCAGTGGTGCCAGTGCACTCTCTGGAGGCACTGCACTGCATCCCCAGTGGTCCTGGTGCACTCTCTGGACTCAATGCAGTGCATCCCCAAGGTGCCAGTGCACTCTCTAGACTCACTGCAGTGCATCCCCACTGGTGCCAGTGCACTCTCTGGACTCACTGCACTGCATATCCAGTGCTGACAGTGCACTCTCTGGACTCCCTACAGTACATCCCCAGTGGTGCCAGCGCACTCTGTGGACTCACTGCAGTGCATCCCCAGTGGTGCCAGTGCACTTTCTGCACTCACTCCACTGCATCCCCAGTGGGGCCACTGCACTCTCTGGACTCACTGCACTGCATCCCCAGTGGTGCCAGTGCACTCTCTGGACTCACTGCACTGCATCCCCAGTGGTGCCAGTGCACTATCTGGTCTCACTGCAGTGCATCCCCAGTGGTGCCAGTGCACTCTCTGAGTCACTGCACTGCAATACCAGTGGTGCCAGTGCACTCTCTGGACTCACTGCAGTGCATCCCCAGTGGTGCCACTGCACTCTCTGGACTCAATGCACTGCATCCCCAGTGGTGCCAGTGCAGTCTCTGGACTCACTGCACTGCATCCCCAGTGCTGCCAGTGCAATCTCTGGACTCACTGCAGTGCATCCCTAGTGGTGCCTGTGCAGTCTCTGGAGTCACTGCACTAAAACCCCAGTGGTGCCAGTGCACTCTCTGGACTCACTGCACTGCATCCCCAAGGTGCCAGTGCACTCTCTGGACTCACTGCTCTGCATCCCCAGTGGTGCCAGTGCACTCTCTGGACTCACTGCAGTGCATCCCCAGTGGTGCCAATGCACTCTCTGGACTCACTGCAGTGCATCCCCAGTGGTGCCAGTGCACTCTCCGGACTCACTGCACTGCATCCCCACTGGTGCCAGTGCACTCTCTGGACTCACTGCACTGCATCCTCAGTGGTGCCAGTGCACTCTCTGGAGTCACTGCACTGCATCCCCAGTGGTGCCAGTGCAGTCTCTGGACTCACTGCAGTGCATCCCCAGAGGTGCCAGTACACTCTCTCGACTCACTGCATTGCATCCCCAGTGGTGCAAGTGGACTTTCTGGACTCACTGCACTGCATCCCCAGTGGTGCCAGTGCACTCTCTGGACTCACTGCAGTGCATCCCCAGTGGTGCCAGTGCACTCTCTAGACTCACTGCACTCCATCCGCAGTGGTGCCAGTGCACTCTCTGGACTCACTGCACTGCATCCACAGTGGTGCCAGTGCACTCTCTGGACTCACTGCACTGCATCCCCAGTGGTGCCAGTGCACTCTCTGGACTCACTGCAGTGCATCCCCAGCGGTGTCAGTGCACTCTCTGGACTCACGGCACTGCATCCCCAAGGTGCCAGTGCACTCTCTGGACTCAACTGAACTGCATCCCCAGTGGTACCAGTGCACTGTATGGACTCACTGCACTCCATCCTCAGTGGTGCCAGTGCACTCTCTGGACTCACTGCACTGCATCCCCAGTGGTGCAAGTGCACTCTCTGGACTCACTGCAGTGCATCCCCAGTGGTGCCAGTGCACTCTCTGGAGTCACTGCACTGCATCCCCAGTGGTGCCAGTGCACTCTCTGGACTCACTGCACTGCATCCCCAGTGGTGCCAGTGCACTCTCTGGACTCACTGCACTGCATCCCCAGTGGTGCCAGTGCACTCTCTGGAGGCACTGCACTGCATCCCCAGTGGTGCTGGTGCACTCTCTGGACTCAATGCAGTGCATCCCCAGTGGTGCCAGTGCACTCTCTGGACTCACTGCAGTGCATCCCCACTGGTGCCAGTGCACTCTCTGGACTCACTGCACTGCATATCCAGTGCTGACAGTGCACTCTCTGGACTCCCTACAGTACATCCCCAGTGGTGCCAGCGCACTCTGTGGACTCACTGCACTGCATACCCAGTGGTGCCAGTGCACTCTCTGGACTCACTGCAGTGCATCCCCATTGGTGCCAGTGCACTCTCTGCACTCACTCCACTGCATCCCCAGTGGGGCCACTGCACTCTCTGGACTCACTGCACTGCATCACCAGTGGTGCCAGTGCAGTCTCTGGACTCACTGCACTCCATCCCCATTGGTGCTAGTGCACTCTCTGGAGTCACTGCACTGCACCCCAGTGGTGCCAGTGCACTCTCTGGACGCACTGCTCTGCATCCCCAGTGGTGCCAGTGCACTCTCTGGACTCACTGCAGTGCATCCCCAGTGGTGCCAGTGCACTCTCTGAGTCACTGCACTGCATTCCCAGTGGTGCCAGTGCACTCTCTGGACTCACTGCAGTGCATCCCCAGTGGTGCCACTGCACTCTCTGGACTCACTGCACTGCATCCCCAGTGGTGCCAGTGCAGTCTCTGGACTCACTGCACTGCATCCCCAGTGCTGCCAGTGCAATCTCTGGACTCACTGCAGTGCATCCCTAGTGGTGCCTGTGCAGTCTCTGGAGTCACTGCACAAAAAACCCAGTGGTGCCAGTGCACTCTCTGGACTCACTGCACTGCATCCCCAAGGTGCCAGTGCACTCTCTGGACTCACTCCACTGCATCCCCAGTGGGGCCACTGCACTCTCTGCACTCACTGCAGTGCATCCCCAGTGGTGCCAGTGCACTCTCTGGACTCACTGCACTGCATCCCCACTGGTGCCAGTGCACTCTCTGGACTCACTGCACTGCATCCTCAGTGGTGCCAGTGCACTCTCTGGAGTCACTGCAGTGCATCCCCAGTGGTGCCAGTGCACTCTCTGGACTCACTGCACTGCATCCCCAGTGGTGCCAGTGCACTCTCTGCACTCACTCCACTGCATCCCCAGTGGGGCCAGTGCACTCTCTGGACTCACTGCACTGCATCCCCAGTGGTGCCAGTGCACTCTCTGGACTCAGTGCAGTGCATCCCCAGTGGTGCCAGTGCACTCTCTGGACTCACTACACTCCATCCCCAAGGTGCCAGTGCACTCTCTGGACTTACTGCAGTGCATCCCCAGTGGTGCCAGTGCACTCTCTGGACTCACTGCACTGCATCCCCAAGGTGCCATTGCACACTCTGGACTCACTGCAGTGCATCCCCAGTGGTGGCAGTGCACTCTCTGGACTCACTGCACTGCATAAACAGTGGTGCCAGTGCACTCTCTGGACTCACTGCACTGCATCCACAGTGGTGCCAGTGCACTCTCTGGACTCACTGCACTGCATCCCCAGTAGTGCCAGTGCACTCTCTGGACTCACTGCAGTGCATATCCTATGCTGACAGTGCACTCTCTGGACTCCCTACAGTACATCCCTGTGGTGCCAGCGCACTCTGTGGACTCACTGCACTGCATCCCCAGTGGTGCCACTGCAGTCTCTGGACTCACTGCACTGCATCCCCAACGTGCCAGTGCACTCTCTGGACTCACTGCACTGCTCCAGCCGCGGCAGCCGCTCAAGCCGCACCAGCCGCGGCAGCCGCTCCATCCGCGGCAGCCGCTCCAGCCGCTCCAGCCGCGGCAGCCGCTCCAGCCGCTCCAACCGCGACAGCCGCTCCATCCGCGGCAGCCGCTCCAGCCGCTCCAGCCGCGGCAGCCGCTCCAACCGCGACAGCAGCTCCAGCCGCTACCGAGTGGAGCGGCTGCCACGGCTGGAGCGGCTGCCGCGGTTGGAGCGGCTGCCGCGTCTGGCGGGGCTGGAGCGGCTGCCGCGGTTGGAGCGTCTGCCGCGTCTGCCGCGGATGGAGCGGCGGCCGCGGCTGGAGCGGCTGCCGCGGATGGAGCGGCTGCCTCGGCTGGAGCGGCTGGAGCGGCTGCCGCGGTTGGAGCGGCTGCCGCGTCTGCCGCGGATGGAGCGGCTGCCGCGGCTGGAGCGACTGCCGCGGCTGGAGCGGCTGGAGCGGCTGGCGAGGCTGGAGGGGCTACCGCGGCTGGAGCGGCTGCCGCGACTGGAGCAGTGCAGTGAGTCCAGAGAGTGCAAACGCACCAGTGAGAATGGAGTGCAGTGAGTCCAGAGAGTGCACTGGCACCACTGGGGATGCACTGCAGTGAGTCCAGACAGTGCCCTGGCAACACTGGGGATGCACTGCAGTGAGTCCAGAGAGTGCACTGGCACCAGTGGGGATGCAGTGCAGTGAGTCCAGAGAGTGCACTGGCACCACTGGGGATGCAGTGCAGTGGGTCCAGAGAGTGCACTGGCACCATTGGAGATGCACTGCAGTGAGTGCAGAGACTGCACTTGTACCAATGGGGATGCACTGCAGTGAGTCCAGAGACTGCACTTGTACCAATGGGGATGCAGTGCAGTGAGTCCAGAGAGTGCACAGGCACCACTGGGGATGCACTTCAGTGAGTGCAGAGAGTGCACTGGCACCACTGGGGAGGCACTGCAGTGGGTCCAGAGAGTGCACTGGCACCACTGGGGATGCACTGCAGTGAGTGCAGAGACTGCACTGGCACCACTTGGGATGCAGTGCAGTGAGTGCAGAGAGTGCACTGGCACCACTGGTGATGCAGTGCAGTGATTCCAGAGAGTGCACTGGCACCACTGGGGATGCAGTGCAGTGAGTCCAGAGAGTGCACTGGCACCACTGGGGATGCAGTGCAGTGACTCCAGAGAGTGCACTGGCACCCCTGGGGATGCAGTCCAGTAACTCCAGAGAGAGCACTGGCACCACGGGGGATGCACTGCCGTGAGTCCAGATAGTGCACTGGCACCACTGGGGATGCAGTGCAGTGAGTCCAGAGAGTGCACTGGCACCACTGGGTCTTTAGTGTAGTGAGTCCAGAGAGTGCAGTGGCACCACTGGGGATGCAGTACAGTGAGTCCAGAGAGTGCACTGGCACCACGGGTGATGCAGTACAGTGAGTCCAGTGAGTGCACTGGCACCACTGGGAATGCACTGCAGTGAGTCCAGAGAGTGCACTGGCACCACTTGGGATGGAGTGCAGTGAGTCCAGAGAGTGCACTCGCACCACTGGGAATGCACTGCAGTGAGTCCAGAGAGTGCACTGGCACCACTGGGGATGCACTGCAGTGAGTCCAGAGAGTGCACTGGCACCACTGGGGATGCAGTGCAGTCAGTCCAGAGAGTGCACTGGCACCACTGGGGATGCACTGCAGTGAGTCCTGAGAATGCGCTGGCACCAATGGGGATGCAGTGCAGTGAGTCCAGAGAGTGCACTCGCACCACTGGGGATGCACTGCAGTGAGTCCAGAGAGTGCACTGGCACCACTGGGGATGCAGTGCAGTGAGTCCAGAGAGTGCACTGGCACCACTGGGGATGCAGTGCAGTGAGTCCAGAGAGTGCACTGGCAACACTGGGGATGCAGTCCAGTGAGTCCAGAGAGTGCACTGGCACCAGTGGTGATGCACTGCAGTGAGTCCAGAGAGTGCACTGGCACCACTTGCGATGCAGTGCAGTGAGTCCAGATAGTGCACTGGCACCACTGGGAATGCACTGCAGTGAGTCCAGAGAGTGCACTGGCACCACAGGGGATGCAGTGCAGTGAGTCCGGAGAGTGCTGTGGCACCACTGGGGATGTAGTACAGTGACGCCAGAGAGTGCACTGGCACCACTGGGGATGCAGTGCAGTGAGTCCAGAGAGTGCACTGGCACCACTGGGCATGCAGTGCAGTGACTCCAGAGAGTGCACTGGCACCACTGGAGATGCAGTCCAGTAACTCCAGAAAGTGCACTGCCACCACTGGGGATGCACTGCAGTGAGTCCAGATAGTGCACTGGCACCACTGGGTATGCAGTGCAGTGAGTCCAGAGAGTGCACTGGCACCACTGGGGATGCACTGCAGTGAGTCCAGAGAGTGCACTGGCACCACTGGGGATGCACTGCAGTGAGTCCAGATAGTGCACTCGCACCACTGGGGATGCAGTGCAGTGACTCCAGAGAGTGCACTGGCACCAGTGGGGATGTAGTGCAGTGAGTCCAGAGAGTGCACTGGCACCACTGGGGATGCAGTGCAGTGAGTCCAGAGAGTGCACTGGCACTACTGGGGATGCACTGCAGTGACACCAGAGAGTGCACTGGCACCACTGGGGATGCACTGCAGTGACTCCAGAGAGTACACTGGCACCACTGGGGATGCAGTGCAGTGAGTCCAGAGAGTGCACTGGCACCACAAGGGATGCAGTGCAGTGACTCCAGAGAGTGCACTGGCACCTTGGGGATGCAGTGCAGTGAGTCCAGAGAGTGCAATGGCACCTTGGGGATGCAGTGCAGTGAGTCCAGAGAGTGCCCTGGCACCACTGGAGATGCACTGCAGTGAGTCCAGAGAGTGCACTGGCACCACTGGGGATGCAGTGCAGTGAATCCAGAGAGTGCACTGGCACCTTGGGGATGCACTGCAGTGTGTCCAGAGAGTGCACTGGCACCACTGGGGATGCAGTGCAGTGAGTCCAGAGAGTGCACTCGCACCACTGGGGATGCACTGCAGTGAGTCCAGAGAGAGCACTGGCACCACTGGGGATGCAGTGCAGTGAGTCCAGAGAGTGCACTGGCACCACTGGGGATGCAGTGCAGTGAGTCCAGAGAGTGCAGTGGCACCACTGGGGATGCAGTGCAGTGACTCCAGAGAGTGCACTGGCACCACTGGGGATGCACTGCAGTGACTCCAGAGAGTGCACTGGCACCACTGGGGATGCACTGCAGTGAGTCCAGAGAGGGCACTGGCACCACTGGGGATGCAGTCCAGTAACTCCAGAGAGTGCACTGGCACCATTGGGGATGCACTGCAGTGAGTCCAGATAGTGCACTGGCACCACTGGGGATGCAGTGCAGTGAGTCCAGAGAGTGCACTGGCACCACTGGGGATGCACTGCAGTGAGTCCAGAGAGTGCACTGGCACCACTGGGGATGCCATGCAGTGAGTCCAGAGAGTGCAGTGGCCCCACTGGGGATGCAGTGCAGTGACTCCAGAGAGTGCACTGGCACCACTGGGGATGCAGTGCAGTGAATCCAGAGAGTGCACTGGCACCACTGGGGATGCAGTGCAGCGAGTCCAGAGAGTGCACTGGCACTACTGGGGATGCACTGCAGTGACTCCAGAGAGTGCACTGGCAGCTTGGGGTTGCAGTGCAGTGAGTCCAGAGAGTGCACTGGCAGCTTGGGGTTGCAGTGCAGTGAGTCCAGAGAGTGCACTGGCACCACTGGAGATGCAGTGCAGTGAGTCCAGAGAGTGCACTGGCACCCTGTGGATGCAGTGCAGTGAGTCCAGAGAGTGCACTGGCACCACTGGGGATGCAGTGCAGTGACTCCAGAGAGTGCACTGGCACCACTGGGGATGCACTGCAGTGAGTCCAGAGAGTGCACTGGCACCACTGGGGATGCAGTCCAGTAACTCCAGAGAGTGCACTGGCACCACTGGGGATGCACTGCAGTGAGTCCAGAGAGTGCACTGGCACCACTGGGGATGCAGTGCAGTGACTCCAGAGAGTGCACTGGCACCACTGGGGATGTAGTGCAGTGAATCCTGAGAGTGCACTGGCACCACTGGGGATGCTGTGCAGTGAGTCCAGAGAGTGCACTGGCACCACTGGGGATGCAGTGCAGTGAGTCCAGAGAGTGCACTGGCACCACTGGGGATGCAGTGCAGTGAGTCTAGAGAGTGCACTGGCACCACTTGAGATTTAGTGCAGTGAGTGCAGAGAGTGCACTGGCACCACTGGGGATGCAGTGCAGTGAGTCCAGAGAGTGCACTGGCACCTTGGGGATTCAGTGCAGTGAGTCCAGAGAGTGCACTGGCAGCTTGGGGTTGCAGTGCAGTGAGTCCAGAGAGTGCACTGGCACCACTGTGGATGCAGTGCAGTGAGTCCAGAGAGTGCACTGGCACCACTTGGGTTTTAGTGCAGTGAGTGCAGATAGTGCACTGGCACCACTGGGGATGCAGTGCAGTGAGTCCAGAGAGTGCACTGGCACCTTGGGGATGCAGTGCAGTGAGTGCACAGAGTGCAGTGGCACTACTGGGTATGCACTGAAGTCAGTCCAGAGAGCGCACTGGCACCACTGGTGATGCAGTACAGTGAGTCCAGTGAGTGCACTGGCACCACTGGGAATGCAGTGCAGTGAGTCGAGAGATTGCACTGGCACCTTGGGGATGCAGTGCAGTGAGTCCAGAGAGTGCACTGGCACCACTGGGGATGCAGTGCAGTGAGTCCAGAGAGTGCACTGGCACCACTGGGAATGCAGTGCAGTGACTCCAGAGAGTGCACTGGCTCCACTGGGGATGCAGTGCTGTGAGTCCAGAGAGTGCACTGGAACCACATGGGATACACTGCAGTGACTCCAGAGAGTGCACTGGCACCACTGGGGATGCAGTGCAGTGAGTCCAGTGAGTGCACTGGCACCACTGGGAATGCACTGCAGTGAGTCCAGAGAATGCAATGGCAACAATGGGTATGCACTGCAGTGAGGCCAGAGAATGCACTGGCACCACTGGTGATGCAGTGCAGTGACTCCAGAGAGTGCACTGGCACCACAGGAGATCTCACTGCAGTGCATCCCCAGTGGTGCTGGTGCACTCTATGGACTCACTGCACTGCATCCCCAGTGTTCCCAGTGCACTCTCTGGAATCACTGCAGTGCATCCCCTGTGGTGCCAGTGCACTCTCTGAACTCATTGCACTGCATCCCCAGTGGTGCCAGTGCACTCTCTGGACTCACTGCACTGCATCCCCAGTGGTGCCAGGGCACTCTCCGGACTCAGTGCCGTGCATCCGCAGTTGTGCCAGTGCACTTTTTCGAGTCACTGCCCTGCATCCCCATTAGTGCCAGTGCACTCTCTGCAGGCACTGCACTGCATCCCCAGTGGTGCTCGTGCACTCTCTGGACTCAATGCAGTGCATCCCCAGTGGTGCCAGTGCACTCTCTGGACTCACTGCACTGCATCCCCAGAGGTGCCAGTGCAATCTCTGGACTCAATGCAGTGCATCCCCAGTGGTGCCAGTGCACTCTCTGGACTCACTGCACTGCATCCCCAGTGGTGCCAGTGCACTCTCTGGAATCATTGCACTGCATCCCCAGTGGTGCCATTGCACTCTCTGGAGGCACTGCACTGCATCCCCAGTGGTGCTGGTGCACTCTCTGCACTCAATGCAGTGTATCCCCAGTGGTGCCAGTGCACTCTCTAGACTCACTGCAGTGCATCCCCAGGGGTGCCAGTGCACTCTCTGGACTCACTGCACTGCATATCCAGTGCTGACAGTGCACTCTCTAGACTCCCTACAGTACATCCCCAGTGGTGCCAGCGCACTCTGTGGACTCACTACACTGCATCCCCAGTGGTGCCAGTGCACTCTCTGGACTCACTGCAGTGCATCCCCTGTTGTGCCAGTGCACTCTCTGCACTCACTCCACTGCATCCCCGGTGGGGCCACTGCACTCTCTGGACTCACTGCACTGCATCTCCAGTGGTGCCAGTGCAGTCTCTGGACTCACTGCACTCCATCCCCATTGGTGCTAGTGCACTCTGTGGAGTCACTGCAGTGCATCCCCAGTGGTGCCAGTGCACTCTCTGGAGTCACTGCACTGCATCCCCAGTGGTGCGAGTGCACTCTCTGGACTCACTGCACTGCATCCCCAGTGGTGCCAGTGCACTCTCTGAGTCACTGTACTGCATTCCCAGTGGTGCCAGTGCACTCTCTGGACTCACTGCAGTGCATCCCCAGTGGTGCCACTGCACTCTCTGGACTCACTGCACTGCATCCCCAGTGGTGCCAGTGCACTCTCTGGACTCACTGCAGTGCATCCCCTGTTGTGCCAGTGCACTCTCTGCACTCACTCCACTGCATCCCCGGTGGTGCCACTGCACTCTCTGGACTCACTGCACTGCATCTCCAGTGGTGCCAGTGCAGTCTCTGGACTCACTGCACTCCATCCCCATTGGTGCTAGTGCACTCTGTGGTGTCACTGCAGTGCATCCCCAGTGGTGCCAGTGCACTCTCTGGACTCACTGCACTGCATCCCCAGTGGTGCGAGTGCACTCTCTGGACTCACTGCACTGCATCCCCAGTGGTGCCAGTGCACTCTCTGAGTCACTGTACTGCATTCCCAGTGGTGCCAGTGCACTCTCTGGACTCACTGCAGTGCATCCCCAGTGGTGCCACTGCACTCTCTGGACTCACTGCACTGCATCCCCAGTGGTGCCAGTGCACTCTCTGGACTCACTGCACTGCATCCCCAGTGCTGCCAGTGCAATCTCTGGACCCACTGCAGTGCATCCCTAGTGGTGCCAGTGCACTCTCTGGAGTCACTGCACTAAAACCCCAGTGGTGCCAGTGTACTCTCTGGACTCACTGCACTGCATCCCCAAGGTGCCAGTGCACTCTCGGGACTCAACTGCACTGCATCCCCAGTGGTGCCAGTGCACTCTCTGGACTCACTGCAGTGCATCCCCAGTGGTGCCAATGCACTCTCTGGACTCACTGCAGTGCATCCCCAGTGGTGCCAGTGCACTCTCTGGACTCACTGCACTGCATCCTCAGTGGTGCCAGTGCACTCTCTGGAGTCACTGCACTGCATCCCCAGTGGTGCCAGTGCACTCTCTGGACTCACTGCACTGCATCCCCAGTGGTGCCAGTGCACTCTCTGCACTCACTGCAGTGCATCCCCAGTGGTGCCAGTGCATTCTCTGGACTCACTACACTCCATCCCCAAGGTGCCAGTGCACTCTCTGGAGTCACTGCAGTGCAACCCCAGTGGTGCCAGTGCACTCTCTGGACTCACTGCAGTACATCCCCAGTGGTGCGAGTGCACTCTCTGGACTCACTGCAGTGCATCCCCTGTTGTGCCAGTGCACTCTCTGGACTCACTCCACTGCATCCCCAAGGTGCCAGTGCACACTCTGGACTCACTGCACTGCATCCCCAGTGGTGCCAGTGCACTCTCTGGACTCACTGCACTGCATCCACAGTGGTGCCAGTGCACTCTCTGGACTCACTGCACTGCATCCCCAGTGGTGCCAGTGCACTCTCTGGACTCACTGCACTGCATCCCCAGTGGTGCCAGTGCACTCTCTGCACTCACTGCACTAAAACCCAAGTGGTGCCAGTGCACTCTCTGGACTCACTGCACTGCATCCCCAAGGTGCCAGTGCACTCTCTGGACTCACTGCAGTGCATCCCCAGTGGTGCCAGTGCACTCTCTGGACTCACTGTACTGTATCCCCAGTGGTGCCAGTGCACTTTCTGGACTCACTGCAGTGCATCCCCAGTGTTGCCAGTGCACTCTCTGGAATCAGTGCAGTGCATCCCCTGTGGTGCCAGTGCACTCTCTGGACTCACTGCACTGCATCCCCAGTGGTGCCAGTGCACTCTCTGGACTCACTGCACTGCATCCCCAGTGGTGCCTGTGCGTTCTCTGGACTCACTGCACTGCATCCCCAGTGGTGCCAGTGCACTCTCTAGACTCACTGCAGTGCATCCCCAGTAGTGCCAGTGCACTCTCTGGAGTCACTGCAGTGCATCCCCAGTGGTGCCAGTACACTCTCTGGACTCACTGCACTGCATCCCCAGTGGTGCCAGTGCACTCTCTGGACTCAATGCACTGCATCTCCAGTGGTGCCAGTGCACTCTCTGGAGGCACTGCACTGCATCCCCAGTGGTGCTGGTGCACTCTCTGGACTCAATGCAGTGCATCCCCAGTGGTGCCAGTGCACTCTCTGGACTCACTGCAGTGCATCCCCACTGGTGCCAGTGCACTCTCTGGACTCACTGCACTGCATATCCAGTGATGACAGTGCACTCTCTGGACTCCCTACAGTACATCCCCAGTGGTGCCAGCGCACTCTGTGGACTCACTGCACTGCATCCCCAGTGGTGCCAGTGCACTCTCTGGACTCACTGCAGTGCATCCCCATTGGTGCCAGTGCACTCTCTGCACTCACTCCACTGCATCCCCAGTGGGGCCACTGCACTCTCTGGACTCACTGCACTGCACCCCCAGTGGTGCGAGTGCAATCTCTGGACTCACTGTTGTGCATCCCTAGTGGTGCCTGTGCAGTCTCTGGAGTCGCTGCAATAAAACCCCAGTGGTGCCAGTGCACTCTCTGGACAAACTGCACTGCATCCCCAAGGTGCCAGTGCACTCTCTGGACTCAACTGCACTGCATCCCCAGTGGTGCCAGTGCACTCTCTGGACTCACTGCAGTGCATCCCCAGTGGTTCCAATGCACTCTCTGGACTCACTGCAGTGCATCCCCAGTGGTGCCAGTGCACTCTCTGGAGTCACTGCAGTGCATCCCCAGTGGTGCCAGTGCACTCTCTGGACTCACTGCACTGCATCCCCAGTGGTGCCAGTGCACTCTCTGCACTCACTGCACTGCATCCCCTGTGGTGCCAGTGCACTCTCTGCACTCACTGCACTGCATCCCCAGTGGTGCCAGTGCACTCTCTGGACTCAGTGCAGTGCATCACCAGTGGTGCCAGTGCACTCTCTGGACTCACTGCACTCCATACCCAAGGTGCCAGTGCACTCTCTGGACTTACTGCAGTGCATCCCCAGTGGTGCCAGTGCACTCTCTGGACTCACTGCACTGCATCCCCAGTGGTGCCAGTGCACTCTCTGGACTCACTGCACTGCATCCCCAAGGTGCCAGTGCACACTCTGGACTCACTGCAGTGCATCCCCAGTGGTGGCAGTGCACTCTCTGGACTTACTGCACTGCATAAACAGTGGTGCCAGTGCACTCTCTGGACTCACTGCACTGCATCCACAGTGGTGCCAGTGCACTCTCTGGACTCACTGCACTGCATCCCCAGTAGTGCCAGTGCACTCTCTGGACTCACTGCACTGCATCCCCAAGGTGCCAGTGCACTCTCTGGACTCACTACACTAAAGCACCAGTGGTGCCAGTGCACTCTCTGGACTCACTGCACTGCATCCCCAAGGTGCCAGTGCACTCTCTGGACTCACTACACTAAAGCACCAGTGGTGCCTGTGCACTCTCTGGACTCACTGCACTGCATCCCCAGTGGTGCTGGTGCACTCTCCGGACTCAATGCAGTGCATCCCCAGTGGTGCCATGGCACTCTCTGGACTCACTGCAGTGCATCCCCAGTGGTGCCAGTGCACTCTCTGGACTCACTGCAGTGCATTCCCAGTGGTGCCAGTGCACTCTCTGGACTCACTGCAGTGCATCCCCAAGGTGCCAGTGCACTCTCTGGACTCACTGCACTGCATCCCCAGTGGTGCCAGTGCACTCTCTGGACTCACTGCACTGCATCCCCAGTGGTGCCAGTGCACTCTCTGCACTCACTGCACTAAAACCCAAGTGGTGCCAGTGCACTCTCTGGACTCACTGCACTGCATCCCCAAGGTGCCAGTGCACTCTCTGGACTCACTGCACTGCATCCCCAAGGTGCCAGTGCACTCTCTGGACTCATTGCAGTGCATCCCCAGTGGTGCCAGTGCACTCTCTGGACTCACTGCAGTGCATCCCCAGTGGTGCCAGTGCACTCTCTGGACTCACTGTACTGTATCCCCAGTGGTGCCAGTGCACTTTCTGGACTCACTGCACTGCATCCCCAGTGTTGCCAGTGCACTCTCTGGAATCAGTGCAGTGCATCACCTGTGGTGCCAGTGCACTCTCTGGACTCACTGCACTGCATCCCCAGTGGTGCCAGTGCACTCTCTGGACTCACTGCACTGCATGCCCAGTGGTGCCTGTGCGTTCTCTGGACTCACTGCACTGCATCCCCAGTGGTGCCAGTGCACTCTCTAGACTCACTGCAGTGCATCCCCAGTAGTGCCAGTGCACTCTCTGGAGTCACTGCAGTGCATCCCCAGTGGTGCCAGTCCACTCTCTGGACTCACTGCACTGCATCCCCAGTGGTGCCAGTGCACTATCTAGACTCACTGCACTGCATCCCCAGTGGTGCCAGTGCACTCTATGGACTCACTGCAGTGCATCCCCAGTGGTGCCAGTGCACTCTCTGGACTCACTGCAGTGCATCCCCAGTGGTGCTAGTGCACTCTCTGGACTCACTACACTAAAGCCCCAGTGGTGCCAGTGCACTCTCTGGACTCACTGCACTGCATCCCCAGTGGTGCCAGTGCACTCTCTGGACTCACTGCACTGCATCCCCATGGTGCCAGTGCACTCTCTGGACTCACTGCACTCCATCCCCAAGGTGCCAGTGCACTCTCTGGACTCACTGCAGTGCATCTCCAGTTGTGCTAGTGCACTCTCAGGACTCACTGCACTGCATCCCCAGTGGTGCCAGTGCACTCTCTGGACTCACTGCAGTGCATACCCAGTGGTGCCAGTGCACTCTCTGGACTCACTGCCGTGCATCCCCAGTGGTGCCAGTGCACTCTCTGGACTCACTGCACTGCATCCCCTGTGGTGCCAGTGCACTCTCTGCACTCACTGCACTAAATTCCAAGTGCTGCCAGTGCACTCTCTGGACTCACTGCACTGCATCCCCAGTGGTGCCAGTGCAATCTCTGGACTCACTGCACTGCATCCCCAAGGTGCCAGTGCACTCTCTGGACTCACTGCAGTGCATCCCCAGTGGTGCCAGTGCACTCTCTGGACTCACTGCAGTGCATCCCCAGTGGTGCCAGTGCACTCTCTGGACTCACTGTTCTGCATCCCCAGTGGTGCCAGTGCACTCTCTGGACTCACTGCAGTGCATCCTCAGTGGTGCCAGTGCACTCTCTGGACTCACTGCAGTGCATCCCCAGTGGTGCCAGTACACTCTCTGGATTCACTGCACTGCATCCCCAGTGGTGCCAGTGCACTCTCTGGACTCACTGCAGTGCATCACCAGTGGTGCCAGTGCACTCTCTGGACTCACTGTACTGCATCCCCAGTGGTGCCAGTGCACTCTCTGGACTCACTGCAGTGCATCCGCAGTGGTGCCAGTGCACTCTCTGTAGTCACTGCACTGCATCCCCAGTCGTGCCAGTGCACTCTCTAGACTCACTGCACTGCATCCCCAGTGGTGCCAGTGCACTCTCTGGACTCACTGCACTGCATCCCCAGTGGTGCCAGTACACTCTCTGGAGTCACTGCACTGCATACCCAGTGGTGCCAGTGCACTCTCTAGACTCACTGCACTGCATCCCCAGTGGTGCCAGTGCACTCTATGGACTCACTACAGTGCATCCCCAGTGGTGCCAGTGCACTCTCTGGACTCACTGCACTGCATCCCCAGTGGTGCCAGTGCAGTCTCTGGACTCACTGCACTGCATCCCCATGGTGCCAGTGAACACTCTGGACTCACTGCAGTGCATCCCCAGTGGTGCCAGTGCACTCTCTGGACTCACTGCACTGCATCCACAGTGGTGCAAGTGGACTTTCTGGACTCACTGCACTGCATCACCAGTGGTGCCAGTGCACTCTCTGGACTCACTGCAGTGCATCCCCAGTGGTGCCAGTGCACTCTCTGGACTCACTGCACTCCATCCCAAAGGTGCCAGTGCACTCTCTGGACTCACTGCACTGCATCCCCAAGGTGCCAGTGCACTCTCTGGACTCACTGCACTGCATCCCCAGTGGTGCCAGTGCACTCTCTGGACTCACTGCAGTGCATCCCCTGTGGTGTCAGTGCACTCTCTGGACTCACTGCACTGCATCCCCAAGGTGCCAGTGCAGTCTCTGGACTCAACTGCACTGCATCCCCAGTGGTGCCAGTGCACTGTATGGACTCACTGCACTGCATCCTCAGTGGTGCCAGTGCACTCTCTGGACTCACTGCACTGCATCCCCAGTGGTGCCAGTGCACTCTCTGGACTCACTGCACTGCATCCCCAGTGGAGCCAGTGCACTCTCTGGACTCACTGCAGTGCATCCCCAGTGGTGCCAGTGCACTCTCTGGACTCACTGCACTGCATCCCCAGTGGTGCCAGTGCACTCTCTGGACTCACTGCACTGCATCCCCAGTGGTGCCAGTGCACTCTCTGGACTCACTGCACTGCATCCCCAGTGGTGCCAGTGCACTCTCTGGAGGCACTGCACTGCATCCCCAGTGGTCCTGGTGCACTCTCTGGACTCAATGCAGTGCATCCCCAGTGGTGCCAGTGCACTCTCTAGACTCACTGCAGTGCATCCCCACTGGTGCCAGTGCACTCTCTGGACTCACTGCACTGCATATCCAGTGCTGACTGTGCACTCTCTGGACTCCCTACAGTACATCCCCAGTGGTGCCAGCGCACTCTGTGGACTCACTGTACTGCATCCCCAGTGGTGCCAGTGCACTCTCTGGGCTCACTGCAGTGCATCCCCAGTGGTGCCAGTGCACTCTCTGCACTCACTCCACTGCATCCCCAGTGGGGCCACTGCACTCTCTGGACTCACTGCACTGCATCCCCAGTGGTGCCAGTGCAGTCTCTGGACTCACTGCACTCCATCCGCATTGGTGCTAGTGCACTCTCTGGAGTCACTGCAGTGCATCCCCAGTGGTGCCAGTGCACTCCCTGGACTCACTGCACTGCATCCCCAGTGGTGCCAGTGCACTATCTGGTCTCACTGAAGTGCATCCCCAGTGGTGCCAGTGCACTCTCTGAGTCACTGCACTGCAATCCCCAGTGGTGCCAGTGCACTCTCTGGACTCACTGCAGTGCATCCCCAGTGGTGCCACTGCACTCTCTGGACTCAATGCACTGCATCCACAGTGGTGCCAGTGCACTCTCTGGACTCACTGCACTGCATCCCCAGTAGTGCCAGTGCACTCTCTGGACTCACTGCACTGCATCCCCAGTAGTGCCAGTGCACTCTCTGGACTCACTACACTAAAGCACCAGTGGTGCCAGTGCACTCTCTGGACTCACTGCACTGCATCCCAAGTAGTGCCAGTGCACTCTCTGGACTCACTGCAGTGCATCCCCAGTGGTGCCAGTGCACTCTCTGGACTCACTGCAGTGCATCCCCAGTGGTGCCAGTGCACTCACTGGACTCACTGCAGTGCATCCCCAGTGGTGCCAGAGCACTCTCTGGACTCACTGCACTGCATCCCCAGTGGTGCCAGTGCACTCTCTGGAGTCACTGCACTGCATCCCCAGTGGTGCCAGTGCACTCTCTGGACTCACTGCACTGCATCAACAGTGGTGCCAGTGCACTCTCTGGACTCACTGCACTGCATCCCCAGTGGTGCCAGTGCACTCTCTGGATTCACTGCACTGCATCCCCAGTGGTGCCAGTGCAGTCTCTGGACTCAATGCACTCCATCCCCAGTGGTGCCAGTGCACTCTCTGGAGGCACTGCACTGCATCCCCAGTGGTGCTGGTGCACTCTCTGGACTCAATGCAGTGCATACCCAGTGGTGCCAGTGCACTCTCTGGACTCACTGCAGTGCATCCCCACTGGTGCCAGTGCACTCTCTGGACTCACTGCACTGCATATCCAGTGATGACAGTGCACTCTCTGGACTCCCTACAGTACATCCCCAGTGGTGCCAGCGCACTCTGTGGACTCACTGCACTGCATCCCCAGTGGTGCCAGTGCACTCTCTGGACTCACTGCAGTGCATCCCCATTGGTGCCAGTGCACTCTCTGCACTCACTCCACTGCATCCCCAGTGGGTCCACTGCACTCTCTGGACTCACTGCACTGCATCACCAGTGGTGCCAGTGCAGTCTCTGGACTCACTGCACTCCATCCCCATTGGTGCTAGTGCACTCTCTGGAGTCACTGCACTGCATCCCCAGTGGTGCCAGTGCACTCTCTGGACTCACTGCACTGCATCCCCAGTGGTGCCAGTGCACTCTCTGGACTCACTGCAGTGCATCCCCAGTGGTGTCAGTGCACTCTCTGAGTCACTGCACTGCATTCCCAGTGGTGCCAGTGCACTCTCTGGACTCACTGCAGTGCATCCCCAGTGGTGCCACTGCACTCTCTGGACTCACTGCACTGCATCCCCAGTGGTGCCAGTGCAGTCTCTGGACTCACTGCACTGCATCCCCAGTGCTGCCAGTGCAATCTCTGGACTCACTGCAGTGCATCCCTAGTGGTGCCTGTGCAGTCTCTGGAGTCACTGCACAAAAACCCCAGTGGTGCCAGTGCACTCTCTGGACTCACTGCACTGCATCCCCAAGGTGCCAGTGCACTCTCTGGACTCACTCCACTGCATCCCCAGTGCCAGTGGGACTCACTGCACTCTCTGCACTCACTGCAGTGCATCCCCAGTGGTGCCAGTGCACTCTCTGGACTCACTGCACTGCATCCCCACTGGTGCCAGTGCACTCTCTGGACTCACTGCACTGCATCCTCAGTGGTGCCAGTGCACTCTCTGGAGTCACTGCAGTGCATCCCCAGTGGTGCCAGTGCACTCTCTGGACTCACTGCACTGCATCCCCAGTGGTGCCAGTGCACTCTCTGCACTCACTCCACTGCATCCCCAGTGGGGCCAGTGCACTCTCTGGACTCACTGCACTGCATCCCCAGTGGTGCCAGTGCACTCTCTGGACTCAGTGCAGTGCATCCCCAGTGGTGCCAGTGCACTCTCTGGACTCACTACACTCCATCCCCAAGGTGCCAGTGCACTCTCTGGACTTACTGCAGTGCATCCCCAGTGGTGCCAGTGCACTCTCTGGACTCACTGCACTGCATCCCCAAGGTGCCATTGCACACTCTGGACTCACTGCAGTGCATCCCCAGTGGTGGCAGTGCACTCTCTGGACTCACTGCACTGCATAAACAGTGGTGCCAGTGCACTCTCTGGACTCACTGCAGTGCATCCACAGTGGTGCCAGTGCACTCCCTGGACTCACTGCACTGCATCCCCAGTGGTGCCAGTGCACTATCTGGTCTCACTGAAGTGCATCCCCAGTGGTGCCAGTGCACTCTCTGAGTCACTGCACTGCAATTCCAGTGGTGCCAGTGCACTCTCTGGACTCACTGCAGTGCATCCCCAGTGGTGCCACTGCACTCTCTGGACTCAATGCACTGCATCCCCAGTGGTGCCAGTGCAGTCTCTGGACTCACTGCACTGCATCCCCAGTGGTGCCACTGCACTCTCTGGACTCAATGCACTGCATCCCCAGTGGTGCCAGTGCAGTCCCTGCACTCAATGCACTGCATCCCCAGTGGTTCCAGTACACTCTCTGGACTCACTGCAGTGCATCCCCAGTGGTGCCAGTGCAATCTCTGGACTCACTGCACTGCATCCCCAAGGTGCCAGTGCACTCTCTGGACTCACTGCAGTGCATCCCCAGTGGTGCCAATGCACTCTCTGGACTCACTGCACTGCATCCCCAGTGGTGCCAGTGCACTCTCTGCACTCACTGTACTGCATCCCCAGTGGTGCCAGTGCACTCTCTGGACTCACTGCAGTGCATCCCCAGTGGTGCCAGTGCACTCTCTGGACTCACTGCAGTGCATCCCCAGTGGTGCCAGTGCACTCTCTGGACTCACTGTAACGCATCCCCAGTGGTGCCAGTGCACTCTCTGGACTCACTGCAGTGCATCCCCAGTGGTGCCAGTGCACTCTGTGGACTCACTGCACTGCATCCCCAGTCGTGCCAGTGCACTCTCTAGACTCACTGCAGTGCATCCCCAGTGGTGCCAGTGCACTCTCTGGAGTCACTGCACTGCATCCCCAGTGGTGCCAGGACACTCTCTGGAGTCACTGCACTGCATCCCCAGTGGTGCAAGTGGACTTTCTGGACTCACTGCACTGCATCCCCAGTGGTGCCAGTGCACTCTCTGGACTCACTGCAGTGCATCCCCAGTGCTGCCAGTGCACTCTCTAGACGCACTGCACTGCATCCACAGTGGTGCAAGTGGACTTTCTGGACTCACTGCACTGCATCACCAGAGGTGCCAGTGCACTCTCTGGACTCACTGCAGTGCATCCCCAAGGTGCCAGTGCACTCTCTGGACTCAACTGCACTGCATCACCAGTGGTGCCAGTGCACTGTATGGACTCACTGCACTGCATCCTCAGTGGTGCCTGTGCACTCTCTGGACTCACTGCAGTGCATCCCCAGTGGTGCCAGTGCAATCTCTGGACTCACAGCAGTGCATCCCCAGTGGTGCCAGTGCACTCTCTGGACTCACTGCACTGCATCCCCAGTGGTGCCAGTGCACTCTCTGGACTCACTGCAGTGCATCCCCAGTGGTGCCAGTGCACTCTCTGGACTCACTGCACTGCTTCCCCAGTGGTGCCAGTGTACTCTCTGGAGGCACTGCACTGCATCCCCAGTGGTGCTGGTGCACTCTCTGGACTCAATGCAGTGCATCCCCAGTGGTGCCAGTGCACTCTCTGGACTCACTGCAGTGCATCCCCACTTGTGCCAGTGCACTCTCTGGACTCACTGCACTGCATATCCAGTGCTGACAGTGCACTCTCTGGACTCCCTACAGTACATCCCCAGTGGTGCCAGCGCACTCTGTGGACTCACTGCACTGCATCCCCAGTGGTGCCAGTGCACTCTCTGGACTCACTGCAGTGCATCCCCATTGGTGCCAGTGCACTCTCTGCACTCATTCCACTGCATCCCCAGTGGGGCCACTGCACTCTCTGGACTCACTGCACTGCATCACCAGTGGTGCCAGTGCAGTCTCTGGACTCACTGCACTCCATCCCCATTGGTGCTATTGCACTCTCTGGAGTCACTGCACTGCATCCCCAGTGGTGCCAGTGCACTCTCTGGACTCACTGCACTGCATCCCCAGTAGTGCCAGTGCACTCTCTGGACTCAACTGCACTGCATCACCAGTGGTGCCAGTGCACTGTATGGACTCACTGCAGTGCATCCCCAGTGGTTCCAATGCACTCTCTGGACTCACTGCAGTGCATCCCCAGTGGTGCCAGTGCACTCTCTGGACTCACTGCACTGCATCCCCACTGGTGCCAGTGCACTCTCTGGACTCACTGCACTGCATCCCCAGTGGTGCCAGTGCACTCTCTGGAGTCACTGCAGTGCATCCCCAGTGGTGCCAGTGCACTCTATGGACTCACTGCACTGCATCCCCAGTGGTGCCAGTGCACTCTCTGCACTCACTGCACTGCATCCCCTGTGGTGCCAGTGCACCCTCTGCACTCACTGCACTGCATCCCCAGTAGTGCCAGTGCACTCTCTGGACTCACTGCACTGCATCCCCAGTAGTGCCAGTGCACTCTCTGGACTCACTACACTAAAGCACCAGTGGTGCCAGTGCACTCTCTGCACTCACTGCAGTGCATCCCCAGTGGTGCCAGTGCATTCTCTGGACTCACTACACTCCATCCCCAAGGTGCCAGTGCACTCTCTGGAGTCACTGCAGTGCAACCCCAGTGGTGCCAGTGCACTCTCTGGACTCACTGCAGTACATCCCCAGTGGTGCGAGTGCACTCTCTGGACTCACTGCAGTGCATCCCCTGTTGTGCCAGTGCACTCTCTGGACTCACTCCACTGCATCCCCAAGGTGCCAGTGCACACTCTGGACTCACTGCACTGCATCCCCAGTGGTGCCAGTGCACTCTCTGGACTCACTGCACTGCATCCACAGTGGTGCCAGTGCACTCTCTGGACTCACTGCACTGCATCCCCAGTGGTGCCAGTGCACTCTCTGGACTCACTGCACTGCATCCCCAGTGGTGCCAGTGCACTCTCTGCACTCACTGCACTAAAACCCAAGTGGTGCCAGTGCACTCTCTGGACTCACTGCACTGCATCCCCAAGGTGCCAGTGCACTCTCTGGACTCACTGCAGTGCATCCCCAGTGGTGCCAGTGCACTCTCTGGACTCACTGTACTGTATCCCCAGTGGTGCCAGTGCACTTTCTGGACTCACTGCAGTGCATCCCCAGTGTTGCCAGTGCACTCTCTGGAATCAGTGCAGTGCATCCCCTGTGGTGCCAGTGCACTCTCTGGACTCACTGCACTGCATCCCCAGTGGTGCCAGTGCACTCTCTTTACTCACTGCACTGCATCCCCAGTGGTGCCTGTGCGTTCTCTGGACTCACTGCACTGCATCCCCAGTGGTGCCAGTGCACTCTCTGGAGTCACTGCAGTGCATCCCCAGTGGTGCCAGTACACTCTCTGGACTCACTGCACTGCATCCCCAGTGGTGCCAGTGCACTCTCTGGACTCAATGCACTGCATCTCCAGTGGTGCCAGTGCACTCTCTGGAGGCACTGCACTGCATCCCCAGTGGTGCTGGTGCACTCTCTGGACTCAATGCAGTGCATCCCCAGTGGTGCCAGTGCACTCTCTGGACTCACTGCAGTGCATCCCCACTGGTGCCAGTGCACTCTCTGGACTCACTGCACTGCATATCCAGTGATGACAGTGCACTCTCTGGACTCCCTACAGTACATCCCCAGTGGTGCCAGCGCACTCTGTGGACTCACTGCACTGCATCCCCAGTGGTGCCAGTGCACTCTCTGGACTCACTGCAGTGCATCCCCATTGGTGCCAGTGCACTCTCTGCACTCACTCCACTGCATCCCCAGTGGGTCCACTGCACTCTCTGGACTCACTGCACTGCATCACCAGTGGTGCCAGTGCAGTCTCTGGACTCACTGCACTCCATCCCCATTGGTGCTAGTGCACTCTCTGGAGTCACTGCACTGCATCCCCAGTGGTGCCAGTGCACTCTCTGGACTCACTGCACTGCATCCCCAGTGGTGCCAGTGCACTCTCTGGACTCACTGCAGTGCATCCCCAGTGGTGCCAGTGCACTCTCTGAGTCACTGCACTGCATTCCCAGTGGTGCCAGTGCACTCTCTGGACTCACTGCAGTGCATCCCCAGTGGTGACACTGCACTCTCTGGACTCACTGCACTGCATCCCCAGTGGTGCCAGTGCAGTCTCTGGACTCACTGCACTGCATCCCCAGTGCTGCCAGTGCAATCTCTGGACTCACTGCAGTGCATCCCTAGTGGTGCCTGTGCAGTCTCTGGAGTCGCTGCAATAAAACCCCAGTGGTGCCAGTGCACTCTCTGGACTCACTGCACTGCATCCCCAAGGTGCCAGTGCACTCTCTGGACTCAACTACACTGCATCCCCAGTGGTGCCAGTGCACTCTCTGGACTCACTGCAGTGCATCCCCAGTGGTTCCAATGCACTCTCTGGACTCACTGCAGTGCATCCCCAGTGGTGCCAGTGCACTCTCTGGAGTCACTGCAGTGCATCCCCAGTGGTGCCAGTGCACTCTCTGGACTCACTGCACTGCATCCCCAGTGGTGCCAGTGCACTCTCTGCACTCACTGCACTGCATCCCCTGTGGTGCCAGTGCACTCTCTGCACTCACTGCACTGCATCCCCAGTGGTGCCAGTGCACTCTCTGGACTCAGTGCAGTGCATCCCCAGTGGTGCCAGTGCACTCTCTGGACTCACTGCACTCCATCCCCAAGGTGCCAGTGCACTCTCTGGACTTACTGCAGTGCATCCCCAGTGGTGCCAGTGCACTCTCTGGACTCACTGCACTGCATCCCCAGTGGTGCCAGTGCACTCTCTGGACTCACTGCACTGCATCCCCAAGGTGCCAGTGCACACTCTGGACTCACTGCAGTGCATCCCCAGTGGTGGCAGTGCACTCTCTGGACTTACTGCACTGCATAAACAGTGGTGCCAGTGCACTCTCTGGACTCACTGCACTGCATCCACAGTGGTGCCAGTGCACTCTCTGGACTCACTGCACTGCATCCCCAGTAGTGCCAGTGCACTCTCTGGACTCACTGCACTGCATCCCCAAGGTGCCAGTGCACTCTCTGGACTCACTACACTAAAGCACCAGTGGTGCCAGTGCACTCTCTGGACTCACTGCACTGCATCCCCAAGGTGCCAGTGCACTCTCTGGACTCACTACACTAAAGCACCAGTGGTGCCAGTGCACTCTCTGCACTCACTGCACTGCATCCCCTGTGGTGCCAGTGCACTCTCTGCACTCACTGCACTGCATCCCCAGTGGTGCCAGTGCACTCTCTGGACTCACTGCAGTGCATCCCCAAGGTGCCAGTGCACTCTCTGGACTCACTGCACTGCATCCCCAGTGGTGCCAGTGCACTCTCTGGACTCACTGCACTGCATCCCCAGTGGTGCCAGTGCACTCTCTGCACTCACTGCACTAAAACCCAAGTGGTGCCAGTGCACTCTCTGGACTCACTGCACTGCATCCCCAAGGTGCCAGTGCACTCTCTGGACTCACTGCACTGCATCCCCAAGGTGCCAGTGCACTCTCTGGACTCATTGCAGTGCATCCCCAGTGGTGCCAGTGCACTCTCTGGACTCACTGCAGTGCATCCCCAGTGGTGCCAGTGCACTCTCTGGACTCACTGTACTGTATCCCCAGTGGTGCCAGTGCACTTTCTGGACTCACTGCACTGCATCCCCAGTGTTGCCAGTGCACTCTCTGGAATCAGTGCAGTGCATCCCCTGTGGTGCCAGTGCACTCTCTGGACTCACTGCACTGCATCCCCAGTGGTGCCAGTGCACTCTCTGGACTCACTGCACTGCATGCCCAGTGGTGCCTGTGCGTTCTCTGGACTCACTGCACTGCATCCCCAGTGGTGCCAGTGCACTCTCTAGACTCACTGCAGTGCATCCCCAGTAGTGCCAGTGCACTCTCTGGAGTCACTGCAGTGCATCCCCAGTGGTGCCAGTACACTCTCTGGACTCACTGCACTGCATCCCCAGTGGTGCCAGTGCACTATCTAGACTCACTGCACTGCATCCCCAGTGGTGCCAGTGCACTCTATGGACTCACTGCAGTGCATCCCCAGTGGTGCCAGTGCACTCTCTGGACTCACTGCAGTGCATCCCCAGTGGTGCTAGTGCACTCTCTGGACTCACTACACTAAAGCCCCAGTGGTGCCAGTGCACTCTCTGGACTCACTGCACTGCATCCCCAGTGGTGCCAGTGCACTCTCTGGACTCACTGCACTGCATCCCCATGGTGCCAGTGCACTCTCTGGACTCACTGCACTCCATCCCCAAGGTGCCAGTGCACTCTCTGGACTCACTGCAGTGCATCTCCAGTTGTGCTAGTGCACTCTCAGGACTCACTGCACTGCATCCCCAGTGGTGCCAGTGCACTCTCTGGACTCACTGCAGTGCATACCCAGTGGTGCCAGTGCACTCTCTGGACTCACTGCACTGCATCCCCAGTGGTGCCAGTGCACTCTCTGGACTCACTGCACTGCATCCCCTGTGGTGCCAGTGCACTCTCTGCACTCACTGCACTAAATCCCAAGTGCTGCCAGTGCACTCTCTGGACTCACTGCACTGCATCCCCAGTGGTGCCAGTGCAATCTCTGGACTCACTGCACTGCATCCCCAAGGTGCCAGTGCACTCTCTGGACTCACTGCAGTGCATCCCCAGTGGTGCCAGTGCACTCTCTGGACTCACTGCAGTGCATCCCCAGTGGTGCCAGTGCACTCTCTGGACTCACTGTTCTGCATCCCCAGTGGTGCCAGTGCACTCTCTGGACTCACTGCAGTGCATCCCCAGTGGTGCCAGTGCACTCTCTGGACTCACTGCAGTGCATCCCCAGTGGTGCCAGTACACTCTCTGGATTCACTGCACTGCATCCCCAGTGGTGCCAGTGCACTCTCTGGACTCACTGCAGTGCATCACCAGTGGTGCCAGTGCACTCTCTGGACTCACTGTACTGCATCCCCAGTGGTGCCAGTGCACTCTCTGGACTCACTGCAGTGCATCCGCAGTGGTGCCAGTGCACTCTCTGTAGTCACTGCACTGCATCCCCAGTCGTGCCAGTGCACTCTCTAGACTCACTGCACTGCATCCCCAGTGGTGCCAGTGCACTCTCTGGACTCACTGCACTGCATCCCCAGTGGTGCCAGTACACTCTCTGGAGTCACTGCACTGCATACCCAGTGGTGCCAGTGCACTCTCTAGACTCACTGCACTGCATCCCCAGTGGTGCCAGTGCACTCTATGGACTCACTACAGTGCATCCCCAGTGGTGCCAGTGCACTCTCTGGACTCACTGCACTGCATCCCCAGTGGTGCCAGTGCAGTCTCTGGACTCACTGCACTGCATCCCCATGGTGCCAGTGAACACTCTGGACTCACTGCAGTGCATCCCCAGTGGTGCCAGTGCACTCTCTGGACTCACTGCACTGCATCCACAGTGGTGCAAGTGGACTTTCTGGACTCACTGCACTGCATCACCAGTGGTGCCAGTGCACTCTCTGGACTCACTGCAGTGCATCCCCAGTGGTGCCAGTGCACTCTCTGGACTCACTGCACTCCATACCAAAGGTGCCAGTGCACTCTCTGGACTCACTGCACTGCATCCCCAAGGTGCCAGTGCACTCTCTGGACTCACTGCACTGCATCCCCAGTGGTGCCAGTGCACTCTCTGGACTCACTGCAGTGCATCCCCTGTGGTGTCAGTGCACTCTCTGGACTCACTGCACTGCATCCCCAAGGTGCCAGTGCACTCTCTGGACTCAACTGCACTGCATCCCCAGTGGTGCCAGTGCACTGTATGGACTCACTGCACTGCATCCTCAGTGGTGCCAGTGCACTCTCTGGACTCACTGCACTGCATCCCCAGTGGTGCCAGTGCAGTCTCTGGACTCACTGCACTGCATCCCCAGTGGAGCCAGTGCACTCTCTGGACTCACTGCAGTGCATCCCCAGTGGTGCCAGTGCACTCTCTGGACTCACTGCACTGCATCCCCAGTGGTGCCAGTGCACTCTCTGGACTCACTGCACTGCATCCCCAGTGGTGCCAGTGCACTCTCTGGACTCACTGCACTGCATCCCCAGTGGTGCCAGTGCACTCTCTGGAGGCACTGCACTGCATCCCCAGTGGTCCTGGTGCACTCTCTGGACTCAATGCAGTGCATCCCCAGTGGTGCCAGTGCACTCTCTAGACTCACTGCAGTGCATCCCCACTGGTGCCAGTGCACTCTCTGGACTCACTGCACTGCATATCCAGTGCTGACTGTGCACTCTCTGGACTCCCTACAGTACATCCACAGTGGTGCCAGCGCACTCTGTGGACTCACTGTACTGCATCCCCAGTGGTGCCAGTGCACTCTCTGGGCTCACTGCAGTGCATCCCCAGTGGTGCCAGTGCACTCTCTGCACTCACTCCACTGCATCCCCAGTGGGGCCACTGCACTCTCTGGACTCACTGCACTGCATCACCAGTGGTGCCAGTGCAGTCTCTGGACTCACTGCACTCCATCCCCATTGGTGCTAGTGCACTCTCTGGACTCACTGCAGTGCATCTCCAGTTGTGCTAGTGCACTCTCAGGACTCACTGCACTGCATCCCCAGTGGTGCCAGTGCACTCTCTGGACTCACTGCAGTGCATACCCAGTGGTGCCAGTGCACTCTCTGGACTCACTGCCGTGCATCCCCAGTGGTGCCAGTGCACTCTCTGGACTCACTGCACTGCATCCCCTGTGGTGCCAGTGCACTCTCTGCACTCACTGCACTAAATCCCAAGTGCTGCCAGTGCACTCTCTGGACTCACTGCACTGCATCCCCAGTGGTGCCAGTGCAATCTCTGGACTCACTGCACTGCATCCCCAAGGTGCCAGTGCACTCTCTGGACTCACTGCAGTGCATCCCCAGTGGTGCCAGTGCACTCTCTGGACTCACTGCAGTGCATCCCCAGTGGTGCCAGTGCACTCTCTGGACTCACTGTTCTGCATCCCCAGTGGTGCCAGTGCACTCTCTGGACTCACTGCAGTGCATCCCCAGTGGTGCCAGTGCACTCTCTGGACTCACTGCAGTGCATCCCCAGTGGTGCCAGTGCACTCTCTGGACTCACTGTTCTGCATCCCCAGTGGTGCCAGTGCACTCTCTGGACTCACTGCAGTGCATCCCCAGTGGTGCCAGTGCACTCTCTGGACTCACTGCAGTGCATCCCCAGTGGTGCCAGTACACTCTCTGGATTCACTGCACTGCATCCCCAGTGGTGCCAGTGCACTCTCTGGACTCACTGCAGTGCATCCGCAGTGGTGCCAGTGCACTCTCTGTAGTCACTGCACTGCATCCCCAGTCGTGCCAGTGCACTCTCTAGACTCACTGCACTGCATCCCCAGTGGTGCCAGTGCACTCTCTGGACTCACTGCACTGCATCCCCAGTGGTGCCAGTACACTCTCTGGAGTCACTGCACTGCATACCCAGTGGTGCCAGTGCACTCTCTAGACTCACTGCACTGCATCCCCAGTGGTGCCAGTGCACTCTATGGACTCACTACAGTGCATCCCCAGTGGTGCCACTGCACTCTCTGGACTCACTGCACTGCATCCACAGTGGTGCCAGTGCAGTCTCTGGACTCACTGCACTGCATCCCCATGGTGCCAGTGAACACTCTGGACTCACTGCAGTGCATCCCCAGTGGTGCCAGTGCACTCTCTGGACTCACTGCACTGCATCCACAGTGGTGCAAGTGGACTTTCTGGACTCACTGCACTGCATCACCAGTGGTGCCAGTGCACTCTCTGGACTCACTGCAGTGCATCCCCAGTGGTGCCAGTGCACTCTCTGGACTCACTGCACTCCATACCAAAGGTGCCAGTGCACTCTCTGGACTCACTGCACTGCATCCCCAAGGTGCCAGTGCACTCTCTGGACTCACTGCACTGCATCCCCAGTGGTGCCAGTGCACTCTCTGGACTCACTGCAGTGCATCCCCTGTGGTGTCAGTGCACTCTCTGGACTCACTGCACTGCATCCCCAAGGTGCCAGTGCACTCTCTGGACTCAACTGCACTGCATCCCCAGTGGTGCCAGTGCACTGTATGGACTCACTGCACTGCATCCTCAGTGGTGCCAGTGCACTCTCTGGACTCACTGCACTGCATCCCCAGTGGTGCCAGTGCAGTCTCTGGACTCACTGCACTGCATCCCCAGTGGAGCCAGTGCACTCTCTGGACTCACTGCAGTGCATCCCCAGTGGTGCCAGTGCACTCTCTGGACTCACTGCACTGCATCCCCAGTGGTGCCAGTGCACTCTCTGGACTCACTGCACTGCATCCCCAGTGGTGCCAGTGCACTCTCTGGACTCACTGCACTGCATCCCCAGTGGTGCCAGTGCACTCTCTGGAGGCACTGCACTGCATCCCCAGTGGTCCTGGTGCACTCTCTGGACTCAATGCAGTGCATCCCCAGTGGTGCCAGTGCACTCTCTAGACTCACTGCAGTGCATCCCCACTGGTGCCAGTGCACTCTCTGGACTCACTGCACTGCATATCCAGTGCTGACTGTGCACTCTCTGGACTCCCTACAGTACATCCACAGTGGTGCCAGCGCACTCTGTGGACTCACTGTACTGCATCCCCAGTGGTGCCAGTGCACTCTCTGGGCTCACTGCAGTGCATCCCCAGTGGTGCCAGTGCACTCTCTGCACTCACTCCACTGCATCCCCAGTGGGGCCACTGCACTCTCTGGACTCACTGCACTGCATCACCAGTGGTGCCAGTGCAGTCTCTGGACTCACTGCACTCCATCCCCATTGGTGCTAGTGCACTCTCTGGAGTCACTGCAGTGCATCCCCAGTGGTGCCAGTGCACTCCCTGGACTCACTGCACTGCATCCCCAGTGGTGCCAGTGCACTATCTGGTCTCACTGAAGTGCATCCCCAGTGGTGCCAGTGCACTCTCTGAGTCACTGCACTGCAATTCCAGTGGTGCCAGTGCACTCTCTGGACTCACTGCAGTGCATCCCCAGTGGTGCCACTGCACTCTCTGGACTCAATGCACTGCATCCCCAGTGGTGCCAGTGCAGTCTCTGGACTCACTGCACTGCATCCCCAGTGGTGCCACTGCACTCTCTGGACTCAATGCACTGCATCCCCAGTGGTGCCAGTGCAGTCTCTGCACTCAATGCACTGCATCCCCAGTGGTTCCAGTGCACTCTCTGGACTCACTGCAGTGCATCCCCAGTGGTGCCAGTGCAATCTCTGGACTCACTGCACTGCATCCCCAAGGTGCCAGTGCACTCTCTGGACTCACTGCAGTGCATCCCCAGTGGTGCCAATGCACTCTCTGGACTCACTGCACTGCATCCCCAGTGGTGCCAGTGCACTCTCTGCACTCACTGTACTGCATCCCCAGTGGTGCCAGTGCACTCTCTGGACTCACTGCAGTGCATCCCCAGTGGTGCCAGTGCACTCTCTGGACTCACCGCAATGCATCCCCAGTGGTGCCAGTACACTCTCTGGATTCACTGCAGTGCATCCCCAGTGGTGCCAGTGCACTCTCTGGACTCACTGTAACGCATCCCCAGTGGTGCCAGTGCACTCTCTGGACTCACTGCAGTGCATCCCCAGTGGTGCCAGTGCACTCTGTGGACTCACTGCACTGCATCCCCAGTCGTGCCAGTGCACTCTCTAGACTCACTGCACTGCATCCCCAGTGGTGCCAGTGCACTCTCTGGACTCACTGCACTGCATCCACAGTGGTGCAAGTGGACTTTCTGGACTCACTGCACTGCATCACCAGTGGTGCCAGTGCACTCTCTGGACTCACTGCAGTGCATCCCCAGTGGTGCCAGTGCACTCTCTGGACTCACTGCACTCCATACCAAAGGTGCCAGTGCACTCTCTGGACTCACTGCACTGCATCCCCAAGGTGCCAGTGCACTCTCTGGACTCACTGCACTGCATCCCCAGTGGTGCCAGTGCACTCTCTGGACTCACTGCAGTGCATCCCCTGTGGTGTCAGTGCACTCTCTGGACTCACTGCACTGCATCCCCAAGGTGCCAGTGCACTCTCTGGACTCAACTGCACTGCATCCCCAGTGGTGCCAGTGCACTGTATGGACTCACTGCACTGCATCCTCAGTGGTGCCAGTGCACTCTCTGGACTCACTGCACTGCATCCCCAGTGGTGCCAGTGCAGTCTCTGGACTCACTGCACTGCATCCCCAGTGGAGCCAGTGCACTCTCTGGACTCACTGCAGTGCATCCCCAGTGGTGCCAGTGCACTCTCTGGACTCACTGCACTGCATCCCCAGTGGTGCCAGTGCACTCTCTGGACTCACTGCACTGCATCCCCAGTGGTGCCAGTGCACTCTCTGGACTCACTGCACTGCATCCCCAGTGGTGCCAGTGCACTCTCTGGAGGCACTGCACTGCATCCCCAGTGGTCCTGGTGCACTCTCTGGACTCAATGCAGTGCATCCCCAGTGGTGCCAGTGCACTCTCTAGACTCACTGCAGTGCATCCCCACTGGTGCCAGTGCACTCTCTGGACTCACTGCACTGCATATCCAGTGCTGACTGTGCACTCTCTGGACTCCCTACAGTACATCCACAGTGGTGCCAGCGCACTCTGTGGACTCACTGTACTGCATCCCCAGTGGTGCCAGTGCACTCTCTGGGCTCACTGCAGTGCATCCCCAGTGGTGCCAGTGCACTCTCTGCACTCACTCCACTGCATCCCCAGTGGGGCCACTGCACTCTCTGGACTCACTGCACTGCATCACCAGTGGTGCCAGTGCAGTCTCTGGACTCACTGCACTCCATCCCCATTGGTGCTAGTGCACTCTCTGGAGTCACTGCAGTGCATCCCCAGTGGTGCCAGTGCACTCCCTGGACTCACTGCACTGCATCCCCAGTGGTGCCAGTGCACTATCTGGTCTCACTGAAGTGCATCCCCAGTGGTGCCAGTGCACTCTCTGAGTCACTGCACTGCAATTCCAGTGGTGCCAGTGCACTCTCTGGACTCACTGCAGTGCATCCCCAGTGGTGCCACTGCACTCTCTGGACTCAATGCACTGCATCCCCAGTGGTGCCAGTGCAGTCTCTGGACTCACTGCACTGCATCCCCAGTGGTGCCACTGCACTCTCTGGACTCAATGCACTGCATCCCCAGTGGTGCCAGTGCAGTCTCTGCACTCAATGCACTGCATCCCCAGTGGTTCCAGTGCACTCTCTGGACTCACTGCAGTGCATCCCCAGTGGTGCCAGTGCAATCTCTGGACTCACTGCACTGCATCCCCAAGGTGCCAGTGCACTCTCTGGACTCACTGCAGTGCATCCCCAGTGGTGCCAATGCACTCTCTGGACTCACTGCACTGCATCCCCAGTGGTGCCAGTGCACTCTCTGCACTCACTGTACTGCATCCCCAGTGGTGCCAGTGCACTCTCTGGACTCACTGCAGTGCATCCCCAGTGGTGCCAGTGCACTCTCTGGACTCACCGCAATGCATCCCCAGTGGTGCCAGTACACTCTCTGGATTCACTGCAGTGCATCCCCAGTGGTGCCAGTGCACTCTCTGGACTCACTGTAACGCATCCCCAGTGGTGCCAGTGCACTCTCTGGACTCACTGCAGTGCATCCCCAGTGGTGCCAGTGCACTCTGTGGACTCACTGCACTGCATCCCCAGTCGTGCCAGTGCACTCTCTAGACTCACTGCACTGCATCCCCAGTGGTGCCAGTGCACTCTCTGGAGTCACTGCACTGCATCCCCAGTGGTGCCAGTACACTCTCTGGAGTCACTGCACTGCATCCCCAGTGGTGCAAGTGGACTTTCTGGACTCACTGCACTGCATCCCCAGTGGTGCCAGTGCACTCTCTGGACTCACTGCAGTGCATCCCCAGTGCTGCCAGTGCACTCTCTAGACTCACTGCACTGCATCCACAGTGGTGCAAGTGGACTTTCTGGACTCACTGCACTGCATCACCAGAGGTGCCAGTGCACTCTCTGGACTCACTGCAGTGCATCCCCAAGGTGCCAGTGCACTCTCTGGACTCAACTGCACTGCATCACCAGTGGTGCCAGTGCACTGTATGGACTCACTGCACTGCATCCTCAGTGGTGCCAGTGCACTCTCTGGACTCACTGCACTGCATCCCCAGTGGTGCAAGTGCAGTCTCTGGACTCACTGCACTGCATCACCAGTGGTGCCAGTGCAATCTCTGGACTCACAGCAGTGCATCCCCAGTGGTGCCAGTGCACTCTCTGGACTCACTGCACTGCATCCCCAGTGGTGCCAGTGCACTCTCTGGACTCACTGCAGTGCATCCCCAGTGGTGCCAGTGCACTCTCTGGACTCACTGCACTGCTTCCCCAGTCGTGCCAGTGCACTCTCTGGACTCACTGCAGTGCATCCCCAGTGGTGCTGGTGCACTCTCTGGACTCAATGCAGTGCATCCCCAGTGGTGCCAGTGCACTCTCTGGACTCACTGCAGTGCATCCCCACTGGTGCCAGTGCACTCTCTGGACTCACTGCACTGCATATCCAGTGCTGACAGTGCACTCTCTGGACTCCCTACAGTACATGCCCAGTGGTGCCAGCGCACTCTGTGGACTCACTGCACTGCATCCCCAGTGGTGCCAGTGCACTCTCTGGACTCACTGCACTGCATCCCCATTGGTGCCAGTGCACTCTCTGCACTCATTCCACTGCATCCCCAGTGGGGCCACTGCACTCTCTGGACTCACTGCACTGCATCACCAGTGGTGCCAGTGCAGTCTCTGGACTCACTGCACTCCATCCCCATTGGTGCTATTGCACTCTCTGGAGTCACTGCACTGCATCCCCAGTGGTGCCAGTGCACTCTCTGGACTCACTGCACTGCATCCCCAGTAGTGCCAGTGCACTCTCTGGACTCAACTGCACTGCATCACCAGTGGTGCCAGTGCACTGTATGGACTCACTGCAGTGCATCCCCAGTGGTTCCAATGCACTCTCTGGACTCACTGCAGTGCATCCCCAGTGGTGCCAGTGCACTCTCTGGACTCACTGCACTGCATCCCCACTGGTGCCAGTGCACTCTCTGGACTCACTGCACTGCATCCCCAGTGGTGCCAGTGCACTCTCTGGAGTCACTGCAGTGCATCCCCAGTGGTGCCAGTGCACTCTCTGGACTCACTGCACTGCATCTCCAGTGGTGCCAGTGCACTCTCTGCACTCACTGCACTGCATCCCCTGTGGTGCCAGTGCACCCTCTGCACTCACTGCACTGCATACCCAGTGGTGCCAGTGCACTCTCCGGACTCACTGCACTGCATCCCCAGTGGTGCCAGTGCACTCTCTGGACTCACTGCACTCCATCCCCAAGGTGCCAGTGCACTCTCTGGACTTACTGCAGTGCATCCCCAGTGGTGCCAGTGCACTCTCTGGACTCACTGCAGTGCATCCCCAGTGGTGGCAGTGCACTCTCTGGACTCACTGCACTGCATCCCCTGTGGTGCCAGTGCACTCTCTGGACTCACTGCACTGCATCCACAGTGGTGCCAGTGCACTCTCTGGACTCACTGCACTGCATCCCCAGTAGTGCCAGTGCACTCTCTGGACTCACTGCACTGCATCCCCAGTAGTGCCAGTGCACTCTCTGGACTCACTACACTAAAGCACCAGTGGTGCCAGTGCACTCTCTGGACTCACTGCACTGCATCACAAGTAGTGCCAGTGCACTCTCTGGACTCACTGCAGTGCATCCCCAGTGGTGCCAGTGCACTCTCTGGACTCACTGCAGTGCATCCCCAGTGGTGCCAGTGCACTCACTGGACTCACTGCAGTGCATCCCCAGTGGTGCCAGAGCACTCTCTGGACTCACTGCACTGCATCCCCAGTGGTGCCAGTGCACTCTCTGGAGTCACTGCACTGCATCCCCAGTGGTGCCAGTGCACTCTCTGGACTCACTGCACTGCATCAACAGTGGTGCCAGTGCACTCTCTGGACTCACTGCACTGCATCCCCAGTGGTGCCAGTGCACTCTCTGGATTCACTGCACTGCATCCCCAGTGGTGCCAGTGAAGTCTCTGGACTCAATGCACTCCATCTCCAGTGGTGCCAGTGCACTCTCTGGAGGCACTGCACTGCATCCCCAGTGGTGCTGGTGCACTCTCTGGACTCAATGCAGTGCATACCCAGTGGTGCCAGTGCACTCTCTGGACTCACTGCAGTGCATCCCCACTGGTGCCAGTGCACTCTCTGGACTCACTGCACTGCATATCCAGTGATGACAGTGCACTCTCTGGACTCCCTACAGTACATCCCCAGTGGTGCCAGCGCACTCTGTGGACTCACTGCACTGCATCCCCAGTGGTGCCAGTGCACTCTCTGGACTCACTGCAGTGCATCCCCATTGGTGCCAGTGCACTCTCTGCACTCACTCCACTGCATCCCCAGTGGGTCCACTGCACTCTCTGGACTCACTGCACTGCATCACCAGTGGTGCCAGTGCAGTCTCTGGACTCACTGCACTCCATCCCCATTGGTGCTAGTGCACTCTCTGGAGTCACTGCACTGCATCCCCAGTGGTGCCAGTGCACTCTCTGGACTCACTGCACTGCATCCCCAGTGGTGCCAGTGCACTCTCTGGACTCACTGCAGTGCATCCCCAGTGGTGTCAGTGCACTCTCTGAGTCACTGCACTGCATTCCCAGTGGTGCCAGTGCACTCTCTGGACTCACTGCAGTGCATCCCCAGTGGTGCCACTGCACTCTCTGGACTCACTGCACTGCATCCCCAGTGGTGCCAGTGCAGTCTCTGGACTCACTGCACTGCATCCCCAGTGCTGCTAGTGCAATCTCTGGACTCACTGCAGTGCATCCCTAGTGGTGCCTGTGCAGTCTCTGGAGTCACTGCACTAAAACCCCAGTGGTGCCAGTGCACTCTCTGGACTCACTGCACTGCATCCCCAAGGTGCCAGTGCACTCTCTGGAGTCACTGCAGTGCATCCCCAGTGGTGCCAGTGCACTCTCTGGACTCACTGCACTGCATCCCCAGTGGTGCCAGTGCACTCTCTGCACTCACTGCACTGCATCCCCTGTGGTGCCAGTGCACTCTCTGCACTCACTGCACTGCATCCCCAGTGGTGCCAGTGCACTCTCTGGACTCAGTGCAGTGCATCCCCAGTGGTGCCAGTGCACTCTCTGGACTCACTGCACTCCATCGCCAAGTTGCCAGTGCACTCTCTGGACTTACTGCAGTGCATCCCCAGTGGTGCCAGTGCACTCTCTGGACTCACTGCACTGCATCCCCAAGGTGCCAGTGCACACTCTGGACTCACTGCAGTGCATCCCCAGTGGTGGCAGTGCACTCTCTGGACTCACTGCACTGCATAAACAGTGGTGCCAGTGCACTCTCTGGAGTCACTGCAGTGCATCCCCAGTGGTGCCAGTGCACTCCCTGGACTCACTGCACTGCATCCCCAGTGGTGCCAGTGCACTCTCTGGTCTCACTGAAGTGCATCCCCAGTGGTGCCAGTGCACTCTCTGAGTCACTGCACTGCAATTCCAGTGGTGCCAGTGCACTCTCTGGACTCACTGCAGTGCATCCCCAGTGGTGCCACTGCACTCTCTGGACTCAATGCACTGCATCCCCAGTGGTGCCAGTGCAGTCTCTGGACTCACTGCACTGCATCCCCAGTGGTGCCACTGCACTCTCTGGACTCAATGCACTGCATCCCCAGTGGTGCCAGTGCAGTCTCTGCACTCAATGCACTGCATCCCCAGTGGTTCCAGTGCACTCTCTGGACTCACTGCAGTGCATCCCCAGTGGTGCCAGTGCACTCTCTGGACTCACTGCACTGCATCCCCAAGGTGCCAGTGCACTCTCTGGACTCACTGCAGTGCATCCCCAGTGGTGCCAATGCACTCTCTGGACTCACTGCACTGCATCCCCAGTGGTGCCAGTGCACTCTCTGCACTCACTGTACTGCATCCCCAGTGGTGCCAGTGCACTCTCTGGACTCACTGCACTGCATCCCCAGTGGTGCCAGTGCACTCTCTGGACTCACTGCAGTGCATCCCCAGTGGTGCCAGTACACTCTCTGGATTCACTGCAGTGCATCCCCAGTGGTGCCAGTGCACTCTCTGGACTCACTGTAACGCATCCCCAGTGGTGCCAGTGCACTCTCTGGACTCACTGCAGTGCATCCCCAGTGGTGCCAGTGCACTCTGTGGACTCACTGCACTGCATCCCCAGTCGTGCCAGTGCACTCTCTAGACTCACTGCACTGCATCCCCAGTGGTGCCAGTGCACTCTCTGGAGTCACTGCACTGCATCCCCAGTGGTGCCAGTACACTCTCTGGAGTCACTGCACTGCATCCCCAGTGGTGCAAGTGCACTTTCTGGACTCACTGCACTGCATCCCCAGTGGTGCCAGTGCACTCTCTGGACTCACTGCAGTGCATCCCCAGTGCTGCCAGTGCACTCTCTAGACGCACTGCACTGCATCCACAGTGGTGCAAGTGGACTTTCTGGACTCACTGCACTGCATCACCAGAGGTGCCAGTGCACTCTCTGGACTCACTGCAGTGCATCCCCAAGGTGCCAGTGCACTCTCTGGACTCAACTGCACTGCATCACCAGTGGTGCCAGTGCACTGTATGGACTCACTGCACTGCATCCTCAGTGGTGCCTGTGCACTCTCTGGACTCACTGCAGTGCATCCCCAGTGGTGCCAGTGCAATCTCTGGACTCACAGCAGTGCATCCCCAGTGGTGCCAGTGCACTCTCTGGACTCACTGCACTGCATCCCCAGTGGTGCCAGTGCACTCTCTGGACTCACTGCAGTGCATCCCCAGTGGTGCCAGTGCACTCTCTGGACTCACTGCACTGCTTCCCCAGTGGTGCCAGTGTACTCTCTGGAGGCACTGCACTGCATCCCCAGTGGTGCTGGTGCACTCTCTGGACTCAATGCAGTGCATCCCCAGTGGTGCCAGTGCACTCTCTGGACTCACTGCAGTGCATCCCCACTGGTGCCAGTGCACTCTCTGGACTCACTGCACTGCATATCCAGTGCTGACAGTGCACTCTCTGGACTCCCTACAGTACATCCCCAGTGGTGCCAGCGCACTCTGTGGACTCACTGCACTGCATCCCCAGTGGTGCCAGTGCACTCTCTGGACTCACTGCAGTGCATCCCCATTGGTGCCAGTGCACTCTCTGCACTCATTCCACTGCATCCCCAGTGGGGCCACTGCACTCTCTGGACTCACTGCACTGCATCACCAGTGGTGCCAGTGCAGTCTCTGGACTCACTGCACTCCATCCCCATTGGTGCTATTGCACTCTCTGGAGTCACTGCACTGCATCCCCAGTGGTGCCAGTGCACTCTCTGGACTCACTGCACTGCATCCCCAGTAGTGCCAGTGCACTCTCTGGACTCAACTGCACTGCATCACCAGTGGTGCCAGTGCACTGTATGGACTCACTGCAGTGCATCCCCAGTGGTTCCAATGCACTCTCTGGACTCACTGCAGTGCATCCGCAGTGGTGCCAGTGCACTCTCTGGACTCACTGCACTGCATCCCCAGTCGTGCCAGTGCACTCTCTGGACTCACTGCACTGCATCCCCAGTGGTGCCAGTGCACTCTCTGGAGTCACTGCAGTGCATCCCCAGTGGTGCCAGTGCACTCTATGGACTCACTGCACTGCAACCCCAGTGGTGCCAGTGCACTCTCTGCACTCACTGCACTGCATCCCCTGTGGTGCCAGTGCACCCTCTGCACTCACTGCACTGCATACCCAGTGGTGCCAGTGCACTCTCCGGACTCACTGCACTGCATCCCCAGTGGTGCCAGTGCACTCTCTGGACTCACTGCACTCCATCCCCAAGGTGCCAGTGCACTCTCTGGACTTACTGCAGTGCATCCCCAGTGGTGCCAGTGCACTCTCTGGACTCACTGCAGTGCATCCCCAGTGGTGGCAGTGCACTCTCTGGACTCACTGCACTGCATCCCCTGTGGTGCCAGTGCACTCTCTGGACTCACTGCACTGCATCCACAGTGGTGCCAGTGCACTCTCTGGACTCACTGCACTGCATCCCCAGTAGTGCCAGTGCACTCTCTGGACTCACTGCACTGCATCCCCAGTAGTGCCAGTGCACTCTCTGGACTCACTACACTAAAGCACCAGTGGTGCCAGTGCACTCTCTGGACTCACTGCACTGCATCCCAAGTAGTGCCAGTGCACTCTCTGGACTCACTGCAGTGCATCCCCAGTGGTGCCAGTGCACTCTCTGGACTCACTGCAGTGCATCCCCAGTGGTGCCAGTGCACTCACTGGACTCACTGCAGTGCATCCCCAGTGGTGCCAGAGCACACTCTGGACTCACTGCACTGCATCCCCAGTGGTGCCAGTGCACTCTCTGGAGTCACTGCAGTGCATCCCCAGTGGTGCCAGTGCACTCTCTGGACTCACTGCACTGCATCCCCAGTGGTGCCAGTGCACTCTCTGGACTCACTGCACTGCATCCCCAGTGGTGCCAGTGCACTCTCTGGATTCACTGCACTGCATCCCCAGTGGTGCCAGTGCAGTCTCTGGACTCAATGCACTCCATCTCCAGTGGTGCCAGTGCACTCTCTGGAGGCACTGCACTGCATCCCCAGTGGTGCTGGTGCACTCTCTGGACTCAATGCAGTGCATACCCAGTGGTGCCAGTGCACTCTCTGGACTCACTGCAGTGCATCCCCACTGGTGCCAGTGCACTCTCTGGACTCACTGCACTGCATATCCAGTGATGACAGTGCACTCTCTGGACTCCCTAAAGTACATCCCCAGTGGTGCCAGCGCACTCTGTGGACTCACTGCACTGCATCCCCAGTGGTGCCAGTGCACTCTCTGGACTCACTGCAGTGCATCCCCATTGGTGCCAGTGCACTCTCTGCACTCACTCCACTGCATCCCCAGTGGGTCCACTGCACTCTCTGGACTCACTGCACTGCATAACCAGTGGTGCCAGTGCAGTCTCTGGACTCACTGCACTCCATCCCCATTGGTGCTAGTGCACTCTCTGGAGTCACTGCACTGCATCCCCAGTGGTGCCAGTGCACTCTCTGGACTCACTGCACTGCATCCCCAGTGGTGCCAGTGCACTCTCTGGACTCACTGCAGTGCATCCCCAGTGGTGTCAGTGCACTCTCTGAGTCACTGCACTGCATTCCCAGTGGTGCCAGTGCACTCTCTGGACTCACTGCAGTGCATCCCCAGTGGTGCCACTGCACTCTCTGGACTCACTGCACTGCATCCCCAGTGGTGCCAGTGCAGTCTCTGGACTCACTGCACTGCATCCCCAGTGCTGCCAGTGCAATCTCTGGACTCACTGCAGTGCATCCCTAGTGGTGCCTGTGCAGTCTCTGGAGTCACTGCACTAAAACCCCAGTGGTGCCAGTGCACTCTCTGGACTCACTGCACTGCATCCCCAAGGTGCCAGTGCACTCTCTGGACTCAACTGCACTGCATCCCCAGTGGTGCCAGTGCACTCTCTGGACTCACTGCAGTGCATCCCCAGTGGTGCCAGTGCACTCTCTGGACTCACTGCACTGCATCCCCACTGTTGCCAGTGCACTCTCTGGACTCACTGCACTGCATCCTCAGTGGTGCCAGTGCACTCTCTGGAGTCACTGCAGTGCATCCCCAGTGGTGCCAGTGCACTCTCTGGACTCACTGCACTGCATCCCCAGTGGTGCCAGTGCACTCTCTGCACTCACTGCACTGCATCCCCTGTGGTGCCAGTGCACTCTCTGCACTCACTGCACTGCATCCCCAGTGGTGCCAGTGCACTCTCTGGACTCACTGCACTGCATCCCCAGTGGTGCCAGTGCACTCTCTGGACTCACTGCACTCCATCCCCAAGTTGCCAGTGCACTCTCTGGACTTACTGCAGTGCATCCCCAGTGGTGCCAGTGCACTCTCTGGACTCACTGCACTGCATCCCCAAGGTGCCAGTGCACACTCTGGACTCACTGCAGTGCATCCCCATTGGTGGCAATGCACTCTCTGGACTCACTGCACTGCATAAACAGTGGTGCCAGTGCACTCTCTGGACTCACTGCACTGCATCCACAGTGGTGCCAGTGCACTCTCTGGACTCACTGCACTGCATCCCCAGTAGTGCCAGTGCACTCTCTGGACTCACTGCACTGCATCCCCAAGGTGCCTGTGCACTCTCTGGACTCACTACACTAAAGCACCAGTGGTGCCAGTGCACTCTCTGGACTCACTGCACTGCATCCCAAGTGGTGCCAGTGCACTCTCTGGACTCACTGCAGTGCATCCCCAGTGGTGCCAGTACACTCTCTGGACTCACTGGAGTGCATCCCCAGTGGTGCCAGTGCACTCTCTGGACTCACTGCAGTGCATCCCCAGTGGTGCCAGAGCACTCTCTGGACTCACTGCACTGCATCCCCAGTGGTGCCAGTGCACTCTCTGGACTCACTGCAGTGCATCACCAGTGGTGCCAGTGCACTCTCTAGAGTCACTGCACTGCATCCCCAGTTGTGCCAGTGCACTCTCTGGACTCACTGCACTGCATCCACAGTGGTGCCAGTGCACTCTCTGGACTCACTGCACTGCATTCCCAGTGGTGCCAGTGCACTCTCTGGAGTCAGTGCACTGCATCCCCGAGGTGCCAGTGCACTCTCTGGACTCACTGCACTGCATCCCCAGTGGTGCCAGTGCACTCTCTGGACTCACTGCACTGCATATCCAGTGGTGCCAGTGCAATCTCTGGACTCACTGCACTGCATCCCCAGTGGTGCCAGTGCACTCTCTGGACTCACTGCAGTGCATCCCCAGTGGAGCCAGTGCACTCTCTGGAGGCACTGCACTGCATCCCCAGTGGTGCTGGTGCACTCTCTGGACTCACTGCACTGCATCCCCAATGGTGCCAGTGCACTCTCTGGACTCACTGCACTGCATCCCCAGTGGTGTCAGTGCACTCTCCTTAGGCACTGCACTGCATCCCCAGTGGTGCCAGTGCACTCTCTGGACTCACTGCACTCCATCCCAGGTGGTGCCAGTCCACTCTGTGGACTCACTGCAGTGCTTTCCCAGTGGTGCCAGTGCACTCTCTAAACTCACTGCACTGCATATCCAGTGCTGACAGTGCACTCTCTGGACTCCCTACAGTGCATCCCCAGTGGTGCCAGCGCACTCTCTGGACTCACTCCACTGCATCCCCAGTGGGGCCAGTGCACTCTCTGGACTCCCTACAGTACATCCCTGTGGTGCCAGCGCACTCTGTGGACTCACTGCAGTGCATCCCCAGTGGTGCCAGTGCACTCTCTGGACTCACTGCAGTGCATCCCCTGTTGTGCCAGTGCACTCTCTGCACTGAATCCACTGCATCCCCAGTGGTGCCACTGCAGTCTCTGGACTCACTGCACTGCATCCCCAACGTGCCAGTGCACTCTCTGGACTCACTGCACTGCTCCAGCCGCGGCAGACGCTCAAGCCGCACCAGACGCGGCAGCCGCTCCAGCCTCGGCATCCGCTCCAGCCGCGTCAGCCGATCATGCCGCGGTAGCCCCTCCAGCCGTGAAAGCCGCTCTAGACGCTCCAGCCGCGGCAGCCGCTCCAGCCGCTCCAACCGCGACAGCCGCTCCAACCGCGACAGCCGCTCCAGCCGCTACCGAGTGGAGCGGCTGCCACGGCTGGAGCGGCTGCCGCGGTTGGAGCGGCTGCCGCGTCTGGCGGGGCTGGAGCGGCTGCCGCGGTTGGAGCGTCTGCCGCGTCTGCCGCGGATGGAGCGGCTGCCGCGGCTGGAGCGGCTGCCGCGGATGGAGCGGCTGCCTCGGCTGGAGCGGCTGGAGCGGCTGCCGCGGTTGGAGCGGCTGCCGCGTCTGCCGCGGATGGTCGGCTGCCGCGGCTGGAGCGACTGACGCGGCTGGAGCGGCTGGAGCGGCTGGCGAGGCTGGAGGGGCTACCGCGGCTGGAGCGGCTGCCGCGGCTGGAGCAGTGCAGTGAGTCCAGAGAGTGCAAACGCACCAGTGAGAATGGAGTGCAGTGAGTCCAGAGAGTGCCCTGGCACCACTGGGGATGCACTGCAGTGAGTCCAGAGAGTGCCCTGGCAACACTGGGGATGCACTGCAGTGAGTACAGAGAGTGCACTGGCACCACTGGGGATGCACTGCAGTGAGTCCAGAGAGTGCACTGGCACCACTGGGGATGCAGTGCAGTGGGTCCAGAGAGTGCACTGGCAACACTGGGGATGCACTGCAGTGAGTGCAGAGACTGCACTTGTACCAATGGGGATGCACTGCAGTGAGTCCAGAGACTGCACTTGTACCAACGGGGATGCAGTGCAGTGAGTCCAGAGAGTGCACAGGCACCACTGGGGATGCACTGCAGTGAGTGCAGAGAGTGCACTGGCACCACTGGGGATGCACTGCGGTGAGTCCAGATAGTGCACTGGCACCACTGGGGATGCACTGCAGTGAGTGCAGAGACTGCACTGGCACCACTTGGGATGCAGTGCAGTGAGTGCAGAGAGTGCACTGGCGCCACTGGTGATGCAGTGCAGTGAGTCCAGAGAGTGCACTGGCAACATTGGGCATGCAATGCAGTGAGTCCAGAGAGTGCACTGGCACCACTGGGGATGCACTGCAGTGACTCTAGAGTGTGCACTGGCACCACTGGGGATGCAGTGCAGTGACTCCAGAGAGTGCACTGGCACCACTTGGGTTTTAGTGCAGTGAGTGCAGAGAGTGCAATGGCTCCACTTGGGATGCAGTGCAGTGAGTCCAGAGATTGCACTGGCACCACTGGGGATGTAGTGCACTGAATCCAGAGAGTGCACTGGCACCACTGGGGATGCAGTGCAGTGAGTCCAGAGAGTGCACTGGCACCACTGGTGATGAAGTGCAATGAGCGCAGAGAGTGCACTGGCACCACTTGGGATTTAGTGCAGTGAGTGCAGAGAGTGCACTGGCACCACTGGGGATGCACTGCAGTGAGTCCAGAGAGTTCACTGGCACCTTGGGGATGCAGTGCAGTGAGTCCAGAGAGTGCACTGGCACCACTGGGGATGCACTGTAGTGAGTCGAGATATTGCACTGGCACCACTGGGGATGCACTGCAGTGAGTCCAGAGAGTGCACTGGCACCACTGGGGATGTACTGCAGTGAGTCCAGAGAGTGCACTGGCACCACTGGGGATGCAGTGCAGTGAGTCCAGAGAGTGCACTGGCACCACTGGTGATGAAGTGCAATGAGTCCAGAGAGTGCACTGGCACCACTTGGGATTTAGTGCAGTGAGTGCAGAGAGTGCACTGGCACCACTGGGGATGCAGTGCAGTGAGTCCAGAGAGTGCACTGGCACCTTGGGGATGCAGTGCAGTGAGTCCAGAGAGTGCACTGGCACCACTGGGGATGCAGTGCAGTGAGTCCAGAGAGTGCACTGGCACCACTGGGGATGCACTGCAGTCAGTCCAGAGAGTGCACTGGCACCACTGGGAATGCACTGCAGTGAGTCCACAGAGTGCAGTGGCACCACTGGGTATGCAGTGCAGTGAGTCCACTGAGTGCACTGGCACCACTGGTGATGCAGTACAGTGAGTCCACTGAGTGCACTGGCACCACTGGGGATGCAGTGCAGTGTGTCCAGAGAGTGCGCTGGCACCAATGGGGATGAAGTGCAGTGAGTCCAGAGAGTGCACTCGCACCACTGGGGATGCACGGCAGTGAGTCCAGAGAGTGCACTGGCACCACTGGGGATGCAGTGCAGTGTGTCCAGAGAGTGCGCTGGCACCACTGGTGATGCAGTACAGTGAGTCCAGTGAGTGCACTGGCACCACTGGGGCTGCACGGCAGTGAGTCCAGAGAGTGCACTGGCACCACTGGGGATGCAGTGCAGTGAGTCCAGAGAGTGCACTGGCACCACTGGGGATGCACTGCAGTGAGCCCAGAGAGTGCAATGGCACCACTGGGGATGCAGTCCAGTAACTCCAGAGAGTGCACTGGCACCACGGGGGATGCACTGCAGTGAGTCCAGATAGTGCACTGGCACCACTGGGGATGCAGTGCAGTGTGTCCAGAGAGTGCGCTGGCACCAATGGGGATGCAGTGCAGTGAGTCCAGAGAGTGCACTCGCACCACTGGGAATGCACTGCAGTGAGTCCAGAGAGTGCACTGGCACCACTGGGGATGCAGTGCAGTGCCTCCAGAGAGTGCGCTGGCACCACTGGTGATGCAGTACAGTGAGTCCAGTGAGTGCACTGGCACCACTGGGGCTGCACGGCAGTGAGTCCAGAGAGTGCACTGGCACCACTGGGGATGCAGTGCAGTGAGTCCAGAGAGTGCACTGGCACCACTGGGGATGCACTGCAGTGAGCCCAGAGAGTGCAATGGCACCACTGGGGATGCAGTCCAGTAACTCCAGAGAGTGCACTGGCACCACGGGGGATGCACTGCAGTGAGTCCAGATAGTGCACTGGCACCACTGGGGATGCACTGCAGTGAGTCCAGAGAGTGCACTGGCACCACTGGGGATGCACTGCAGTGAGTCCAGAGAGTGCAGTGGCACCACTGGGGATGCAGTACAGTGAGTCCAGAGAGTGCACTGGCACCACTGGTGATGCAGTAGAGTGAGTCCAGTGAGTGCACTGGCACCACTGGGAATGCACTGCAGTGAGTCCAGAGAGTGCACTGGCACCACTGGGGATGCAGTGCAGTGAGTCCAGAGAGTGCACTGGCACCACTGGGTATGCAGTGCAGTGAGTCCAGAGAGTGCACTGGCACCACTGGGGATGCAGTGCAGTGAGTCCAGAGAGTGCACTGGCACCACTGGGGATGCAGTCCAGTGAGTCCAGAGAGTACACTGGCACCACAGGGGATGCAGTGCAGTGAGTCCGGAGAGTGCTGTGGCACCAATGGGGATGCAGTGCAGTGACGCCAGAGAGTGCACTGGCACCACTTGCGATGCAGTGCAGTGAGTCCAGAGAGTGCACTGGCACCACTGGGGATGCAGTCCAGTGAGTCCAGAGAGTACACTGGCACCACAGGTGATGCAGTGCAGTGAGTCCGGAGAGTGCTGTGGCACCACTGGGGATGCAGTGCAGTGAGTCCAGAGAGTGCACTGGCACCACTGGGGATGCAGTGCAGTGAGTCCAGAGAGTGCACTGGCACCACAGGGGATGCAGTGCAGTGAGTCCGGAGAGTGCTGTGGCACCACTGGGGATGCAGTGCAGTGACGCCAGAGAGTGCACTGGCACCACTGGGGATGCAGTGCAGTGACTCCAGAGAGTGCACTGGCACCACTGGGGATGCAGTGCAGTGAGTCCAGAGAGTGCACTGGCACCACTGGGGATGCAGTGCAGTAACTCCAGAGAGTGCACTGGCACCACTGGGGATGCACTGCAGTCAGTCCAGATAGTGCACTGGCACCACTGGGGATGCAGTGCAGTGAGTCCAGAGAGTGCACTGGCACCACTGGGGATGAACTGCAGTGAGTCCAGAGAGTGCACTGGCACCACTGGGGATGCAGTCCAGTGAGTCCAGAGAGTGCACTGGCACCACTGGGGATGCAGTCCAGTAACTCCAGAGAGTGCACTGGCACCACTGGGGATGCACTGCAGTGAGTCCAGAGAGTGCACTGGCACCACTGGGGATGCACTGCAGTGAGTCCAGAGAGTGCAGTGGCACCACTGGGGATGCAGTACAGTGAGTCCAGAGAGTGCACTGGCACCACTGGGGATGCAGTACAGTGAGTCCAGTGAGTGCACTGGCACCACTGGGAATGCACTGCAGTGAGTCCAGATAGTGCACTGGCACCACTGGGGATGCAGTCCAGTGAGTCCAGAGAGTGCACTGGCACCACTGGGGATGCAGTGCAGTGAGTCCAGAGAGTGCACTGGCACCACTGGGGATGCAGTGCAGTAACTCCAGAGAGTGCACTGGCACCACTGGGGATGCACTGCAGTGAGTCCAGATAGTGCACTGGCACCACTGGGGATGCAGTGCAGTGAGTCCAGAGAGTGCACTGGCACCACTGGGGATGAACTGCAGTGAGTCCAGAGAGTGCACTGGCACCACTGGGGATGCAGTCCAGTGAGTCCAGAGAGTGCACTGGCACCACTGGGGATGCAGTCCAGTAACTCCAGAGAGTGCACTGGCACCACTGGGGATGCACTGCAGTGAGTCCAGATAGTGCACTGGCACCACTGGGGATGCACTGCAGTGAGTCCAGAGAGTGCACTGGCACCACTGGGAATGCACTGCAGTGAGTCCAGAGAGTGCACTGGCACCACTGGGGATGCAGTGCAGTGAGTCCAGAGAGTGCACTGGCACCACTGGGGATGCAGTCCAGTGAGTCCAGAGAGTGCACTGGCACCACAGGGGATGCAGTGCAGTGAGTCCGGAGAGTGCTGTGGCACCAATGGGGATGCAGTGCAGTGACGCCAGAGAGTGCACTGGCACCACTTGCGATGCAGTGCAGTGAGTCCAGAGAGTGCACTGGCACCACTGGGGATGCAGTCCAGTGAGTCCGGAGAGTGCTGTGGCACCACTGGGGATGCAGTGCAGTGACGCCAGAGAGTGCACTGGCACCACTGGGGATGCAGTGCAGTGAGTCCAGAGAGTGCACTGGCACCACAGGGGTTGCAGTGCAGTGAGTCCGGAGAGTGCTGTGGCACCACTGGGGATGCAGTGCAGTGACGCCAGAGAGTGCACTGGCACCACTGGGGATGCAGTGCAGTGACTCCAGAGAGTGCACTGGCACCACTGGGGATGCAGTGCAGTGAGTCCAGAGAGTGCACTGGCACCACTGGGGATGCAGTGCAGTGAGTCCAGAGAGTGCACTGGCACCACTGGGGATGCACTGCAGTGAGTCCAGAGAGTGTACTGGCACCACTGGGGATGCAGTGCAGTGAGTCCAGAGAGTGCACTGGCACCACTGGGGATGAACTGCAGTGAGTCCAGAGAGTGCACTGGCACCACTGGGGATGCAGTCCAGTGAGTCCAGAGAGTGCACTGGCACCACTGGGGATGCACTGCAGTGAGTCCAGAGAGTGCACTGGCACCACTGGGGATGCACTGCAGTGATTCCAGAGAGTGCACTGGCACCACTGGGGATGCAGTGCAGTGAGTCCAGAGAGTGCACTGGCACCACTGGGGATGAACTGCAGTGAGTCCAGAGAGTGCACTGGCACCACTGGGGATGCAGTCCAGTGAGTCCAGAGAGTGCACTGGCACCACTGGGGATGCAGTCCAGTAACTCCAGAGAGTGCACTGGCACCACTGGGGATGCACTGCAGTGAGTCCAGATAGTGCACTGGCACCACTGGGGATGCACTGCAGTGAGTCCAGAGAGTGCACTGGCACCACTGGGGATGCACTGCAGTGAGTCCAGAGAGTGCAGTGGCACCACTGGGGATGCAGTGCAGTGAGTCCAGTGAGTGCACTGGCACCACAGGGGATGCAGTGCAGTGAGTCCGGAGAGTGCTGTGGCACCACTGGGGATGCAGTGCAGTGACGCCAGAGAGTGCACTGGCACCACTTGCGATGCAGTGCAGTGAGTCCAGAGAGTGCACTGGCACCACTGGGGATGCAGTGCAGTGAGTCCAGAGAGTGCACTGGCACCACTGGGGATGCAGTCCAGTGAGTCCAGAGAGTACACTGGCACCACAGGGGATGCAGTGCAGTGAGTCCGGAGAGTGCTGTGGCACCACTGGGGATGCAGTGCAGTGACGCCAGAGAGTGCAGAGGCACAACTGGGGATGCAGTGCAGTGAGTCCAGAGAGTGCACTGGCACCACAGGGGATGCAGTGCAGTGAGTCCGGAGAGTGCTGTGGCACCACTGGGGATGCAGTGCAGTGACGCCAGAGAGTGTACTGGCACCACTGGGGATGCAGTGCAGTGACTCCAGAGAGTGCACTGGCACCACTGGGGATGCAGTCCAGTGAGTCCAGAGAGTTCACTGGCACCACTGGGGATGCAGTCCAGTAACTCCAGAGAGTGCACTGGCACCACTGGGGATGCACTGCAGTGAGTCCAGATAGTGCACTGGCACCACTGGGGATGCACTGCAGTGAGTCCAGAGAGTGCAGTGGCACCACTGGGGATGCACTGCAGTGAGTCCAGAGAGTGCAGTGGCACCACTGGGGATGCAGTGCAGTGAGTCCAGTGAGTGCACTGGCACCACTGGTGATGCAGTACAGTGAGTCCAGTGAGTGCACTGGCACCACAGGGGATGCAGTGCAGTGAGTCCGGAGAGTGCTGTGGCACCACTGGGGATGCAGTGCAGTGACGCCAGAGAGTGCACTGGCACCACTTGCGATGCAGTGCAGTGAGTCCAGAGAGTGCACTGGCACCACTGGGGATGCAGTGCAGTGAGTCCAGAGAGTGCACTGGCACCACTGGGGATGCAGTCCAGTGAGTCCAGAGAGTACACTGGCACCACAGGGGATGCAGTGCAGTGAGTCCGGAGAGTGCTGTGGCACCACTGGGGATGCAGTGCAGTGACGCCAGAGAGTGCAGAGGCACAACTGGGGATGCAGTGCAGTGAGTCCAGAGAGTGCACTGGCACCACAGGGGATGCAGTGCAGTGAGTCCGGAGAGTGCTGTGGCACCACTGGGGATGCAGTGCAGTGACGCCAGAGAGTGTACTGGCACCACTGGGGATGCAGTGCAGTGACTCCAGAGAGTGCACTGGCACCACTGGGGATGCAGTCCAGTGAGTCCAGAGAGTGCACTGGCACCACTGGGGATGCAGTCCAGTAACTCCAGAGAGTGCACTGGCACCACTGGGGATGCACTGCAGTGAGTCCAGATAGTGCACTGGCACCACTGGGGATGCACTGCAGTGAGTCCAGAGAGTGCACTGGCACCACTGGGGATGCACTGCAGTGAGTCCAGAGAGTGCAGTGGCACCACTGGGGATGCAGTGCAGTGAGTCCAGTGAGTGCACTGGCACCACTGGTGATGCAGTACAGTGAGTCCAGTGAGTGCACTGGCACCACTGGGGCTGCATGGCAGTGAGTCCAGAGAGTGCACTGGCACCACTTGGGATGGAGTGCAGTGTGTCCAGAGAGTACGCTGGCACCAATGGGGATGCAGTGCAGTGAGTCCAGAGAGTGCACTGGCACCAGTGGGGATGCACTGCAGTGAGTCCAGAGAGTGCACTGGCACCACTGGGGATGCAGTGCAGTGAGTCCAGAGAGTGCACTGGCACCACGGGGGATGCAGTCCAGTAACTCCAGAGAGTGCACTGGCACCACGGGGGATGCACTGCTGTGAGTCCAGAGAGTGCACTGGCACCACTGGGGATGCACTGCAGTGAGTCCAGAGAGTGCACTGGCACCACTGGGGATGCACTGCAGTGAGTCCAGAGAGTGCAGTGGCACCACTGGGGATGCAGTACAGTGAGTCCAGAGAGTGCACTGGCACCACTGGTGATGCAGTACAGTGAGTCCAGTGAGTGCACTGGCACCACTGGGAATGCACTGCAGTGAGTCCAGAGAGTGCACTGGCACCACTTGGGATGGAGTGCAGTGTGTCCAGAGAGTGCGCTGGCACCACTGGGGATGCAGTGCAGTGAGTCCAGAGAGTGCACTGGCACCTTGGGGATGCACTGCAGTGAGTCCAGAGAGTGCACTGGCACCACTGGGGATGCAGTGCAGTGAGTCCAGAGAGTGCACTGGCACCACTGGGGATGCACTGCAGTGAGTCCAGAGAGTGCACTGGCACCACTGGGGATGCAGTCCAGTGAGTCCAGAGAGTGCACTGGCACCAGTGGTGATGCACTGCAGTGAGTCCAGAGAGTGCACTGGCACCACTTGCGATGCAGTGCAGTGAGTCCAGAGAGTGCACTGGCACCACTGGGGATGCAGTGCAGTGAGTCCAGAGAGTGCACTGGCACCACTGGGGATGCAGTGCAGTGAGTCCAGAGTGCACTGGCACCACTGGGGATGCAGTGCAGTGAGTCCAGAGAGTGCACTGGCACCACTGGGGATGCAGTGCAGTGACTCCAGAGAGTGCACTGGCACCAGTGGGGATGCAGTACAGTGAGCCCAGTGAGTGCACTGGCACCACTGGGGCTGCATGGCAGTGAGTCCAGAGAGTGCACTGGCACCACTTGGGATGGAGTGCAGTGTGTCCAGAGAGTACGCTGGCACCAATGGGGATGCAGTGCAGTGAGTCCAGACAGTGCATTGGCACCAGTGGGGATGCACTGCAGTGAGTCCAGAGAGTGCACTGGCAACACTGGGGATGCAGTGCAGTGAGTCCAGAGAGTGCACTGGCACCACTGGGGATGCACTGCAGTGAGCCCAGAGAGTGCAATGGCACCACTGGGGATGCAGTCCAGTAACTCCAGAGAGTGCACTGGCACCACGGGGGATGCACTGCTGTGAGTCCAGAGAGTGCACTGGCACCACTGGGGATGCACTGCAGTGAGTCCAGAGAGTGCACTGGCACCACTGGGGATGCACTGCAGTGAGTCCAGAGAGTGCAGTGGCACCACTGGAGATGCAGTACAGTGAGTCCAGAGAGTGCACTGGCACCACTGGTGATGCAGTACAGTGAGTCCAGTGAGTGCACTGGCACCACTGGGAATGCACTGCAGTGAGTCCAGAGAGTGCACTGGCACCACTTGGGATGGAGTGCAGTGTGTCCAGAGAGTGCACTGGCACCACTGGGGATGCAGTGCAGTGAGTCCAGAGAGTGCACTGGCACCTTGGGGATGCACTGCAGTGAGTCCAGAGAGTGCACTGGCACCACTGGGGATGCAGTGCAGTGAGTCCAGAGAGTGCACTGGCACCACTGGGGATGCACTGCAGTGAGTCCAGAGAGTGCACTGGCACCACTGGGGATGCAGTCCAGTGAGTCCAGAGAGTGCACTGGCACCAGTGGTGATGCACTGCAGTGAGTCCAGAGAGTGCACTGGCACCACTTGCGATGCAGTGCAGTGAGTCCAGAGAGTGCACTGGCACCACTGGGGATGCAGTGCAGTGAGTCCAGAGAGTGCACTGGCACCACTGGGGATGCAGTGCAGTGAGTCCAGAGTGCACTGGCACCACTGGGGATGCAGTGCAGTGAGTCCAGAGAGTGCACTGGCACCACTGGGGATGCAGTGCAGTGACTCCAGAGAGTGCACTGGCACCAGTGGGGATGTAGTGCAGTGAATCCAGAGAGTGCACTGGCACCACTGGGGATGCAGTGCAGTGAGTCCAGAGAGTGCAGTGGCACCACTGGGGATGCAGTGCAGTGAATCCAGAGAGTACACTGGCACCACTGGGGATGCAGTGCAATGAGTCCAGAGAGTGCACTGGCACCACTTGGGATTTAGTGCAGTGAGTGCAGAGAGTGCACTGGCACCACTGGGGATGCAGTGCAGTGAGTCCAGAGAGTGCACTGGCACCTTGGGGATGCAGTGCAGTGAGTTCAGAGAGTGCACTGGCACTACTGGGGATGCACTGCAGTGACTCCAGAGAGTGCACTGGCACCACTGGGGATGCAGTGCAGTGACTCCTGAGAGTACACTGGCACCACTGGGGATGCAGTGCAGTGAGTCCAGAGAGTGCACTGGCACCACTTGGGATTTAGTGCAGTGAGTGCAGAGAGTGCACTGGCACCACTGGGGATGCAGTGCAGTGACTCCAGAGAGTGCACTGGCACCAGTGGGGATGTAGTGCAGTAAATCCAGAGAGTGCACTGGCACTACTGGGGATGCACTGCAGTGACTCCAGAGAGTGCACTGGCACCACTGGGGATGCAGTGCAGTGACTCCAGAGAGTACACTGGCACCACTGGGGATGCAGTGCAATGAGTCCAGAGAGTGCACTGGCACCACTGGGGATGCAGTGCAGTGAGTCCAGAGAGTGCACTGGCAGCTTGGGGATGCAGTGCAGTGAGTCCAGAGAGTGCACTGGCAGCTTGGGTTTGCAGTGCAGTGAGTCCAGAGAGTGCACTGGCACCACTGGGGATGCACTGCAGTGAGTCCAGAGAGTGCACTGGCACCACTGGGGATGCACTGCAGTGAGTCCAGTGAGTGCACTGGCACCACTGGAAATGCACTGCAGTGAGTCCAGAGTGCACTGGCACCACTGGGGATGCAGTGCAGTGAGTCCAGAGAGTGCACTGGCACCACTGGGGATGCAGTACAGTGAGTCCATAGAGTGCACTGGCACCACTGGGGATGCAGTACAGTGAGTCCAGTGAGTGCAATGGCACCACTGGGAATGCACTGTAGTGAGTCCAGAGAATGCACTGGCACCACTTGGGATGGAGTGCAGTGTGTCCAGAGAGTGCGCTGGCACCAATGGGGATGCAGTGCAGTGAGTCCAGAGAGTGCACTCGCACCACTGGGGATGCACTGCAGTGAGTCCAGAGAGTGCACTGGCACCACTGGGGATGCAGTGCAGTGAGTCCAGAGAGTGCACTGGCACCACTGGGGATGCAGTGCAGTGAGTCCAGAGAGTGCACTGGCACCACTGGGGATGCAGTCCAGTAACTCCAGAGAGTGCACTGGCACCACGGGAGATGCACTGCAGTGTGTCCAGATAGTGCACTGGCACCACTTGGGATGGAGTGCAGTTTGTCCAGAGAGTGCGCTGGCACCAATGGGGATGCAGTGCATTGAGTCCAGAGAGTGCACTCGCACCACTGGAGATGCACTGCAGTGAGTCCAGAGAGTGCACTGGCACCACTGGGGATGCACTGCAGTGAGTCCAGAGAGTGCACTGGCACCACTGGGGATGCAGTCCAGTGAGTCCAGAGAGTGCACTGGCACCAGTGGTGATGCACTGCAGTGAGTCCAGAGAGTGCACTGGCACCACTTGCGATGCAGTGCAGTGAGTCCAGAGAGTGCACTGGCACCACTGGGAATACACTGCAGTGAGTCCAGAGAGTGCACTGGCACCACAGGGGATGCAGTGCAGTGAGTCCGGAGAGTGCTGTGGCACCACTCGGGATGCAGTGCAGTGACGCCAGAGAGTGCACTGGCACCACTGGGGATGCAGTGCAGTGAGTCCAGAGAGTGCACTGGCACCACTGGGAATGCAGTGCAGTGAGTCCAGAGAGTGCACTGGCACCACTGGGGATGCAGTGCAGTGAGTCCAGAGAGTGCACTGGCACCACTGGGGATGCAGTCCAGTGAGTCCAGAGAGTGCACTGGCACCAGTGGTGATGCACTGCAGTGAGTCCAGAGAGTGCAGTGGCACGACTGGGGATGCAGTGCAGTGACTCCAGAGAGTGCACTGGCACCACTGGGGATGCAGTGCAGTGACTCCAGAGAGCACACTGGCACCACTGGGGATGCAGTGCAATGAGTCCAGAGAGTGCACTGGCACCACTTGGGATTTAGTGCAGTGAGTGCAGAGAGTGCACTGGCACCACTGGGGATGCACTGCAGTGAGTCCAGAGAGTGCACTGGCACCTTGGGGATGCAGTGCAGTGAGTCCAGAGAGTGCACTGGCACTACTGGGGATGCACTGCAGTGACTCCAGAGAGTGCACTGGCACCACTGGGGATGCAGTGCAGTGACTCCAGAGAGTACACTGGCACCACTGGGGATGCAGTGCAATGAGTCCAGAGAGTGCACTGGCACCACTTGGGATTTAGTGCAGTGAGTGCAGAGAGTGCACTGGCACCACTGGGGATGCAGTGCAGTGAGTCCAGAGAGTGCACTGGCACCAGTGGGGATGTAGTGCAGTGAATCCAGAGAGTGCACTGGCACTACTGGGGATGCAGTCCAGTAACTCCAGAGAGTGCACTGGCACCACTGGGGATGTAGTGCAGTGAATCCTGAGAGTGCACTGGCACCACGGGGGATGCAGTGCAGTGAGTCTAGAGAGTGCACTGGCACCACTTGAGATTTAGTGCAGTGAGTGCAGAGAGTGCACTGGCACCACTGGGGATGCAGTGCAGTGAGTCCAGAGAGTGCACTGGCACCTTGGGGATGCAGTGCAGTGAGTCTAGAGAGTGCACTGGCAGCTTGGGGTTGCAGTGCAGTGAGTCCAGAGAGTGCACTGGCACCACTGTGGATGCAGTGCAGTGACTTCAGAGAGTGCACTGGCACCAGTGGGGATGCAGTGCAGTGAGTCCAGGGAGTGCACTGGCACCTTGGGGATGCAGTGCAGTGAGTCCAGAGAGTGCACTGGCAGCTTGGGGTTGCAGTGCAGTGAGTTCAGAGAGTGCACTGGCACCACTGGGGATGCAGTGCAGTGACTTCAGAGAGTGCACTGGCACCAGTGGGGATGCAGTGCAGTGAGTCCAGAGAGTGCACTGGCACCACTGGGGATGCAGTGCAGTGAGTCCAGAGAGTGCACTGGCACCACTGGGCATGCAGTGCAGTGACTCCAGAGAGTGCACTGGCACCACTGGGGATGCAGTGCAGTGAGTCTAGAGAGTGCACTGGCACCACTTGAGATTTAGTGCAGTGAGTGCAGAGAGTGCACTGGCACCACTGGGGATGCAGTGCAGTGAGTCCAGAGAGTGCACTGGCACCTTGGGGATGCAGTGCAGTGAGTCTAGAGAGTGCACTGGCAGCTTGGGGTTGCAGTGCAGTGAGTCTAGAGAGTGCACTGGCACCACTGGGGATGCAGTGCAGTGACTCCAGAGAGTGCACTGGCACCACTGGGAATGCAGTGCAGTGACTCCAGAGAGTGCACTGGCACCACTGGGGATGCAGTGCAGTGAGTCCAGTGAGTGCACTGGCACCACTGGGAATGCACTGCAGTGAGTCCAGAGAGTGCACTGGCCCCAATGGGTATGCACTGCAGTGAGTCCAGAGAATGCACTGGCACCACTGGTGATGCAGTGCAGTGACTCCAGAGAGTGCACTGGCACCACTGGGGATGCAGTGCAGTGAGTCCAGTGAGTGCACTGGCACCACTGGGAATGCACTGCAGTGAGTCGAGAGATTGCACTGGCACCACTGGGGATGCAGTGCAGTGAGTCCAGAGAGTGCACTGGCACCACTGGAGATGCAGTGCAGTGAGTCCAGAGAGTGCACTGGCACCACTGGGGATGCAGTGCAGTGATTCCAGAGAGTGCACTGGCACCACTGGGGATGCAGTCCAGTGAGTCCAGAGAGTGCACTGGCACCACTGGGGATGCAGTCCAGTAACTCCAGAGAGTGCACTGGCACCACTGGGGATGCACTGCAGTGAGTCCAGATAGTGCACTGGCACCACTGGGGATGCACTGCAGTGAGTCCAGAGAGTGCACTGGCACCACTGGGGATGCACTGCAGTGAGTCCAGAGAGTGCAGTGGCACCACTGGGGATGCAGTGCAGTGAGTCCAGTGAGTGCACTGGCACCACAGGGGATGCAGTGCAGTGAGTCCGGAGAGTGCTGTGGCACCACTGGGGATGCAGTGCAGTGACGCCAGAGAGTGCACTGGCACCACTTGCGATGCAGTGCAGTGAGTCCAGAGAGTGCACTGGCACCACTGGGGATGCAGTGCAGTGAGTCCAGAGAGTGCACTGGCACCACTGGGGATGCAGTCCAGTGAGTCCAGAGAGTACACTGGCACCACAGGGGATGCAGTGCAGTGAGTCCGGAGAGTGCTGTGGCACCACTGGGGATGCAGTGCAGTGACGCCAGAGAGTGCAGAGGCACAACTGGGGATGCAGTGCAGTGAGTCCAGAGAGTGCACTGGCACCACAGGGGATGCAGTGCAGTGAGTCCGGAGAGTGCTGTGGCACCACTGGGGATGCAGTGCAGTGACGCCAGAGAGTGTACTGGCACCACTGGGGATGCAGTGCAGTGACTCCAGAGAGTGCACTGGCACCACTGGGGATGCAGTCCAGTGAGTCCAGAGAGTGCACTGGCACCACTGGGGATGCAGTCCAGTAACTCCAGAGAGTGCACTGGCACCACTGGGGATGCACTGCAGTGAGTCCAGATAGTGCACTGGCACCACTGGGGATGCACTGCAGTGAGTCCAGAGAGTGCACTGGCACCACTGGGGATGCACTGCAGTGAGTCCAGAGAGTGCAGTGGCACCACTGGGGATGCAGTGCAGTGAGTCCAGTGAGTGCACTGGCACCACTGGTGATGCAGTACAGTGAGTCCAGTGAGTGCACTGGCACCACAGGGGATGCAGTGCAGTGAGTCCGGAGAGTGCTGTGGCACCACTGGGGATGCAGTGCAGTGACGCCAGAGAGTGCACTGGCACCACTGGGGATGCAGTGCAGTGAGTCCAGAGAGTGCACTGGCACCACTGGGGATGCAGTCCAGTGAGTCCAGAGAGTACACTGGCACCACAGGGGATGCAGTGCAGTGAGTCCGGAGAGTGCTGTGGCACCACTGGGGATGCAGTGCAGTGACGCCAGAGAGTGCAGAGGCACAACTGGGGATGCAGTGCAGTGAGTCCAGAGAGTGCACTGGCACCACAGGGGATGCAGTGCAGTGAGTCCGGAGAGTGCTGTGGCACCACTGGGGATGCAGTGCAGTGACGCCAGAGAGTGTACTGGCACCACTGGGGATGCAGTGCAGTGACTCCAGAGAGTGCACTGGCACCACTGGGGATGCAGTCCAGTGAGTCCAGAGAGTGCACTGGCACCACTGGGGATGCAGTCCAGTAACTCCAGAGAGTGCACTGGCACCACTGGGGATGCACTGCAGTGAGTCCAGATAGTGCACTGGCACCACTGGGGATGCACTGCAGTGAGTCCAGAGAGTGCACTGGCACCACTGGGGATGCACTGCAGTGAGTCCAGAGAGTGCAGTGGCACCACTGGGGATGCAGTGCAGTGAGTCCAGTGAGTGCACTGGCACCACTGGTGATGCAGTACAGTGAGTCCAGTGAGTGCACTGGCACCACTGGGGCTGCATGGCAGTGAGTCCAGAGAGTGCACTGGCACCACTTGGGATGGAGTGCAGTGTGTCCAGAGAGTACGCTGGCACCAATGGGGATGCAGTGCAGTGAGTCCAGAGAGTGCACTGGCACCAGTGGGGATGCAGTGCAGTGAGTCCAGAGAGTGCACTGGCACCACTGGGGATGCAGTGCAGTGAGTCCAGAGAGTGCACTGGCACCACGGGGGATGCAGTCCAGTAACTCCAGAGAGTGCACTGGCACCACGGGGGATGCACTGCTGTGAGTCCAGAGAGTGCACTGGCACCACTGGGGATGCACTGCAGTGAGTCCAGAGAGTGCACTGGCACCACTGGGGATGCACTGCAGTGAGTCCAGAGAGTGCAGTGGCACCACTGGGGATGCAGTACAGTGAGTCCAGAGAGTGCACTGGCACCACTGGTGATGCAGTACAGTGAGTCCAGTGAGTGCACTGGCACCACTGGGAATGCACTGCAGTGAGTCCAGAGAGTGCACTGGCACCACTTGGGATGGAGTGCAGTGTGTCCAGAGAGTGCGCTGGCACCACTGGGGATGCAGTGCAGTGAGTCCAGAGAGTGCACTGGCACCTTGGGGATGCACTGCAGTGAGTCCAGAGAGTGCACTGGCACCACTGGGGATGCAGTGCAGTGAGTCCAGAGAGTGCACTGGCACCACTGGGGATGCACTGCAGTGAGTCCAGAGAGTGCACTGGCACCACTGGGGATGCAGTCCAGTGAGTCCAGAGAGTGCACTGGCACCAGTGGTGATGCACTTCAGTGAGTCCAGAGAGTGCACTGGCACCACTTGCGATGCAGTGCAGTGAGTCCAGAGAGTGCACTGGCACCACTGGGGATGCAGTGCAGTGAGTCCAGAGAGTGCACTGGCACCACTGGGGATGCAGTGCAGTGAGTCCAGAGTGCACTGGCACCACTGGGGATGCAGTGCAGTGAGTCCAGAGAGTGCACTGGCACCACTGGGGATGCAGTGCAGTGACTCCAGAGAGTGCACTGGCACCAGTGGGGATGCAGTACAGTGAGCCCAGTGAGTGCACTGGCACCACTGGGGCTGCATGGCAGTGAGTCCAGAGAGTGCACTGGCACCACTTGGGATGGAGTGCAGTGTGTCCAGAGAGTACGCTGGCACCAATGGGGATGCAGTGCAGTGAGTCCAGACAGTGCATTGGCACCAGTGGGGATGCACTGCAGTGAGTCCAGAGAGTGCACTGGCAACACTGGGGATGCAGTGCAGTGAGTCCAGAGAGTGCACTGGCACCACTGGGGATGCACTGCAGTGAGCCCAGAGAGTGCAATGGCACCACTGGGGATGCAGTCCAGTAACTCCAGAGAGTGCACTGGCACCACGGGGGATGCACTGCTGTGAGTCCAGAGAGTGCACTGGCACCACTGGGGATGCACTGCAGTGAGTCCAGAGAGTGCACTGGCACCACTGGGGATGCACTGCAGTGAGTCCAGAGAGTGCAGTGGCACCACTGGAGATGCAGTACAGTGAGTCCAGAGAGTGCACTGGCACCACTGGTGATGCAGTACAGTGAGTCCAGTGAGTGCACTGGCACCACTGGGAATGCACTGCAGTGAGTCCAGAGAGTGCACTGGCACCACTTGGGATGGAGTGCAGTGTGTCCAGAGAGTGCACTGGCACCACTGGGGATGCAGTGCAGTGAGTCCAGAGAGTGCACTGGCACCTTGGGGATGCACTGCAGTGAGTCCAGAGAGTGCACTGGCACCACTGGGGATGCAGTGCAGTGAGTCCAGAGAGTGCACTGGCACCACTGGGGATGCACTGCAGTGAGTCCAGAGAGTGCACTGGCACCACTGGGGATGCAGTCCAGTGAGTCCAGAGAGTGCACTGGCACCAGTGGTGATGCACTGCAGTGAGTCCAGAGAGTGCACTGGCACCACTTGCGATGCAGTGCAGTGAGTCCAGAGAGTGCACTGGCACCACTGGGGATGCAGTGCAGTGAGTCCAGAGAGTGCACTGGCACCACTGGGGATGCAGTGCAGTGAGTCCAGAGTGCACTGGCACCACTGGGGATGCAGTGCAGTGAGTCCAGAGAGTGCACTGGCACCACTGGGGATGCAGTGCAGTGACTCCAGAGAGTGCACTGGCACCAGTGGGGATGTAGTGCAGTGAATCCAGAGAGTGCACTGGCACCACTGGGGATGCAGTGCAGTGAGTCCAGAGAGTGCAGTGGCACCACTGGGGATGCAGTGCAGTGAATCCAGAGAGTACACTGGCACCACTGGGGATGCAGTGCAATGAGTCCAGAGAGTGCACTGGCACCACTTGGGATTTAGTGCAGTGAGTGCAGAGAGTGCACTGGCACCACTGGGGATGCAGTGCAGTGAGTCCAGAGAGTGCACTGGCACCTTGGGGATGCAGTGCAGTGAGTTCAGAGAGTGCACTGGCACTACTGGGGATGCACTGCAGTGACTCCAGAGAGTGCACTGGCACCACTGGGGATGCAGTGCAGTGACTCCTGAGAGTACACTGGCACCACTGGGGATGCAGTGCCGTGAGTCCAGAGAGTGCACTGGCACCACTTGGGATTTAGTGCAGTGAGTGCAGAGAGTGCACTGGCACCACTGGGGATGCAGTGCAGTGACTCCAGAGAGTGCACTGGCACCAGTGGGGATGTAGTGCAGTAAATCCAGAGAGTGCACTGGCACTACTGGGGATGCACTGCAGTGACTCCAGAGAGTGCACTGGCACCACTGGGGATGCAGTGCAGTGACTCCAGAGAGTACACTGGCACCACTGGGGATGCAGTGCAATGAGTCCAGAGAGTGCACTGGCACCACTGGGGATGCAGTGCAGTGAGTCCAGAGAGTGCACTGGCAGCTTGGGGATGCAGTGCAGTGAGTCCAGAGAGTGCACTGGCAGCTTGGGTTTGCAGTGCAGTGAGTCCAGAGAGTGCACTGGCACCACTGGGGATGCACTGCAGTGAGTCCAGAGAGTGCACTGGCACCACTGGGGATGCACTGCAGTGAGTCCAGTGAGTGCACTGGCACCACTGGAAATGCACTGCAGTGAGTCCAGAGTGCACTGGCACCACTGGGGATGCAGTGCAGTGAGTCCAGAGAGTGCACTGGCACCACTGGGGATGCAGTACAGTGAGTCCATAGAGTGCACTGGCACCACTGGGGATGCAGTACAGTGAGTCCAGTGAGTGCAATGGCACCACTGGGAATGCACTGTAGTGAGTCCAGAGAATGCACTGGCACCAGTTGGGATGGAGTGCAGTGTGTCCAGAGAGTGCGCTGGCACCAATGGGGATGCAGTGCAGTGAGTCCAGAGAGTGCACTCGCACCACTGGGGATGCACTGCAGTGAGTCCAGAGAGTGCACTGGCACCACTGGGGATGCAGTGCAGTGAGTCCAGAGAGTGCACTGGCACCACTGGGGATGCAGTGCAGTGAGTCCAGAGAGTGCACTGGCACCACTGGGGATGCAGTCCAGTAACTCCAGAGAGTGCACTGGCACCACGGGAGATGCACTGCAGTGTGTCCAGATAGTGCACTGGCACCACTTGGGATGGAGTGCAGTTTGTCCAGAGAGTGCGCTGGCACCAATGGGGATGCAGTGCATTGAGTCCAGAGAGTGCACTCGCACCACTGGAGATGCACTGCAGTGAGTCCAGAGAGTGCACTGGCACCACTGGGGATGCACTGCAGTGAGTCCAGAGAGTGCACTGGCACCACTGGGGATGCAGTCCAGTGAGTCCAGAGAGTGCACTGGCACCAGTGGTGATGCACTGCAGTGAGTCCAGAGAGTGCACTGGCACCACTTGCGATGCAGTGCAGTGAGTCCAGAGAGTGCACTGGCACCACTGGGAATACACTGCAGTGAGTCCAGAGAGTGCACTGGCACCACAGGGGATGCAGTGCAGTGAGTCCGGAGAGTGCTGTGGCACCACTCGGGATGCAGTGCAGTGACGCCAGAGAGTGCACTGGCACCACTGGGGATGCAGTGCAGTGAGTCCAGAGAGTGCACTGGCACCACTGGGAATGCAGTGCAGTGAGTCCAGAGAGTGCACTGGCACCACTGGGGATGCAGTGCAGTGAGTCCAGAGAGTGCACTGGCACCACTGGGGATGCAGTCCAGTGAGTCCAGAGAGTGCACTGGCACCAGTGGTGATGCACTGCAGTGAGTCCAGAGAGTGCAGTGGCACGACTGGGGATGCAGTGCAGTGACTCCAGAGAGTGCACTGGCACCACTGGGGATGCAGTGCAGTGACTCCAGAGAGCACACTGGCACCACTGGGGATGCAGTGCAATGAGTCCAGAGAGTGCACTGGCACCACTTGGGATTTAGTGCAGTGAGTGCAGAGAGTGCACTGGCACCACTGGGGATGCACTGCAGTGAGTCCAGAGAGTGCACTGGCACCTTGGGGATGCAGTGCAGTGAGTCCAGAGAGTGCACTGGCACTACTGGGGATGCACTGCAGTGACTCCAGAGAGTGCACTGGCACCACTGGGGATGCAGTGCAGTGACTCCAGAGAGTACACTGGCACCACTGGGGATGCAGTGCAATGAGTCCAGAGAGTGCACTGGCACCACTTGGGATTTAGTGCAGTGAGTGCAGAGAGTGCACTGGCACCACTGGGGATGCAGTGCAGTGACTTCAGAGAGTGCACTGGCACCAGTGGGGATGTAGTGCAGTGAATCCAGAGAGTGCACTGGCACTACTGGGGATGCAGTCCAGTAACTCCAGAGAGTGCACTGGCACCACTGGGGATGTAGTGCAGTGAATCCTGAGAGTGCACTGGCACCACGGGGGATGCAGTGCAGTGAGTCTAGAGAGTGCACTGGCACCACTTGAGATTTAGTGCAGTGAGTGCAGAGAGTGCACTGGCACCACTGGGGATGCAGTGCAGTGAGTCCAGAGAGTGCACTGGCACCTTGGGGATGCAGTGCAGTGAGTCTAGAGAGTGCACTGGCAGCTTGGGGTTGCAGTGCAGTGAGTCCAGAGAGTGCACTGGCACCACTGTGGATGCAGTGCAGTGACTTCAGAGAGTGCACTGGCACCAGTGGGGATGCAGTGCAGTGAGTCCAGGGAGTGCACTGGCACCTTGGGGATGCAGTGCAGTGAGTCCAGAGAGTGCACTGGCAGCTTGGGGTTGCAGTGCAGTGAGTTCAGAGAGTGCACTGGCACCACTGGGGATGCAGTGCAGTGACTTCAGAGAGTGCACTGGCACCAGTGGGGATGCAGTGCAGTGAGTCCAGAGAGTGCACTGGCACCACTGGGGATGCAGTGCAGTGAGTCCAGAGAGTGCACTGGCACCACTGGGCATGCAGTGCAGTGACTCCAGAGAGTGCACTGGCACCACTGGGGATGCAGTGCAGTGAGTCTAGAGAGTGCACTGGCACCACTTGAGATTTAGTGCAGTGAGTGCAGAGAGTGCACTGGCACCACTGGGGATGCAGTGCAGTGAGTCCAGAGAGTGCACTGGCACCTTGGGGATGCAGTGCAGTGAGTCTAGAGAGTGCACTGGCAGCTTGGGGTTGCAGTGCAGTGAGTCTAGAGAGTGCACTGGCACCACTGGGGATGCAGTGCAGTGACTCCAGAGAGTGCACTGGCACCACTGGGAATGCAGTGCAGTGACTCCAGAGAGTGCACTGGCACCACTGGGGATGCAGTGCAGTGAGTCCAGTGAGTGCACTGGCACCACTGGGAATGCACTGCAGTGAGTCCAGAGAGTGCACTGGCCCCAATGGGTATGCACTGCAGTGAGTCCAGAGAATGCACTGGCACCACTGGTGATGCAGTGCAGTGACTCCAGAGAGTGCACTGGCACCACTGGGGATGCAGTGCAGTGAGTCCAGTGAGTGCACTGGCACCACTGGGAATGCACTGCAGTGAGTCGAGAGATTGCACTGGCACCACTGGGGATGCAGTGCAGTGAGTCCAGAGAGTGCACTGGCACCACTGGGGATGCAGTGCAGTGAGTCCAGAGAGTGCACTGGCACCACTGGGGATGCAGTGCAGTGACTCCAGAGAGTGCACTGGCACCACTGGGAATGCAGTGCAGTGACTCCAGAGAGTGCACTGGCACCACTGGGGATGCAGTGCAGTGAGTCCAGTGAGTGCACTGGCACCACTGGGAATGCACTGCAGTGAGTCCAGAGAGTGCACTGGCCCCAATGGGTATGCACTGCAGTGAGTCCAGAGAATGCACTGGCACCACTGGTGATGCAGTGCAGTGACTCCAGAGAGTGCACTGGCACCACAGGGGATCTCACTGCAGTGCATCCCCAGTGGTGCTGGTGCACTCTATGGACTCACTGCACTGCATCCCCAGTGGTGCCACTGCACTCTCTGGACTCACTGCAGTGCATCCCCAGTGGTGCCAGTGCATTCTCTGGACTCACTGCACTAAAACCCCAGTGGTGCCAGTGCACTCTCTGGACTCACTGCAATGCATCCCCAGTGTTCCCAGTGCACTCTCTGGAATCACTGCAGTGCATCCCCAGTGGAGTCAGTGCACTCTCTGCACTCACTGCAGTACATCCCCAGTGGTGCCAGTGCACTCTCTGGACTCACTGCAGTGCATCCCCTGTTGTGCCAGTGCACTCTCTGGACTCACTGCACTGCATCCCCAAGGTGCCAGTGTACACTCTGGACTCACTGCAGTGCATCCCCAGTGGTGCCAGTGCACTCTCTGGACTCACTGCAGTGCATCCACAGTGGTGCCAGTGCACTCTGTGGACTCACTGCACTGCATCGCCAGTGGTGCCAGTGCACTCTCTGGACTCACTGCAGTGCATCCCCAGTGGTGCCAGTGCACTCTCTGGACTCACTGCAGTGCATTCCCAGTGGTGCCAGTGCACTCTCTGGACTCACTGCAGTGCATCCCCAAGGTGCCAGTGCACTCTCTGGACTCACTGCACTGCATCACCTGTGGTGCCAGTGCACTCTCTGGACTCACTGCACTGCATCCCCAGTGGTGCCTGTGCATTCTCTGGAGTCACTGCACTGCATTACCATTGGTGCCAGGGCACTCTCCGGACTCACTCCCGTGCATCCGCAGTGGTGCCAGTGAACTTTTCCGAGTCACTGCACTGCATCCCCATTAGTGCCAGTGCATTCTCTGGACTCACTGCAGTGCATCCCCAGTGGTGCCAGTGCACTCTCTAGACTCACTGCAGTGCATCCCCAGTAGTGCCAGTGCACTCTCTGGAGTCACTGCAGTGCATCCCCAGTGGTGCCAGTGCACTCTCTGTAGTCACTGCACTGCATCCCCAGTCGTGCCAGTGCACTCTCTAGACTCACTGCACTGCATCCCCAGTGGTGCCAGTGCACTCTCTGGACTCAATGCAGTGCATCCCCAGTGGTGCCAGTACACTCTCTGGACTCACTGCACTGCATCCCCAGTGGTGCCAGTGCACTCTCTAGACTCACTGCACTGCATCCCCAGTGGTGCCAGTGCACTCTCTGGAGTTACTGCACTGCATCCCCAGTGGTGCCAGTGCACTCTCTGGAGTCACTGCACTGCAGCCCCAGTGGTGCCAGTGCACTCTCTGGAGTAATTGCACTGCATCCCCAGTGGTGCCAGTGCACTCTCTGGAGGCACTGCACTGCATCCCCAGTGGTGCTGGTGCACTCTCTGCACTCAATGCAGTGCATCCCCAGTGGTGCCAGTGCACTCTCTAGACTCACTGCAGTGCATCCCCAGGGGTGCCAGTGCACTCTCTGGACTCACTGCACTGCATATCCAGTGCTGACAGTGCACTCTCTAGACTCCCTACAGTACATCCCCAGTGGTGCCAGCGCACTCTGTGGACTCACTGCACTGAATCCCCAGTGGTGCCAGTGCACTCTCTGGACTCACTGCAGTGCATCCCCTGTTGTGCCAGTGCACTCTCTGCACTCACTCCACTGCATCCCCGGTGGGGCCACTGCACTCTCTGGACTCACTGCACTGCATCTCCAGTGGTGCCAGTGCAGTCTCTGGACTCACTGCACTCCATCCCCATTGGTGCTAGTGCACTATCTGGACTCACTGCACTGCATCCCCAGTGGTACCATTGCACTCTCTGAGTCACTGCACTGCATTCCCAGTGGTGCCAGTGGACTGTCTGGACTCACTGCAGTGCATCCCCAGTGGTGCCACTGCACTCTCTGGAGTCACTGCACTGCATCCCCAGTGGTGCCAGTGCAGTCTCTGGACTCACTGCACTGCATCCCCAGTGCTGCCAGTGCAATCTCTGGACTCACTGCAGTGCATCCCTAGTGGTGCCAGTGCACTCTCTGGAGTCACTGCACTAAAACACCAGTGGTGCCAGTGTACTCTCTGGACTCACTGCACTGCATCCCCAAGGTGCCAGTGCACTCTCTGGACTCAACTGCACTGCATCCCCAGTGGTGCCAGTGCACTGTATGGACTCATTGCAGTGCATCCCCAGTGGTGCCAATGCACTCTCTGGACTCACTGCAGTGCATCCCCAGTGGTGCCAGTGCACTCTCTGGACTCACTGCACTGCATCCCCAGTGGTGCCAGTGCACTCTCTGGACTCACTGCACTGCATCCCCAGTGGTGCCAGTGCACTCTCTGCACTCACTGCACTGCATCCCCAGTGGTGCCAGTGCACTCTCTGGACTCACTGCAGTGCGTCCCCAGTGGTGCCAGTGCATTCTCTGGACTCACTGCACTCCATCCCCAAGGTGCCAGTGCACTCTCTGGACTCACTGCAGTGCATCCCCAGTGGTGCCAGTGCACTCTCTGGACTCACTGCAGTACATCCCCAGTGGTGCCAGTGCACTCTCTGGACTCACTGCACTGCAGCCCCAGTGGTGCCAGTGCACTCTCTAGACTCCCTACAGTACATCCCCAGTGGTGCCAGCGCACTCTGTGGACTCACTGCACTGCATCCCCAGTGGTGCCAGTGCACTCTCTGGACTCACTGCAGTGCATCCCCTGTTGTGCCAGTGCACTCTCTGCACTCACTCCACTGCATCCCCGGTGGGGCCACTGCACTCTCTGGACTCACTGCACTGCATCTCCAGTGGTGCCAGTGCAGTCTCTGGACTCACTGCACTCCATCCCCATTGGTGCTAGTGCACTATCTGGACTCACTGCACTGCATCCCCAGTGGTACCATTGCACTCTCTGAGTCACTGCACTGCATTCCCAGTGGTGCCAGTGCACTCTCTGGACTCACTGCAGTGCATCCCCAGTGGTGCCACTGCACTCTCTGGAGTCACTGCACTGCATCCCCAGTGGTGCCAGTGCAGTCTCTGGACTCACTGCACTGCATCCCCAGTCCTGCCAGTGCAATCTCTGGACTCACTGCAGTGCATCCCTAGTGGTGCCAGTGCACTCTCTGGAGTCACTGCACTAAAACACCAGTGGTGCCAGTGCACTGTATGGACTCATTGAAGTGCATCCCCAGTGGTGCCAATGCACTCTCTGGACTCACTGCAGTGCATCCCCAGTGGTGCCAGTGCACTCTCTGGACTCACTGCACTGCATCCCCAGTGGTGCCAGTGCACTCTCTGGACTCACTGCACTGCATCCCCAGTGGTGCCAGTGCACTCTCTGCACTCACTGCACTGCATCCCCAGTGGTGCCAGTGCACTCTCTGGACTCACTGCAGTGCGTCCCCAGTGGTGCCAGTGCATTCTCTGGACTCACTGCACTCCATCCCCAAGGTGCCAGTGCACTCTCTGGACTCACTGCAGTGCATCCCCAGTGGTGCCAGTGCACTCTCTGGACTCACTGCAGTACATCCCCAGTGGTGCCAGTGCACTCTCTGGACTCACTGCACTGCAGCCCCAGTGGTGCCAGTGCACTCTCTGGACTCACTGCAGTGCATCCCCAAGGTGCCAGTGCACTCTCTGGAGTCACTGCAGTGCATCCCCAGTGGTGCCAGTGCACTCTCTGGACTCACTGCACTGCATCCCCAGTGGTGCCAGTGCACTCTCTGGACTCACTGCACTGCATCCCCAAGGTGCCAGTGCACTCTCTGGACTCACTGCACTGCATCCCCAAGGTGCCAGTGCACTCTCTGGACTCACTGCAGTGCATCCCCAGTGGTGCCAGTGCACTCTCTGGACTCACTGTACTGCATCCCCAGTGGTGCCAGTGCACTTTCTGGACTCACTGCAGTGCATCCCCAGTGTTGCCAGTGCACTCTCTGGAATCAGTGCAGTGCATCCCCTGTGGTGCCAGTGCACTCTCTGGACTCACTGCATTGCATCCCCAGTGGTGCCAGTGCACTCTCTGGACTCACTGCACTGCATCCCCAGTGGTGCTTGTGCGTTCTCTGGACTCACTGCACTGCATTACCATTGGTGCCAGGGCACTCTCCGGACTCACTCCCGTGCATCCGCAGTGGTGCCAGTGAACTTTTCCGAGTCACTGCACTGCATCCCCATTAGTGCCAGTGCATTCTCTGGACTCACTGCAGTGCATCCCCAGTGGTGCCAGTGCACTCTCTAGACTCACTGCAGTGCATCTCCAGTGGTGCCAGTGCACTCTCTGGACTCACTGCAGTGCATTCCCAGTGGTGCCAGTGCACTCTCTGGACTCACTGCAGTGCATTCCCAGTGGTGCCAGTGCACTCTCTGGACTCACTGCACTCCATCCCCAAGGTGCCAGTGCACTCTCTGGACTCACTGCAGTGCATCTAAAGTTGTGCTAGTGCACTCTCAGGACTCACTGCAGTGCATCCCCAGTGGTGCCAGTGCACTCTCTGGACTCACTGCAGTGCATACCCAGTGGTGCCAGTGCACTCTCTGGACTCACTGCACTGCATCCCCAGTGGTGCCAGTGCACTCTCTGGACTCACTGCAGTGCATCACAAGTGGTGCCAGTGCACTCTCTAGAGTCACTGCACTGCATCCCCAATGGTGCCAGTGCACTCTCTGGACTTACTGCAGTGCATCCCCAGTGGTGCCAGTGCACTCTCTGGACTCACTGCACTGCATCCACAGTGGTGCCAGTGCACTCTCTGGACTCACTGCACTGCATCCCCAGTGGTTCCAGTGCACTCTCTGGACTCACTGCACTGCACCCCAAGGTGCCAGTGCACTCTCTGGACTCACTGCAGTGCATCCCCAGTGGTGCCAGTGCACTCTCTGGACTCACTGCAGTGCATCCCCAGTGGTGCCAGTGCACTCTCTGGACTCACTGTACTGCATCCCCAGTGGTGCCAGTGCACTCTCTACACTCACTGCAGTGCATCCCCAGTGGTGCCAGTGCACTCTCTGAACTCACTGCAGTGCATCCCCAGTGGTGCCAGTACACTCTCTGGATTCACTGCACTGCATCCCCAGTGGTGCCAGTGCACTCTCTGGACTCACTGTACTGCATCCCCAGTGGTGCCAGTGCACTCTCTGGACTCACTGCAGTGCATCCCCAGTGGTGCCAGTGCACTCTCTGTAGTCAATGCACTGCATCCCCAGTCGTGCCAGTGCACTCTCTAGACTCACTGCACTGCATCCCCAGTGGTGCCAGTGCACTCTCTGGACTCACTGCACTGCATCCCCAGTGGTGCCAGTACACTCTCTGGAGTCACTGCACTGCATCCCCAGTGGTGCCAGTGCACTCTCTAGACTCACTGCACTGCATCCCCAGTGGTGCCAGTGCACTCTATGGACTCACTACAGTGCATCCCCAGTGGTGCCAGTGCACTCTCTGGACTCACTGCACTGCATCCCCAGTGGTGCCAGTGCAGTCTCTGGACTCACTGCACTGCATCCCCATGGTGCCAGGGAACACTCTGGACTCACTGCAGTGCATCCCCAGTGGTGCCAGTGCACTCTCTGGACTCACTGCACTGCATCCCCAGTGGTGCCAGTGCACTCTCTGGACTCACTGCACTGCATCCCCAGTGGTGCCAGTGCACTCTCTGGACTCACTGCACTGCATCCCCAGTGGTGCCAGTGCACTCTCTGGACTCACTGCACTGCATCCCCAAGGTGCCAGTGCACTCTCTGGACTCACTGCAGTGCATCCCCAGTGGTGCCAGTGCACTCTCTGGACTCACTGCACTGCATCCCCAGTGGTGTCAGTGCACTCGCTGGACTCACGGCACTGCATCCCCAGTGGTGCCAGTGCAGTCTCTGGACTCACTGCAGTGCATTCCCAGTGGTGCCAGTGCACTCTCTAGACTCACTGCAGTGCATTCCCAGTGGTGCCAGTGCACTCTCTGGACTCACTGCACTCCATCCCCAAGGTGCCAGTGCACTCTCTGGACTCACTGCAGTGCATCTCCAGTTGTGCTAGTGCACTCTCAGGACTCACTGCAGTGCATCACCAGTGGTGCCAGTGCACTCTCTGGACTCACTGCAGTGCATCACAAGTGGTGCCAGTGCACTCTCTAGAGTCACTGCACTGCATCCCCAGTGGTGCCAGTGCACTCTCTGGACTCACTGCAGTGCATCCCCAGTGGTGCCAGTGCACTCTCTGGACTCACTGCACTGCATCCCCAGTGGTGCCAGTGCACTCTCTGGACTCACTGCACTGCATCCCCAGTGGTTCCAGTGCACTCTCTGGACTCACTGCAGTGCATCCCCAGTGGTGCCAGTGCACTCTCTGGACTCACTGCACTGCACCCCAAGGTGCCAGTGCACTCTCTGGACTCACTGCAGTGCATCCCCAGTGGTGCCAGTGCACTCTCTGGACTCACTGCAGTGCATCCCCAGTGGTGCCAGTGCACTCTCTGGACTCACTGTACTGCATCCCCAGTGGTGCCAGTGCACTCTCTACACTCACTGCAGTGCATCCCCAGTGGTGCCAGTGCACTCTCTGAACTCACTGCAGTGCATCCCCAGTGGTGCCAGTACACTCTCTGGATTCACTGCACTGCATCCCCAGTGGTGCCAGTGCACTCTCTGGACTCACTGTACTGCATCCCCAGTGGTGCCAGTGCACTCTCTGCACTCACTGCAGTGCATCCCCAGTGGTGGCAGTGCACTCTCTGTAATCAATGCACTGCATCCCCAGTCGTGCCAGTGCACTCTCTAGACTCACTGCACTGCATCCCCAGTGGTGCCAGTGCACTCTCTGGACTCACTGCACTGCATCCCCAGTGGTGCCAGTACACTCTCTGGAGTCACTGCACTGCATCCCCAGTGGTGCCAGTGCACTCTCTAGACTCACTGCACTGCATCCCCAGTGGTGCCAGTGCACTCTATGGGCTCACTACAGTGCATCCCCAGTGGTACCAGTGCACTCTCTGGACTCACTGCACTGCATCCCCAGTGGTGCCAGTGCAGTCTCTGGACTCACTGCACTGCATCCCCATGGTGCCAGTGAACACTCTGGACTCACTGCAGTGCATCCCCAGTGGTGCCAGTGCACTCTCTGGACTCACTGCACTGCATCCAGAGTGGTGCAAGTGGACTTTCTGGACTCATTGCACTGCATCCCCAGTGGTGCCAGTGCACTCTCTGGACTCACTGCAGTGCATCCCCAGTGGTGCCAGTGCACTCTCTGGACTCACTGCACTGCATCCCCAAGGTGCCAGTGCACTCTCTGGACTCACTGCACTGCATCCCCAGTGGTGTCAGTGCACTCTCTGGACTCACGGCACTGCATCCCCAAGGTGCCAGTGCACTCTCTGGACTCAACTGCACTGCATCCCCAGTGGTGCCAGTGCACTGTATGGACTCACTGCACTGCATCCTCAGCGGTGCCAGTGCACTCTCTGGACTCACTGCACTGCATCCCCATTGGTGCAAGTGCAGTCTCTGGACTCACTGCACTGCATCCCCAGTGGAGCCAGTGCAATCTCTGGACTCACTGCAGTGCATCCCCAGTGGTGCCAGTGCACTCTCTGGACTCACTGCACTGCATCCCCAGTGGTGCCAGTGCACTCTCTGGAGGCACTGCACTGCATCCCCAGTGGTCCTGGTGCACTCTCTGGACTCAATGCAGTGCATCCCCAGTGGTGCCAGTGCACTCTCTAGACTCACTGCAGTGCATCCCCACTGGTGCCAGTGCACTCTCTGGACTCACTGCACTGCATTCCCAGTGGTGCCAGTGCACTCTCTGGACTCACTGCACTGCATCCCCAGTGGTGCCAGTGCACTCTCTGGACTCACTGCACTGCATCCCCAGTGGTGCCAGTGCACTCTCTGGACTCACTGCACTGCATCCCCAGTGCTGCCAGTGCACTCTCTGGACTCACTGCAGTGCATCCCTAGTGGTGCCTGTGCAGTCTCTGGAGTCACTGCACTAAAACCCCAGTGGTGCCAGTGCACTCTCTGGACTCACTGCACTGCATCCCCAAGGTGCCAGTGCACTCTCTGGACTCAACTGCACTGCATCCCCAGTGGTGCCAGTGCACTGTATGGACTCACTGCAGTGCATCCCCAGTGATGCCAATGCACTCTCTGGACTCACTGCAGTGCATCCCCAGTGGTGCCAGTGCACTCACTGGACTCACTGCAGTGCATCCCCAGTGGTGCCAGTGCACTCTCTGGACTCACTGCACTGCATCCCCACTGGTGCCAGTGCACTCTCTGGACTCACTGCACTGCATCCTCAGTGGTGCCAGTGCACTCTCTGGAGTCACTGCACTGCATCCCCAGTGGTGCCAGTGCACTCTCTGGACTCACTGCACTGCATCCCCAGTGGTGCCAGTGCACTCTCTGCACTCACTGCACTGCATCCCCTGTGGTGCCAGTGCAATCTCTGCACTCACTGCACTGCATCCCCAGTGGTTCCAGTGCACTCTCTGGACTCACTGCAGTGCATCCCCAGTGGTGCCAGTGTAATCTCTGGACTCACTGCACTGCATCCCCAAGGTGCCAGTGCACTCTCTGGACTCACTGCAGTGCATCCCCAGTGGTGCCAGTGCACTCTCTGGACTCACTGCAGTGCATCCCCAGTGGTGCCAGTGCACTCTCTGGACTCACTGCAGTGCATCCCCAGTGGTGCCAGTGCACTCTCTGGATTCACTGCACTGCATCCCCAGTGGTGCCAGTGCACTCTCTGGACTCACTGTACTGCATCCTCTGTGGTGCCAGTGCACTCTCTGGACTCACTGCAGTGCATCCCCAGTGGTGCCAGTGCACTCTCTGTAGTCACTGCACTGCATCCCCAGTCGTGCCAGTGCACTCTCTGGACTCACTGTACTGCATCCCCAGTGGTGCCAGCGCACTCTCTGGGCTCACTGCAGTGCATCCCCAGTGGTGCCAGTGCACTCTCTGGATTCACTGCAGTGCATCCCCAGTGGTGCCAGTGCACTCTCTGGACTCACTGTACTGCATCCTCTGTGGTGCCAGTGCACTCTCTGGACTCACTGCAGTGCATCCCCAGTGGTGCCAGTGCACTCTCTGTAGTCACTGCACTGCATCCCCAGTCGTGCCAGTGCACTCTCTAGACTCACTGCACTGCATCCCCAGGGGTGCCAGTGCACTCTCTGGACTTACTGCAGTGCATCCCCAGTGGTGCCAGTGAACACTCTGGACTCACTGCAGTGCATCCCCACTGGTGCCAGTGCACTCTCTGGACTCACTGCACTGCATCCACAGTGGTGCAAGAGGACTTTCTGGACTCACTGCACTGCATCACCAGTGGTGCCAGTGCACTCTCTGGACTCACTGCAGTGCATCCCCAGTGGTGCCAGTGCACTCTCTGGACTCAATGCACTGCATCACCAGTGGTGCCAGTGCACTCTCTGGACTCACTGCAGGGCAACCACAGTGGTGTCAGTGCACTCTCTGTAGTCAATGCACTGCATCCCCAGTGGTGCCATTGCACTCTCTGGACTCACTGCAGTGCATCCCCAGTGGTGTCAGTGCACTCTCTGGACTCACGGCACTGCATCCCCAAGGTGCCAGTGCACTCTCTGGACTCACTGCACTGCATCCCCATGGTGCCAGGGAACACTCTGGACTCACTGCAGTGCATCCCCAGTGGTGCCAGTGCACTCTCTGGACTCACTGCACTGCATCCCCAGTGGTGCCAGTGCACTCTCTGGACTCACTGCACTGCATCCCCAGTGGTGCCAGTGCACTCTCTGGACTCACTGCACTGCATCCCCAGTGGTGCCAGTGCACTCTCTGGACTCACTGCACTGCATCCCCAAGGTGCCAGTGCACTCTCTGGACTCACTGCAGTGCATCCCCAGTGGTGCCAGTGCACTCTCTGGACTCACTGCACTGCATCCCCAGTGGTGTCAGTGCACTCGCTGGACTCACGGCACTGCATCCCCAGTGGTGCCAGTGCAGTCTCTGGACTCACTGCAGTGCATTCCCAGTGGTGCCAGTGCACTCTCTAGACTCACTGCAGTGCATTCCCAGTGGTGCCAGTGCACTCTCTGGACTCACTGCACTCCATCCCCAAGGTGCCAGTGCACTCTCTGGACTCACTGCAGTGCATCTCCAGTTGTGCTAGTGCACTCTCAGGACTCACTGCAGTGCATCACCAGTGGTGCCAGTGCACTCTCTGGACTCACTGCAGTGCATCACAAGTGGTGCCAGTGCACTCTCTAGAGTCACTGCACTGCATCCCCAGTGGTGCCAGTGCACTCTCTGGACTCACTGCAGTGCATCCCCAGTGGTGCCAGTGCACTCTCTGGACTCACTGCACTGCATCCCCAGTGGTGCCAGTGCACTCTCTGGACTCACTGCACTGCATCCCCAGTGGTTCCAGTGCACTCTCTGGACTCACTGCAGTGCATCCCCAGTGGTGCCAGTGCACTCTCTGGACTCACTGCACTGCACCCCAAGGTGCCAGTGCACTCTCTGGACTCACTGCAGTGCATCCCCAGTGGTGCCAGTGCACTCTCTGGACTCACTGCAGTGCATCCCCAGTGGTGCCAGTGCACTCTCTGGACTCACTGTACTGCATCCCCAGTGGTGCCAGTGCACTCTCTACACTCACTGCAGTGCATCCCCAGTGGTGCCAGTGCACTCTCTGAACTCACTGCAGTGCATCCCCAGTGGTGCCAGTACACTCTCTGGATTCACTGCACTGCATCCCCAGTGGTGCCAGTGCACTCTCTGGACTCACTGTACTGCATCCCCAGTGGTGCCAGTGCACTCTCTGCACTCACTGCAGTGCATCCCCAGTGGTGGCAGTGCACTCTCTGTAATCAATGCACTGCATCCCCAGTCGTGCCAGTGCACTCTCTAGACTCACTGCACTGCATCCCCAGTGGTGCCAGTGCACTCTCTGGACTCACTGCACTGCATCCCCAGTGGTGCCAGTACACTCTCTGGAGTCACTGCACTGCATCCCCAGTGGTGCCAGTGCACTCTCTAGACTCACTGCACTGCATCCCCAGTGGTGCCAGTGCACTCTATGGGCTCACTACAGTGCATCCCCAGTGGTACCAGTGCACTCTCTGGACTCACTGCACTGCATCCCCAGTGGTGCCAGTGCAGTCTCTGGACTCACTGCACTGCATCCCCATGGTGCCAGTGAACACTCTGGACTCACTGCAGTGCATCCCCAGTGGTGCCAGTGCACTCTCTGGACTCACTGCACTGCATCCAGAGTGGTGCAAGTGGACTTTCTGGACTCATTGCACTGCATCCCCAGTGGTGCCAGTGCACTCTCTGGACTCACTGCAGTGCATCCCCAGTGGTGCCAGTGCACTCTCTGGACTCACTGCACTGCATCCCCAAGGTGCCAGTGCACTCTCTGGACTCACTGCACTGCATCCCCAGTGGTGTCAGTGCACTCTCTGGACTCACGGCACTGCATCCCCAAGGTGCCAGTGCACTCTCTGGACTCAACTGCACTGCATCCCCAGTGGTGCCAGTGCACTGTATGGACTCACTGCACTGCATCCTCAGCGGTGCCAGTGCACTCTCTGGACTCACTGCACTGCATCCCCATTGGTGCAAGTGCAGTCTCTGGACTCACTGCACTGCATCCCCAGTGGAGCCAGTGCAATCTCTGGACTCACTGCAGTGCATCCCCAGTGGTGCCAGTGCACTCTCTGGACTCACTGCACTGCATCCCCAGTGGTGCCAGTGCACTCTCTGGAGGCACTGCACTGCATCCCCAGTGGTCCTGGTGCACTCTCTGGACTCAATGCAGTGCATCCCCAGTGGTGCCAGTGCACTCTCTAGACTCACTGCAGTGCATCCCCACTGGTGCCAGTGCACTCTCTGGACTCACTGCACTGCATTCCCAGTGGTGCCAGTGCACTCTCTGGACTCACTGCACTGCATCCCCAGTGGTGCCAGTGCACTCTCTGGACTCACTGCACTGCATCCCCAGTGGTGCCAGTGCACTCTCTGGACTCACTGCACTGCATCCCCAGTGCTGCCAGTGCACTCTCTGGACTCACTGCAGTGCATCCCTAGTGGTGCCTGTGCAGTCTCTGGAGTCACTGCACTAAAACCCCAGTGGTGCCAGTGCACTCTCTGGACTCACTGCACTGCATCCCCAAGGTGCCAGTGCACTCTCTGGACTCAACTGCACTGCATCCCCAGTGGTGCCAGTGCACTGTATGGACTCACTGCAGTGCATCCCCAGTGATGCCAATGCACTCTCTGGACTCACTGCAGTGCATCCCCAGTGGTGCCAGTGCACTCACTGGACTCACTGCAGTGCATCCCCAGTGGTGCCAGTGCACTCTCTGGACTCACTGCACTGCATCCCCACTGGTGCCAGTGCACTCTCTGGACTCACTGCACTGCATCCTCAGTGGTGCCAGTGCACTCTCTGGAGTCACTGCACTGCATCCCCAGTGGTGCCAGTGCACTCTCTGGACTCACTGCACTGCATCCCCAGTGGTGCCAGTGCACTCTCTGCACTCACTGCACTGCATCCCCTGTGGTGCCAGTGCAATCTCTGCACTCACTGCACTGCATCCCCAGTGGTTCCAGTGCACTCTCTGGACTCACTGCAGTGCATCCCCAGTGGTGCCAGTGTAATCTCTGGACTCACTGCACTGCATCCCCAAGGTGCCAGTGCACTCTCTGGACTCACTGCAGTGCATCCCCAGTGGTGCCAGTGCACTCTCTGGACTCACTGCAGTGCATCCCCAGTGGTGCCAGTGCACTCTCTGGACTCACTGCAGTGCATCCCCAGTGGTGCCAGTGCACTCTCTGGATTCACTGCACTGCATCCCCAGTGGTGCCAGTGCACTCTCTGGACTCACTGTACTGCATCCTCTGTGGTGCCAGTGCACTCTCTGGACTCACTGCAGTGCATCCCCAGTGGTGCCAGTGCACTCTCTGTAGTCACTGCACTGCATCCCCAGTCGTGCCAGTGCACTCTCTGGACTCACTGTACTGCATCCCCAGTGGTGCCAGCGCACTCTCTGGGCTCACTGCAGTGCATCCCCAGTGGTGCCAGTGCACTCTCTGGATTCACTGCAGTGCATCCCCAGTGGTGCCAGTGCACTCTCTGGACTCACTGTACTGCATCCTCTGTGGTGCCAGTGCACTCTCTGGACTCACTGCAGTGCATCCCCAGTGGTGCCAGTGCACTCTCTGTAGTCACTGCACTGCATCCCCAGTCGTGCCAGTGCACTCTCTAGACTCACTGCACTGCATCCCCAGGGGTGCCAGTGCACTCTCTGGACTTACTGCAGTGCATCCCCAGTGGTGCCAGTGAACACTCTGGACTCACTGCAGTGCATCCCCACTGGTGCCAGTGCACTCTCTGGACTCACTGCACTGCATCCACAGTGGTGCAAGAGGACTTTCTGGACTCACTGCACTGCATCACCAGTGGTGCCAGTGCACTCTCTGGACTCACTGCAGTGCATCCCCAGTGGTGCCAGTGCACTCTCTGGACTCAATGCACTGCATCACCAGTGGTGCCAGTGCACTCTCTGGACTCACTGCAGGGCAACCACAGTGGTGTCAGTGCACTCTCTGTAGTCAATGCACTGCATCCCCAGTGGTGCCATTGCACTCTCTGGACTCACTGCAGTGCATCCCCAGTGGTGTCAGTGCACTCTCTGGACTCACGGCACTGCATCCCCAAGGTGCCAGTGCACTCTCTGGACTCACTGCACTGCATCCCCTGTGGTGCCAGTGCAATCTCTGGACTCACTGCAGTGCATCCCCAGTGGTGCCAGTGCACTCTCTGGACTCACTGCACTGCATCCCCAGTGGCGCTGGTGCACTCTCTGGACTCAATGCAGAGCATCCCCAGTGGTGCCAGTGCACTCTCTAGACTCACTGCAGTGCATGGCCACTGGTGCCAGTGCACTCTCTGGCTTCACTGCAGTGCATCCCCAGTGGTGCCAGTGCACTCTCTGCACTGACTCCACTGCATCCCCAGTGGGGCCAATGCACTCTCTGGACTCACTGCACTGCATCACCAGTGGTGCCAGTGCACTCTCTGGACTCACTGCACTCCATCCCCATTGGTGCTAGTGCACTCTGTGGAGTCACTGCAGTGCATCCCCAGTGGTGCCAGTGCACTCTCTGGACTCACTGCAGTGCATCCCCAGTGGTGCCAGTGCACTCTCTGGACTCACTGCACTGCATCCCCAGTGGAGCCAGTGCAATCTCTGGACTCACTGCAGTGCATCCCCAGTGGTGCCAGTGCACTCTCTGGACTCACTGCACTGCATCCCCAATGGTGCCAGTGCACTCTCTGGACTCACTGCACTGCATCCCCAGTGGTGCCAGTGCACTCTCTGGACTCACTGCACTGCATCCCCAAGGTGCCTGTGCACACTCTAGACTCACTGCAGTGCATCCCCAGTGGTGCCAGTGCACTCTCTGGACTCACTGCACTGCATCCACAGTGGTGCCAGTGCACTCTCTGGACTCACTGCACTGCATCCACAGTGGTGCCAGTGCACTCTCTGGACTCACTGCACTGCATCCCCAGTGGTGCCAGTGCACTCTCTGGACTCACTGCACTGCATCCCCAAGGTGCCAGTGCACTCTCTGGACTCACTACACTAAAGCACCAGTGGTGCCAGTGCACTCTCTGGACTCACTGCACTGCATCCCCAGTGGTGCCAGTGCACTCTCTGGACTCACTGCACTGCATCCTCATGGTGCCAGTGCACACTCTGGACTCACTGCACTGCATCCCCAGTGGTGCCAGTACACTCTCTGGACTCACTGCAGTGCATCCCCATTCGTGCCAGTGCACTCTCTGGACTCACTGCACTGCATCACCAGTGGTGCCAGTGCACTCTCTGGACTCACTGCAGGGCATCCACCGTGGTGCCAGTGCACTCTCTGTAGTCAATGCACTGCATCCCCAGTCGTGCCAGTGCACTCTCTAGACTCACTGCACTGCATCCCCAGTGGTGCCAGTGCACTCTCTGGACTCACTGCACTGCATCCCCAGTGGTGCCAGTACACTCTCTGGAGTCACTGCACTGCATCCCCAGTGGTGCCAGTGCACTCTCTAGACTCACTGCACTGCATCCCCAGTGGTGCCAGTGCACTCTATGGACTCACTACAGTGCATCCCCAGTGGTGCCAGTGCACTCTCTGGACTCACTGCACTGCATCCCCAGTGGTGCCAGTGCAGTCTCTGGACTCACTGCACTGCATCCCCATGGTGCCAGTGAACACTCTGGACTCACTGCAGTGCATCCCCAGTGGTGCCAGTGCACTGTATGGACTCACTGCACTGCATCCAGAGTGGTGCAAGTGGACTTTCTGGACTCACTGCACTGCATCCCCAGTGGTGCCAGTGCACTCTCTGGACTCACTGCAGTGCATCCCCAGTGGTGCCAGTGCACTCTCTGGACTCACTGCACTGCATCCCCAAGGTGCCAGTGCACTCTCTGGACTCACTGCACTGCATCCCCAGTGGTGTCAGTGCACTCTCTGTAGGCACTGCACTGCATCCCCAGTGGTGCCAGTGCACTCTCTGGACTCACTGCACTCCATCCCAAGTGGTGCCAGTCCACTCTGTGGACTCACTGCAGTGCTTTCCCAGTGGTGCCAGTGCACTCTCTAAACTCACTGCACTGCATATCCAGTGCTGACAGTGCACTCTCTGGACTCCCTACAGTGCATCCCCAGTGGTGCCAGCGCACTCTGTGGACTCACTCCACTGCATCCCCAGTGGGGCCAGTGCACTCTCTGGACTCCCTACAGTACATCCCTGTGGTGCCAGCGCACTCTGTGGACTCACTGCAGTGCATCCCCAGTGGTGCCAGTGCACTCTCTGGACTCACTGCAGTGCATCCCCAGTGGTGCCAGTGCACTCTCTGCACTGAATCCACTGTATCCCCAGTGGTGCCACTGCAGTCTCTGGACTCACTGCATTGCATCCCCAACGTGCCAGTGCACTCTCTGGACTCACTGCACTGCTCCAGCCGCGGCAGACGCTCAAGCCGCACCAGACGCGGCAGCCGCTCCAGCCTCGGCATCCGCTCCAGCCGCGTCAGCCGATCATGCCGCGGTAGCCCCTCCAGCCGTGAAAGCCGCTCTAGACGCTCCAGCCGCGGCAGCCGCTCCAGCCGCGGCAGCCGCTCCAGCCGCTCCAACCGCGACAGCCGCTCAATCCGCGGCAGCCGCTCCACCCGCTCCAGCCGCGGCAGCCGCTCCAACCGCGACAGCCGCTCCAGCCGCTACCGAGTGGAGCGGCTGCCACGGCTGGAGCGGCTGCCGCGGTTGGAGCGGCTGGCGCGTCTGGCGGGGCTGGAGCGGCTGCCGCGGTTGGAGCGTCTGCCGCGTCTGCCGCGGATGGAGCGGCTGCCGCGGCTGGAGCGGCTGCCGCTGATGGAGCGGCTGCCTCGGCTGGAGCGGCTGGAGCGGCTGCCGCGGTTGGAGCGGCTGCCGCGTCTGCCGCGGATGGTCGGCTTCCGCGGCTGGAGCGACTGCCGCGGCTGGAGCGGCTGGAGCGGCTGGCGAGGCTGGAGGGGCTACCGCGGCTGGAGCGGCTGCCGCGGCTGGAGCAGTGCAGTGAGTCCAGAGAGTGCAAACGCACCAGTGAGAATGGAGTGCAGTGAGTCCAGAGAGTGCCCTGGCACCACTGGGGATGCAGTGCAGTGAGTCCAGAGAGTGCCCTGGCAACACTGGGGATGCACTGCAGTGAGTCCAGAGAGTGCACTGGCACCACTGGGGATGCAGTGCAGTGGGTCCAGAGAGTGCACTGGCAACACTGGGGATGCACTGCAGTGAGTGCAGAGACTGCACTTGTACCAATGGGGATGCACTGCAGTGAGTCCAGAGACTGCACTTGTACCAACGGGGATGCACTGCAGTGAGTCCAGAGAGTGCACTGGCACCACTGGGGATGCACTGCAGTGAGTGCAGAGAGTGCACTGGCACCACTGGGGATGCACTGCGGTGAGTCCAGATAGTGCACTGGCACCACTGGGGATGCACTGCAGTGAGTGCAGAGACTGCACTGGCACCACTTGGGATGCAGTGCAGTGAGTGCAGAGAGTGCACTGGCACCACTGGGGATGCAGTGCAGTGAGTCCAGAGAGTGCACTGGCAACATTGGGCATGCAATGCAGTGAGTCCAGAGAGTGCACTGGCACCACTGGGGATGCACTGCAGTGACTCTAGAGTGTGCACTGGCACCACTGGGGATGCACTGCAGTGACTACAGAGAGTGCACTGGAACCACAGGGGATGCACTGCAGTGACTCTAGAGTGTACACTGGCACCACTGGGGATGCACTGCAGTGAGTCCAGAGAGTGCACTGGCACCACTGGGGATGCAGTGCAGTGAGTCCAGAGAGTGCACTGGCACCACTTGGGTTTTAGTGCAGTGAGTGCAGAGAGTGCAATGGCTCCACTTGGGATGCAGTGCAGTTAGTCCAGAGATTGCACTGGCACCACTGGGGATGCAGTGCAGTGAGTCCAGAGAGTGCACTGGCACCTCTGGTTATGAAGTGCAATGAGCGCAGAGAGTGCACTGGCACCACTTGGGATTTAGTGCAGTGAGTGCAGAGAGTGCACTGGCTCCACTGGTGATGCAGTGCAGTGAGTCCAGAGAGTGCACTGGCACCTTGGGGATGCAGTGCAGTGAGTCCAGAGAGTGCACTGACACCACTGGGGATGCACTGCAGTGAGTCGAGATATTGCACTGGCACCACTGGGGATGCACTGCAGTGAGTCCAGAGAGTGCACTGACAGCACTGGGGATGTACTGCAGTGAGTCCAGAGAGTGCACTGGCACCACTGGGGATGCAGTGCAGTGAGTCCAGAGAGTGCACTGGCACCACTGGTGATGAAGTGCAATGAGTCCAGAGAGTGCACTGGCACCACTTGGGATTTAGTGCAGTGAGTGCAGAGAGTGCACTGGCACCTTGGGGATGCACTGCAGTGAGTCCAGAGAGTGCACTGGCACCTTGGGGATGCAGTGCAGTGAGTCCAGAGAGTGCACTGGCACCACTGGGGATGCAGTGCAGTGAGTCCAGAGAGTGCACTGGCACCACTGGGGATGCACTGCAGTCAGTCCAGAGAGTGCACTGGCACCACTGGGAATGCACTGCAGTGAGTCCAGAGAGTGCAGTGGCACCACTGGGTATGCAGTGCAGTGAGTCCACTGAGTGCACTGGCACCACTGGTGATGCAGTACAGTGAGTCCAGTGAGTGCACTGGCACCACTGGGAATACACTGCAGTGAGTCCAGAGAGTGCACTGGCACCACTTGGGATGGAGTGCAGTGTGTCCAGAGAGTGCGCTGGCACCAATGGGGATGCAGTGCAGTGAGTCCAGAGAGTGCACTCGCACCACTGGGGATGCACTGCAGTGAGTCCAGAGAGTGCACTGGCACCACTGGGGATGCAGTGCAGTGAGTCCAGAGAGTGCACTGGCACCACTGGGGATGCAGTGCAGTGAGTCCAGAGAGTGCACTGGCACCACTGGGGATGCAGTCCAGTGAGTCCAGAGAGTACACTGGCACCACAGGGGATGCAGTGCAGTGAGTCCGGAGAGTGCTGTGGCACCACTGGGGATGCAGTGCAGTGACGCCAGAGAGTGCACTGGCACCACTTGCGATGCAGTGCAGTGAGTCCAGAGAGTGACTGGGGATGCAGTGCCTTGACGCCAGAGAGTGCACTGGCACCACTGGGGATGCAGTGCAGTGAGTCCAGAGAGTGCACTGGCACCACAGGGGATGCAGTGCAGTGAGTCCGGAGAGTGCTGTGGCACCACTGCAGTGCACTGGCACCACTGGGGATGAACTGCAGTGAGTCCAGAGAGTGCACTGGCACCACTGGGGATGCACTGCAGTGAGTCCAGAGAGTGCAGTGGCACCACTGGGGATGCAGTCCAGTAACTCCAGAGAGTGCACTGGCACCACTGGGGATGCACTGCAGTGAGTCCAGATAGTGCACTGGCACCACTGGGGATGCACTGCAGTGAGTCCAGAGAGTGCACTGGCACCACTGGGGATGCACTGCAGTGAGTCCAGAGAGTGCACTGGCACCACTTGGGATGGAGTGCAGTGTGTCCAGAGAGTACGCTGGCACCAATGGGGATGCAGTGCAGTGAGTCCAGAGAGTGCACTGGCACCACTGGGGATGCACTGCAGTGAGTCCAGAGAGTGCACTGGCACCACTGGGGATGCAGTGCAGTGAGTCCAGAGAGTGCACTGGCACCACTGGGGATGCACTGCAGTGAGCCCAGAGAGTGCAGTGGCACCACTGGGGATGCAGTACAGTGAGTCCAGAGAGTGCACTGGCACCACTGGTGATGCAGTACAGTGAGTCCAGTGAGTGCACTGGCACCACTGGGAATGCACTGCAGTGAGTCCAGAGAGTGCACTGGCACCACTGGGGATGCAGTGCAGTGAGTCCAGAGAGTGCACTGGCACCGCTGGGTATGCAGTGCAGTGAGTCCAGAGAGTGCACTAGCACCACTGGGGATGCAGTGCAGTGAGTCCAGAGAGTGCACTGGCACCACTGGGGATGCAGTCCAGTGAGTCCAGAGAGTACACTGGCACCACAGGGGATGCAGTGCAGTGAGTCCGGAGAGTGCTGTGGCACCACTGGGGATGCAGTGCAGTGACGCCAGAGAGTGCACTGGCACCACTTGCGATGCATTGCAGTGAGTCCAGAGAGTGCACTTGCACCACTGGGGATGCAGTGCAGTGAGTCCAGAGAGTGCACTGGCACCACTGGGGATGCAGTCCAGTGAGTCCAGAGAGTACACTGGCACCACAGGGGATGCAGTGCAGTGAGTCCGGAGAGTGCTGTGGCACCACTGGGGATGCAGTGCAGTGACGCCAGAGAGTGCACTGGCACCACTGGGGATGCAGTGCAGTGAGTCCAGAGAGTGCACTGGCACCACAGGGGATGCAGTGCAGTGAGTCCGGAGAGTGCTGTGGCACCACTGGGGATGCAGTGCAGTGACGCCAGAGAGTGCACTGGCACCACTGGGGATGCAGTGCAGTGACTCCAGAGAGTGCACTGGCACCACTGGGGATGCAGTGCAGTGAGTCCAGAGAGTGCACTGGCACCACTGGGGATGCAGTGCAGTAACTCCAGAGAGTGCACTGGAACCACTGGGGATGCACTGCAGTGAGTCCAGATAGTGCACTGGCACCACTGGGGATGCAGTGCAGTGAGTCCAGAGAGTGCACTGGCACCACTGGGGATGAACTGCAGTGAGTCCAGAGAGTGCACTGGCACCACTGGGGATGCAGTCCAGTGAGTCCAGAGAGTGCACTGGCACCACTGGGGATGCACTGCAGTGAGTCCAGAGAGTGCACTGGCACCACTGGGGATGCAGTGCAGTGAGTCCAGAGAGTGCACTGGCACCACTGGGGATGCAGTGCAGTGAGTCCAGAGAGTGCACTGGCACCACTGGGGATGCAGTCCAGTGAGTCCAGAGAGTACACTGGCACCACAGGGGATGCAGTGCAGTGAGTCCGGAGAGTGCTGTGGCACCACTGGGGATGCAGTGCAGTGACGCCAGAGAGTGCACTGGCACCACTTGCGATGCAGTGCAGTGAGTCCAGAGAGTGACTGGGGATGCAGTGCAGTGACGCCAGAGAGTGCACTGGCACCACTGGGGATGCACTGCAGTGAGTCCAGAGAGTGCACTGGCACCACAGGGGATGCAGTGCAGTGAGTCCGGAGAGTGCTGTGGCACCACTGCAGTGCACTGGCACCACTGGGGATGAACTGCAGTGAGTCCAGAGAGTGCACTGGCACCACTGGGGATGCACTGCAGTGAGTCCAGAGAGTGCAGTGGCACCACTGGGGATGCAGTCCAGTAACTCCAGAGAGTGCACTGGCACCACTGGGGATGCAGTGCAGTGAGTCTAGAGAGTGCACTGGCAGCTTGGGGTTGCAGTGCAGTGAGTCCAGAGAGTGCACTGGCACCACTGTGGATGCAGTGCAGTGACTTCAGAGAGTGCACTGGCACCAGTGGGGATGCAGTGCAGTGAGTCCAGAGAGTGCACTGGCACCTTGGGGATGCAGTGCAGTGAGTCCAGAGAGTGCACTGGCAGCTTGGGGTTGCAGTGCAGTGAGTTCAGAGAGTGCACTGGCACCACTGGGGATGCAGTGCAGTGACTTCAGAGAGTGCACTGGCACCACTGGGGATGCACTGCAGTGAGTCCAGAGAGTGCACTGGCACCACTGGGGATGCAGTGCAGTGAGTCCAGAGAGTGCACTGGCACCACTGGGCATGCAGTGCAGTGACTCCAGAGAGTGCACTGGCACCACTGGGGATGCAGTGCAGTGAGTCTAGAGAGTGCACTGGCACCACTTGAGATTTAGTGCAGTGAGTGCAGAGAGTGCACTGGCACCACTGGGGATGCAGTGCAGTGAGTCCAGAGAGTGCACTGGCACCTTGGGGATGCAGTGCAGTGAGTCTAGAGAGTGCACTGGCAGCTTGGGGTTGCAGTGCAGTGAGTCTAGAGAGTGCACTGGCACCACTGGGGATGCAGTGCAGTGACTCCAGAGAGTGCACTGGCACCACTGGGAATGCAGTGCAGTGACTCCAGAGAGTGCACTGGCACCACTGGGGATGCAGTGCAGTGAGTCCAGTGAGTGCACTGGCACCACTGGGAATGCACTGCAGTGAGTCCAGAGAGTGCACTGGCCCCAATGGGTATGCACTGCAGTGAGTCCAGAGAATGCACTGGCACCACTGGTGATGCAGTGCAGTGACTCCAGAGAGTGCACTGGCACCACTGGGGATGCAGTGCAGTGAGTCCAGTGAGTGCACTGGCACCACTGGGAATGCACTGCAGTGAGTCGAGAGATTGCACTGGCACCACTGGGGATGCAGTGCAGTGAGTCCAGAGAGTGCACTGGCACCACTGGGGATGCAGTGCAGTGAGTCCAGAGAGTGCACTGGCACCACTGGGGATGCAGTGCAGTGACTCCAGAGAGTGCACTGGCACCACTGGGAATGCAGTGCAGTGACTCCAGAGAGTGCACTGGCACCACTGGGGATGCAGTGCAGTGAGTCCAGTGAGTGCACTGGCACCACTGGGAATGCACTGCAGTGAGTCCAGAGAGTGCACTGGCCCCAATGGGTATGCACTGCAGTGAGTCCAGAGAATGCACTGGCACCACTGGTGATGCAGTGCACTGACTCCAGAGAGTGCACTGGCACCACAGGGGATCTCACTGCAGTGCATCCCCAGTGGTGCTGGTGCACTCTATGGACTCACTGCACTGCATCCCCAGTCGTGCCACTGCTCTCTCTGGACTCACTGCAGTGCATCCCCAGTGGTGCCAGTGCATTCTCTGGACTCACTGCACTAAAACCCCAGTGGTGCCAGTGCACTCTCTGGACTCACTGCAATGCATCCCCAGTGTTCCCAGTGCACTCTCTGGAATCACTGCACTGCATCCCCAGTGGAGTCAGTGCACTCTCTGCACTCACTGCAGTACATACCCAGTGGTGCCAGTGCACTCTCTGGACTCACTGCAGTGCATCCCCTGTTGTGCCAGTGCACTCTCTGGACTCACTGCACTGCATCCCCAAGGTGCCAGTGTACACTCTGGACTCACTGCAGTGCATCCCCAGTGGTGCCAGTGCACTCTCTGGACTCACTGCAGTGCATCCACAGTGGTGCCAGTGCACTCTGTGGACTCACTGCACTGCATCGCCAGTGGTGCCAGTGCACTCTCTGGACTCACTGCAGTGCATCCCCAGTGGTGCCAGTGCACTCTCTGGACTCACTGCAGTGCATTCCCAGTGGTGCCAGTGCACTCTCTGGACTCACTGCAGTGCATCCCCAAGGTGCCAGTGCACTCTCTGGACTCACTGCACTGCATCACCTGTGGTGTCAGTGCACTCTCTGGACTCACTGCACTGCATCCCCAGTGGTGCCTGTGCATTCTCTGGAGTCACTGCACTGCATTACCATTGGTGCCAGGGCACTCTCCGGACTCACTCCCGTGCATCCGCAGTGGTGCCAGTGAACTTTTCCGAGTCACTGCACTGCATCCCCATTAGTGCCAGTGCATTCTCTGGACTCACTGCAGTGCATCCCCAGTGGTGCCAGTGCACTCTCTAGACTCACTGCAGTGCATCCCCAGTAGTGCCAGTGCACTCTCTGGAGTCACTGCAGTGCATCCCCAGTGGTGCCAGTGCACTCTCTGTAGTCACTGCACTGCATCCCCAGTCGTGCCAGTGCACTCTCTAGACTCACTGCACTGCATCCCCAGTGGTGCCAGTGCACTCTCTGGACTCAATGCAGTGCATCCCCAGTGGTGCCAGTACACTCTCTGGACTCACTGCACTGCATCCCCAGTGGTGCCAGTGCACTCTCTAGACTCACTGCACTGCATCCCCAGTGGTGCCAGTGCACTCTCTGGAGTTACTGCACTGCATCCCCAGTGGTGCCAGTGCACTCTCTGGAGTCACTGCACTGCAGCCCCAGTGGTGCCAGTGCACTCTCTGGAGTAATTGCACTGCATCCCCAGTGGTGCCAGTGCACTCTCTGGAGGCACTGCACTGCATCCCCAGTGGTGCTGGTGCACTCTCTGCACTCAATGCAGTGCATCCCCAGTGGTGCCAGTGCACTCTCTAGACTCACTGCAGTGCATCCCCAGGGGTGCCAGTGCACTCTCTGGACTCACTGCACTGCATATCCAGTGCTGACAGTGCACTCTCTAGACTCCCTACAGTACATCCCCAGTGGTGCCAGCGCACTCTGTGGACTCACTGCACTGCATCCCCAGTGGTGCCAGTGCACTCTCTGGACTCACTGCAGTGCATCCCCTGTTGTGCCAGTGCACTCTCTGCACTCACTCCACTGCATCCCCGGTGGGGCCACTGCACTCTCTGGACTCACTGCACTCCATCCCCATTGGTGCTAGTGCACTATCTGGACTCACTGCACTGCATCCCCAGTGGTACCATTGCACTCTCTGAGTCACTGCACTGCATTCCCAGTGGTGCCAGTGGACTGTCTGGACTCACTGCAGTGCATCCCCAGTGGTGCCACTGCACTCTCTGGAGTCACTGCACTGCATCCCCAGTGGTGCCAGTGCAGTCTCTGGACTCACTGCACTGCATCCCCAGTGCTGCCAGTGCAATCTCTGGACTCACTGCAGTGCATCCCTAGTGGTGCCAGTGCACTCTCTGGAGTCACTGCACTAAAACACCAGTGGTGCCAGTGTACTCTCTGGACTCACTGCACTGCATCCCCAAGGTGCCAGTGCACTCTCTGGACTCAACTGCACTGCATCCCCAGTGGTGCCAGTGCACTGTATGGACTCATTGCAGTGCATCCCCAGTGGTGCCAATGCACTCTCTGGACTCACTGCAGTGCATCCCCAGTGGTGCCAGTGCACTCTCTGGACTCACTGCACTGCATCCCCAGTGGTGCCAGTGCACTCTCTGGACTCACTGCACTGCATCCCCAGTGGTGCCAGTGCACTCTCTGCACTCACTGCACTGCAGCCCCAGTGGTGCCAGTGCACTCTCTGGACTCACTGCAGTGCGTCCCCAGTGGTGCCAGTGCATTCTCTGGACTCACTGCACTCCATCCCCAAGGTGCCAGTGCACTCTCTGGACTCACTGCAGTGCATCCCCAGTGGTGCCAGTGCACTCTCTGGACTCACTGCAGTACATCCCCAGTGGTGCCAGTGCACTCTCTGGACTCACTGCACTGCAGCCCCAGTGGTGCCAGTGCACTCTCTAGACTCCCTACAGTACATCCCCAGTGGTGCCAGCGCACTCTGTGGACTCACTGCACTGCATCCCCAGTGGTGCCAGTGCACTCTCTGGACTCACTGCAGTGCATCCCCTGTTGTGCCAGTGCACTCTCTGCACTCACTCCACTGCATCCCCGGTGGGGCCACTGCACTCTCTGGACTCACTGCACTGCATCTCCAGTGGTGCCAGTGCAGTCTCTGGACTCACTGCACTCCATCCCCATTGGTGCTAGTTCACTATCTGGACTCACTGCACTGCATCCCCAGTGGTACCATTGCACTCTCTGAGTCACTGCACTGCATTCCCAGTGGTGCCAGTGGACTGTCTGGACTCACTGCAGTGCATCCCCAGTGGTGCCACTGCACTCTCTGGAGTCACTGCACTGCATCCCCAGTGGTGCCAGTGCAGTCTCTGGACTCACTGCACTGCATCCCCAGTCCTGCCAGTGCAATCTCTGGACTCACTGCAGTGCATCCCTAGTGGTGCCAGTGCACTCTCTGGAGTCACTGCACTAAAACACCAGTGGTGCCAGTGTACTCTCTGGACTCACTGCACTGCATCCCCAAGGTGCCAGTGCACTCTCTGGACTCAACTGCACTGCATCCCCAGTGGTGCCAGTGCACTGTATGGACTCATTGCAGTGCATCCCCAGTGGTGCCAATGCACTCTCTGGACTCACTGCAGTGCATCCCCAGTGGTGCCAGTGCACTCTCTGGACTCACTGCACTGCATCCCCAGTGGTGCCAGTGCACTCTCTGGACTCACTGCACTGCATCCCCAGTGGTGCCAGTGCACTCTCTGCACTCACTGCACTGCATCCCCAGTGGTGCCAGTGCACTCTCTGGACTCACTGCAGTGCGTCCCCAGTGGTGCCAGTGCATTCTCTGGACTCACTGCACTCCATCCCCAAGGTGCCAGTGCACTCTCTGGACTCACTGCAGTGCATCCCCAGTGGTGCCAGTGCACTCTCTGGACTCACTGCAGTACATCCCCAGTGGTGCCAGTGCACTCTCTGGACTCACTGCACTGCAGCCCCAGTGGTGCCAGTGCACTCTCTGGACTCACTGCAGTGCATCCCCAAGGTGCCAGTGCACTCTCTGGAGTCACTGCAGTGCATCCCCAGTGGTGCCAGTGCACTCTCTGGACTCACTGCACTGCATCCCCAGTGGTGCCAGTGCACTCTCTGGACTCACTGCACTGCATCCCCAAGGTGCCAGTGCACTCTCTGGACTCACTGCACTGCATCCCCAAGGTGCCAGTGCACTCTCTGGACTCACTGCAGTGCATCCCCAGTGGTGCCAGTGCACTCTCTGGACTCACTGTACTGCATCCCCAGTGGTGCCAGTGCACTTTCTGGACTCACTGCAGTGCATCCCCAGTGTTGCCAGTGCACTCTCTGGAATCAGTGCAGTGCATCCCCTGTGGTGCCAGTGCACTCTCTGGACTCACTGCATTGCATCCCCAGTGGTGCCAGTGCACTCTCTGGACTCACTGCACTGCATCCCCAGTGGTGCTTGTGCGTTCTCTGGACTCACTGCACTGCATTACCATTGGTGCCAGGGCACTCTCCGGACTCACTCCCGTGCATCCGCAGTGGTGCCAGTGAAATTTTCCGAGTCACTGCACTGCATCCCCATTAGTGCCAGTGCATTCTCTGGACTCACTGCAGTGCATCCCCAGTGGTGCCAGTGCACTCTCTAGACTCACTGCAGTGCATCTCCAGTGGTGCCAGTGCACTCTCTGGACTCACTGCAGTGCATTCCCAGTGGTGCCAGTGCACTCTCTGGACTCACTGCAGTGCATTCCCAGTGGTGCCAGTGCACTCTCTGGACTCACTGCACTCCATCCCCAAGGTGCCAGTGCACTCTCTGGACTCACTGCAGTGCATCTAAAGTTGTGCTAGTGCACTCTCAGGACTCACTGCAGTGCATCCCCAGTGGTGCCAGTGCACTCTCTGGACTCACTGCAGTGCATACCCAGTGGTGCCAGTGCACTCTCTGGACTCACTGCACTGCATCCCCAGTGGTGCCAGTGCACTCTCTGGACTCACTGCAGTGCATCACAAGTGGTGCCACTGCACTCTCTAGAGTCACTGCACTGCATCCCCAATGGTGCCAGTGCACTCTCTGGACTTACTGCAGTGCATCCCCAGTGGTGCCAGTGCACTCTCTGGACTCACTGCACTGCATCCACAGTGGTGCCAGTGCACTCTCTGGACTCACTGCACTGCATCCCCAGTGGTTCCAGTGCACTCTCTGGACTCACTGCACTGCACCCCAAGGTGCCAGTGCACTCTCTGGACTCACTGCAGTGCATCCCCAGTGGTGCCAGTGCACTCTCTGGACTCACTGCAGTGCATCCCCAGTGGTGCCAGTGCACTCTCTGGACTCACTGTACTGCATCCCCAGTGGTGCCAGTGCACTCTCTGGACTCACTGCAGTGCATCCCCAGTGGTGCCAGTGCACTCTCTGTAGTCAATGCACTGCATCCCCAGTCGTGCCAGTGCACTCTCTAGACTCACTGCACTGCATCCCCAGTGGTGCCAGTGCACTCTCTGGACTCACTGCACTGCATCCCCAGTGGTGCCAGTACACTCTCTGGAGTCACTGCACTGCATCCCCAGTGGTGCCAGTGCACTCTCTAGACTCACTGCACTGCATCCCCAGTGGTGCCAGTGCACTCTATGGACTCACTACAGTGCATCCCCAGTGGTGCCAGTGCACTCTCTGGACTCACTGCACTGCATCCCCAGTGGTGCCAGTGCAGTCTCTGGACTCACTGCACTGCATCCCCATGGTGCCAGGGAACACTCTGGACTCACTGCAGTGCATCCCCAGTGCTGCCAGTGCACTCTCTGGACTCACTGCACTGCATCCACAGTGGTGCCAGTGCACTCTCTGGACTCACTGCACTGCATCCCCAGTGGTGCCAGTGCACTCTCTGGACTCACTGCACTGCATCCCCAGTGGTGCCAGTGCACTCTCTGGACTCACTGCACTGCATCCCCAAGGTGCCAGTGCACTCTCTGGACTCACTGCACTGCATCCCCAGTGGTGCCAGTGCACTCTCTGGACTCACTGCACTGCATCCCCAGTGGTGTCAGTGCACTCGCTGGACTCACGGCACTGCATCCCCAGTGGTGCCAGTGCAGTCTCTGGACTCACTGCAGTGCATTCCCAGTGGTGCCAGTGCACTCTCTAGACTCACTGCAGTGCATTCCCAGTGGTGCCAGTGCACTCTCTGGACTCACTGCACTCCATCCCCAAGGTGCCAGTGCACTCTCTGGACTCACTGCAGTGCATCTCCAGTTGTGCTAGTGCACTCTCAGGACTCACTGCAGTGCATCACTAGTGGTGCCAGTGCACTCTCTGGACTCACTGCAGTGCATCACAAGTGGTGCCAGTGCACTCTCTAGAGTCACTGCACTGCATCCCCAGTGGTGCCAGTGCACTCTCTGGACTCACTGCAGTGCATCCCCAGTGGTGCCAGTGCACTCTCTGGACTCACTGCACTGCATCCCCAGTGGTGCCAGTGCACTCTCTGGACTCACTGCACTGCATCCCCAGTGGTTCCAGTGCACTCTCTGGACTCACTGCAGTGCATCCCCAGTGGTGCCAGTGCACTCTCTGGACTCACTGCACTGCACCCCAAGGTGCCAGTGCACTCTCTGGACTCACTGCAGTGCATCCCCAGTGGTGCCAGTGCACTCTCTGGACTCACTGCAGTGCATCCCCAGTGGTCCCAGTGCACTCTCTGGACTCACTGTACTGCATCCCCAGTGGTGCCAGTGCACTCTCTACACTCACTGCAGTGCATCCCCAGTGGTGCCAGTGCACTCTCTGAACTCACTGCAGTGCATCCCCAGTGGTGCCAGTACACTCTCTGGATTCACTGCACTGCATCCCCAGTGGTGCCAGTGCACTCTCTGGACTCACTGTACTGCATCCCCAGTGGTGCCAGTGCACTCTCTGCACTCACTGCAGTGCATCCCCAGTGGTGGCAGTGCACTCTCTGTAATCAATGCACTGCATCCCCAGTCGTGCCAGTGCACTCTCTAGACTCACTGCACTGCATCCCCAGTGGTGCCAGTGCACTCTCTGGACTCACTGCACTGCATCCCCAGTGGTGCCAGTACACTCTCTGGAGTCACTGCACTGCATCCCCAGTGGTGCCAGTGCACTCTCTAGACTCACTGCACTGCATCCCCAGTGGTGCCAGTGCACTCTATGGGCTCACTACAGTGCATCCCCAGTGGTACCAGTGCACTCTCTGGACTCACTGCACTGCATCCCCAATGGTGCCAGTGCAGTCTCTGGACTCACTGCACTGCATCCCCATGGTGCCAGTGAACACTCTGGACTCACTGCAGTGCATCCCCAGTGGTGCCAGTGCACTCTCTGGACTCACTGCACTGCATCCAGAGTGGTGCAAGTGGACTTTCTGGACTCATTGCACTGCATCCCCAGTGGTGCCAGTGCACTCTCTGGACTCACTGCAGTGCATCCCCAGTGGTGCCAGTGCACTCTCTGGACTCACTGCACTGCATCCCCAAGGTGCCAGTGCACTCTCTGGACTCACTGCACTGCATCCCCAGTGGTGTCAGTGCACTCTCTGGACTCACGGCACTGCATCCCCAAGGTGCCAGTGCACTCTCTGGACTCAACTGCACTGCATCCCCAGTGGTGCCAGTGCACTGTATGGACTCACTGCACTGCATCCTCAGCGGTGCCAGTGCACTCTCTGGACTCACTGCACTGCATCCCCATTGGTGCAAGTGCAGTCTCTGGACTCACTGCACTGCATCCCCAGTGGAGCCAGTGCAATCTCTGGACTCACTGCAGTGCATCCCCAGTGGTGCCAGTGCACTCTCTGGACTCACTGCACTGCATCCCCAGTGGTGCCAGTGCACTCTCTGGAGGCACTGCACTGCATCCCCAGTGGTCCTGGTGCACTCTCTGGACTCAATGCAGTGCATCCCCAGTGGTGCCAGTGCACTCTCTAGACTCACTGCAGTGCATCCCCACTGGTGCCAGTGCACTCTCTGGACTCACTGCACTGCATTCCCAGTGGTGCCAGTGCACTCTCTGGACTCACTGCACTGCATCCCCAGTGGTGCCAGTGCACTCTCTGGACTCACTGCACTGCATCCCCAGTGGTGCCAGTGCACTCTCTGGACTCACTGCACTGCATCCCCAGTGCTGCCAGTGCACTCTCTGGACTCACTGCAGTGCATCCCTAGTGGTGCCTGTGCAGTCTCTGGAGTCACTGCACTAAAACCCCAGTGGTGCCAGTGCACTCTCTGGACTCACTGCACTGCATCCCCAAGGTGCCAGTGCACTCTCTGGACTCAACTGCACTGCATCCCCAGTGGTGCCAGTGCACTGTATGGACTCACTGCAGTGCATCCCCAGTGATGCCAATGCACTCTCTGGACTCACTGCAGTGCATCCCCAGTGGTGCCAGTGCACTCTCTGGACTCACTGCAGTGCATCCCCAGTGGTGCCAGTGTAATCTCTGGACTCACTGCACTGCATCCCCAAGGTGCCAGTGCACTCTCTGGACTCACTGCAGTGCATCCCCAGTGGTGCCAGTGCACTCTCTGGACTCACTGCAGTGCATCCCCAGTGGTGCCAGTGCACTCTCTGGACTCACTGTACTGCATCCCCAGTGGTGCCAGTGCACTCTCTGGACTCACTGCAGTGCATCCCCAGTGGTGCCAGTGCACTCTCTGGATTCACTGCACTGCATCCCCAGTGGTGCCAGTGCACTCTCTGGACTCACTGTACTGCATCCTCTGTGGTGCCAGTGCACTCTCTGGACTCACTGCAGTGCATCCCCAGTGGTGCCAGTGCACTCTCTGTAGTCACTGCACTGCATCCCCAGTCGTGCCAGTGCACTCTCTGGACTCACTGTACTGCATCCCCAGTGGTGCCAGCGCACTCTCTGGGCTCACTGCAGTGCATCCCCAGTGGTGCCAGTGCACTCTCTGGATTCACTGCACTGCATCCCCAGTGGTGCCAGTGCACTCTCTGGACTCACTGTACTGCATCCTCTGTGGTGCCAGTGCACTCGCTGGACTCACTGCAGTGCATCCCCAGTGGTGCCAGTGCACTCTCTGTAGTCACTGCACTGCATCCCCAGTCGTGCCAGTGCACTCTCTAGACTCACTGCACTGCATCCCCAGGGGTGCCAGTGCACTCTCTGGACTTACTGCAGTGCATCCCCAGTGGTGCCAGTGAACACTCTGGACTCACTGCAGTGCATCCCCACTGGTGCCAGTGCACTCTCTGGACTCACTGCACTGCATCCACAGTGGTGCAAGAGGACTTTCTGGACTCACTGCACTGCATCACCAGTGGTGCCAGTGCACTCTCTGGACTCACTGCAGTGCATCCCCAGTGGTGCCAGTGCACTCTCTGGACTCAATGCACTGCATCACCAGTGGTGCCAGTGCACTCTCTGGACTCACTGCAGGGCAACCACAGTGGTGTCAGTGCACTCTCTGTAGTCAATGCACTGCATCCCCAGTGGTGCCATTGCACTCTCTGGACTCACTGCAGTGCATCCCCAGTGGTGTCAGTGCACTCTCTGGACTCACGGCACTGCATCCCCAAGGTGCCAGTGCACTCTCTGGACTCACTGCACTGCATCCCCTGTGGTGCCAGTGCAATCTCTGGACTCACTGCAGTGCATCCCCAGTGGTGCCAGTGCACTCTCTGGACTCACTGCACTGCATCCCCAGTGGCGCTGGTGCACTCTCTGGACTCAATGCAGAGCATCCCCAGTGGTGCCAGTGCACTCTCTAGACTCACTGCAGTGCATGGCCACTGGTGCCAGTGCACTCTCTGGCTTCACTGCAGTGCATCCCCAGTGGTGCCAGTGCACTCTCTGCACTGACTCCACTGCATCCCCAGTGGGGCCAATGCACTCTCTGGACTCACTGCACTGCATCACCAGTGGTGCCAGTGCACTCTCTGGACTCACTGCACTCCATCCCCATTGGTGCTAGTGCACTCTGTGGAGTCACTGCAGTGCATCCCCAGTGGTGCCAGTGCACTCTCTGGACTCACTGCACTGCATCCCCAGTGGTGCAAGTGCAGTCTCTGGACTCACTGCACTGCATCCCCAGTGGAGCCAGTGCAATCTCTGGACTCACTGCAGTGCATCCCCAGTGGTGCCAGTGCACTCTCTGGACTCACTGCACTGCATCCCCAATGGTGCCAGTGCACTCTCTGGACTCACTGCACTGCATCCCCAGTGGTGCCAGTGCACTCTCTGGACTCACTGCACTGCATCCCCAAGGTGCCTGTGCACACTCTGGACTCACTGCAGTGCATCCCCAGTGGTGCCAGTGCACTCTCTGGACTCACTGCACTGCATCCACAGTGGTGCCAGTGCACTCTCTGGACTCACTGCACTGCATCCACAGTGGTGCCAGTGCACTCTCTGGACTCACTGCACTGCATCCCCAGTGGTGCCAGTGCACTCTCTGGACTCACTGCACTGCATCCCCAAGGTGCCAGTGCACTCTCTGGACTCACTACACTAAAGCACCAGTGGTGCCAGTGCACTCTCTGGACTCACTGCACTGCATCCCCAGTGGTGCCAGTGCACTCTCTGGACTCACTGCACTGCATCCTCATGGTGCCAGTGCACACTCTGGACTCACTGCACTGCATCCCCAGTGGTGCCAGTACACTCTCTGGACTCACTGCAGTGCATCCCCATTCGTGCCAGTGCACTCTCTGGACTCACTGCACTGCATCACCAGTGGTGCCAGTGCACTCTCTGGACTCACTGCAGGGCATCCACCGTGGTGCCAGTGCACTCTCTGTAGTCAATGCACTGCATCCCCAGTCGTGCCAGTGCACTCTCTAGACTCACTGCACTGCATCCCCAGTGGTGCCAGTGCACTCTCTGGACTCACTGCACTGCATCCCCAGTGGTGCCAGTACACTCTCTGGAGTCACTGCACTGCATCCCCAGTGGTGCCAGTGCACTCTCTAGACTCACTGCACTGCATCCCCAGTGGTGCCAGTGCACTCTATGGACTCACTACAGTGCATCCCCAGTGGTGCCAGTGCACTCTCTGGACTCACTGCACTGCATCCCCAGTGGTGCCAGTGCAGTCTCTGGACTCACTGCACTGCATCCCCATGGTGCCAGTGAACACTCTGGACTCACTGCAGTGCATCCCCAGTGGTGCCAGTGCACTGTATGGACTCACTGCACTGCATCCAGAGTGGTGCAAGTGGACTTTCTGGACTCACTGCACTGCATCCCCAGTGGTGCCAGTGCACTCTCTGGACTCACTGCAGTGCATCCCCAGTGGTGCCAGTGCACTCTCTGGACTCACTGCACTGCATCCCCAAGGTGCCAGTGCACTCTCTGGACTCACTGCACTGCATCCCCAGTGGTGTCAGTGCACTCTCTGTAGGCACTGCACTGCATCCCCAGTGGTGCCAGTGCACTCTCTGGACTCACTGCACTCCATCCCAAGTGGTGCCAGTCCACTCTGTGGACTCACTGCAGTGCTTTCCCAGTGGTGCCAGTGCACTCTCTAAACTCACTGCACTGCATATCCAGTGCTGACAGTGCACTCTCTGGACTCCCTACAGTGCATCCCCAGTGGTGCCAGCGCACTCTGTGGACTCACTCCACTGCATCCCCAGTGGGGCCAGTGCACTCTCTGGACTCCCTACAGTACATCCCTGTGGTGCCAGCGCACTCTGTGGACTCACTGCAGTGCATCCCCAGTGGTGCCAGTGCACTCTCTGGACTCACTGCAGTGCATCCCCAGTGGTGCCAGTGCACTCTCTGCACTGAATCCACTGTATCCCCAGTGGTGCCACTGCAGTCTCTGGACTCACTGCATTGCATCCCCAACGTGCCAGTGCACTCTCTGGACTCACTGCACTGCTCCAGCCGCGGCAGACGCTCAAGCCGCACCAGACGCGGCAGCCGCTCCAGCCTCGGCATCCGCTCCAGCCGCGTCAGCCGATCATGCCGCGGTAGCCCCTCCAGCCGTGAAAGCCGCTCTAGACGCTCCAGCCGCGGCAGCCGCTCCAGCCGCGGCAGCCGCTCCAGCCGCTCCAACCGCGACAGCCGCTCAATCCGCGGCAGCCGCTCCACCCGCTCCAGCCGCGGCAGCCGCTCCAACCGCGACAGCCGCTCCAGCCGCTACCGAGTGGAGCGGCTGCCACGGCTGGAGCGGCTGCCGCGGTTGGAGCGGCTGGCGCGTCTGGCGGGGCTGGAGCGGCTGCCGCGGTTGGAGCGTCTGCCGCGTCTGCCGCGGATGGAGCGGCTGCCGCGGCTGGAGCGGCTGCCGCTGATGGAGCGGCTGCCTCGGCTGGAGCGGCTGGAGCGGCTGCCGCGGTTGGAGCGGCTGCCGCGTCTGCCGCGGATGGTCGGCTTCCGCGGCTGGAGCGACTGCCGCGGCTGGAGCGGCTGGAGCGGCTGGCGAGGCTGGAGGGGCTACCGCGGCTGGAGCGGCTGCCGCGGCTGGAGCAGTGCAGTGAGTCCAGAGAGTGCAAACGCACCAGTGAGAATGGAGTGCAGTGAGTCCAGAGAGTGCCCTGGCACCACTGGGGATGCACTGCAGTGAGTCCAGAGAGTGCCCTGGCAACACTGGGGATGCACTGCAGTGAGTCCAGAGAGTGCACTGGCACCACTGGGGATGCACTGCAGTGAGTCCAGAGAGTGCACTGGCACCACTGGGGATGCAGTGCAGTGGGTCCAGAGAGTGCACTGGCAACACTGGGGATGCACTGCAGTGAGTGCAGAGACTGCACTTGTACCAATGGGGATGCACTGCAGTGAGTCCAGAGACTGCACTTGTACCAACGGGGATGCACTGCAGTGAGTCCAGAGAGTGCACTGGCACCACTGGGGATGCACTGCAGTGAGCGCAGAGAGTGCACTGGCACCACTGGGGATGCACTGCGGTGAGTCCAGATAGTGCACTGGCACCACTGGGGATGCACTGCAGTGAGTGCAGAGACTGCACTGGCACCACTTGGGATGCAGTGCAGTGAGTGCAGAGAGTGCACTGGCACCACTGGGGATGCAGTGCAGTGAGTCCAGAGAGTGCACTGGCAACAATGGGCATGCAATGCAGTGAGTCCAGAGAGTGCACTGGCACCACTGGGGATGCACTGCAGTGACTCTAGAGTGTGCACTGGCACCACTGGGGATGCACTGCAGTGACTACAGAGAGTGCACTGGAACCACAGGGGATGCACTGCAGTGACTCTAGAGTGTACACTGGCACCACTGGGGATGCACTGCAGTGAGTCCAGAGAGTGCACTGGCACCACTGGGGATGCAGTGCAGTGACTCCAGAGAGTGCACTGGCACCACTTGGGTTTTAGTGCAGTGAGTGCAGAGAGTGCAATGGCTCCACTTGGGATGCAGTGCAGTGAGTCCAGAGATTGCACTGGCACCACTGGGGATGCAGTGCAGTGAGTCCAGAGAGTGCACTGGCACCTCTGGTTATGAAGTGCAATGAGCGCAGAGAGTGCACTGGCACCACTTGGGATTTAGTGCAGTGAGTGCAGAGAGTGCACTGGCTCCACTGGTGATGCAGTGCAGTGAGTCCAGAGAGTGCACTGGCACCTTGGGGATGCAGTGCAGTGAGTCCAGAGAGTGCACTGACACCACTGGGGATGCACTGCAGTGAGTCGAGATATTGCACTGGCACCACTGGGGATGCACTGCAGTGAGTCCAGAGAGTGCACTGACAGCACTGGGGATGTACTGCAGTGAGTCCAGAGAGTGCACTGGCACCACTGGGGATGCAGTGCAGTGAGTCCAGAGAGTGCACTGGCACCACTGGTGATGAAGTGCAATGAGTCCAGAGAGTGCACTGGCACCACTTGGGATTTAGTGCAGTGAGTGCAGAGAGTGCACTGGCACCTTGGGGATGCACTGCAGTGAGTCCAGAGAGTGCACTGGCACCTTGGGGATGCAGTGCAGTGAGTCCAGAGAGTGCACTGGCACCACTGGGGATGCAGTGCAGTGAGTCCAGAGAGTGCACTGGCACCACTGGGGATGCACTGCAGTCAGTCCAGAGAGTGCACTGGCACCACTGGGAATGCACTGCAGTGAGTCCAGAGAGTGCAGTGGCACCACTGGGTATGCAGTGCAGTGAGTCCACTGAGTGCACTGGCACCACTGGTGATGCAGTACAGTGAGTCCAGTGAGTGCACTGGCACCACTGGGAATACACTGCAGTGAGTCCAGAGAGTGCACTGGCACCACTTGGGATGGAGTGCAGTGTGTCCAGAGAGTGCGCTGGCACCAATGGGGATGCAGTGCAGTGAGTCCAGAGAGTGCACTCGCACCACTGGGGATGCACTGCAGTGAGTCCAGAGAGTGCACTGGCACCACTGGGGATGCAGTGCAGTGAGTCCAGAGAGTGCACTGGCACCACTGGGGATGCAGTCCAGTGAGTCCAGAGAGTACACTGGCACCACAGGGGATGCAGTGCAGTGAGTCCGGAGAGTGCTGTGGCACCACTGGGGATGCAGTGCAGTGACGCCAGAGAGTGCACTGGCACCACTTGCGATGCATTGCAGTGAGTCCAGAGAGTGCACTGGCACCACTGGGGATGCAGTGCAGTGAGTCCAGAGAGTGCACTGGCACCACTGGGGATGCAGTCCAGTGAGTCCAGAGAGTACACTGGCACCACAGGGGATGCAGTGCAGTGAGTCCGGAGAGTGCTGTGGCACCACTGGGGATGCAGTGCAGTGACGCCAGAGAGTGCACTGGCACCACTGGGGATGCAGTGCAGTGAGTCCAGAGAGTGCACTGGCACCACAGGGGATGCAGTGCAGTGAGTCCGGAGAGTGCTGTGGCACCACTGGGGATGCAGTGCAGTGACGCCAGAGAGTGCACTGGCACCACTGGGGATGCAGTGCAGTGACTCCAGAGAGTGCACTGGCACCACTGGGGATGCAGTGCAGTGAGTCCAGAGAGTGCACTGGCACCACTGGGGATGCAGTGCAGTAACTCCAGAGAGTGCACTGGCACCACTGGGGATGCACTGCAGTGAGTCCAGATAGTGCACTGGCACCACTGGGGATGCAGTGCAGTGAGTCCAGAGAGTGCACTGGCACCACTGGGGATGAACTGCAGTGAGTCCAGAGAGTGCACTGGCACCACTGGGGATGCAGTCCAGTGAGTCCAGAGAGTGCACTGGCACCACTGGGGATGCAGTCCAGTAACTCCAGAGAGTGCACTGGCACCACTGGGGATGCACTGCAGTGAGTCCAGATAGTGCACTGGCACCACTGGGGATAAACTGCAGTGAGTCCAGAGAGTGCACTGGCACCACTGGGGATGCACTGCAGTGAGTCCAGAGAGTGCACTGGCTCCACTGGGGATGCAGTGCAGTGAGTCCAGAGAGTGCACTGGCACCACTGGGGATGAACTGCAGTGAGTCCAGAGAGTGCACTGGCACCACTGGGGATGCAGTGCAGTGAGTCCAGAGAGTGCACTGGCACCACTGGGGATGCAGTGCAGTGAGTCCAGAGAGTGCACTGGCACCACTGGGGATGCAGTCCAGTGAGTCCAGAGAGTACACTGGCACCACAGGGGATGCAGTGCAGTGAGTCCGGAGAGTGCTGTGGCACCACTGGGGATGCAGTGCAGTGACGCCAGAGAGTGCACTGGCACCACTTGCGATGCAGTGCAGTGAGTCCAGAGAGTGACTGGGGATGCAGTGCAGTGACGCCAGAGAGTGCACTGGCACCACTGGGGATGCACTGCAGTGAGTCCAGAGAGTGCACTGGCACCACAGGGGATGCAGTGCAGTGAGTCCGGAGAGTGCTGTGGCACCACTGCAGTGCACTGGCACCACTGGGGATGAACTGCAGTGAGTCCAGAGAGTGCACTGGCACCACTGGGGATGCACTGCAGTGAGTCCAGAGAGTGCAGTGGCACCACTGGGGATGCAGTCCAGTAACTCCAGAGAGTGCACTGGCACCACTGGGGATGCACTGCAGTGAGTCCAGATAGTGCACTGGCACCACTGGGGATGCACTGCAGTGAGTCCAGAGAGTGCACTGGCACCACTGGGGATGCACTGCAGTGAGTCCAGAGAGTGCACTGGCACCACTTGGGATGGAGTGCAGTGTGTCCAGAGAGTACGCTGGCACCAATGGGGATGCAGTGCAGTGAGTCCAGAGAGTGCACTGGCACCACTGGGGATGCACTGCAGTGAGTCCAGAGAGTGCACTGGCACCACTGGGGATGCAGTGCAGTGAGTCCAGAGAGTGCACTGGCACCACTGGGGATGCACTGCAGTGAGCCCAGAGAGTGCAATGGCACCACTGGGGATGCAGTCCAGTAACTCCAGAGAGTGCACTGGCACCACGGGGGATGCACTGCAGTGAGTCCAGATAGTGCACTGGCACCACTGGGGATGCACTGCAGTGAGTCCAGAGAGTGCACTGGCACCACTGGGGATGCACTGCAGTGAGTCCAGAGAGTGCAGTGGCACCACTGGGGATGCAGTACAGTGAGTCCAGAGAGTGCACTGGCACCACTGGTGATGCAGTACAGTGAGTCCAGTGAGTGCACTGGCACCACTGGGAATGCACTGCAGTGAGTCCAGAGAGTGCAGTGGCACCACTGGGGATGCAGTGCAGTGAGTCCAGAGAGTGCACTGGCACCACTGGGTATGCAGTGCAGTGAGTCCAGAGAGTGCACTAGCACCACTGGGGATGCAGTGCAGTGAGTCCAGAGAGTGCACTGGCACCACTGGGGATGCAGTCCAGTGAGTCCAGAGAGTACACTGGCACCACAGGGGATGCAGTGCAGTGAGTCCGGAGAGTGCTGTGGCACCACTGGGGATGCAGTGCAGTGACGCCAGAGAGTGCACTGGCACCACTGGGGATGCAGTGCAGTGAGTCCAGAGAGTGCACTGGCACCACAGGGGATGCAGTGCAGTGAGTCCGGAGAGTGCTGTGGCACCACTGGGGATGCAGTGCAGTGACGCCAGAGAGTGCACTGGCACCACTGGGGATGCAGTGCAGTGACTCCAGAGAGTGCACTGGCACCACTGGGGATGCAGTGCAGTGAGTCCAGAGAGTGCACTGGCACCACTGGGGATGCAGTGCAGTAACTCCAGAGAGTGCACTGGCACCACTGGGGATGCACTGCAGTGAGTCCAGATAGTGCACTGGCACCACTGGGGATGCAGTGCAGTGAGTCCAGAGAGTGCACTGGCACCACTGGGGATGAACTGCAGTGAGTCCACAGAGTGCACTGGCACCACTGGGGATGCAGTCCAGTGAGTCCAGAGAGTGCACTGGCACCACTGGGGATGCAGTCCAGTAACTCCAGAGAGTGCACTGGCACCACTGGGGATGCACTGCAGTGAGTCCAGATAGTGCACTGGCACCACTGGGGATAAACTGCAGTGAGTCCAGAGAGTGCACTGGCACCACTGGGGATGCACTGCAGTGAGTCCAGAGAGTGCACTGGCTCCACTGGGGATGCAGTGCAGTGAGTCCAGAGAGTGCACTGGCACCACTGGGGATGAACTGCAGTGAGTCCAGAGAGTGCACTGGCACCACTGGGGATGCAGTCCAGTGAGTCCAGAGAGTGCACTGGCACCACTGGGGATGCAGTCCAGTAACTCCAGAGAGTGCACTGGCACCACTGGGGATGCACTGCAGTGAGTCCAGATAGTGCACTGGCACCACTGGGGATGCACTGCAGTGAGTCCAGAGAGTGCACTGGCACCACTGGGGATGCAGTGCAGTGAGTCCAGAGAGTGCAGTGGCACCACTGGGGATGCAGTGCAGTGAGTCCAGTGAGTGCACTGGCACCACTGGGGATGCAGTGCAGTGAGTCCAGAGAGTGCACTGGCACCACTGGGGATGCAGTCCAGTGAGTCCAGAGAGTACACTGGCACCACTGGGGATGCAGTGCAGTGAGTCCGGAGAGTGCACTGGCACCACTGGGGATGCAGTGCAGTGACGCCAGAGAGTGCACTGGCACCACTTGCGATGCAGTGCAGTGAGTCCAGAGAGTGCACTGGCACCACTGGGGATGCAGTGCAGTGAGTCCAGAGAGTGCACTGGCACCACTGGGGATGCAGTCCAGTGAGTCCAGAGAGTACACTGGCACCACAGGGGATGCAGTGCAGTGAGTCCGGAGAGTGCTGTGGCACCACTGGGGATGCAGTGCAGTGACGCCAGAGAGTGCACTGGCACCACTGGGGATGCAGTGCAGTGAGTCCAGAGAGTGCACTGGCACCACTGGGGATGCAGTGCAGTGAGTCCGGAGAGTGCTGTGGCACCACTGGGGATGCAGTGCAGTGACGCCAGAGAGTGCACTGGCACCACTTGGGATGCAGTGCAGTGACTCCAGAGAGTGCACTGGCACCACTGGGGATGCAGTGCAGTGAGTGCAGAGAGTGCACTGGCACCACTGGGGAAGCAGTGCAGTGAGTCCAGAGAGTGCACTGGCACCACTGGGGATGCACTGCAGTGAGTCCAGATAGTGCACTGGCACCACTGGGGATGCAGTGCAGTGAGTCCAGAGAGTGCACTGGCACCATTGGGGATGAACTGCAGTGAGTCCAGAGAGTGCACTGGCACCACTGGGGATGCAGTCCAGTGAGTCCAGAGAGTGCACTGGCACCACTGGGGATGCAGTCCAGTAACTCCAGAGAGTGCACTGGCACCACTGGGGATGCACTGCAGTGAGTCCAGATAGTGCACTGGCACCACTGGGGATGCACTGCAGTGAGTCCAGAGAGTGCACTGGCACCACTGGGGATGCACTGCAGTGAGTCCAGAGAGTGCAGTGGCACCACTGGGGATGCAGTGCAGTGAGTTCAGTGAGTGCACAGGCACCACTGGTGATGCAGTACAGTGAGTCCAGTGAGTGCACTGGCACCAGTGGGGCTGCATGGCAGTGAGTCCAGAGAGTGCACTGGCACCACTTGGGGTGGAGTGCAGTGTGTCCAGAGAGTACGCTGGCACCAATGGGGATGCAGTGCAGTGAGTCCAGAGAGTGCACTGGCACCACTGGGGATGCACTGCAGTGAGTCCAGAGAGTGCACTGGCACCACTGGGGATGCAGTGCAGTGAGTCCAGAGAGTGCACTGGCACCACTGGGGATGCACTGCAGTGAGCCCAGAGAGTGCAATGGCACCACTGGGGATGCAGTCCAGTAACTCCAGAGAGTGCACTGGCACCACGGGGGATGCACTGCAGTGAGTCCAGAGAGTGCACTGGCACCACTGGGGATGCACTGCAGTGAGTCCAGAGAGTGCACTGGCACCACTGGGGATGCACTGCAGTGAGTCCAGAGAGTGCAGTGGCACCACTGGGGATGCAGTACAGTGAGTCCAGAGAGTGCACTGGCACCACTGGTGATGCAGTACAGTGAGTCCAGTGAGTGCACTGGCACCACTGGGAATGCACTGCAGTGAGTCCAGAGAGTGCACTGGCACCACTTGCGATGCAGTGCAGTGAGTCCAGAGAGTGACTGGGGATGCAGTGCAGTGACGCCAGAGAGTGCACTGGCACCACTGGGGATGCAGTGCAGTGAGTCCAGAGAGTGCACTGGCACCACAGGGGATGCAGTGCAGTGAGTCCGGAGAGTGCTGTGGCACCACTGCAGTGCACTGGCACCACTGGGGATGAACTGCAGTGAGTCCAGAGAGTGCACTGGCACCACTGGGGATGCACTGCAGTGAGTCCAGAGAGTGCAGTGGCACCACTGGGGATGCAGTCCAGTAACTCCAGAGAGTGCACTGGCACCACTGGGGATGCACTGCAGTGAGTCCAGATAGTGCACTGGCACCACTGGGGATGCACTGCAGTGAGTCCAGAGAGTGCACTGGCACCACTGGGGATGCACTGCAGTGAGTCCAGAGAGTGCACTGGCACCACTTGGGATGGAGTGCAGTGTGTCCAGAGAGTACGCTGGCACCAATGGGGATGCAGTGCAGTGAGTCCAGAGAGTGCACTGGCACCACTGGGGATGCACTGCAGTGAGTCCAGAGAGTGCACTGGCACCACTGGGGATGCAGTGCAGTGAGTCCAGAGAGTGCACTGGCACCACTGGGGATGCACTGCAGTGAGCCCAGAGAGTGCAATGGCACCACTGGGGATGCAGTCCAGTAACTCCAGAGAGTGCACTGGCACCACGGGGGATGCACTGCAGTGAGTCCAGATAGTGCACTGGCACCACTGGGGATGCACTGCAGTGAGTCCAGAGAGTGCACTGGCACCACTGGGGATGCACTGCAGTGAGTCCAGAGAGTGCAGTGGCACCACTGGGGATGCAGTACAGTGAGTCCAGAAAGTGCACTGGCACCACTGGTGATGCAGTACAGTGAGTCCAGTGAGTGCACTGGCACCACTGGGAATGCACTGCAGTGAGTCCAGAGAGTGCACTGGCACCACTGGGGATGCAGTGCAGTGAGTCCAGAGAGTGCACTGGCACCACTGGGTATGCAGTGCAGTGAGTCCAGAGAGTGCACTAGCACCACTGGGGATGCAGTGCAGTGAGTCCAGAGAGTGCACTGGCACCACTGGGGATGCAGTCCAGTGAGTCCAGAGAGTACACTGGCACCACAGGGGATGCAGTGCAGTGAGTCCGGAGAGTGCTGTGGCACCACTGGGGATGCAGTGCAGTGACGCCAGAGAGTGCACTGGCACCACTTGCGATGCATTGCAGTGAGTCCAGAGAGTGCACTGGCACCACTGGGGATGCAGTGCAGTGAGTCCAGAGAGTGCACTGGCACCACTGGGGATGCAGTCCAGTGAGTCCAGAGAGTACACTGGCACCACAGGGGATGCAGTGCAGTGAGTCCGGAGAGTGCTGTGGCACCACTGGGGATGCAGTGCAGTGACGCCAGAGAGTGCACTGGCACCACTGGGGATGCAGTGCAGTGAGTCCAGAGAGTGCACTGGCACCACAGGGGATGCAGTGCAGTGAGTCCGGAGAGTGCTGTGGCACCACTGGGGATGCAGTGCAGTGACGCCAGAGAGTGCACTGGCACCACTGGGGATGCAGTGCAGTGACTCCAGAGAGTGCACTGGCACCACTGGGGATGCAGTGCAGTGAGTCCAGAGAGTGCACTGGCACCACTGGGGATGCAGTGCAGTAACTCCAGAGAGTGCACTGGCACCACTGGGGATGCACTGCAGTGAGTCCAGATAGTGCACTGGCACCACTGGGGATGCACTGCAGTGAGTCCAGAGAGTGCACTGGCACCACTGGGGATGAACTGCAGTGAGTCCAGAGAGTGCACTGGCACCACTGGGGATGCAGTCCAGTGAGTCCAGAGAGTGCACTGGCACCACTGGGGATGCAGTCCAGTAACTCCAGAGAGTGCACTGGCACCACTGGGGATGCACTGCAGTGAGTCCAGAGAGTGCACTGGCACCACTGGGGATAAACTGCAGTGAGTCCAGAGAGTGCACTGGCACCACTGGGGATGCACTGCAGTGAGTCCAGAGAGTGCACTGGCTCCACTGGGGATGCAGTGCAGTGAGTCCAGAGAGTGCACTGGCACCACTGGGGATGAACTGCAGTGAGTCCAGAGAGTGCACTGGCACCACTGGGGATGCAGTGCAGTGAGTCCAGAGAGTGCACTGGCACCACTGGGGATGCAGTGCAGTGAGTCCAGAGAGTGCACTGGCACCACTGGGGATGCAGTCCAGTGAGTCCAGAGAGTACACTGGCACCACAGGGGATGCAGTGCAGTGAGTCCGGAGAGTGCTGTGGCACCACTGGGGATGCAGTGCAGTGACGCCAGAGAGTGCACTGGCACCACTTGCGATGCAGTGCAGTGAGTCCAGAGAGTGACTGGGGATGCAGTGCAGTGACGCCAGAGAGTGCACTGGCACCACTGGGGATGCAGTGCAGTGAGTCCAGAGAGTGCACTGGCACCACAGGGGATGCAGTGCAGTGAGTCCGGAGAGTGCTGTGGCACCACTGCAGTGCACTGGCACCACTGGGGATGAACTGCAGTGAGTCCAGAGAGTGCACTGGCACCACTGGGGATGCACTGCAGTGAGTCCAGAGAGTGCAGTGGCACCACTGGGGATGCAGTCCAGTAACTCCAGAGAGTGCACTGGCACCACTGGGGATGCACTGCAGTGAGTCCAGATAGTGCACTGGCACCACTGGGGATGCACTGCAGTGAGTCCAGAGAGTGCACTGGCACCACTGGGGATGCACTGCAGTGAGTCCAGAGAGTGCACTGGCACCACTTGGGATGGAGTGCAGTGTGTCCAGAGAGTACGCTGGCACCAATGGGGATGCAGTGCAGTGAGTCCAGAGAGTGCACTGGCACCACTGGGGATGCACTGCAGTGAGTCCAGAGAGTGCACTGGCACCACTGGGGATGCAGTGCAGTGAGTCCAGAGAGTGCACTGGCACCACTGGGGATGCACTGCAGTGAGCCCAGAGAGTGCAATGGCACCACTGGGGATGCAGTCCAGTAACTCCAGAGAGTGCACTGGCACCACGGGGGATGCACTGCAGTGAGTCCAGATAGTGCACTGGCACCACTGGGGATGCACTGCAGTGAGTCCAGAGAGTGCACTGGCACCACTGGGGATGCACTGCAGTGAGTCCAGAGAGTGCAGTGGCACCACTGGGGATGCAGTACAGTGAGTCCAGAGAGTGCACTGGCACCACTGGTGATGCAGTACAGTGAGTCCAGTGAGTGCACTGGCACCACTGGGAATGCACTGCAGTGAGTCCAGAGAGTGCACTGGCACCACTGGGGATGCAGTGCAGTGAGTCCAGAGAGTGCACTGGCACCACTGGGTATGCAGTGCAGTGAGTCCAGAGAGTGCACTAGCACCACTGGGGATGCAGTGCAGTGAGTCCAGAGAGTGCACTGGCACCACTGGGGATGCAGTCCAGTGAGTCCAGAGAGTACACTGGCACCACAGGGGATGCAGTGCAGTGAGTCCGGAGAGTGCTGTGGCACCACTGGGGATGCAGTGCAGTGACGCCAGAGAGTGCACTGGCACCACTGGGGATGCAGTGCAGTGAGTCCAGAGAGTGCACTGGCACCACAGGGGATGCAGTGCAGTGAGTCCGGAGAGTGCTGTGGCACCACTGGGGATGCAGTGCAGTGACGCCAGAGAGTGCACTGGCACCACTGGGGATGCAGTGCAGTGACTCCAGAGAGTGCACTGGCACCACTGGGGATGCAGTGCAGTGAGTCCAGAGAGTGCACTGGCACCACTGGGGATGCAGTGCAGTAACTCCAGAGAGTGCACTGGCACCACTGGGGATGCACTGCAGTGAGTCCAGATAGTGCACTGGCACCACTGGGGATGCAGTGCAGTGAGTCCAGAGAGTGCACTGGCACCACTGGGGATGAACTGCAGTGAGTCCACAGAGTGCACTGGCACCACTGGGGATGCAGTCCAGTGAGTCCAGAGAGTGCACTGGCACCACTGGGGATGCAGTCCAGTAACTCCAGAGAGTGCACTGGCACCACTGGGGATGCACTGCAGTGAGTCCAGATAGTGCACTGGCACCACTGGGGATAAACTGCAGTGAGTCCAGAGAGTGCACTGGCACCACTGGGGATGCACTGCAGTGAGTCCAGAGAGTGCACTGGCTCCACTGGGGATGCAGTGCAGTGAGTCCAGAGAGTGCACTGGCACCACTGGGGATGAACTGCAGTGAGTCCAGAGAGTGCACTGGCACCACTGGGGATGCAGTCCAGTGAGTCCAGAGAGTGCACTGGCACCACTGGGGATGCAGTCCAGTAACTCCAGAGAGTGCACTGGCACCACTGGGGATGCACTGCAGTGAGTCCAGATAGTGCACTGGCACCACTGGGGATGCACTGCAGTGAGTCCAGAGAGTGCACTGGCACCACTGGGGATGCACTGCAGTGAGTCCAGAGAGTGCAGTGGCACCACTGGGGATGCAGTGCAGTGAGTCCAGTGAGTGCACTGGCACCACTGGGGATGCAGTGCAGTGAGTCCAGAGAGTGCACTGGCACCACTGGGGATGCAGTCCAGTGAGTCCAGAGAGTACACTGGCACCACTGGGGATGCAGTGCAGTGAGTCCGGAGAGTGCACTGGCACCACTGGGGATGCAGTGCAGTGACGCCAGAGAGTGCACTGGCACCACTTGCGATGCAGTGCAGTGAGTCCAGAGAGTGCACTGGCACCACTGGGGATGCAGTGCAGTGAGTCCAGAGAGTGCACTGGCACCACTGGGGATGCAGTCCAGTGAGTCCAGAGAGTACACTGGCACCACAGGGGATGCAGTGCAGTGAGTCCGGAGAGTGCTGTGGCACCACTGGGGATGCAGTGCAGTGACGCCAGAGAGTGCACTGGCACCACTGGGGATGCAGTGCAGTGAGTCCAGAGAGTGCACTGGCACCACTGGGGATGCAGTGCAGTGAGTCCGGAGAGTGCTGTGGCACCACTGGGGATGCAGTGCAGTGACGCCAGAGAGTGCACTGGCACCACTTGGGATGCAGTGCAGTGACTCCAGAGAGTGCACTGGCACCACTGGGGATGCAGTGCAGTGAGTGCAGAGAGTGCACTGGCACCACTGGGGAAGCAGTGCAGTGAGTCCAGAGAGTGCACTGGCACCACTGGGGATGCACTGCAGTGAGTCCAGATAGTGCACTGGCACCACTGGGGATGCAGTGCAGTGAGTCCAGAGAGTGCACTGGCACCATTGGGGATGAACTGCAGTGAGTCCAGAGAGTGCACTGGCACCACTGGGGATGCAGTCCAGTGAGTCCAGAGAGTGCACTGGCACCACTGGGGATGCAGTCCAGTAACTCCAGAGAGTGCACTGGCACCACTGGGGATGCACTGCAGTGAGTCCAGATAGTGCACTGGCACCACTGGGGATGCACTGCAGTGAGTCCAGAGAGTGCACTGGCACCACTGGGGATGCACTGCAGTGAGTCCAGAGAGTGCAGTGGCACCACTGGGGATGCAGTGCAGTGAGTCCAGTGAGTGCACAGGCACCACTGGTGATGCAGTACAGTGAGTCCAGTGAGTGCACTGGCACCAGTGGGGCTGCATGGCAGTGAGTCCAGAGAGTGCACTGGCACCACTTGGGGTGGAGTGCAGTGTGTCCAGAGAGTACGCTGGCACCAATGGGGATGCAGTGCAGTGAGTCCAGAGAGTGCACTGGCACCACTGGGGATGCACTGCAGTGAGTCCAGAGAGTGCACTGGCACCACTGGGGATGCAGTGCAGTGAGTCCAGAGAGTGCACTGGCACCACTGGGGATGCACTGCAGTGAGCCCAGAGAGTGCAATGGCACCACTGGGGATGCAGTCCAGTAACTCCAGAGAGTGCACTGGCACCACGGGGGATGCACTGCAGTGAGTCCAGAGAGTGCACTGGCACCACTGGGGATGCACTGCAGTGAGTCCAGAGAGTGCACTGGCACCACTGGGGATGCACTGCAGTGAGTCCAGAGAGTGCAGTGGCACCACTGGGGATGCAGTACAGTGAGTCCAGAGAGTGCACTGGCACCACTGGTGATGCAGTACAGTGAGTCCAGTGAGTGCACTGGCACCACTGGGAATGCACTGCAGTGAGTCCAGAGAGTGCACTGGCACCACTTGGGATGGAGTGCAGTGTGTCCAGAGAGTGCGCTGGCACCACTGGGGATGCAGTGCAGTGAGTCCAGAGAGTGCACTCGCACCACTGGGGATGCACTGCAGTGAGTCCAGAGAGTGCACTGGCACCACTGGGGATGCAGTGCAGTGAGTCCAGAGAGTGCACTGGCACCACTGGGGATGCAGTCCAGTGAGTCCAGAGAGTGCACTGGCACCAGTGGTGATGCACTGCAGTGAGTCCAGAGAGTGCACTGGCACCACTTGCGATGCAGTGCAGTGACTCCAGAGAGTGCACTGGCACCACTGGGGATGCAGTGCAGTGAGTCCAGACTGTGCACTGGCACCACTGGGGATGCAGTGCAGTGAGTCCAGAGAGTGCACTGGCACCACTGGAGATGCAGTCCAGTAACTCCAGAGAGTGCACTGGCACCACTGGGGATGCACTGCAGTGAGTCCAGATAGTGCACTGGCACCACTGGGGATGCAGTCCAGTGAGTCCAGAGAGTGCACTGGCACCACTGGGGATGCAGTCCAGTAACTCCAGAGAGTGCACTGGCACCACTGGGGATGCACTGCAGTGAGTCCAGATAGTGCACTGGCACCACTGGGGATGCACTGCAGTGAGTCCAGAGAGTGCACTGGCACCACTGGGGATGCACTGCAGTGAGTCCAGAGAGTGCAGTGGCACCACTGGGGATGCAGTGCAGTGAGTCCAGTGAGTGCACTGGCACCACTGGGGATGCAGTGCAGTGAGTCCAGAGAGTGCACTGGCACCACTGGGGATGCAGTCCAGTGAGTCCAGAGAGTACACTGGCACCACTGGGGATGCAGTGCAGTGAGTCCGGAGAGTGCACTGGCACCACTGGGGATGCAGTGCAGTGACGCCAGAGAGTGCACTGGCACCACTTGCGATGCAGTGCAGTGAGTCCAGAGAGTGCACTGGCACCACTGGGGATGCAGTGCAGTGAGTCCAGAGAGTGCACTGGCACCACTGGGGATGCAGACCAGTGAGTCCAGAGAGTACACTGGCACCACAGGGGATGCAGTGCAGTGAGTCCGGAGAGTGCTGTGGCACCACTGGGGATGCAGTGCAGTGACGCCAGAGAGTGCACTGGCACCACTGGGGATGCAGTGCAGTGAGTCCAGAGAGTGCACTGGCACCACAGGGGATGCAGTGCAGTGAGTCCGGAGAGTGCTGTGGCACCACTGGGGATGCAGTGCAGTGACGCCAGAGAGTGCACTGGCACCACTGGGGATGCAGTGCACTGACTCCAGAGAGTGCACTGGCACCACTGGGGATGCAGTGCAGTGAGTGCAGAGAGTGCACTGGCACCACTGCACTGCAGTGAGGGATGGAGTGCAGTGAGTCCAGAGAGTGCACTGGCACCACTGGGGATGCACTGCAGTGAGTCCAGAGAGTGCACTGGCACCACTGGGGATGCAGTGCAGTGAGTCCAGAGAGTGCAGCACCAGAGTGCAGTGTGTCCAGAGAGTGCACTGGCACCACTGGGGATGCAGTGCAGTGAGTCCAGAGAGTGCACTCGCACCACTGGGGATGCACTGCAGTGAGTCCAGAGAGTGCACTGGCACCACTGGGGATGCAGTGCAGTGAGTCCAGAGAGTGCACTGGCACCACTGGGGATGCAGTCCAGTGAGTCCAGAGAGTGCACTGGCACCAGTGGTGATGCACTGCAGTGAGTCCAGAGAGTGCACTGGCACCACTTGCGATGCAGTGCAGTGAGTCCAGAGAGTGCACTGGCACCACTGGGGATGCAGTGCAGTGAGTCCAGACTGTGCACTGGCACCACTGGGGATGCAGTGCAGTGAGTCCAGAGAGTGCACTGGCACCACTGGATATGCAGTCCAGTAACTCCAGAGAGTGCACTGGCACCACTGGGGATGCACTGCAGTGAGTCCAGATAGTGCACTGGCACCACTGGGGATGCAGTGCAGTGAGTCCAGAGAGTGCACTGGCACCACTGGGGATGCAGTGCAGTGACTCCAGAGAGTGCACTGGCACCAGTGGGGATGTAGTGCAGTGAATCCAGAGAGTGCACTGGCACCACTGGGGATGCAGTGCAGTGAGTGCAGAGAGTGCAGTGGCACCACTGGGGATGCAGTGCAGTGAATCCAGAGAGTACACTGGCACCACTGGGGATGCAGTGCAATGAGTCCAGAGAGTGCACTGGCACCACTTGGGATTTAGTGCAGTGAGTGCAGAGAGTGCACTGGCACCACTGGGGATGCAGTGCAGTGAGTCCAGAGAGTGCACTGGCACCTTGGGGATGCAGTCCAGTAACTCCAGAGAGTGCACTGGCACCACTGGGGATGCACTGCAGTGAGTCCAGATAGTGCACTGGCACCACTGGGGATGCACTGCAGTGAGTCCAGATAGTGCACTGGCACCACTGGGGATGCACTGCAGTGAGTCCAGAGAGTGCACTGGCACCACTGGGGATGCACTGCAGTGAGTCCAGAGAGTGCACTGGCACCACTGGGGATGCAGTGCAGTGAGTCCAGTGAGTGCACTGGCACCACTGGTGATGCAGTACAGTGAGTCCAGTGAGTGCACTGGCACCACTGGGGCTGCATGGCAGTGAGTCCAGAGAGTGCACTGGCACCACTTGGGATGGAGTGCAGTGTGTCCAGAGAGGACGCTGGCACCAATGGGGATGCAGTGCAGTGAGTCCAGAGAGTGCACTGGCACCACTGGGGATGCACTGCAGTGTGTCCAGAGAGTGCACTGGCACCACTGGGGATGCAGTGCAGTGAGTCCAGAGAGTGCACTGGCACCACTGGGGATGCACTGCAGTGAGCCCAGAGAGTGCAATGGCACCACTGGGGATGCAGTCCAGTAACTCCAGAGAGTGCACTGGCACCACGGGGGATGCACTGCAGTGAGTCCAGAGAGTGCACTGGCACCACTGGGGATGCACTGCAGTGAGTCCAGAGAGTGCACTGGCACCACTGGGGATGCACTGCAGTGAGTCCAGAGAGTGCAGTGGCACCACCGGGGATGCAGTACAGTGAGTCCAGAGAGTGCACTGGCACCACTGGTGATGCAGTACAGTGAGTCCAGTGAGTGCACTGGCACCACTGGGAATGCACTGCAGTGAGTCCAGAGAGTGCACTGGCACCACTTGGGATGGAGTGCAGTGTGTCCAGAGAGTGCGCTGGCACCACTGGGGATGCAGTGCAGTGAGTCCAGAGAGTGCACTGACACCGCTGGGGATGCACTGCAGTGAGTCCAGAGAGTGCACTGGCACCACTGGGGATGCAGTGCAGTGAGTCCAGAGAGTGCACTGGCACCACTGGGGATGCAGTCCAGTGAGTCCAGAGAGTGCACTGGCACCAGTGGTGATGCACTGCAGTGAGTCCAGAGAGTGCACTGGCACCACTTGCGATGCAGTGCAGTGAGTCCAGAGAGTGCACTGGCACCACTGGGGATGCAGTGCAGTGAGTCCAGACTGTGCACAGGCACCACTGGGGATGCAGTGCAGTGAGTCCAGAGAGTGCACTGGCACCACTGGAGATGCAGTCCAGTAACTCCAGAGAGTGCACTGGCACCACTGGGGATGCACTGCAGTGAGTCCAGATAGTGCACTGGCACCACTGGGGATGCAGTGCAGTGAGTCCAGAGAGTGCACTGGCACCACTGGGGATGCAGTGCAGTGACTCCAGAGAGTGCACTGGCACCAGTGGGGATGTAGTGCAGTGAATCCAGAGAGTGCACTGGCACCACTGGGGATGCAGTGCAGTGAGTGCAGAGAGTGCAGTGGCACCACTGGGGATGCAGTGCAGTGAATCCAGAGAGTACACTGGCACCACTGGGGATGCAGTGCAATGAGTCCAGAGAGTGCACTGGCACCACTTGGGATTTAGTGCAGTGAGTGCAGAGAGTGCACTGGCACCACTGGGGATGCAGTGCAGTGACTCCAGAGAGTGCACTGGCACCAGTGGGGATGTAGTGCAGTGAATCCAGAGAGTGCACTGGCACTACTGGGGATGCACTGCAGTGACTCCAGAGAGTGCACTGGCACCACTGGGGATGCAGTGCAGTGACTCCAGAGAGTACACTGGCACCACTGGGGATGCAGTGCAATGAGTCCAGAGAGTGCACTGGCACCACTGGGGATGCAGTGCAGTGAGTCCAGAGAGTGCACTGGCACCTTGGGGATGCAGTGCAGTGAGTCCAGAGAGTGCACTGGCAGCTTGGGTTTGCAGTGCAGTGAGTCCAGAGAGTGCACTGGCACCACTGGGGATGCAGTGCAGTGAGTCCAGAGAGTGCACTGGCACCACTGGGAATGCACTGCAGTGAGTCCAGTGAGTGCACTGGCACCACTGGAAATGCACTGCAGTGAGTCCAGAGTGCACTGGCACCACTGGGGATGCAGTGCAGTGAGTCCAGAGAGTGCACTGGCACCACTGGGGATGCAGTGCAGTGAGTCCAGTGAGTGCACTGGCACCACTGGGGATGCAGTGCAGTGAGTCCAGAGAGTGCACTGGCACCACTGGGGATGCAGTCCAGTGAGTCCAGAGAGTGCACTGGCACCAGTGGTGATGCACTGCAGTGAGTCCAGAGAGTGCACTGGCACCACTTGCGATGCAGTGCAGTGAGTCCAGAGAGTGCACTGGCACCACTGGGAATACGCTGCAGTGAGTCCAGAGAGTGCACTGGCACCACAGGGGATGCAGTGCAGTGAGTCCGGAGAGTACTGTGGCACCACTCGGGATGCAGTGCAGTGACGCCAGAGAGTGCACTGGCACCACTGGGGATGCAGTGCAGTGACTCCAGAGAGTGCACTGGCACCACTGGGAATGCAGTGCAGTGAGTCCAGAGAGTGCACTGGCACCACTGGGGATGCAGTGCAGTGAGTCCAGAGAGTGCACTGGCACCACTGGGGATGCAGTCCAGTCAGTCCAGAGAGTGCACTGGCACCAGTGGTGATGCACTGCAGTGAGTCCAGAGAGTGCACTGGCACCACTTGCGATGCAGTGCAGTGAGTCCAGAGAGTGCAGTGGCACCACTGGGAATACACTGCAGTGAGTCCAGAGAGTGCACTGGCACCACAGGGGATGCAGTGCAGTGAGTCCGGAGAGTGCTGTGGCACCACTCGGGATGCAGTGCAGTGAGTCCAGAGAGTGCACTGGCACCACTGGGAATGCAGTGCAGTGAGTCCAGAGAGTGCACTGGCACCACTGGGGATGCACTGCAGTGAGTCCAGATAGTGCACTGGCACCACTGGGGATGCAGTGCAGTGAGTCCAGAGAGTGCACTGGCACCACTGGGGATGCACTGCAGTGAGTCCAGAGAGTGCACTGGCACCACTGGGGATGCAGTGCAGTGAGTCCAGAGAGTGCAGTGGCACCACTGGGGATGCAGTGCAGTGACTCCAGAGAGTGCACTGGCACCAGTGGGGATGTAGTGCAGTGAATCCAGAGAGTGCACTGGCACCACTGGGGATGCAGTGCAGTGAGTCCAGAGAGTGCACTGGCACCACTGGGGATGCAGTGCAGTGACTCCAGAGAGCACACTGGCACCACTGGGGATGCAGTGCAATGAGTCCAGAGAGTGCACTGGCACCACTTGGGATTTAGTGCAGTGAGTGCAGAGAGTGCACTGGCACCACTGGGGATGCAGTGCAGTGAGTCCAGAGAGTGCACTGGCACATTGGGGATGCAGTGCAGTGAGTCCAGAGAGTGCACTGGCACTACTGGGGATGCACTGCAGTGACTCCAGAGAGTGCACTGGCACTACTGGGGATGCACTGCAGTGACTCCAGAGAGTACACTGGCAGCACTGGGGATGCAGTGCAATGAGTCCAGAGAGTGCACTGGCACCACTTGGGATTTAGTGCAGTGAGTGCAGAGAGTGCACTGGCACCACTGGGGATGCAGTGCAGTGACTTCAGAGAGTGCACTGGCACCACTGGGGATGTAGTGCAGTGAATCCAGAGAGTGCACTGGCACTACTGGGGATGCAGTCCAGTAACTCCAGACAGTGCACTGGCACCACTGGGGATGCAGTGCAGTGACTTCAGAGAGTGCACTGGCACCAGTGGGGATGTAGTGCAGTGACTCCAGAGAGTGCACTGGCACCACTGGGGATGCAGTCCAGTAACTCCAGAGAGTGCACTGGCACCACTGGGGATGTAGTGCAGTGAATCCTGAGAGTGCACTGGCACCACTGGGGATGCACTGCAGTGAGTGCAGAGAGTGCACTGGCACCACTGGGGATGCAGTGCAGTGAGTCCAGAGAGTGCACTGGCACCACTGGGCATGCAGTGCAGTGACTCCAGAGAGTGCACTGGCACCACTGGGGATGCAGTGCAGTGAGTCTAGAGAGTGCACTGGCACCACTTGAGATTTAGTGCAGTGAGTGCAGAGAGTGCACTGGCACCACTGGGGATGCAGTGCAGTGAGTCCAGAGAGTGCACTGGAACCTTGGGGATGCAGTGCAGTGAGTCTAGAGAGTGCACTGGCAGCTTGGGGTTGCAGTGCAGTGAGTCCAGAGAGTGCACTGGCACCACTGTGGATGCAGTGCAGTGAGTCCAGAGAGTGCACTGGCACCACTTGGGTTTTAGTGCAGTGAGTGCAGATAGTGCACTGGCACCACTGGGGATGCAGTGCAGTGAGTCCAGAGAGTGCACTGGCACCTTGGGGATGCAGTGCAGTGAGTGCACAGAGTGCAGTGGCACCACTGGGTATGCACTGAAGTCAGTCCAGAGAGCGCACTGGCACCACTGGTGATGCAGTACAGTGAGTCCAGTGAGTGCACTGGCACCACTGGGAATGCACTGCAGTGAGTCGAGAGATTGCACTGGCACCACTGGGGATGCAGTGCAGTGAGTCCAGAGAGTGCACTGGCACCACTGGGGATGCAGTGCAGTGAGTCCAGAGAGTGCACTAGCACCACTGGGGATGCAGTGCAGTGACTCCAGAGAGTGCACTGGCACCACTGGGAATGCAGTGCAGTGACTCCAGAGAGTGCACTGGCACCACTGGGGATGCAGTGCAGTGAGTCCAGTGAGTGCACTGGCACCACTGGGGATGCAGTGCAGTGAGTCCAGAGAGTGCACTGGCCCCAATGGGTATGCACTGCAGTGAGTCCAGAGAATGCACTGGCACCACTGGTGATGCAGTGCAGTGACTCCAGAGAGTGCACTGGCACCACAGGGGATCTCACTGCAGTGCATCCCCAGTGGTGCCACTGCACTCTCTGGACTCACTGCAGTTCATCCCCAGTGGTGCCAGTGCATTCTCTGGACTCACTGCACTAAAACCCCAGTGGTGCCAGTGCACTCTCTGGACTCACTGCAATGCATCCCCAGTGGTCCCAGTGCACTCTCTGGAATCACTGCAGTGCATCCCCAGTGGAGTCAGTGCACTCTCTGGACTCACTGCAGTACATCCCCAGTGGTGCCAGTGCACTCTCTGGACTCACTGCAGTGCATCCCCTGTAGTGCCAGTGCACTCTCTGGACTCACTGCACTGCATCCCCAAGGTGCCAGTGCACTCTCTGGACTCACTGCACTGCATCCACAGTGGTGCCAGTGCACTCTGTGGACTCACTGCACTGCATCGCCAGTGGTGCCAGTGCACTCTCTGGACTCACTGCAGTGCATCCCCAGTGGTGCCAGTGCACTCTCTGGACTCACTGCAGTGCATTCCCAGTGGTGCCAGTGCACTCTCTGGACTCACTGCAGTGCATCCCCAAGGTGCCAGTGCACTCTCTGGACTCACTGCACTGCATCCCCAGTGGTGCCAGTGCACTCTCTGGACTCACTGCACTGCATCCCCAGTGGTGCCTGTGCGTTCTCTGGAGTCACTGCACTGCATTACCATTGGTGCCAGGGCACTCTCCGGACTCACTCCCGTGCATCCGCAGTGGTGCCAGTGAACTTTTCCGAGTCACTGCACTGCATCCCCATTAGTGCCAGTGCATTCTCTGGACTCACTGCAGTGCATCCCCAGTGGTGCCAGTGCACTCTCTAGACTCACTGCAGTGCATCCCCAGTAGTGCCAGTGCACTCTCTGGACTCACTGCAGTGCATCCCCAGTGGTGCCAGTGCACTATCTGGACTCACTGCAGTGCATCCCCAGTGGTGCCAGTGCACTCTCTAGACTCACTGCACTGCATCCCCAGTGGTGCCAGTGCACTCTCTGGACTGAATGCAGTGCATCCCCAGTGGTGCCAGTACACTCTCTGGACTCACTGCACTGCATACCCAGTGGTGCCAGTGCACTCTCTGGACTCACTGCACTGCATCCCCAGTGGTGCCAGTGCACTCTCTGGACTCACTGCAGTGCATTCCCAGTGGTGCCAGTGCACTCTCTGGAGTCACTGCACTGCAGCCCCAGTGGTGCCAGTGCACTCTCTGGAGTAATTGCACTGCATCCCCAGTGGTGCCAGTGCACTCTCTGGAGGCACTGCACTGCATCCCCAGTGGTGCTGGTGCACTCTCTGCACTCAATGCAGTGCATCCCCAGTGGTGCCAGTGCACTCTCTAGACTCACTGCAGTGCATCCCCAGGGGTGCCAGTGCACTCTCTGGACTCACTGCACTGCATATCCAGTGCTGACAGTGCACTCTCTAGACTCCCTACAGTACATCCCCAGTGGTGCCAGCGCACTCTGTGGACTCACTGCACTGCATCCCCAGTGGTGCCAGTGCACTCTCTGGACTCACTGCAGTGCATCCCCTGTTGTGCCAGTGCACTCTCTGCACTCACTCCACTGCATCCCCGGTGGGGCCACTGCACTCTCTGGACTCACTGCACTGCATCCCCAGTGGTGCCAGTGCAGTCTCTGGACTCACTGCACTGCATCCCCAGTGCTGCCAGTGCAATCTCTGGACTCACTGCAGTGCATCCCTAGTGGTGCCAGTGCACTCTCTGGAGTCACTGCACTAAAACCCCAGTGGTGCCAGTGTACTCTCTGGACTCACTGCACTGCATCCCCAAGGTGCCAGTGCACTCTCTGGACTCAACTGCACTGCATCCCCAGTGGTGCCAGTGCACTGTATGGACTCACTGCAGTGCATCCCCAGTGGTGCCAATGCACTCTCTGGACTCACTGCAGTGCATGCCCAGTGGTGCCAGTGCACTCTCTGGACTCACTGCACTGCATCCCCAGTGGTGCCAGTGCACTCTCTGGACTCACTGCACTGCATCCCCAGTGGTGCCAGTGCACTCTCTGCACTCACTGCACTGCATCCCCAGTGGTGCCAGTGTACTCTCTGGACTCACTGCAGTGCGTCCCCAGTGGTGCCAGTGCATTCTCTGGACTCACTGCACTCCATCCCCAAGGTGCCAGTGCACTCTCTGGACTCACTGCAGTGCATTCCCAGTGGTGCCAGTGCACTCTCTGGACTCACTGCAGTACATCCCCAGTGGTGCCAGTGCACTCTCTGGACTCAATGCAGTGCATCCCCAGTGGTGCCAGTGCACTCTCTGGACTCACTGCACTGCATCCCCAGTGGTGCCAGTGCACTCTCTGGACTCACTGCACTGCATCCCCAGTGGTGCCAGTGCACTCTCTGCACTCACTGCACTGCATCCCCAGTGGTGCCAGTGTACTCTCTGGACTCACTGCAGTGCGTCCCCAGTGGTGCCAGTGCATTCTCTGGACTCACTGCACTCCATCCCCAAGGTGCCAGTGCACTCTCTGGACTCACTGCAGTGCATCCCCAGTGGTGCCAGTGCACTCTCTGGACTCACTGCAGTACATCCCCAGTGGTGCCAGTGCACTCTCTGGACTCACTGCACTGCAGCCCCAGTGGTGCCAGTGCACTCTCTGGACTCACTGCAGTGCATCCCCAAGGTGCCAGTGCACTCTCTGGAGTCACTGCAGTGCATCCCCAGTGGTGCCAGTGCACTCTCTGGACTCACTGCACTGCATCCCCAGTGGTGCCAGTGCACTCTCTGGACTCACTGCACTGCAGCCCCAAGGTGCCAGTGCACTCTCTGGACTCACTGCACTGCATCCCCAAGGTGCCAGTGCACTCTCTGGACTCACTGCAGTGCATCCCCAGTGGTGCCAGTGCACTCTCTGGACTCACTGTACTGCATCCCCAGTGGTGCCAGTGCACTTTCTGGACTCACTGCAGTGCATCCCCAGTGTTGCCAGTGCACTCTCTGGAATCAGTGCAGTGCATCCCCTGTGGTGCCAGTGCACTCTCCGGACTCACTCCCGTGCATCCGCAGTGGTGCCAGTGAACTTTTCCGAGTCACTGCACTGCATCCCCATTAGTGCCAGTGCATTCTCTGGACTCACTGCAGTGCATCCCCAGTGGTGCCAGTGCACTCTCTAGACTCACTGCAGTGCATCTCCAGTGGTGCCAGTGCACTCTCTGGACTCACTGCAGTGCATTCCCAGTGGTGCCAGTGCACTCTCTGGACTCACTGCAGTGCATTCCCAGTGGTGCCAGTGCACTCTCTGGACTCACTGCACTCCATCCCCAAGGTGCCAGTGCACTCTCTGGACTCACTGCAGTGCATCTCCAGTTGTGCTAGTGCACTCTCAGGACTCACTGCAGTGCATCCCCAGTGGTGCCAGTGCACTCTCTGGACTCACTGCAGTGCATACCCAGTGGTGCCAGTGCACTCTCTGGACTCACTGCACTGCATCCCCAGTGGTGCCAGTGCACTCTCTGGACTCACTGCAGTGCATCACAAGTGGTGCCAGTGCACTCTCTAGAATCACTGCACTGCATCCCCAATGGTGCCAGTGCACTCTCTGGACTCACTGCAGTGCATCCCCAGTGGTGCCAGTGCACTCTCTGGACTCACTGCACTGCATCCACAGTGGTGCCAGTGCACTCTCTGGACTCACTGGACTGCATCCCCAGTGGTTCAAGTGCACTCTCTGGACTCACTGCAGTGCATCCCCAGTGGTGCCAGTGCACTCTCTGGACTCACTGCACTGCACCCCAAGGTGCCAGTGCACTCTCTGGACTCACTGCAGTGCATCCCCAGTGGTGCCAGTGCACTCTCTGGACTCACTGCAGTGCATCCCCAGTGGTGCCAGTGCACTCTCTGGACTCACTGTACTGCAACCCCAGTGGTGCCAGTGCACTCTCTGGACTCACTGCAGTGCATCCCCAGTGGTGCCAGTGCACTCTCTGAACTCACTGCAGTGCATCCCCAGTGGTGCCAGTACACTCTCTGGATTCACTGCACTGCATCCCCAGTGGTGCCAGTGCACTCTCTGGACTCACTGTACTGCATCCCCAGTGGTGCCAGTGCACTCTCTGGACTCACTGCAGTGCATCCCCAGTGGTGCCAGTGCACTCTCTGTAGTCAATGCACTGCATCCCCAGTCGTGCCAGTGCACTCTCTAGACTCACTGCACTGCATCCCCAGTGGTGCCAGTGCACTCTCTGGACTCACTGCACTGCATCCCCAGTGGTGCCAGTACACTCTCTGGAGTCACTGCACTGCATCCCCAGTGGTGCCAGTGCACTCTCTAGACTCACTGCACTGCATCCCCAGTGGTGCCAGTGCACTCTATGGACTCACTACAGTGCATCCCCAGTGGTGCCAGTGCACTCTCTGGACTCACTGCACTGCATCCTCAGTGGTGCCAGTGCAGTCTCTGGACTCACTGCACTGCATCCCCATGGTGCCAGTGAACACTCTGGACTCACTGCAGTGCATCCCCAGTGGTGCCAGTGCACTCTCTGGACTCACTGCACTGCATCCACAGTGGTGCCAGTGCACTCTCTGGACTCACTGCACTGCATCCCCAGTGGTGCCAGTGCACTCTCTGGACTCACTGCAGTGCATCCCCAGTGGTGCCAGTGCACTCTCTGGACTCACTGCACTGCATCCCCAAGGTGCCAGTGCACTCTCTGGACTCACTGCACTGCATCCCCAGTGGTGCCAGTGCACTCTCTGGACTCACTGCACTGCATCCCCAGTGGTGTCAGTGCACTCGCTGGACTCACGGCACTGCATCCCCAGTGGTGCCAGTGCACTCTCTGGACTCACTGCAGTGCATTCCCAGTGGTGCCAGTGCACTCTCTGGACTCACTGCAGTGCATTCCCAGTGGTGCCAGTGCACTCTCTGGACTCACTGCACTCCATCCCCAAGGTGCCAGTGCACTCTCTGGACTCACTGCAGTGCATCTCCAGTTGTGCTAGTGCACTCTCAGGACTCACTGCAGTGCATCCCCAGTGGTGCCAGTGCACTCTCTGGACTCACTGCAGTGCATACCCAGTGGTGCCAGTGCACTCTCTGGACTCACTGCACTGCATCCCCAGTGGTGCCAGTGCACTCTCTGGACTCACTGCAGTGCATCACAAGTGGTGCCAGTGCACTCTCTAGAGTCACTGCACTGCATCCCCAGTGGTGCCAGTGCACTCTCTGGACTCACTGCAGTGCATCCCCAGTGGTGCCAGTGCACTCTCTGGACTCACTGCACTGCATCCCCAGTGGTTCCAGTGCACTCTCTGGACTCACTGCAGTGCATCCCCAGTGGTGCCAGTGCACTCTCTGGACTCACTGCACTGCACCCCAAGGTGCCAGTGCACTCTCTGGACTCACTGCAGTGCATCCCCAGTGGTGCCAGTGCACTCTCTGGACTCACTGCAGTGCATCCCCAGTGGTGCCAGTGCACTCTCTGGACTCACTGTACTGCATCCCCAGTGGTGCCAGTGCACTCTCTGGACTCACTGCAGTGCATCCCCAGTGGTGCCAGTGCACTGTATGGACTCACTGCACTGCATCCTCAGTGGTGCCAGTGCACTCTCTGGACTCACTGCACTGCATCCCCATTGGTGCAAGTGCAGTCTCTGGACTCACTGCACTGCATCCCCAGTGGTGCCAGTGCAATCTCTGGACTCACTGCAGTGCATCCCCAGTGGTGCCAGTGCACTCTCTGGACTCACTGCACTGCATCCCCAGTGGTGCCAGTGCACTCTCTGGACTCACTGCACTGCATCCCCAGTGGTGCCAGTGCACTCTCTGGACTCACTGCACTGCATCCCCAGTGGTGCCAGTGCACTCTCTGGAGGCACTGCACTGCATCCCCAGTGGTCCTGGTGCACTCTCTGGACTCAATGCAGTGCATCCCCAGTGGTGCCAGTGCACTCTCTAGACTCACTGCAGTGCATCCCCACTGGTGCCAGTGCACTCTCTGGACTCACTGCACTGCATTCCCAGTGGTGCCAGTGCACTCTCTGGACTCACTGCAGTGCATCCCCAGTGGTGCCACTGCACTCTCTGGACTCACTGCACTGCATCCCCAGTGGTGCCAGTGCACTCTCTGGACTCACTGCACTGCATCCCCAGTGCTGCCAGTGCAATCTCTGGACTCACTGCAGTGCATCCCTAGTGGTGCCTGTGCAGTCTCTGGAGTCACTGCACTAAAACCCCAGTGGTGCCAGTGCACTCTCTGGACTCACTGCACTGCATCCCCAAGGTGCCAGTGCACTCTCTGGACTCAACTGCACTGCATCCCCAGTGGTGCCAGTGCACTGTATGGACTCACTGCAGTGCATCCCCAGTGGTGCCAATGCACTCTCTGGACTCACTGCAGTGCATCCCCAGTGGTGCCAGTGCACTCACTGGACTCACTGCAGTGCAACCCCAGTGGTGCCAGTGCACTCTCTGGACTCAGTGCACTGCATCCCCACTGGTGCCAGTGCACTCTCTGGACTCACTGCACTGCATCCTCAGTGGTGCCAGTGCACTCTCTGGAGTCACTGCACTGCATCCCCAGTGGTGCCAGTGCACTCTCTGAACTCACTGCACTGCATCCCCAGTGGTGCCAGTGCACTCTCTGCACTCACTGCACTGCATCCCCTGTGGTGCCAGTGCAATCTCTGCACTCACTGCACTGCATCCCCAGTGGTTCCAGTGCACTCTCTGGACTCACTGCAGTGCATCCCCAGTGGTGCCAGTGTAATCTCTGGACTCACTGCACTGCATCCCCAAGGTGCCAGTGCACTCTCTGGACTCACTGCAGTGCATCCCCAGTGGTGCCAGTGCACTCTCTGGACTCACTGCAGTGCATCCCCAGTGGTGCCAGTGCACTCTCTGGACTCACTGTACTGCATCCCCAGTGGTGCCAGTGCACTCTCTGGACTCACTGCAGTGCATCCCCAGTGGTGCCAGTGCACTCTCTGGATTCACTGCACTGCATCCCCAGTGGTGCCAGTGCACTCTCTGGACTCACTGTACTGCATCCTCTGTGGTGCCAGTGCACTCTCTGGACTCACTGCAGTGCATCCCCAGTGGTGCCAGTGCACTCTCTGGAGTCACTGCACTGCATCCCCAGTCGTGCCAGTGCACTCTCTGGACTCACTGTACTGCATCCCCAGTGGTGCCAGTGCACTCTCTGGACTCACTGCAGTGCATCCCCAGTGGTGCCAGTGCACTCTCTGGATTCACTGGTCTGCATCCCCAGTGGTGCCAGTGCACTCTCTGGACTCACTGTACTGCATCCCCAGTGGTGCCAGTGCACTCTCTGGACTCACTGCAGTGCATCCCCAGTGGTGCCAGTGCACTCTCTGTAGTCAATGCACTGCATCCCCAGTCGTGCCAGTGCACTCTCTAGACTCACTGCACTGCATCCCCAGTGGTGCCAGTGCACTCTCTGGACTCACTGCACTGCATCCCCAGTGGTGCCAGTACACTCTCTGGAGTCACTGCACTGCATCCCCAGTGGTGCCAGTGCACTCTCTAGACTCACTGCACTGCATCCCCAGTGGTGCCAGTGCACTCTATGGACTCACTACAGTGCATCCCCAGTGGTGCCAGTGCACTCTCTGGACTCACTGCACTGCATCCTCAGTGGTGCCAGTGCAGTCTCTGGACTCACTGCACTGCATCCCCATGGTGCCAGTGAACACTCTGGACTCACTGCAGTGCATCCCCAGTGGTGCCAGTGCACTCTCTGGACTCACTGCACTGCATCCACAGTGGTGCCAGTGCACTCTCTGGACTCACTGCACTGCATCCCCAGTGGTGCCAGTGCACTCTCTGGACTCACTGCAGTGCATCCCCAGTGGTGCCAGTGCACTCTCTGGACTCACTGCACTGCATCCCCAAGGTGCCAGTGCACTCTCTGGACTCACTGCACTGCATCCCCAGTGGTGCCAGTGCACTCTCTGGACTCACTGCACTGCATCCCCAGTGGTGTCAGTGCACTCGCTGGACTCACGGCACTGCATCCCCAGTGGTGCCAGTGCACTCTCTGGACTCACTGCAGTGCATTCCCAGTGGTGCCAGTGCACTCTCTGGACTCACTGCAGTGCATTCCCAGTGGTGCCAGTGCACTCTCTGGACTCACTGCACTCCATCCCCAAGGTGCCAGTGCACTCTCTGGACTCACTGCAGTGCATCTCCAGTTGTGCTAGTGCACTCTCAGGACTCACTGCAGTGCATCCCCAGTGGTGCCAGTGCACTCTCTGGACTCACTGCAGTGCATACCCAGTGGTGCCAGTGCACTCTCTGGACTCACTGCACTGCATCCCCAGTGGTGCCAGTGCACTCTCTGGACTCACTGCAGTGCATCACAAGTGGTGCCAGTGCACTCTCTAGAGTCACTGCACTGCATCCCCAGTGGTGCCAGTGCACTCTCTGGACTCACTGCAGTGCATCCCCAGTGGTGCCAGTGCACTCTCTGGACTCACTGCACTGCATCCCCAGTGGTTCCAGTGCACTCTCTGGACTCACTGCAGTGCATCCCCAGTGGTGCCAGTGCACTCTCTGGACTCACTGCACTGCACCCCAAGGTGCCAGTGCACTCTCTGGACTCACTGCAGTGCATCCCCAGTGGTGCCAGTGCACTCTCTGGACTCACTGCAGTGCATCCCCAGTGGTGCCAGTGCACTCTCTGGACTCACTGTACTGCATCCCCAGTGGTGCCAGTGCACTCTCTGGACTCACTGCAGTGCATCCCCAGTGGTGCCAGTGCACTGTATGGACTCACTGCACTGCATCCTCAGTGGTGCCAGTGCACTCTCTGGACTCACTGCACTGCATCCCCATTGGTGCAAGTGCAGTCTCTGGACTCACTGCACTGCATCCCCAGTGGTGCCAGTGCAATCTCTGGACTCACTGCAGTGCATCCCCAGTGGTGCCAGTGCACTCTCTGGACTCACTGCACTGCATCCCCAGTGGTGCCAGTGCACTCTCTGGACTCACTGCACTGCATCCCCAGTGGTGCCAGTGCACTCTCTGGACTCACTGCACTGCATCCCCAGTGGTGCCAGTGCACTCTCTGGAGGCACTGCACTGCATCCCCAGTGGTCCTGGTGCACTCTCTGGACTCAATGCAGTGCATCCCCAGTGGTGCCAGTGCACTCTCTAGACTCACTGCAGTGCATCCCCACTGGTGCCAGTGCACTCTCTGGACTCACTGCACTGCATTCCCAGTGGTGCCAGTGCACTCTCTGGACTCACTGCAGTGCATCCCCAGTGGTGCCACTGCACTCTCTGGACTCACTGCACTGCATCCCCAGTGGTGCCAGTGCACTCTCTGGACTCACTGCACTGCATCCCCAGTGCTGCCAGTGCAATCTCTGGACTCACTGCAGTGCATCCCTAGTGGTGCCTGTGCAGTCTCTGGAGTCACTGCACTAAAACCCCAGTGGTGCCAGTGCACTCTCTGGACTCACTGCACTGCATCCCCAAGGTGCCAGTGCACTCTCTGGACTCAACTGCACTGCATCCCCAGTGGTGCCAGTGCACTGTATGGACTCACTGCAGTGCATCCCCAGTGGTGCCAATGCACTCTCTGGACTCACTGCAGTGCATCCCCAGTGGTGCCAGTGCACTCACTGGACTCACTGCAGTGCAACCCCAGTGGTGCCAGTGCACTCTCTGGACTCAGTGCACTGCATCCCCACTGGTGCCAGTGCACTCTCTGGACTCACTGCACTGCATCCTCAGTGGTGCCAGTGCACTCTCTGGAGTCACTGCACTGCATCCCCAGTGGTGCCAGTGCACTCTCTGAACTCACTGCACTGCATCCCCAGTGGTGCCAGTGCACTCTCTGCACTCACTGCACTGCATCCCCTGTGGTGCCAGTGCAATCTCTGCACTCACTGCACTGCATCCCCAGTGGTTCCAGTGCACTCTCTGGACTCACTGCAGTGCATCCCCAGTGGTGCCAGTGTAATCTCTGGACTCACTGCACTGCATCCCCAAGGTGCCAGTGCACTCTCTGGACTCACTGCAGTGCATCCCCAGTGGTGCCAGTGCACTCTCTGGACTCACTGCAGTGCATCCCCAGTGGTGCCAGTGCACTCTCTGGACTCACTGTACTGCATCCCCAGTGGTGCCAGTGCACTCTCTGGACTCACTGCAGTGCATCCCCAGTGGTGCCAGTGCACTCTCTGGATTCACTGCACTGCATCCCCAGTGGTGCCAGTGCACTCTCTGGACTCACTGTACTGCATCCTCTGTGGTGCCAGTGCACTCTCTGGACTCACTGCAGTGCATCCCCAGTGGTGCCAGTGCACTCTCTGGAGTCACTGCACTGCATCCCCAGTCGTGCCAGTGCACTCTCTGGACTCACTGTACTGCATCCCCAGTGGTGCCAGTGCACTCTCTGGACTCACTGCAGTGCATCCCCAGTGGTGCCAGTGCACTCTCTGGATTCACTGCACTGCATCCCCAGTGGTGCCAGTGCACTCTCTGGACTCACTGTACTGCATCCTCTGTGGTGCCAGTGCACTCTCTGGACTCACTGCAGTGCATCCCCAGTGGTGCCAGTACACTCTCTGGAGTCACTGCACTGCATCCCCAGTGGTGCCAGTGCACTCTCTGGACTCACTGCACTGCATCCCCAGTGGTGCCAGTGCAGTCTCTGGACTCACTGCACTGCATCCCCATGGTGCCAGTGAACACTCTGGACTCACTGCAGTGCATCCCCACTGGTGCCAGTGCACTCTCTGGACTCACTGCACTGCATCCACAGTGGTGCAAGAGGACTTTCTGGACTCACTGCACTGCATCACCAGTGGTGCCAGTGCACTCTCTGGACTCACTGCAGTGCATCCCCAGTGGTGCCAGTGCACTCTCTGGACTCACTGCACTCCATCCCCAAGGTGCCAGTGCACTCTCTGGACTCACTGCACTGCATCCCCAAGGAGCCAGTGCACTCTCTGGACTCACAGCACTGCATCCCCAGTGGTGCCAGTGCACTCTCTGGACTCACTGCAGTGCATCCCCAGTGGTGTCAGTGCACTCTCTGGACTCACGGCACTGCATCCGCAAGGTGCCAGTGCACTCTCTGGACTCACTGCACTGCATCCCCTGTGGTGCAAGTGCAGTCTCTGGACTCACTGCACTGCATCCCCAGTGGTGCCAGTGCAATCTCTGGACTCACTGCAGTGCATCCCCAGTGGTGCCAGTGCACTCTCTGGACTCACTGCACTGCATCCCCAGTGGTGCCAGTGCACTCTCTGGAGGCACTGCACTGCATCCCCAGTGGTGCTGGTGCACTCTCTGGACTCAATGCAGAGCATCCCCAGTGGTGCCAGTGCACTCTCTAGACTCACTGCAGTGCATGGCCACTGGTGCCAGTGCACTCTCTGGCTTCACTGCAGTGCATCCCCAGTGGTGCCAGTGCACTCTCTGCACTGACTCCACTGCATCCCCAGTGGGGCCACTGCACTCTCTGGACTCACTGCACTGCATCACCAGTGGTGCCAGAGCAGTCTCTGGACTCACTGCACTCCATCCCCATTGGTGCTAGTGCACTCTGTGGAGTCACTGCAGTGCAACCCCAGTGGTGCCAGTGCACTCTCTGGACTCACTGCACTGCATCCCCAGTGGTGCCAGTGCACTATCTGGTCTCACTGCAGTGCATCCCCAGTGAGGCCAGTGCACTCTCTGAGTCACTGCACTGCATTCCCAGTGGTGCCAGTGCACTCTCTGGACTCACTGCACTGCATCCCCAGTGCTGCCAGTGCAATCTCTGGACTCACTGCAGTGCATCCCTAGTGGTGCCTGTGCAGTCTCTGGAGTCACTGCACTAAAACCCCAGTGGTGCCAGTGCACTCTCTGGACTCAATGAACTGCATCCCCAAGGTGCCAGTGCACTCTCTGGACTCAACTGCACTGCATCACTAGTGGTGCCATTGCACTCTCTGGACTCACTGCAGTGCATCCCCATTGGTGCCAATGCACTCTCTGGACTCACTGCAGTGCATCCCCAGTGGTGCCAGTGCACTCTCTGGACTCACTGCACTGCATCCCCAGTGGTGCCAGTGCACTCTCTGGACTCACTGCACTGCATCCCCACTGGTGCCAGTGCACTCTCTGGACTCACTGCACTGCATCCTCAGTGGTGCCAGTGCACTCTCTGGACTCACTACACTGCATCCCCAGTGGTGCCAGTGCACTCTCTGGACTCACTGCACTGCATCCCCAGTGGTGCCAGTGCACTCTCTGCACTCACTGCACTGCATCCCCTGTGGTGCCAGTGCACTCTCTGCACTCACTGCACTGCATCCCCAGTGGTGCCAGTGCACTCTCTGGACTCACTGCAGTGCATCCCCAGTGGTGCCAGTGCACTCTCTGGACTCACTGCACTGCATCCCCAGTGGTGCCAGTGCACTCTCTGGACTCACTGCACTGCATCCCCAAGGTGCCAGTGCACACTCTGGACTCACTGTACTGCATCCCCAGTGGTGCCAGTGCACTCTCTGGACTCACTGCACTGCATCCACAGTGGTGCCAGTGCACTCTCTGGACTCACTGCACTGCATCCACAGTGGTGCCAGTGCACTCTCTGGACTCACTGCACTGCATCCCCAGTGGTGCCAGTGCACTCTCTGGACTCACTGCACTGCATTCCCAGTGGTGCCAGTGCACTCTCTGGACTCACTACACTGCATCCCCAGTGGTGCCAGTGCACTCTCTGGACTCACTGCACTGCATCCCCAGTGGTGCCAGTGCACTCTCTGGACTCACTGCACTGCATCCCCATGGTGCCAGTGCACTCTCTGGACTCACTGCAGTGCATCCCCAGTGGTGCCAGTGCACTCTCTGGACTCACTGCAGTGCATCCCCAGTGGTGCCAGTGCACTCTCTGGACTCACTGCACTGCACCCCAAGGTGCCAGTGCACTCTCTGGACTCACTGCAGTGCATCCCCAGTGGTGCCAGTGCACTCTCTGGACTCACTGCAGTGCATCCCCAGTGGTGCCAGTGCACTCTCTGGACTCACTGTACTGCATCCCCAGTGGTGCCAGTGCACTCTCTGGACTCACTGCAGTGCATCCCCAGTGGTGCCAGTGCACTGTATGGACTCACTGCACTGCATCCTCAGTGGTGCCAGTGCACTCTCTGGACTCACTGCACTGCATCCCCATTGGTGCAAGTGCAGTCTCTGGACTCACTGCACTGCATCCCCAGTGGTGCCAGTGCAATCTCTGGACTCACTGCAGTGCATCCCCAGTGGTGCCAGTGCACTCTCTGGACTCACTGCACTGCATCCCCAGTGGTGCCAGTGCACTCTCTGGACTCACTGCACTGCATCCCCAGTGGTGCCAGTGCACTCTCTGGACTCACTGCACTGCATCCCCAGTGGTGCCAGTGCACTCTCTGGAGGCACTGCACTGCATCCCCAGTGGTCCTGGTGCACTCTCTGGACTCAATGCAGTGCATCCCCAGTGGTGCCAGTGCACTCTCTAGACTCACTGCAGTGCATCCCCACTGGTGCCAGTGCACTCTCTGGACTCACTGCACTGCATTCCCAGTGGTGCCAGTGCACTCTCTGGACTCACTGCAGTGCATCCCCAGTGGTGCCACTGCACTCTCTGGACTCACTGCACTGCATCCCCAGTGGTGCCAGTGCACTCTCTGGACTCACTGCACTGCATCCCCAGTGCTGCCAGTGCAATCTCTGGACTCACTGCAGTGCATCCCTAGTGGTGCCTGTGCAGTCTCTGGAGTCACTGCACTAAAACCCCAGTGGTGCCAGTGCACTCTCTGGACTCACTGCACTGCATCCCCAAGGTGCCAGTGCACTCTCTGGACTCAACTGCACTGCATCCCCAGTGGTGCCAGTGCACTGTATGGACTCACTGCAGTGCATCCCCAGTGGTGCCAATGCACTCTCTGGACTCACTGCAGTGCATCCCCAGTGGTGCCAGTGCACTCACTGGACTCACTGCAGTGCAACCCCAGTGGTGCCAGTGCACTCTCTGGACTCAGTGCACTGCATCCCCACTGGTGCCAGTGCACTCTCTGGACTCACTGCACTGCATCCTCAGTGGTGCCAGTGCACTCTCTGGAGTCACTGCACTGCATCCCCAGTGGTGCCAGTGCACTCTCTGAACTCACTGCACTGCATCCCCAGTGGTGCCAGTGCACTCTCTGCACTCACTGCACTGCATCCCCTGTGGTGCCAGTGCAATCTCTGCACTCACTGCACTGCATCCCCAGTGGTTCCAGTGCACTCTCTGGACTCACTGCAGTGCATCCCCAGTGGTGCCAGTGTAATCTCTGGACTCACTGCACTGCATCCCCAAGGTGCCAGTGCACTCTCTGGACTCACTGCAGTGCATCCCCAGTGGTGCCAGTGCACTCTCTGGACTCACTGCAGTGCATCCCCAGTGGTGCCAGTGCACTCTCTGGACTCACTGTACTGCATCCCCAGTGGTGCCAGTGCACTCTCTGGACTCACTGCAGTGCATCCCCAGTGGTGCCAGTGCACTCTCTGGATTCACTGCACTGCATCCCCAGTGGTGCCAGTGCACTCTCTGGACTCACTGTACTGCATCCTCTGTGGTGCCAGTGCACTCTCTGGACTCACTGCAGTGCATCCCCAGTGGTGCCAGTGCACTCTCTGGAGTCACTGCACTGCATCCCCAGTCGTGCCAGTGCACTCTCTGGACTCACTGTACTGCATCCCCAGTGGTGCCAGTGCACTCTCTGGACTCACTGCAGTGCATCCCCAGTGGTGCCAGTGCACTCTCTGGATTCACTGCACTGCATCCCCAGTGGTGCCAGTGCACTCTCTGGACTCACTGTACTGCATCCTCTGTGGTGCCAGTGCACTCTCTGGACTCACTGCAGTGCATCCCCAGTGGTGCCAGTACACTCTCTGGAGTCACTGCACTGCATCCCCAGTGGTGCCAGTGCACTCTCTGGACTCACTGCACTGCATCCCCAGTGGTGCCAGTGCAGTCTCTGGACTCACTGCACTGCATCCCCATGGTGCCAGTGAACACTCTGGACTCACTGCAGTGCATCCCCACTGGTGCCAGTGCACTCTCTGGACTCACTGCACTGCATCCACAGTGGTGCAAGAGGACTTTCTGGACTCACTGCACTGCATCACCAGTGGTGCCAGTGCACTCTCTGGACTCACTGCAGTGCATCCCCAGTGGTGCCAGTGCACTCTCTGGACTCACTGCACTCCATCCCCAAGGTGCCAGTGCACTCTCTGGACTCACTGCACTGCATCCCCAAGGAGCCAGTGCACTCTCTGGACTCACAGCACTGCATCCCCAGTGGTGCCAGTGCACTCTCTGGACTCACTGCAGTGCATCCCCAGTGGTGTCAGTGCACTCTCTGGACTCACGGCACTGCATCCGCAAGGTGCCAGTGCACTCTCTGGACTCACTGCACTGCATCCCCTGTGGTGCAAGTGCAGTCTCTGGACTCACTGCACTGCATCCCCAGTGGTGCCAGTGCAATCTCTGGACTCACTGCAGTGCATCCCCAGTGGTGCCAGTGCACTCTCTGGACTCACTGCACTGCATCCCCAGTGGTGCCAGTGCACTCTCTGGAGGCACTGCACTGCATCCCCAGTGGTGCTGGTGCACTCTCTGGACTCAATGCAGAGCATCCCCAGTGGTGCCAGTGCACTCTCTAGACTCACTGCAGTGCATGGCCACTGGTGCCAGTGCACTCTCTGGCTTCACTGCAGTGCATCCCCAGTGGTGCCAGTGCACTCTCTGCACTGACTCCACTGCATCCCCAGTGGGGCCACTGCACTCTCTGGACTCACTGCACTGCATCACCAGTGGTGCCAGAGCAGTCTCTGGACTCACTGCACTCCATCCCCATTGGTGCTAGTGCACTCTGTGGAGTCACTGCAGTGCAACCCCAGTGGTGCCAGTGCACTCTCTGGACTCACTGCACTGCATCCCCAGTGGTGCCAGTGCACTATCTGGTCTCACTGCAGTGCATCCCCAGTGAGGCCAGTGCACTCTCTGAGTCACTGCACTGCATTCCCAGTGGTGCCAGTGCACTCTCTGGACTCACTGCACTGCATCCCCAGTGCTGCCAGTGCAATCTCTGGACTCACTGCAGTGCATCCCTAGTGGTGCCTGTGCAGTCTCTGGAGTCACTGCACTAAAACCCCAGTGGTGCCAGTGCACTCTCTGGACTCAATGAACTGCATCCCCAAGGTGCCAGTGCACTCTCTGGACTCAACTGCACTGCATCACTAGTGGTGCCATTGCACTCTCTGGACTCACTGCAGTGCATCCCCATTGGTGCCAATGCACTCTCTGGACTCACTGCAGTGCATCCCCAGTGGTGCCAGTGCACTCTCTGGACTCACTGCACTGCATCCCCAGTGGTGCCAGTGCACTCTCTGGACTCACTGCACTGCATCCCCACTGGTGCCAGTGCACTCTCTGGACTCACTGCACTGCATCCCCAGTGGTGCCAGTGCACTCTCTGGACTCACTACACTGCATCCCCAGTGGTGCCAGTGCACTCTCTGGACTCACTGCACTGCATCCCCAGTGGTGCCAGTGCACTCTCTGCACTCACTGCACTGCATCCCCTGTGGTGCCAGTGCACTCTCTGCACTCACTGCACTGCATCCCCAGTGGTGCCAGTGCACTCTCTGGACTCACTGCAGTGCATCCCCAGTGGTGCCAGTGCACTCTCTGGACTCACTGCACTGCATCCCCAGTGGTGCCAGTGCACTCTCTGGACTCACTGCACTGCATCCCCAAGGTGCCAGTGCACACTCTGGACTCACTGTACTGCATCCCCAGTGGTGCCACTGCACTCTCTGGACTCACTGCACTGCATCCACAGTGGTGCCAGTGCACTCTCTGGACTCACTGCACTGCATCCACAGTGGTGCCAGTGCACTCTCTGGACTCACTGCACTGCATCCCCAGTGGTGCCAGTGCACTCTCTGGACTCACTGCACTGCATTCCCAAGGTGCCAGTGCACTCTCTGGACTCACTACACTAAAGCACCAGTGGTGCCAGTGCACTCTCTGGACTCACTGCACTGCATCCCCAGTGGTGCCAGTGCACTCTCTGGACTCACTGCACTGCATCCTCATGGTGCCAGTGCACACTCTGGACTCACTGCAGTGCATCCCCAGTGGTGCCAGTGCACTCTCTGGACTCACTGCAGTGCATCCCCAGTGGTGCCAGTGCACTCTCTGGACTCAATGCACTGCATCACCAGTGGTGCCAGTGCACTCTCTGGACTCACTGCAGGGCATCCACCGTGGTGTCAGTGCACTCTCTGTAGTCAATGCACTGCATCCCCAGTCGTGCCAGTGCACTCTCTAGACTCACTGCACTGCATCCCCAGTGGTGCCAGTGCACTCTCTGGACTCACTGCACTGCATCCCCAGTGGTGCCAGTACACTCTCTGGAGTCACTGCACTGCATCCCCAGTGGTGCCAGTGCACTCTCTAGACTCACTGCACTGCATCCCCAGTGGTGCCAGTGCACTCTATGGACTCACTACAGTGCATCCCCAGTGGTGCCAGTGCACTCTCTGGACTCACTGCACTGCATCCCCAGTGGTGCCAGTGCAGTCTCTGGACTCACTGCACTGCATCCCCATGGTGCCAGTGAACACTCTGGACTCACTGCAGTGCATCCCCAGTGGTGCCAGTGCACTCTCTGGACTCACTGCACTGCATCCAGAGTGGTGCAAGTGGACTTTCTGGACTCACTGCACTGCATCCCCAGTGGTGCCAGTGCACTCTCTGGACTCACTGCAGTGCATCCCCAGTGGTGCCAGTGCACTCTCTGCACTCACTGCACTGCATCCCCAGTGGTGCCAGTGCACTCTCTGGACTCACTGCACTGCATCCCCAGTGGTGTCAGTGCACTCTCTGGACTCACGGCACTGCATCCCCAAGGTGCCAGTGCACTCTCTGGACTCAACTGCACTGCATCCCCAGTGGTGCCAGTGCACTGTATGGACTCACTGCACTGCATCCTCAGTGGTGCCAGTGCACTCTCTGGACTCACTGCACTGCATCCCCAGTGGTGCAAGTGCAGTCTCTGGACTCACTGCACTGCATCCCCAGTGGAGCCAGTGCAATCTCTGGACTCACTGCAGTGCATCCCCAGTGGTGCCAGTGCACTCTCTGGACTCACTGCACTGCATCCCCAGTGGTGCCAGTGCACTCTCTGGACTCACTGCACTGCATCCCCAAGGTGCCAGTGCACACTCTGGACTCACTGCAGTGCATCCCCAGTGGTGCCAGTGCACTCTCTGGACTCACTGCACTGCATCCACAGTGGTGCCAGTGCACTCTCTGGACTCACTGCACTGCATCCCCAGTGGTGCCAGTGCACTCTCTGGACTCACTGCACTGCATCCCCAAGGTGCCAGTGCACTCTCTGGACTCACTCCACTAAAGCACCAGTGGTGCCAGTGCACTCTCTGGACTCACTGCACTGCATCCCCAGTGGTGCAAGTGCACTCTCTGGACTCACTGCACTGCATCCTCATGGTGCCAGTGCACACTCTGGACTCACTGCACTGCATCCCCAGTGGTGCCAGTGCACTCTCTGGACTCACTGCAGTGCATCCCCATTCGTGCCAGTGCACTCTCTGGACTCAATGCACTGCATCACCAGTGGTGCCAGTGCACTCTCTGGACTCACTGCAGGGCATCCACCGTGGTGCCAGTGCACTCTCTGTAGTCAATGCACTGCATCCCCAGTCGTGCCAGTGCACTCTCTAGACTCACTGCACTGCATCCCCAGTGGTGCCAGTGCACTCTCTGGACTCACTGCACTGCATCCCCAGTGGTGCCAGTACACTCTCTGGAGTCACTGCACTGCATCCCCAGTGGTGCCAGTGCACTCTCTAGACTCACTGCACTGCATCCCCAGTGGTGCCAGTGCACTCTATGGACTCACTACAGTGCATCCCCAGTGGTGCCAGTGCACTCTCTGGACTCACTGCACTGCATCCCCAGTGGTGCCAGTGCAGTCTCTGGACTCACTGCACTCCATCCCCATTGGTGCTAGTGCACTCTGTGGAGTCACTGCAGTGCATCCCCAGTGGTGCCAGTGCACTCTCTGGACTCACTGCACTGCATCCCCAGTGGTGCCAGTGCACTCTCTGGACTCACTGCAGTGCATCCCCAGTGGTGCCAGTGCACTCTCTGGACTCACTGCACTGCATCCCCAGTGGTGCCAGTGCACTCTCTGGACTCACTGCACTGCATCCCCAAGGTGCCAGTGCACACTCTGGACTCACTGTACTGCATCCCCAGTGGTGCCACTGCACTCTCTGGACTCACTGCACTGCATCCACAGTGGTGCCAGTGCACTCTCTGGACTCACTGCACTGCATCCACAGTGGTGCCAGTGCACTCTCTGGACTCACTGCACTGCATCCCCAGTGGTGCCAGTGCACTCTCTGGACTCACTGCACTGCATTCCCAAGGTGCCAGTGCACTCTCTGGACTCACTACACTAAAGCACCAGTGGTGCCAGTGCACTCTCTGGACTCACTGCACTGCATCCCCAGTGGTGCCAGTGCACTCTCTGGACTCACTGCACTGCATCCTCATGGTGCCAGTGCACACTCTGGACTCACTGCAGTGCATCCCCAGTGGTGCCAGTGCACTCTCTGGACTCACTGCAGTGCATCCCCAGTGGTGCCAGTGCACTCTCTGGACTCAATGCACTGCATCACCAGTGGTGCCAGTGCACTCTCTGGACTCACTGCAGGGCATCCACCGTGGTGTCAGTGCACTCTCTGTAGTCAATGCACTGCATCCCCAGTCGTGCCAGTGCACTCTCTAGACTCACTGCACTGCATCCCCAGTGGTGCCAGTGCACTCTCTGGACTCACTGCACTGCATCCCCAGTGGTGCCAGTACACTCTCTGGAGTCACTGCACTGCATCCCCAGTGGTGCCAGTGCACTCTCTAGACTCACTGCACTGCATCCCCAGTGGTGCCAGTGCACTCTATGGACTCACTACAGTGCATCCCCAGTGGTGCCAGTGCACTCTCTGGACTCACTGCACTGCATCCCCAGTGGTGCCAGTGCAGTCTCTGGACTCACTGCACTGCATCCCCATGGTGCCAGTGAACACTCTGGACTCACTGCAGTGCATCCCCAGTGGTGCCAGTGCACTCTCTGGACTCACTGCACTGCATCCAGAGTGGTGCAAGTGGACTTTCTGGACTCACTGCACTGCATCCCCAGTGGTGCCAGTGCACTCTCTGGACTCACTGCAGTGCATCCCCAGTGGTGCCAGTGCACTCTCTGCACTCACTGCACTGCATCCCCAGTGGTGCCAGTGCACTCTCTGGACTCACTGCACTGCATCCCCAGTGGTGTCAGTGCACTCTCTGGACTCACGGCACTGCATCCCCAAGGTGCCAGTGCACTCTCTGGACTCAACTGCACTGCATCCCCAGTGGTGCCAGTGCACTGTATGGACTCACTGCACTGCATCCTCAGTGGTGCCAGTGCACTCTCTGGACTCACTGCACTGCATCCCCAGTGGTGCAAGTGCAGTCTCTGGACTCACTGCACTGCATCCCCAGTGGAGCCAGTGCAATCTCTGGACTCACTGCAGTGCATCCCCAGTGGTGCCAGTGCACTCTCTGGACTCACTGCACTGCATCCCCAGTGGTGCCAGTGCACTCTCTGGACTCACTGCACTGCATCCCCAAGGTGCCAGTGCACACTCTGGACTCACTGCAGTGCATCCCCAGTGGTGCCAGTGCACTCTCTGGACTCACTGCACTGCATCCACAGTGGTGCCAGTGCACTCTCTGGACTCACTGCACTGCATCCCCAGTGGTGCCAGTGCACTCTCTGGACTCACTGCACTGCATCCCCAAGGTGCCAGTGCACTCTCTGGACTCACTCCACTAAAGCACCAGTGGTGCCAGTGCACTCTCTGGACTCACTGCACTGCATCCCCAGTGGTGCAAGTGCACTCTCTGGACTCACTGCACTGCATCCTCATGGTGCCAGTGCACACTCTGGACTCACTGCACTGCATCCCCAGTGGTGCCAGTGCACTCTCTGGACTCACTGCAGTGCATCCCCATTCGTGCCAGTGCACTCTCTGGACTCAATGCACTGCATCACCAGTGGTGCCAGTGCACTCTCTGGACTCACTGCAGGGCATCCACCGTGGTGCCAGTGCACTCTCTGTAGTCAATGCACTGCATCCCCAGTCGTGCCAGTGCACTCTCTAGACTCACTGCACTGCATCCCCAGTGGTGCCAGTGCACTCTCTGGACTCACTGCACTGCATCCCCAGTGGTGCCAGTACACTCTCTGGAGTCACTGCACTGCATCCCCAGTGGTGCCAGTGCACTCTCTAGACTCACTGCACTGCATCCCCAGTGGTGCCAGTGCACTCTATGGACTCACTACAGTGCATCCCCAGTGGTGCCAGTGCACTCTCTGGACTCACTGCACTGCATCCCCAGTGGTGCCAGTGCAGTCTCTGGACTCACTGCACTCCATCCCCATTGGTGCTAGTGCACTCTGTGGAGTCACTGCAGTGCATCCCCAGTGGTGCCAGTGCACTCTCTGGACTCACTGCACTGCATCCCCAGTGGTGTCAGTGCACTATCTGGTCTCACTGCAGTGCATCCCCAGTGGTGCCAGTGCACTCTCTGAGTCACTGCACTGCATTCCCAGTGGTGCCAGTGCACTCTCTGGACTCACTGCAGTGCATCCCCAGTGGTGCCAGTGCACTCTCTGGACTCACTGCACTGCATCCTCAGTGGTGCCAGTGCACTCTCTGGACTCACTACACTGCATCCCCAGTGGTGCCAGTGCACTCTCTGGACTCACTGCACTGCATCCCCAGTGGTGCCAGTGCACTCTCTGCACTCACTGCACTGCATCCCCTGTGGTGCCAGTGCACTCTCTGCACTCACTGCACTGCATCCCCAGTGGTGCCAGTGCACTCTCTGGACTCACTGCAGTGCATCCCCAGTGGTGCCAGTGCACTCTCTGGACTCACTGCACTGCATCCCCAGTGGTGCCAGTGCACTCTCTGGACTCACTGCACTGCATCCCCAAGGTGCCAGTGCACACTCTGGACTCACTGTACTGCATCCCCAGTGGTGCCACTGCACTCTCTGGACTCACTGCACTGCATCCACAGTGGTGCCAGTGCAGTCTCTGGACTCACTGCACTGCATCCCCAGTGGAGCCAGTGCACTCTCTGGACTCACTGCAGTGCATCCCCAGTGGTGCCAGTGCACTCTCTAAACTCACTGCACTGCATCCCCAAGGTGCCAGTGCACTCTCTGGACTCACTGCAGTGCATCCCCTGTTGTGCCAGTGCACTCTCTGCACTCACTCCACTGCATCCCCAGTGGGGCCACTGCACGCTCTGGAGTCACTGCACTGCATCTCCAGTGGTGCCAGTGCAGTCTCTGGACTCACTGCACTCCATCCCCATTCGTGCTAGTGCACTCTCTGGACTCACTGCAGTGCATCCCCAGTGGTGCCAGTGCACTCTCTGGACTCACTGCAGTGCATCACCAGTGGTACCAGTGCACAATCTGGACTCACTGCACTCCATCCCCAGTGGGGCCACTGCACTCTCTGGACTCACTGCACTGCATCTCCAGTGGTGCCAGTGCAGTCTCTGGACTCACTGCACTCCATCCCCAGTGGGGCCAGTGCACTCTCTGGACTCACTGCACTGCATCCCCAGTGGTGCCAGTGCACTCTCTGGAGGCACTGCACTGCATCCCCAGTGGTGCTCGTGCACTCTCTGGACTCAATGCAGTGCATCCCCAGTGGTGCCAGTGCACTCTCTAGACTCACTGCAGTGCATCGCCTGTGGTGCCAGTGCACTCTCTGGACTCACTGCACTGCATCCCCAGTGGTGCCAGTGCACTCTCTGGACTCACTGCACTGCATTCCCAAGGTGCCAGTGCACTCTCTGGACTCACTACACTAAAGCACCAGTGGTGCCAGTGCACTCTCTGGACTCACTGCACTGCATCCCCAGTGGTGCCAGTGCACTCTCTGGACTCACTGCACTGCATCCTCATGGTGCCAGTGCACACTCTGGACTCACTGCAGTGCATCCCCAGTGGTGCCAGTGCACTCTCTGGACTCACTGCAGTGCATCCCCAGTGGTGCCAGTGCACTCTCTGGACTCAATGCACTGCATCACCAGTGGTGCCAGTGCACTCTCTGGACTCACTGCAGGGCATCCACCGTGGTGTCAGTGCACTCTCTGTAGTCAATGCACTGCATCCCCAGTCGTGCCAGTGCACTCTCTAGACTCACTGCACTGCATCCCCAGTGGTGCCAGTGCACTCTCTGGACTCACTGCACTGCATCCCCAGTGGTGCCAGTACACTCTCTGGAGTCACTGCACTGCATCCCCAGTGGTGCCAGTGCACTCTCTAGACTCACTGCACTGCATCCCCAGTGGTGCCAGTGCACTCTATGGACTCACTACAGTGCATCCCCAGTGGTGCCAGTGCACTCTCTGGACTCACTGCACTGCATCCCCAGTGGTGCCAGTGCAGTCTCTGGACTCACTGCACTGCATCCCCATGGTGCCAGTGAACACTCTGGACTCACTGCAGTGCATCCCCAGTGGTGCCAGTGCACTCCCTGGACTCACTGCACTGCATCCAGAGTGGTGCAAGTGGACTTTCTGGACTCACTGCACTGCATCCCCAGTGGTGCCAGTGCACTCTCTGGACTCACTGCAGTGCATCCCCAGTGGTGCCAGTGCACTCTCTGCACTCACTGCACTGCATCCCCAGTGGTGCCAGTGCACTCTCTGGACTCACTGCACTGCATCCCCAGTGGTGTCAGTGCACTCTCTGGACTCACGGCACTGCATCCCCAAGGTGCCAGTGCACTCTCTGGACTCAACTGCACTGCATCCCCAGTGGTGCCAGTGCACTGTATGGACTCACTGCACTGCATCCTCAGTGGTGCCAGTGCACTCTCTGGACTCACTGCACTGCATCCCCAGTGGTGCAAGTGCAGTCTCTGGACTCACTGCACTGCATCCCCAGTGGAGCCAGTGCAATCTCAGGACTCACTGCAGTGCATCCCCAGTGGTGCCAGTGCACTCTCTGGACTCACTGCACTGCATCCCCAGTGGTGCCAGTGCACTCTCTGGACTCACTGCACTGCATCCCCAAGGTGCCAGTGCACACTCTGGACTCACTGCAGTGCATCCCCAGTGGTGCCAGTGCACTCTCTGGACTCACTGCACTGCATCCCCAGTGGTGCCAGTGCACTCTCTGGACTCACTGCACTGCATCCCCAAGGTGCCAGTGCACTCTCTGGACTCACTCCACTAAAGCACCAGTGGTGCCAGTGCACTCTCTGGACTCACTGCACTGCATCCCCAGTGGTGCAAGTGCACTCTCTGGACTCACTGCACTGCATCCTCATGGTGCCAGTGCACACTCTGGACTCACTGCACTGCATCCCCAGTGGTGCCAGTGCACTCTCTGGACTCACTGCAGTGCATCCCCATTCGTGCCAGTGCACTCTCTGGACTCAATGCACTGCATCACCAGTGGTGCCAGTGCACTCTCTGGACTCACTGCAGGGCATCCACCGTGGTGCCAGTGCACTCTCTGTAGTCAATGCACTGCATCCCCAGTCGTGCCAGTGCACTCTCTAGACTCACTGCACTGCATCCCCAGTGGTGCCAGTGCACTCTCTGGACTCACTGCACTGCATCCCCAGTGGTGCCAGTACACTCTCTGGAGTCACTGCACTGCATCCCCAGTGGTGCCAGTGCACTCTCTAGACTCACTGCACTGCATCCCCAGTGGTGCCAGTGCACTCTATGGACTCACTACAGTGCATCCCCAGTGGTGCCAGTGCACTCTCTGGACTCACTGCACTGCATCCCCAGTGGTGCCAGTGCAGTCTCTGGACTCACTGCACTGCATCCCCATGGTGCCAGTGAACACTCTGGACTCACTGCAGTGCATCCCCAGTGGTGCCAGTGCACTCTCTGGACTCACTGCACTGCATCCAGAGTGGTGCAAGTGGACTTTCTGGACTCACTGCACTGCATCCCCAGTGGTGCCAGTGCACTCTCTGGACTCACTGCAGTGCATCCCCAGTGGTGTCAGTGCACTCTCTGGACTCACGGCACTGCATCCCCAAGGTGCCAGTGCACTCTCTGGACTCAACTGCACTGCATCCCCAGTGGTGCCAGTGCACTGTATGGACTCACTGCACTGCATCCTCAGTGGTGCCAGTGCACTCTCTGGACTCACTGCACTGCATCCCCAGTGCTGCAAGTGCAGTCTCTGGACTCACTGCACTGCATCCCCAGTGGAGCCAGTGCAATCTCTGGACTCACTGCAGTGCACCCCCAGTGGTGCCAGTGCACTCTCTGGACTCACTGCACTGCATCCCCAGTGGTGCCAGTGCACTCTCTGGACTCACTGCACTGCATCCCCAGTGGTGCCAGTGCACTCTCTGGAGGCACTGCACTGCATCCCCAGTGGTCCTGGTGCACTCTCTGGACTCAATGCAGTGCATCCCCAGTGGTGCCAGTGCACTCTCTAGACTCACTGCAGTGCATCCCCACTGGTTACAGTGCACTCTCTGGACTCACTGCACTGCATTCCCAGAGGTGCCAGTGCACTCTCTGGACTCACTGCAGTGCATCCCCAGTGGTGCCACTGCACTCTCTGGACTCACTGCACTGCATCCCCAGTGGTGCCAGTGCAGTCTCTGGACTCACTGCACTGCATCCCCAGTGCTGCCAGTGCAATCTCTGGACTCACTGCAGTGCATCCCTAGTGGTGCCTGTGCAGTCTCTGGAGTCACTGCACTAAAACCCCAGTGGTGCCAGTGCACTCTCTGGACTCTCTGCACTGCATCCCCAAGGTGCCAGTGCACTCTCTGGACTCAACTGCACTGCATCCCCAGTGGTGCCAGTGCACTGTATGGACTCACTGCAGTGCATCCCCAGTGGTGCCAATGCACTCTCTGGACTCACTGCAGTGCATCCCCAGTGGTGCCAGTGCACTCTCTGGACTCACTGCAGTGCATCCCCAGTGGTGCCAGTGCACTCTCTGGACTCACTGCACTGCATCCCCAGTGGTGCCAGTGCACTCTCTGGACTCACTGCACTGCATACTCAGTGGTGCCAGTGCACTCTCTGGAGTCACTGCACTGCATCCCCAGTGGTTCCAGTGCACTCTCTGGACTCACTGTACTGCATCCTCTGTGGTGCCAGTGCACTCTCTGGACTCACTGCAGTGCATCCCCAGTGGTGCCAGTGCACTCTCTGTAGTCACTGCACTGCATCCCCAGTCGTGCCAGTGCACTCTCTAGACTCACTGCACTGCATCCCCAGTGGTGCCAGTGCACTCTCTGGACTCACTGCACTGCATCCCCAGTGGTGCCAGTACACTCTCTGGATTCACTGCACTGCATCCCCAATGGTGCCAGTGCACTCTCTAGACTCACTGCACTGCATCCCCAGTGGTGCCAGTGCACTCTCTGGACTCACTGCAGTGCATCCCCAGTGGTGCCAGTGCACTCTCTGGACTCACTGCACTGCATCCCCAGTGGTGCCAGTGCAGTCTCTGGACTCACTGCACTGCATCCCCATGGTGCCAGTGAACACTCTGGACTCACTGCAGTGCATCCCCAGTGGTGCCAGTGCACTCTCTGGACTCACTGCTCTGCATCCACAGTGGTGCGAGAGGACTTTCTGGACTCACTGCACTGCATCACCAGTGGTGCCAGTGCACTCTCTGGACTCACTGCAGTGCATCCCCAGTAGTGCCAGTGCACTCTCTGGACTCACTGCACTCCATTCCCAAGGTGCCAGTGCACTCTCTGGACTCACTGCACTGCATCCCCAAGGAGCCAGTGCACTCTCTGGACTCACAGCACTGCATCCCCAGTGGTGCCAGTGCACTCTCTGGACTCACTGCAGTGCATCCCCAGTGGTGTCAGTGCACTCTCTGGACTCACGGCACTGCATCCCCAAGGTGCCAGTGCACTCTCTGGACTCACTGCACTGCATCCCCTGTGGTGCAAGTGCAGTCTCTGGACTCACTGCACTGCATCCCCAGTGGTGCCAGTGCAATCTCTGGACTCACTGCAGTGCATCCCCAGTGGTGCCAGTGCACTCTCTGGACTCACTGCAGTGCATCCCCAGTGGTGCCAGTGCACTCTCTGGACTCACTGCACTGCATCCCCAGTGGTGCCAGTGCACTCTCTGGAGGCACTGCACTGCATCCCCAGTGGTGCTCGTGCACTCTCTGGACTCAATGCAGAGCATCCCCAGTGGTGCCACTGCACTCTCTAGACTCACTGCAGTGCATGGCCACTGGTGCCAGTGCACTCTCTGGCTTCACTGCAGTGCATCCCCAGTGGTGCCAGTGCACTCTCTGCACTGACTCCACTGCATCCCCAGTGGGGCCACTGCACTCTCTGGACTCACTGCACTGCATCACCAGTGGTGCCAGTGCAGTCTCTGGACTCACTGCACTCCATCCCCATTGGTGCTAGTGCACTCTGTGGAGTCACTGCAGTGCATCCCCAGTGGTGCCAGTGCACTCTCTGGACTCACTGCACTGCATCCCCAGTGGTGTCAGTGCACTATCTGGTCTCACTGCAGTGCATCCCCAGTGGTGCCAGTGCACTCTCTGAGTCACTGCACTGCATTCCCAGTGGTGCCAGTGCACTCTCTGGACTCACTGCAGTGCATCTCCAGTGGTGCCACTGCACTCTCTGGACTCACTGCACTGCATCCCCAGTGGTGCCAGTGCAGTCTCTGGACTCACTGCAGTGCATCCCCATGGTGCCAGTGCACTCTCTGGACTCACTGCACTGCATCCCCAGTGGTGCCAGTGCACTCTCTGGACTCACTGCACTGCATCCCCAGTGGTGCCAGTGCACTCTCTGGACTCACTGCAGTGCATCCCCAGTGGTGCCAGTGCACTCTCTGGACTCACTGCACTGCATCCCCAGTGGTGCCAGTGCACTCTCTGGACTCACTGCACTGCATCCAGAGCGGTGCCAGTGCACTCTCTGGACTCACTCCACTGCATTCCCATTGGTGCCAGTGCACTCTCTGGAGTCACTGCACTGCATCCCCAAGGTGCCAGTGCACTCTCTGGACTCACTGCACTGCATCCCCAGTGGTGCCAGTGCACTCTCTGGACTCACTGCACTGCATCCCCAGTGGTGCCAGTGCACTCTCTGGACTCACTCCACTGCATCCCGAAGGTTCCAGCGCACTCTCTGGACTCACTGCACTGCATCCCCAGTCGTGCCAGAGCACTCTCTAGACTCACTGCACTGCATCCCCAGTGGTGCCAGTGCACTCTCTGGACTCACTGCAGTGCATCCCCAGTGGTGCCAGTGCACTCTCTAGAGTCACTGCACTGCATCCCCAGTGGTGCCAGTGCACTCTCTGGACTCACTGCACTGCATCCACAGTGGTGCCAGTGCACTCTCTGGACTCACTGCACTGCATTCCCAGTAGTGCCAATGCACTCTCTGGAGTCACTGCACTGCATCCCCAAGGTGCCAGTGCACTCTCTGGACTCACTGCACTGCATCCCCAGTGGTGCCAGTGCACTCTCTGGACTCACTGCACTGCATCCCCAGTGGTGCCAGTGCACTCTCTGGACTCACTGCAGTGCATCCCCAGTGGTGCCAGTGCAATCTCTGGACTCACTGCACTGCATCCCCAAGGTGCCAGTGCACTCTCTGGACTCACTGCACTGCATCCCGAAGGTTCCAGCGCACTCTCTGGACTCACTGCACTGCATCCCCAGTGGTGCCAGTGCACTCTCTGGACTCACTGCACTGCATCCCCAGTCGTGCCAGAGCACTCTCTAGACTCACTGCACTGCATCCCCAGTGGTGCCAGTGCACTCTCTGGACTCACTGCAGTGCATCCCCACTGGTGCCAGTGCACTCTCTGGACTCACTGCAGTGCATCCCCAGTGGTGCCAGTGCACTCTCTAAACTCACTGCACTGCATCCCCAAGGTGCCAGTGCACTCTCTGGACTCACTGCAGTGCATCCCCAGTGGTGCCAGTGCACTCTCTGCACTCACTCCACTGCATCCCCAGTGGGGCCACTGCACGCTCTGGAGTCACTGCACTGCATCTCCAGTGGTGCCAGTGCAGTCTCTGGACTCACTGCACTCCATCCCCATTCGTGCTAGTGCACTCTCTGGACTCACTGCACTGCATCCCCAGTGGTGCCAGTGCACTCTCTGGACTCACTGCAGTGCATCACCAGTGGTACCAGTGCACAATCTGGACTCACTGCACTCCATCCCCAGTGGGGCCACTGCACTCTCTGGACTCACTGCACTGCATCTCCAGTGGTGCCAGTGCAGTCTCTGGACTCACTGCACTCCATCCCCAGTGGGGCCAGTGCACTCTCTGGACTCACTGCACTGCATCCCCAGTGGTGCCAGTGCACTCTCTGGAGGCACTGCACTGCATCCCCAGTGGTGCTCGTGCACTCTCTGGACTCAATGCAGTGCATCCCCAGTGGTGCCAGTGCACTCTCTAGACTCACTGCAGTGCATCGCCTGTGGTGCCAGTGCACTCTCTGGACTCACTGCAGTGCATCCCCAGTGGTGCCAGTGCACTCTCTGGACTCACTGCACTCCATTCTCACTGGTGCGTTTGCACTCTCTGGACTCACTGCACTGCTCCAGCCGCGGCAGCCGCTCCAGCCGCGGTAGCCCCTCCAGCCTCGCCAGCCGCTCCAGCCGCTCCTGCCGCGGCAGTCGCCCCAGCCGCGGCAGCCGCTCCATCCGCGGCAGACGCGGCAGCCGCTCCAACCGCGGCAGCCGCTCCAGCCGCTCCAGCCGAGGCAGCCGCTCCAACCGCGGCAGCCGCTCCAGCCGCGGCAGCCGCTCCATCCGCGGCATACGCGGCAGACGCTCCAACCGCGACAGCCGCTCCAGCCGCTACCGAGTGGAGCGGCTGCCACGGCTGGAGCGGCTGCCGCGGTTGGAGCGGCTGCCGCGTCTGGCGGGGCTGGAGCGGCTGCCGTGGTTGGAGCGTCTGCCGCGTATGCCGCGGATGGAGCGGCTGCCGCGGCTGGAGCGGCTGCCGCGGTTGGAGCGGCTTCCTCGGCTGGAGCGGCTGGAGCGGCTGCCGCGGTTGGAGCGGCTGCCGCGTCTGCCGCGGATGGAGCGGCTGCCGCGGCTGGGGCGACTGCCGCGGCTGGAGCGGCTGGGGCGGCTGGCGAGGCTGGAGGGGCTACCGCGGCTGTGAGCAGTGCAGTGAGTCCAGAGAGTGCAAACGCACCAGTGAGCAATGGGGAGTGCAGTGAGTCCAGAGAGTGCACTGCACTGCACCACTGGCACCACTGGGGATGCACTGCAGTGAGTCCAGAGAGTGCCCTGGCAAACACTGAAACACTGGGGATGCACTGCAGTGAGTCCAGAGAGTGCACTGGCACCAGTGGGGATGCACTGCAGTGAGTCCAGAGAGTGCACTGGCACCATTGGGGATGCAGTGCAGTTGGTCCAGAGAGTGCACTGGCACCACAGGAGATGCACTGCAGTGAGTGCAGAGACTGCACTTGTACCAATGGGGATGCACTGCAGTGAGTCCAGAGACTGCACTTGTACCAATGGGGATGCACTGCAGTGAGTCCAGAGAGAGCACAGGCACCACTGGGGATGCACTGCAGTGAGTGCAGAGAGTGCACTGGCACCACTGGGGATGCACTGCAGTGGGTCCAGAGAGTGCACTGGCACCACTGGGGATGCAGTGCAGTGAGTGCAGAGAGTGCACTGGCACCACTGGTGATGCAGTGAAGTGAGTCCAGAGAGTGCACTGGCAACATTGGGCATGCAATGCAGTGAGTCCAGAGAGTGCACTGGCACCACTGGGGATGCACTGCAGTGACTCTAGAGTGTGCACTGGCACCACTGGGGATGCACTGCAGTGACTACAGAGAGTGCACTGGAACCACAGGGGATGCACTGCAGTGACTCTAGAGTGTGCACTGGCACCACTGGGGATGCACTGCAGTGAGTCCAGAGAGTGCACTGGCACCACTGGGGATGCAGTGCAGTGACTCCAGTGAGTGCACTGGCACCACTGGGGATGCACTACAGTGAGTCCAGAGAGTGCAATGGCTCCACTTGGGATGCAGTGCAATGAGTCCAGAGAGTGCACTGGCACCACTGGGGATGCAGTACAGTGAGTCCAGAGAGTGCACTGGCACCACTGGTGATGCAGTACAGTGAGACCAGAGAGTGCACTGGCACCACTGCGAATGCACTGCAGTGAGTCCAGAGAGTGCACTGGCACCACTTGGGATGGAGTGCAGTGTGTCCAGAGAGTGTGCTGGCACCAATGGGGATGCAGTGCAGTGAGTCCAGAGAGTGCACTGGCACCACTGGGAATGCACTGCAGTGAGTCCAGAGAGTGCACTGGCACCACTGGGGATGCAGTGCAGTGAGTCCAGAGAGTGCACTGGCACCACTGGGGATGCACTGCAGTGAGTCCAGAGAGTGCACTGGCACCACTGGGGATGCACTGCAGTGAGTCCAGAGAGTGCACTGGCACCACTGGGGATGCAGTGCAGTGAGTCCAGAGAGTGCACTGGCACCACTGGGGATGCACTGCAGTGAGTCCAGAGAGTGCACAGGCACCACTGGGGATGCACTGAAGTGAGTCCAGAGAGCGCACTGGCACCACGGGTGATGCAGTACAGTGAGTCCAGTGAGTGCACTGGCTCCTTGGGGATGCAGTGCAGTGAGTCCAGAGAGTGCACTGGCACCACTGGGGATGCAGTGCAGTGAGTCCAGAGAGTGCACTGGCACCACAGAGGATGCACTGCAGTGAATCCAGAGAGTGCACTGGCACCACAGGGGATGCACTGCAGTGAGTCCAGAGAGTGCACTGGCACCACTGCGGATGCACTGAAGTGAGTCCAGGGAGCGCACTGGCACCACGGGTGATACAGTACAGTGAGTCCAGTGAGTGCACTGGCTCCTTGGGGATGCGCTGCAGTGAGTCCGGAGAGTGCACTGGCACCACTGGGGATGCAGTGCAGTGAGTCCAGAGAGTGCACTGGCACCACTGGGGATGCAGTGCAGTGAGTTCAGAGAGTGCACTGGCACCCCTGGGGATGCAGTGCAGTGAGTCCAGAGAGTGCACTGGCACCACTGGGGATGCACTGCAGTGAGTCCAGAGAGTGCACTGGCACCACTGGGGATGCACTGAAGTGAGTCCAGGGAGCGCACTGGCACCACGGGTGATGCAGTACAGTGAGTCCAGTGAGTGCACTGGCTCCTTGGGGATGCAGTGCAGTGAGTCCAGTGAGTGCACTGGCACCACTGGGGATGCAGAGCAGTGAGTCCGGAGAGTGCACTGGCACCACTGGGGATGCAGTGCAGTGAGTCCAGAGAGTGCACTGGCACCACTGGGGATGCACTGCAGTGAGTCCACAGAGTGCACTGGCACCCCTGGGGATGCAGTGCAGTGACTCCAGAGAGTGCACTGGCACCACTGGGGATGCAGTGCAGTGAGCCCAGAGAGTGCACTGACTCCACTTGGGTTTTAGTGCAGTGAGTGCAGAGAGTGCACTGGCACCACTGGTGTTACACTGCAGTGAGTCCGGAGAGTGCAGAGGCACCACTGGGGATGCAGTGCAGTGACTCCAGAGAGTGCACTGGCACCACTGGGGATGTAGTGCAGTGAAACCAGAGAGTGCACTGGCACCACTGGGGATGCACTGCAGTGAGTCCAGAGAGTGCACTGGCAGCACTGGGGATGCACTGAATTGAGTCCAGAGAGTGCACTGGCACCACTGCGGATGCACTGCAGTGACTCCAGAGAGTGCACTGGTACCACTGTGGATGCAGTGCAGTGAGTCCAGAGAGTGCACTGGCACCACTGGGGATGCAGTGCAATGAGTCCAGAGAGTGCACTGGCACCGCTGGGGATGCACTGCAGTGAGTCCAGAGAGTGCACTGGCACCACTGGGGATGAAGTGCAATGAGTCCAGAGAGTGCACTGGCACCAGTTGGGATTTAGTGCAGTGAGTGCAGAGAGTGCACTGGCACCACTGGGGATGCAGTGCAGTGAGTCCAGAGAGTGCACTGGCACCTTGGGGATGCAGTGCAGTGAGTCCAGAGAGTGCACTGGCACCAATGGGGATGCAGTCCAGTAACTCCAGAGAGTGCAATGCCACCACGGGGGATGCACTGCAGTGAGTCCAGATAGTGCACTGGCACCACTGGGGATGCACTGCAGTGAGTCCAGAGAGTGCACTGTCACCACTGGGGATGCACTGCAGTGAGTCCAGAGAGTGCACTGGCACCACTGGGGATGCACTGCAGTGAGTCCTGAGAGTGCACTGGCACCACTGGGAATGCACTGCAGTGAGTCCAGAGAGTGCACTGGCACCACTTGGGATGGAGTGCAGAGTGTCCAGAGAGTACGCTGGCACCAATGGGGATGCAGTGCAGTGACTCCAGAGAGTGCACTCGCACCACTGGGGATGCACTGCAGTGAGTCCAGAGAGTGCACTGGCACCACTGGGGATGCAGTGCAGTGAGTCCAGAGAGTGCACTGGCACCACTGGGGATGCAGTGCAGTGAGTCCAGAGAGTGCACTGGCACCACTGGGGATGCAGTCCAGTGAGTCCAGAGAGTGCACTGGCACCAGTGGTGATGCCCTGCAGTGAGTCCAGAGAGTGCACTGGCACCACTTGCGATGCAGTGCAGTGAGTCCAGAGAGTGCACTGGCACCACTGGGAATGCACTGCAGTGAGTCCAGAGAGTGCACTGGCACCACAGGGGATGCACTGCAGTGAGTCCGGAGAGTGCACTGGCACCACTGGGGATGCAGTGCAGTTACTCCAGAGGGTGCACTGGCACCACTGGGGATGCAGTGCAGTGAGTCCAGAGAGTGCACTGGCACCACTGGGGATGCAGTGCAGTGAGTCCAGAGAGTGCACTGGCACCACTGGGGATGCACTGCAGTGAGTCCAGATAGTGCACTGGCACCTCTGGGGATGCAGTGCAGTGAGTCCAGAGAGTGCACTGGCACCACTGGGGATGCACTGCAGTGAGTCCAGAGAGTGCACTGGCACCACCGGGGATGCACTGCAGTGAGTCCAGAGAGTGCAGTGGCACCACTGGGGATGCACTGCAGTGAGTCCAGAGAGTGCAGTGGCACCAGTGGGGATGCAGTGCAGTGAGTCCAGTGAGTGCACTGGCACCACTGGTGATGCAGTACAGTGTGTCCAGTGAGTGCACTGGCACCACTGGGAATGCACTGCAGTGAGTCCAGAGAGTGCACTGGCACCACTTGGGATGGAGTGCAGTGTGTCCAGAGAGTGCGCTGGCACCAATGGGGATGCAGTGCAGTGAGTCCAGAGAGTGCACTCGCACCACTGGGGATGCACTGCAGTGAGCCCAGAGAGTGCACTGGCACCACTGGGGATGCAGTCCAGTAACTCCAGAGAGTGCACTGGCACCACGGGGGATCTGCAGTGAGTCCAGATAGTGCACTGGCACCACTGGGGATGCACTGCAGTGAGTCCAGAGAGTGCACTGGCACCACTGGGGATGCACTGCAGTGAGTCCAGAGAGTGCAGTGGCACCACTGGGGATGCAGTACAGTGAGTCTAGAGAGTGCACTGGCACCTCTGGGGATGCAGTACAGTGAGTCCAGTGAGTGCACTGGCACCACTGGGAATGCACTGCAGTGAGTCCAGAGAGTGCACTGGCACCATTGGAGATGCAGTCCAGTAACTCCAGAGAGTGCACTGGCACCACAGGGGATGCACTGCAGTGAGTCCAGAGATTGCACTGGCACCACTGGGGATGCAGTGCAGTGAGTCCAGAGAGTGCACTGGCACCACTGGGGATGCACTGCAGTGAGTCCAGAGAGTGCACTGGCACCACTGGGGATGCAGTGCAGTGAGTCCAGAGAGTGCACTGGCACCACTGGGAATGCACTGCAGTGAGTCCAGAGAGTGCACTGGCACCACAGGGGATGCAGTGCAGTGAGTCCGGAGAGTGCTGTGGCACCACTGGGGATGCAGTGCAGTGACGCCAGAGAGTGCACTGGCACCACTGGGGATGCAGTGCAGTGACTCCAGAGAGTGCACTGGCACCACTGGGGATGCAGTGCAGTGAGTCCAGAGAGTGCACTGGCACCATTGGAGATGCAGTCCAGTAACTCCAGAGAGTGCACTGGCACCACAGGGGATGCACTGCAGTGAGCCCAGATAGTGCACTGGCACCACTGGGGATGCACTGCAGTGAGTCCAGAGAGTGCACTGGCACCACTGGTGATGCACTGCAGTGAGTCCAGAGAGTGCACTGGCACCACTGGGTATGCAGTGCAGTGAGTCCAGAGAGTGCACTGGCACCACTGGGGATGTAGTGCAGTGAATCCAGAGAGTGCCCTGGCACTACTGGGGTTGCAGTCCAGTGAGTCCAGAGAGTGCACTGGCACCACTGGGGATGCACTGCAGTGAGTCCAGAGAGTGCACTGGCACCACTGGGGATGCAGTGCAGTGACTCCAGAGAGTGCACTGGCACCACTGGGGATGCAGTGCAGTGAGTCCAGAGAGTGCACTGGCACCACACGGGATACACTGCAGTGACTCCAGAGAGTGCACTGGCACCACTGGGGATGCAGTGCAGTGAGTCCAGTGAGTGCACTGGCACCACTGGGAATGCACTGCATTGAGTCCAGAGAGTGCACTGGCACCAATGGGTATGCACTGCAGTGAGTCCAGAGAATGCACTGGCACCACTGGCGATGCAGTGCAGTGACTCCAGAGAGTGCACTGGCACCACAGGGGATCTCACTGCAGTGCATCCCCAGTGGTGCCACTGCACTCTCTGGACTCACTGCAGTGCATCCCCGGTGGTGCCAGTGCACTCTCTGGACTCACTGCACTAAAACCCCAGTGGTGCCAGTGCACTCTCTGGACTCACTGCAATGCATCCCCAGTGTTCCCAGTGCACTCTCTGGAATCACTGCAGTGCATCCCCTGTGGTGCCAGTGCACTCTCTGAACTCATTGCACTGCATCCCCAGTGGTGCCAGTGCACTCTCTGGACTCACTGCATTGCATCCCCAGTGGTTCCAGTGCACTCTCTGGACTCACTGCACTGCATCACCATTGGTGCCAGGGCACTCTCCGGACTCACTGCCGTGCATCCGCAGTTGTGCCAGTGCACTTTTTCGAGTCACTGCACTGCATCCCCATTAGTGCCAGAGCATTCTCTGGACTCACTGCAGTGCATCCCCACTGGTGCCAGTGCACTCTCTGGAGGCACTGCACTGCATGCCCAGTGGTGCCAGTGCACTCTCTGGACTCACTGCACTGCATCCCCAGTGGTGCCAGTGCACTCTCTGGACTCACTGCACTGCATCCCCAGTGGTGCCAGTGCACTCTCTGCACTCACTGCACTACATCCCCAGTGGTGCCAGTGCACTCTCTGGAGGCACTGCACTGAATCCCCAGTGGTGCTGGTGCACTCTCTGGACTCAATGCAGTGCATCCCCAGTGGTGCCAGTGCACTCTATGGACTCACTGCACTGCATCCCCAGTGGTGCCAGTGCAATCTCTGGACTCAATGCAGTGCATCCCCAGTGGTGCCAGTGCACTCTCTGGACTCACTGCACTGCATCCCCAGTGGTGCCAGTGCACTCTCTGGAGTAATTGCACTGCATCCCCAGTGGTGCCAGTGCACTCTCTGGAGGCACTGCACTGCATCCCCAGTGGTGCTGGTGCACTCTCTGCACTCAATGCAGTGCATCCCCAGTGGTGCCAGGGCACTCTCTAGACTCACTGCAGTGCATCCCCAGGGGTGCCAGTGCACTCTCTGGACTCACTGCACTGCATATCCAGTGCTGACAGTGCACTCTCTAGACTCCCTACAGTACATCCCCAGTGGTGCCAGCGCACTCTCTGGACTCACTGCACTGCATCCCCAGTGGTGCCAGTGCACTCTCTGGACTCACTGCAATGCATCCCCTGTTGTGCCAGTGCACTCTCTGCACTCACTCCACTGCATCCCCGGTGGGGCCACTGCACTCTCTGGACTCACTGCACTGCATCTCCAGTGGTGCCACTGCACTCTCTGGACTCACTGCACTGCATCACCAGTGGTGCCAGTGCACTCTCTGGACTCACTGCAGGGCATCCACCGTGGTGCCAGTGCACTCTCTGTAATCAATGCACTGCATCCCCAGTCGTGCCAGTGCACTCTCTAGACTAACTGCACTGCATCCCCAGTGGTGCCAGTGCACTCTCTGGACTCACTGCACTGCATCCCCAGTGGTGCCAGTACACTCTCTGGAGTCACTGCACTGCATCCCCAGTGGTGCCAGTGCACTCTCTAGACTCACTGCACTGCATCCCCAGTGGTGCCAGTGCACTCTATGGACTCACTACAGTGCATCCCCAGTGGTGCCAGTGCACTCTCTGGACTCACTGCACTGCATCCCCAGTGGTGCCAGTGCAGTCTCTGGACTCACTGCACTGCATCCCCATGGTGCCAGTGAACACTCTGGACTCACTGCAGTGCATCCCCAGTGGTGCCAGTGCACTCTCTGGACTCACTGCACTGCATCCAGAGTGGTGCAAGTGGACTTTCTGGACTCACTGCACTGCATCCCCAGTGGTGCCAGTGCACTCTCTGGACTCACTGCAGTGCATCCCCAGTGGTGCCAGTGCACTCTCTGGACTCACTGCACTGCATCCCCAAGGTGCCAGTGCACTCTCTGGACTCACTGCACTGCATCCCCAGTGGTGTCAGTGCACTCTCTGTAGGCACTGCACTGCATCCCCAGTGGTGCCAGTGCACTCTCTGGACTCACTGCACTCCATCCCAAGTGGTGCCAGTCCACTCTGTGGACTCACTGCAGTGCTTTCCCAGTGGTGCCAGTGCACTCTCTAAACTCACTGCACTGCATATCCAGTGCTGACAGTGCACTCTCTGGACTCCCTACAGTGCATCCCCAGTGGTGCCAGCGCACTCTGTGGACTCACTCCACTGCATCCCCAGTGGGGCCAGTGCACTCTCTGGACTCCCTACAGTACATCCCTGTGGTGCCAGTGCACTCTGTGGACTCACTGCAGTGCATCCCCAGTGGTGCCAGTGCACTCTCTGGACTCACTGCAGTGCATTCCCAGTGGTGCCAGTGCACTCTCTGCACTGAATCCACTGTATCCCCAGTGGTGCCACTGCAGTCTCTGGACTCACTGCATTGCATCCCCAAGGTGCCAGTGCACTCTCTGGACTCACTGCACTGCTCCAGCCGCGGCAGACGCTCAAGCCGCACCAGACGCGGCAGCCGCTCCAGCCTCGGCATCCGCTCCAGACGCGTCAGCCGATCATGCCGCGGTAGCCCCTCCAGCCGTGAAAGCCGCTCTATACGCTCCAGCCGCGGCAGCCGCTCCAGCCGCGGCAGCCGCTCCAGCCGCTCCAACCGCGACAGCCGCTCAATCCGCGGCAGCCGCTCCACCCGCTCCAGCCGCGGCAGCCGCTCCAACCGCGACAGCCGCTCCAGCCGCTACCGAGTGGAGCGGCTGCCACGGCTGGAGCGGCTGCTGCGGTTGGAGCGGCTGGCGCGTCTGGCGGGGCTGGAGCGGCTGCCGCGGTTGGAGCGTCTGCCGCGTCTGCCGCGGATGGAGCGGCTGCCGCGGCTGGAGCGGCTGCCGCTGATGGAGCGGCTGCCTCGGCTGGAGCGGCTGGAGCGGCTGCCGCGGTTGGAGCGGCTGCCGCGTCTGCCGCGGATGGTCGGCTTCCGCGGCTGGAGCGACTGCCGCGGCTGGAGCGGCTGGAGCGGCTGGCGAGGCTGGAGGGGCTACCGCGGCTGGAGCGGCTGCCGCGGCTGGAGCAGGGCAGTGAGTCCAGAGAGTGCAAACGCACCAGTGAGAATGGAGTGCAGTGAGTCCAGAGAGTGCCCTGGCACCACTGGGGATGCACTGCAGTGAGTCCAGAGAGTGCCCTGGCAACACTGGGGATGCACTGCAGTGAGTCCAGAGAGTGCACTGGCACCACTGGGGATGCACTGCAGTGAGTCCAGAGAGTGCACTGGCACCACTGGGGATGCAGTGCAGTGGGTCCAGAGAGTGCACTGGCAACACTGGGGATGCACTGCAGTGAGTGCAGAGACTGCACTTGTACCAATGGGGATGCACTGCAGTGAGTCCAGAGACTGCACTTGTACCACTGGGGATGCACTGCAGTGAGTCCAGAGAGTGCACTGGCACCACTGGGGATGCACTGCAGTGAGTGCAGAGAGTGCACTGGCACCACTGGGGATGCACTGCGGTGAGTCCAGATAGTGCACTGGCACCACTGGGGATGCACTGCAGTGAGTGCAGAGACTGCACTGGCACCACTTGGGATGCAGTGCAGTGAGTCCAGAGAGTGCACTGGCACCACTGGGGATGCACTGCAGTGAGTCCAGAGAGTGCACTGGCAACATTGGGCATGCAATGCAGTGAGTCCAGAGAGTGCACTGGCACCACTGGGGATGCACTGCAGTGACTCTAGAGTGTGCACTGGCACCTCTGGGGATGCACTGCAGTGACTACAGAGAGTGCACTGGAACCACAGGGAATGCACTGCAGTGACTCTAGAGTGTACACTGGCACCACTGGGGATGCACTGCAGTGAGTCCAGAGAGTGCACTGGCACCATTGGGGATGCAGTGCAGTGACTCCAGAGAGTGCACTGGCACCACTTGGGTTTTAGTGCAGTGAGTGCAGAGAGTGCAATGGCTCCACTTGGGATGCAGTGCAGTGAGTCCAGAGATTGCACTGGCACCACTGGGGATGCAGTGCAGTGAGTCCAGAGAGTGCACTGGCACCTCTGGTGATGAAGTGCAATGAGCGCAGAGAGTGCACTGGCACCACTTGGGATTTAGTGCAGTGAGTGCAGAGAGTGCACTGGCTCCACTGGGGATGCAGTGCAGTGAGTCCAGAGAGTGCACTGGCACCTTGGGGATGCAGTGCAGTGAGTCCAGAGAGTGCACTGACACCACTGGGGATGCACTGCAGTGAGTCGAGATACTGCACTGGCACCACTGGGGATGCACTGCAGTGAGTCCAGAGAGTGCACTGACAGCACTGGGGATGTACTGCAGTGAGTCCAGAGAGTGCACTGGCACCACTGGGGATGCAGTGCAGTGAGTCCAGAGAGTGCACTGGCACCACTGGTGATGAAGTGCAATGAGTCCAGAGAGTGCACTGGCACCACTTGGGATTTAGTGCAGTGAGTCCAGAGAGTGCACTGGCACCACTGGGGATGCAGTGCAGTGAGTCCAGAGAGTGCACTGGCACCACTGGGGATGCAGTGCAGTGAGTCCAGAGAGTGCACTGGCACCACTGGGGATGCACTGCAGTCAGTCCAGAGAGTGCACTGGCACCACTGGGAATGCACTGCAGTGAGTCCAGAGAGTGCAGTGGCACCACTGGGTATGCAGTGCAGTGAGTCCACTGAGTGCACTGGCACCACTGGTGATGCAGTACAGTGAGTCCAGTGAGTGCACTGGCACCACTGGGAATACACTGCAGTGAGTCCAGAGAGTGCACTGGCACCACTTGGGATGGAGTGCAGTGTGTCCAGAGAGTGCGCTGGCACCAATGGGGATGCAGTGCAGTGAGTCCAGAGAGTGCACTCGCACCACTGGGGATGCACTGCAGTGAGTCCAGAGAGTGCACTGGCACCACTGGGGATGCAGTGCAGTGAGTCCAGAGAGTGCACTGGCACCACTGGGGATGCAGTGCAGTGAGTCCAGAGAGTGCACTGGCACCACTGGGGATGCAGTCCAGTGAGTCCAGAGAGTACACTGGCACCACAGGGGATGCAGTGCAGTGAGTCCGGAGAGTGCTGTGGCACCACTGGGGATGCAGTGCAGTGACGCCAGAGAGTGCACTGGCACCACTTGCGATGCAGTGCAGTGAGTCCAGAGATTGACTGGGGATGCAGTGCAGTGACGCCAGAGAGTGCACTGGCACCACTGGGGATGCAGTGCAGTGAGTCCAGAGAGTGCACTGGCACCACAGGGGATGCAGTGCAGTGAGTCCGGAGAGTGCTGTGGCACCACTGCAGTGCACTGGCACCACTGGGGATGAACTGCAGTGAGTCCAGAGAGTGCACTGGCACCACTGGGGATGCACTGCAGTGAGTCCAGAGAGTGCAGTGGCACCACTGGGGATGCAGTCCAGTAACTCCAGAGAGTGCACTGGCACCACTGGGGATGCACTGCAGTGAGTCTAGAGAGTGCACTGGCACCACTGGGGATGCACTGCAGTGAGTCCAGAGAGTGCACTGGCACCACTGGGGATGCACTGCAGTGAGTCCAGAGAGTGCACTGGCACCACTGGGGATGCAGTGCAGTGAGTCCAGTGAGTGCACTGGCACCACTGGTGATGCAGTACAGTGAGTCCAGTGAGTGCACTGGCACCACTGGGGCTGCACGGCAGTGAGTCCAGAGAGTGCACTGGCACCACTTGGGATGGAGTGCAGTGTGTCCAGAGAGTACGCTGGCACCAATGGGGATGCAGTGCAGTGAGTCCAGAGAGTGCACTGGCACTGGGGATGCACAGTGAGTCCAGAGAGTGCACTGGCACCACTGGGGATGCAGTGCAGTGAGTCCAGAGAGTGCACTGGCACCACTGGGGATGCACTGCAGTGAGCCCAGAGAGTGCAATGCAGTGCAGTCCAGTAACTCCAGAGAGTGCACTGGCACCAGAGACTGCACTGAGTCCAGAGACAGTGGCACCACTGGGGATGCAGTACAGTGAGCAGAGAGTGCACTGGCACCACTGGTGATGAGTACAGTGAGTCCAGTGAGTGCACTGGCACCACTGGGGATGCAGTCCAGTGAGTCCAGAGAGTGCACTGGCACCACTATGCACTGCAGTGAGCCCAGAGAGTGCAATGGCACCACTGCAGTCCAGTAACTCCAGAGAGTGCACTGGCACCACGGGGGATGCACTGCAGTGAGTCCAGATAGTGCACTGGCACCACTGGGGATGCACTGCAGTGAGTCCAGAGAGTGCACTGGCACCACTGGGGATGCACTGCAGTGAGTCCAGAGAGTGCAGTGGCACCACTGGGGATGCAGTACAGTGAGTCCAGAGAGTGCACTGGCACCACTGGTGATGCAGTACAGTGAGTCCAGTGAGTGCACTGGCACCACTGGGAATGCACTGCAGTGAGTCCAGAGAGTGCACTGGCACCACTGGGGATGCAGTGCAGTGAGTCCAGAGAGTGCACTGGCACCACTGGGTATGCAGTGCAGTGAGTCCAGAGAGTGCACTAGCACCACTGGGGATGCAGTGCAGTGAGTCCAGAGAGTGCACTGGCACCACTGGGGATGCAGTCCAGTGAGTCCAGAGAGTACACTGGCACCACAGGGGATGCAGTGCAGTGAGTCCGGAGAGTGCTGTGGCACCACTGGGGATGCAGTGCAGTGACGCCAGAGAGTGCACTGGCACCACTTGCGATGCATTGCAGTGAGTCCAGAGAGTGCACTGGCACCACTGGGGATGCAGTGCAGTGAGTCCAGAGAGTGCACTGGCACCACTGGGGATGCAGTCCAGTGAGTCCAGAGAGTACACTGGCACCACTGGGGATGCAGTGCAGTGAGTCCGGAGAGTGCTGTGGCACCACTGGGGATGCAGTGCAGTGACGCCAGAGAGTGCACTGGCACCACTGGGGATGCAGTGCAGTGAGTCCAGAGAGTGCACTGGCACCACAGGGGATGCAGTGCAGTGAGTCCGGAGAGTGCTGTGGCACCACTGGTGATGCAGTGCAGTGACGCCAGAGAGTGCACTGGCACCACTGGGGATGCAGTGCAGTGCCTACAGAGAGTGCACTGGCACCACTGGGGATGCAGTCCAGTGAGTCCAGAGAGTGCACTGGCACCACTGGGGATGCAGTCCAGTAACTCCAGAGAGTGCACTGGCACCACTGGGGATGCACTGCAGTGAGTCCAGATAGTGCACTGGCACCACTGGGGATGCAGTGCAGTGAGTCCAGAGAGTGCACTGGCACCACTGGGGATGCACTGCAGTGAGTCCAGAGAGTGCAGTGGCACCACTGGGGATGCAGTGCAGTGAGTCCAGTGAGTGCACTGGCACCACTGGGGATGCAGTGCAGTGAGTCCAGAGAGTGCACTGGCACCACTGGGGATGCAGTCCAGTCAGTCCAGAGAGTACACTGGCACCACTGGGGATGCAGTGCAGTGAGTCCGGAGAGTGCACTGGCACCACTGGGGATGCAGTGCAGTGACGCTAGAGAGTGCACTGGCACCACTTGCGATGCAGTGCAGTGAGTCCAGAGAGTGCACTGGCACCACTGGTGATGCAGTGCAGTGAGTCCAGAGAGTGCACTGGCACCACTGGGGATGCAGTCCAGTGAGTCCAGAGAGTACACTGGCACCACAGGGGATGCAGTGCAGTGAGTCCGGAGAGTGCTGTGGCACCACTGGGGATGCAGTGCAGTGACGCCAGAGAGTGCACTGGCACCACTGGGGATGCAGTCCAGTGAGTCCAGAGAGTGCACTGGCACCACTGGGGATGCAGTGCAGTGAGTCCGGAGAGTGCTGTGGCACCACTGGGGATGCAGTGCAGTGACGCCAGAGAGTGCACTGGCACCACTGGGGATGCAGTGCAGTGACTCCAGAGAGTGCACTGGCACCACTGGGGATGCAGTGCAGTGACTCCAGAGAGTGCACTGGCACCACTGGGGATGCAGTGCAGTGAGTCCAGAGAGTGCACTGGCACCACTGGGGATGCACTGCAGTGAGTCCAGATAGTGCACTGGCACCACTGGGGATGCAGTGCAGTGAGTCCAGAGAGTGCACTGGCACCACTGGGGATGAACTGCAGTGAGTCCAGAGAGTGCACTGGCACCACTGGGGATGCAGTGCAGTGAGTCCAGAGAGTGCACTGGCACCACTGGGGATGCAGTCCAGTAACTCCAGAGAGTGCACTGGCACCACTGGGGATGCACTGCAGTGAGTCCAGATAGTGCACTGGCACCACTGGGGATGCACTGCAGTGAGTCCAGAGAGTGCACTGGCACCACTGGGGATGCACTGCAGTGAGTCCAGAGAGTGCAGTGGCACCACTGGGGATGCACTGCAGTGAGTCCAGTGAGTGCACTGGCACCACTGGTGATGCAGTACAGTGAGTCCAGTGAGTGCACTGGCACCAGTGGGGCTGCATGGCAGTGAGTCCAGAGAGTGCACTGGCACCACTTGGGGTGGAGTGCAGTGTGTCCAGAGAGTACGCTGGCACCAATGGGGATGCAGTGCAGTGAGTCCAGAGAGTGCACTGGCACCACTGGGGATGCACTGCAGTGAGTCCAGAGAGTGCACTGGCACCACTGGGGATGCAGTGCAGTGAGTCCAGAGAGTGCACTGGCACCACTGGGGATGCACTGCAGTGAGCCCAGAGAGTGCAATGGCACCACTGGGGATGCAGTCCAGTAACTCCAGAGAGTGCACTGGCACCACGGGGGATGCACTGCAGTGAGTCCAGAGAGTGCACTGGCACCACTGGGGATGCACTGCAGTGAGTCCAGAGAGTGCACTGGCACCACTGGGGATGCACTGCAGTGAGTCCAGAGAGTGCAGTGGCACCACTGGGGATGCAGTACAGTGAGTCCAGAGAGTGCACTGGCACCACTGGTGATGCAGTACAGTGAGTCCAGTGAGTGCACTGGCACCACTGGGAATGCACTGCAGTGAGTCCAGAGAGTGCACTGGCACCACTTGGGATGGAGTGCAGTGTGTCCAGAGAGTGCGCTGGCACCACTGGGGATGCAGTGCAGTGAGTCCAGAGAGTGCACTCGCACCACTGTGGATGCACTGCAGTGAGTCCAGAGAGTGCACTGGCACCACTGGGGATGCAGTGCAGTGAGTCCAGAGAGTGCACTGGCACCACTGGGGATGCAGTGCAGTGAGTCCAGAGAGTGCACTGGCACCAGTGGTGATGCACTGCAGTGAGTCCAGAGAGTGCACTGGCACCACTGGGGATGCACTGCAGTGAGTCCAGAGAGTGCAGTGGCACCACTGGGGATGCAGTACAGTGAGTCCAGAGAGTGCACTGGCACCACTGGTGATGCAGTACAGTGAGTCCAGTGAGTGCACTGGCACCACTGGGAATGCACTGCAGTGAGTCCAGAGAGTGCACTGGCACCACTTGGGATGGAGTGCAGTGTGTCCAGAGAGTGCGCTGGCACCACTGGGGATGCAGTGCAGTGAGTCCAGAGAGTGCACTCGCACCACTGGGGATGCACTGCAGTGAGTCCAGAGAGTGCACTGGCACCACTGGGGATGCAGTGCAGTGAGTCCAGAGAGTGCACTGGCACCACTGGGGATGCACTGCAGTGACTCTAGAGTGTGCACTGGCACCACTGGGGATGCACTGCAGTGACTACAGAGAGTGCACTGGAACCACAGAGGATGCACTGCAGTGACTCTAGAGTGTACACTAGCACCACTGGGGATGCACTGCAGTGAGTCCAGAGAGTGCACTGGCACCACTGGGGATGCAGTGCAGTGACTCCAGAGAGTGCACTGGCACCACTTGGGTTTTAGTGCAGTGAGTGCAGAGAGTGCAATGGCTCCACTTGGGATGCAGTGCAGTGAGTCCAGAGATTGCACTGGCACCACTGGGGATGCAGTGCAGTGAGTCCAGAGAGTGCACTGGCACCTCTGGTGATGAAGTGCAATGAGCGCAGAGAGTGCACTGGCACCACTTGGGATTTAGTGCAGTGAGTGCAGAGAGTGCACTGGCTCCACTGGGGATGCAGTGCAGTGAGTCCAGAGAGTGCACTGGCACCTTGGGGATGCAGTGCAGTGAGTCCAGAGAGTGCACTGACACCACTGGGGATGCACTGCAGTGAGTCGAGATATTGCACTGGCACCACTGGGGATGCACTGCAGTGAGTCCAGAGAGTGTACTGACAGCACTGGGGATGTACTGCAGTGAGTCCAGAGAGTGCACTGGCACCACTGGGGATGCAGTGCAGTGAGTCCAGAGAGTGCACTGGCACCACTGGTGATGAAGTGCAATGAGTCCAGAGAGTGCACTGGCACCACTTGGGATTTAGTGCAGTGAGTGCAGAGAGTGCACTGGCACCTTGGGGATGCACTGCAGTGAGTCCAGAGAGTGCACTGGCACCTTGGGGATGCAGTGCAGTGAGTCCAGAGAGTGCACTGGCACCACTGGGGATGCAGTGCAGTGAGTCCAGAGAGTGCACTGGCACCACTGGGGATGCACTGCAGTCAGTCCAGAGAGTGCACTGGCACCACTGGGAATGCACTGCAGTGAGTCCAGAGAGTGCAGTGGCACCACTGGGTATGCAGTGCAGTGAGTCCACTGAGTGCACTGGCACCACTGGTGATGCAGTACAGTGAGTCCAGTGAGTGCACTGGCACCACTGGGAATGCACTGCAGTGAGTCCAGAGAGTGCACTGGCACCACTTGGGATGGAGTGCAGTGTGTCCAGAGAGTGCGCTGGCACCAATGGGGATGCAGTGCAGTGAGTCCAGAGAGTGCACTCGCACCACTGGGGATGCACTGCAGTGAGTCCAGAGAGTGCACTGGCACCACTGGGGATGCAGTGCAGTGAGTCCAGAGAGTGCACTGGCACCACTGGGGATGCAGTGCAGTGAGTCCAGAGAGTGCACTGGCACCACTGGGGATGCAGTCCAGTGAGTCCAGAGAGTACACTGGCACCACAGGGGATGCAGTGCAGTGAGTCCGGAGAGTGCTGTGGCACCACTGGGGATGCAGTGCAGTGACGCCAGAGAGTGCACTGGCACCACTGGGGATGCAGTGCAGTGAGTCCAGAGAGTGCACTGGCACCACAGGGGATGCAGTGCAGTGAGTCCGGAGAGTGCTGTGGCACCACTGCAGTGCACTGGCACCACTGGGGATGAACTGCAGTGAGTCCAGAGAGTGCACTGGCACCACTGGGGATGCACTGCAGTGAGTCCAGAGAGTGCAGTGGCACCACTGGGGATGCAGTCCAGTAACTCCAGAGAGTGCACTGGCACCACTGGGGATGCACTGCAGTGAGTCCAGAGAGTGCACTGGCACCACTGGGGATGCAGTCCAGTAACTCCAGAGAGTGCACTGGCACCACTGGGGATGCACTGCAGTGAGTCCAGAGAGTGCAGTGGCACCACTGGGGATGCAGTACAGTGAGTCCAGAGAGTGCACTGGCACCAGTGGTGATGCAGTACAGTGAGTCCAGTGAGTGCACTGGCACCACTGGGAATGCACTGCAGTGAGTCCAGAGAATGCACTGGCACCACTTGGGATGGAGTGCAGTGTGTCCAGAGAGTGCGCTGGCACCACTGGGGATGCAGTGCAGTGAGTCCAGAGAGTGCACTCGCACCACTGGGGATGCACTGCAGTGAGTCCAGAGAGTGCACTGGCACCACTGGGGATGCAGTGCAGTGAGTCCAGAGAGTGCACTGGCACCACTGGGGATGCACTGCAGTGACTCTAGAGTGTGCACTGGCACCACTGGGGATGCACTGCAGTGACTACAGAGAGTGCACTGGAACCACAGGGGATGCACTGCAGTGACTCTAGAGTGTACACTGGCACCACTGGGGATGCACTGCAGTGAGTCCAGAGAGTGCACTGGCACCACTGGGGATGCAGTGCAGTGACTCCAGAGAGTGCACTGGCACCACTTGGGTTTTAGTGCAGTGAGTGCAGAGAGTGCAATGGCTCCACTTGGGATGCAGTGCAGTGAGTCCAGAGATTGCACTGGCACCACTGGGGATGCAGTGCAGTGAGTCCAGAGAGTGCACTGGCACCTCTGGTGATGAAGTGCAATGAGCGCAGAGAGTGCACTGGCACCACTTGGGATTTAGTGCAGTGAGTGCAGAGAGTGCTCTGGCTCCACTGGGGATGCAGTGCAGTGAGTCCAGAGAGTGCACTGGCACCTTGGGGATGCAGTGCAGTGAGTCCAGAGAGTGCACTGACACCACTGGGGATGCACTGCAGTGAGTCGAGATATTGCACTGGCACCACTGGGGATGCACTGCAGTGAGTCCAGAGAGTGCACTGACAGCACTGGGGATGTACTGCAGTGAGTCCAGAGAGTGCACTGGCACCACTGGGGATGCAGTGCAGTGAGTCCAGAGAGTGCACTGGCACCACTGGGGATGCAGTGCAGTGAGTCCAGAGAGTGCACTGGCACCACTGGGGATGCACTGCAGTCAGTCCAGAGAGTGCACTGGCACCACTGGGAATGCACTGCAGTGAGTCCAGAGAGTGCAGTGGCACCACTGGGTATGCAGTGCAGTGAGTCCACTGAGTGCACTGGCACCACTGGTGATGCAGTACAGTGAGTCCAGTGAGTGCACTGGCACCACTGGGAATGCACTGCAGTGAGTCCAGAGAGTGCACTGGCACCACTTGGGATGGAGTGCAGTGTGTCCAGAGAGTGCGCTGGCACCAATGGGGATGCAGTGCAGTGAGTCCAGAGAGTGCACTCGCACCACTGGGGATGCACTGCAGTGAGTCCAGAGAGTGCACTGGCACCACTGGGGATGCAGTGCAGTGAGTCCAGAGAGTGCACTGGCACCACTGGGGATGCAGTGCAGTGAGTCCAGAGAGTGCACTGGCACCACTGGGGATGCAGTCCAGTGAGTCCAGAGAGTACACTGGCACCACAGGGGATGCAGTGCAGTGAGTCCGGAGAGTGCTGTGGCACCACTGGGGATGCAGTGCAGTGACGCCAGAGAGTGCACTGGCACCACTTGCGATGCAGTGCAGTGAGTCCAGAGAGTGACTGGGGATGCAGTGCAGTGACGCCAGAGAGTGCACTGGCACCACTGGGGATGCAGTGCAGTGAGTCCAGAGAGTGCACTGGCACCACAGGGGATGCAGTGCAGTGAGTCCGGAGAGTGCTGTGGCACCACTGCAGTGCACTGGCACCACTGGGGATGAACTGCAGTGAGTCCAGAGAGTGCACTGGCACCACTGGGGATGCACTGCAGTGAGTCCAGAGAGTGCAGTGGCACCACTGGGGATGCAGTCCAGTAACTCCAGAGAGTGCACTGGCACCACTGGGGATGCACTGCAGTGAGTCCAGATAGTGCACTGGCACCACTGGGGATGCACTGCAGTGAGTCCAGAGAGTGCACTGGCACCACTGGGGATGCACTGCAGTGAGTCCAGAGAGTGCACTGGCACCACTGGGGATGCAGTCCAGTAACTCCAGAGAGTGCACTGGCACCACTGGGGATGCACTGCAGTGAGTCCAGATAGTGCACTGGCACCACTGGGGATGCACTGCAGTGAGTCCAGAGAGTGCACTGGCACCACTGGGGATGCACTGCAGTGAGTCCAGAGAGTGCAGTGGCACCACTGGGGATGCAGTGCAGTGAGTCCAGTGAGTGCACTGGCACCACTGGGGATGCAGTGCAGTGAGTCCAGAGAGTGCACTGGCACCACTGGGGATGCAGTCCAGTGAGTCCAGAGAGTACACTGGCACCACTGGGGATGCAGTGCAGTGAGTCCGGAGAGTGCACTGGCACCACTGGGGATGCACTGCAGTGAGTCCAGAGAGTGCACTGGCACCACTGGGGATGCAGTGCAGTGGGTCCAGAGAGTGCACTGGCAACACTGGGGATGCACTGCAGTGAGTGCAGAGACTGCACTTGTACCAATGGGGATGCACTGCAGTGAGTCCAGAGACTGCACTTGTACCAACGGGGATGCACTGCAGTGAGTCCAGAGAGTGCACTGGCACCACTGGGGATGCACTGCAGTGAGTGCAGAGAGTGCACTGGCACCACTGTGGATGCACTGCGGTGAGTCCAGATAGTGCACTGGCACCACTGGGGATGCACTGCAGTGAGTGCAGAGACTGCACTGGCACCACTTGGGATGCAGTGCAGTGAGTGCAGAGAGTGCACTGGCACCACTGGTGATGCAGTGCAGTGAGTCCAGAGAGTGCACTGGCAACATTGGGCATGCAATGCAGTGAGTCCAGAGAGTGCACTGGCACCACTGGGGATGCACTGCAGTGACTCTAGAGTGTGCACTGGCACCACTGGGGATGCACTGCAGTGACTACAGAGAGTGCACTGGAACCACAGGGGATGCACTGCAGTGACTCTAGAGTGTACACTGGCACCACTGGGGATGCACTGCAGTGAGTCCAGAGAGTGCACTGGCACCACTGGGGATGCAGTGCAGTGACTCCAGAGAGTGCACTGGCACCACTTGGGTTTTAGTGCAGTGAGTGCAGAGAGTGCAATGGCTCCACTTGGGATGCAGTGCAGTGAGTCCAGAGATTGCACTGGCACCACTGGGGATGCAGTGCAGTGAGTCCAGAGAGTGCACTGGCACCTCTGGTGATGAAGTGCAATGAGCGCAGAGAGTGCACTGGCACCACTTGGGATTTAGTGCAGTGAGTGCAGAGAGTGCACTGGCTCCACTGGGGATGCAGTGCAGTGAGTCCAGAGAGTGCACTGGCACCTTGGGGATGCAGTGCAGTGAGTCCAGAGAGTGCACTGACACCACTGGGGATGCACTGCAGTGAGTCGAGATATTGCACTGGCACCACTGGGGATGCACTGCAGTGAGTCCAGAGAGTGCACTGACAGCACTGGGGATGTACTGCAGTGAGTCCAGAGAGTGCACTGGCACCACTGGGGATGCAGTGCAGTGAGTCCAGAGAGTGCACTGGCACCACTGGTGATGAAGTGCAATGAGTCCAGAGAGTGCACTGGCACCACTTGGGATTTAGTGCAGTGAGTGCAGAGAGTGCACTGGCACCTTGGGGATGCACTGCAGTGAGTCCAGAGAGTGCACTGGCACCACTGGGGATGCAGTGCAGTGAGTCCACTGAGTGCACTGGCACCACTGGTGATGCAGTACAGTGAGTCCAGTGAGTGCACTGGCACCACTGGGAATGCACTGCAGTGAGTCCAGAGAGTGCACTGGCACCACTTGGGATGGAGTGCAGTGTGTCCAGAGAGTGCGCTGGCACCAATGGGGATGCAGTGCAGTGAGTCCAGAGAGTGCACTCGCACCACTGGGGATGCAGTCCAGTGAGTCCAGAGAGTGCACTGGCACCACTGGGGATGCAGTGCAGTGAGTCCAGAGAGTGCACTGGCACCACTGGGGATGCAGTGCAGTGAGTCCAGAGAGTGCACTGGCACCACTGGGTATGCAGTGCAGTGAGTCCAGAGAGTGCACTGGCACCACTGGGGATGCAGTGCAGTGAGTCCAGAGAGTGCACTGGCACCACTGGGGATGCAGTCCAGTGAGTCCAGAGAGTACACTGGCACCACAGGGGATGCAGTGCAGTGAGTCCGGAGAGTGCTGTGGCACCACTGGGGATGCAGTGCAGTGACGCCAGAGAGTGCACTGGCACCACTTGCGATGCAGTGCAGTGAGTCCAGAGAGTGACTGGGGATGCAGTGCAGTGACGCCAGAGAGTGCACTGGCACCACTGGGGATGCAGTGCAGTGAGTCCAGAGAGTGCACTGGCACCACAGGGGATGCAGTGCAGTGAGTCCGGAGAGTGCTGTGGCACCACTGCAGTGCACTGGCACCACTGGGGATGAACTGCAGTGAGTCCAGAGAGTGCACTGGCACTACTGGGGATGCACTGCAGTGAGTCCAGAGAGTGCAGTGGCACCACTGGGGATGCAGTCCAGTAACTCCAGAGAGTGCACTGGCACCACTGGGGATGCACTGCAGTGAGTCCAGATAGTGCACTGGCACCACTGGGGATGCACTGCAGTGAGTCCAGAGAGTGCACTGGCACCACTGGGGATGCACTGCAGTGAGTCCAGAGAGTGCACTGGCACCACTGGGGATGCAGTGCAGTGAGTCCAGTGAGTGCACTGGCACCACTGGTGATGCAGTACAGTGAGTCCAGTGAGTGCACTGGCACCACTGGGGCTGCACGGCAGTGAGTCCAGAGAGTGCACTGGCACCACTTGGGATGGAGTGCAGTGTGTCCAGAGAGTACGCTGGCACCAATGGGGATGCAGTGCAGTGAGTCCAGAGAGTGCACTGGCACCACTGGGGATGCACTGCAGTGAGTCCAGAGAGTGCACTGGCACCACTGGGGATGCAGTGCAGTGAGTCCAGAGAGTGCACTGGCACCACTGGGGATGCACTGCAGTGAGCCCAGAGAGTGCAATGGCACCACTGGGGATGCAGTCCAGTAACTCCAGAGAGTGCACTGGCACCACGGGGGATGCACTGCAGTGAGTCCAGAGAGTGCACTGGCACCACTGGGGATGCACTGCAGTGAGTCCAGAGAGTGCACTGGCACCACTGGGGATGCACTGCAGTGAGTCCAGAGAGTGCAGTGGCACCACTGGGGATGCAGTACAGTGAGTCCAGAGAGTGCACTGGCACCACTGGTGATGCAGTACAGTGAGTCCAGTGAGTGCACTGGCACCACTGGGAATGCACTGCAGTGAGTCCAGAGAGTGCACTGGCACCACTGGGGATGCAGTGCAGTGAGTCCAGAGAGTGCACTGGCACCACTGGGTATGCAGTGCAGTGAGTCCAGAGAGTGCACTGGCACCACTGGGGATGCACTGCAGTGAGCCCAGAGAGTGCAATGGCACCACTGGGGATGCAGTCCAGTAACTCCAGAGAGTGCACTGGCACCACGGGGGATGCACTGCAGTGAGTCCAGATAGTGCACTGGCACCACTGGGGATGCACTGCAGTGAGTCCAGAGAGTGCACTGGCACCACTGGGGATGCACTGCAGTGAGTCCAGAGAGTGCAGTGGCACCACTGGGGATGCAGTACAGTGAGTCCAGAGAGTGCACTGGCACCACTGGTGATGCAGTACAGTGAGTCCAGTGAGTGCACTGGCACCACTGGGAATGCACTGCAGTGAGTCCAGAGAGTGCACTGGCACCACTGGGTATGCAGTGCAGTGAGTCCACTGAGTGCACTGGCACCACTGGTGATGCAGTACAGTGAGTCCAGTGAGTGCACTGGCACCACTGGGAATGCACTGCAGTGAGTCCAGAGAGTGCACTGGCACCACTTGGGATGGAGTGCAGTGTGTCCAGAGAGTGCGCTGGCACCAATGGGGATGCAGTGCAGTGAGTCCAGAGAGTGCACTCGCACCACTGGGGATGCAGTCCAGTGAGTCCAGAGAGTGCACTGGCACCACTGGGGATGCAGTGCAGTGAGTCCAGAGAGTGCACTGGCACCACTGGGGATGCAGTGCAGTGAGTCCAGAGAGTGCACTGGCACCACTGGGTATGCAGTGCAGTGAGTCCAGAGAGTGCACTGGCACCACTGGGGATGCAGTGCAGTGAGTCCAGAGAGTGCACTGGCACCACTGGGGATGCAGTCCAGTGAGTCCAGAGAGTACACTGGCACCACAGGGGATGCAGTGCAGTGAGTCCGGAGAGTGCTGTGGCACCACTGGGGATGCAGTGCAGTGACGCCAGAGAGTGCACTGGCACCACTTGCGATGCAGTGCAGTGAGTCCAGAGAGTGACTGGGGATGCAGTGCAGTGACGCCAGAGAGTGCACTGGCACCACTGGGGATGCAGTGCAGTGAGTCCAGAGAGTGCACTGGCACCACAGGGGATGCAGTGCAGTGAGTCCGGAGAGTGCTGTGGCACCACTGCAGTGCACTGGCACCACTGGGGATGAACTGCAGTGAGTCCAGAGAGTGCACTGGCACCACTGGGGATGCACTGCAGTGAGTCCAGAGAGTGCAGTGGCACCACTGGGGATGCAGTCCAGTAACTCCAGAGAGTGCACTGGCACCACTGGGGATGCACTGCAGTGAGTCCAGATAGTGCACTGGCACCACTGGGGATGCACTGCAGTGAGTCCAGAGAGTGCACTGGCACCACTGGGGATGCACTGCAGTGAGTCCAGAGAGTGCACTGGCACCACTGGGGATGCAGTGCAGTGAGTCCAGTGAGTGCACTGGCACCACTGGTGATGCAGTACAGTGAGTCCAGTGAGTGCACTGGCACCACTGGGGCTGCACGGCAGTGAGTCAAGAGAGTGCACTGGCACCACTTGGGATGGAGTGCAGTGTGTCCAGAGAGTACGCTGGCACCAATGGGGATGCAGTGCAGTGAGTCCAGAGAGTGCACTGGCACCACTGGGGATGCACTGCAGTGAGTCCAGAGAGTGCACTGGCACCACTGGGGATGCAGTGCAGTGAGTCCAGAGAGTGCACTGGCACCACTGGGGATGCACTGCAGTGAGCCCAGAGAGTGCAATGGCACCACTGGGGATGCAGTCCAGTAACTCCAGAGAGTGCACTGGCACCACGGGGGATGCACTGCAGTGAGTCCAGATAGTGCACTGGCACCACTGGGGATGCACTGCAGTGAGTCCAGAGAGTGCACTGGCACCACTGGGGATGCACTGCAGTGAGTCCAGAGAGTGCAGTGGCACCACTGGGGATGCAGTACAGTGAGTCCAGAGAGTGCACTGGCACCACTGGTGATGCAGTACAGTGAGTCCAGTGAGTGCACTGGCACCACTGGGAATGCACTGCAGTGAGTCCAGAGAGTGCACTGGCACCACTGGGGATGCAGTGCAGTGAGTCCAGAGAGTGCACTGGCACCACTGGGTATGCAGTGCAGTGAGTCCAGAGAGTGCACTAGCACCACTGGGGATGCAGTGCAGTGAGTCCAGAGAGTGCACTGGCACCACTGGGGATGCAGTCCAGTGAGTCCAGAGAGTACACTGGCACCACAGGGGATGCAGTGCAGTGAGTCCGGAGAGTGCTGTGGCACCACTGGGGATGCAGTGCAGTGACGCCAGAGAGTGCACTGGCACCACTTGCGATGCATTGCAGTGAGTCCAGAGAGTGCACTGGCACCACTGGGGATGCAGTGCAGTGAGTCCAGAGAGTGCACTGGCACCACTGGGGATGCAGTCCAGTGAGTCCAGAGAAAACACTGGCACCACAGGGGATGCAGTGCAGTGAGTCCGGAGAGTGCTGTGGCACCACTGGGGATGCAGTGCAGTGACGCCAGAGAGTGCACTGGCACCACTGGGGATGCAGTGCAGTGAGTCCAGAGAGTGCACTGGCACCACAGGGGATGCAGTGCAGTGAGTCCGGAGAGTGCTGTGGCACCACTGGGGATGCAGTGCAGTGACGCCAGAGAGTGCACTGGCACCACTGGGGATGCAGTGCAGTGAGTCCAGAGAGTGCACTGGCACCACTGGGGATGCAGTCCAGTGAGTCCAGAGAGTGCACTGGCACCACTGGGGATGCAGTCCAGTAACTCCAGAGAGTGCACTGGCACCACTGGGGATGCACTGCAGTGAGTCCAGATAGTGCACTGGCACCACTGGGGATGCACTGCAGTGAGTCCAGAGAGTGCACTGGCACCACTGGGGATGCACTGCAGTGAGTCCAGAGATTGCAGTGGCACCACTGGGGATGCAGTGCAGTGAGTCCAGTGAGTGCACTGGCACCACTGGGGATGCAGTGCAGTGAGTCCAGAGAGTGCACTGGCACCACTGGGGATGCAGTCCAGTGAGTCCAGAGAGTACACTGGCACCACTGGGGATGCAGTGCAGTGAGTCCGGAGAGTGCACTGGCACCACTGGGGATGCAGTGCAGTGACGCCAGAGAGTGCACTGGCACCACTTGCGATGCAGTGCAGTGAGTCCAGAGAGTACACTGGCACCACTGGGGATGCAGTGCAGTGAGTCCAGAGAGTGCACTGGCACCACTGGGGATGCAGTCCAGTGAGTCCAGAGAGTACACTGGCACCACAGGGGATGCAGTGCAGTGAGTCCGGAGAGTGCTGTGGCACCACTGGGGATGCAGTGCAGTGACGCCAGAGAGTGCACTGGCACCACTGGGGATGCAGTCCAGTGAGTCCAGAGAGTGCACTGGCACCACTGGGGATGCAGTGCAGTGAGTCCGGAGAGTGCTGTGGCACCACTGGGGATGCAGTGCAGTGACGCCAGAGAGTGCACTGGCACCACTGGGGATGCAGTGCAGTGACTCCAGAGAGTGCACTGGCACCACTGGGGATGCAGTGCAGTGAGTGCAGAGAGTGCACTGGCACCACTGGGGATGCAGTGCAGTGAGTCCAGATAGTGCACTGGCACCACTGGGGATGCAGTGCAGTGAGTCCAGAGAGTGCACTGGCACCACTGGGGATGAACTGCAGTGAGTCCAGAGAGTGCACTGGCACCACTGGGGATGCAGTCCAGTGAGTCCAGAGAGTGCACTGGCACCACTGGGGATGCAGTCCAGTAACTCCAGAGAGTGCACTGGCACCACTGGGGATGCACTGCAGTGAGTCCAGATAGTGCACTGGCACCACTGGGGATGCACTGCAGTGAGTCCAGAGAGTGCACTGGCACCACTGGGGATGCACTGCAGTGAGTCCAGAGAGTGCAGTGGCACCACTGGGGATGCAGTGCAGTGAGTCCAGTGAGTGCACTGGCACCACTGGTGATGCAGTACAGTGAGTCCAGTGAGTGCACTGGCACCAGTGGGGCTGCATGGCAGTGAGTCCAGAGAGTGCACTGGCACCACTTGGGGTGGAGTGCAGTGTGTCCAGAGAGTACGCTGGCACCAATGGGGATGCAGTGCAGTGAGTCCAGAGAGTGCACTGGCACCACTGGGGATGCACTGCAGTGAGTCCAGAGAGTGCACTGGCACCACTGGGGATGCAGTGCAGTGAGTCCAGAGAGTGCACTGGCACCACTGGGGATGCACTGCAGTGAGCCCAGAGAGTGCAATGGCACCACTGGGGATGCAGTCCAGTAACTCCAGAGAGTGCACTGGCACCACGGGGGATGCACTGCAGTGAGTCCAGAGAGTGCACTGGCACCACTGGGGATGCACTGCAGTGAGTCCAGAGAGTGCACTGGCACCACTGGGGATGCACTGCAGTGAGTCCAGAGAGTGCAGTGGCACCACTGGGGATGCAGTACAGTGAGTCCAGAGAGTGCACTGGCACCACTGGTGATGCAGTACAGTGAGTCCAGTGAGTGCACTGGCACCACTGGGAATGCACTGCAGTGAGTCCAGAGAGTGCACTGGCACCACTTGGGATGGAGTGCAGTGTGTCCAGAGAGTGCGCTGGCACCACTGGGGATGCAGTGCAGTGAGTCCAGAGAGTGCACTCGCACCACTGGGGATGCACTGCAGTGAGTCCAGAGAGTGCACTGGCACCACTGGGGATGCAGTGCAGTGAGTCCAGAGAGTGCACTGGCACCACTGGGGATGCAGTCCAGTGAGTCCAGAGAGTGCACTGGCACCAGTGGTGATGCACTGCAGTGAGTCCAGAGAGTGCACTGGCACCACTTGCGATGCAGTGCAGTGAGTCCAGAGAGTGCACTGGCACCACTGGGGATGCAGTGCAGTGAGTCCAGACTGTGCACTGGCACCACTGGGGATGCAGTGCAGTGAGTCCAGAGAGTGCACTGGCACCACTGGAGATGCAGTCCAGTAACTCCAGAGAGTGCACTGGCACCACAGAGGATGCACTGCAGTGAGTCCAGATAGTGCACTGGCACCACTGGGGATGCAGTCCAGTGAGTCCAGAGAGTGCACTGGCACCACTGGGGATGCAGTCCAGTAACTCCAGAGAGTGCACTGGCACCACTGGGGATGCACTGCAGTGAGTCCAGATAGTGCACTGGCACCACTGGGGATGCACTGCAGTGAGTCCAGAGAGTGCACTGGCACCACTGGGGATGCACTGCAGTGAGTCCAGAGAGTGCAGTGGCACCACTGGGGATGCAGTGCAGTGAGTCCAGTGAGTGCACTGGCACCACTGGGGATGCAGTGCAGTGAGTCCAGAGAGTGCACTGGCACCACTGGGGATGCAGTCCAGTGAGTCCAGAGAGTACACTGGCACCACTGGGGATGCAGTGCAGTGAGTCCGGAGAGTGCACTGGCACCACTGGGGATGCAGTGCAGTGACGCCAGAGAGTGCACTGGCACCACTTGCGATGCAGTGCAGTGAGTCCAGAGAGTGCACTGGCACCACTGGGGATGCAGTGCAGTGAGTCCAGAGAGTGCACTGGCACCACTGGGGATGCAGTCCAGTGAGTCCAGAGAGTACACTGGCACCACAGGGGATGCAGTGCAGTGAGTCCGGAGAGTGCACTGGCACCACTGGGGATGCAGTGCAGTGACGCCAGAGAGTGCACTGGCACCACTGGGGATGCAGTGCAGTGAGTCCAGAGAGTGCACTGGCACCACAGGGGATGCAGTGCAGTGAGTCCGGAGAGTGCTGTGGCACCACTGGGGATGCAGTGCAGTGACGCCAGAGAGTGCACTGGCACCACTGGGGATGCAGTGCAGTGACTCCAGAGAGTGCACTGGCACCACTGGGGATGCAGTGCAGTGAGTGCAGAGAGTGCACTGGCACCACTGGGGATGCACTGCAGTGAGTCCAGAGAGTGCACTGGCACCACTGGGGATGCACTGCAGTGAGTCCAGATAGTGCACTGGCACCACTGGGGATGCAGTGCAGTGAGTCCAGAGAGTGCACTGGCACCACTGGGGATGAACTGCAGTGAGTCCAGAGAGTGCACTGGCACCACTGGGGATGCAGTCCAGTGAGTCCAGAGAGTGCACTGGCACCACTGGGGATGCAGTCCAGTAACTCCAGAGAGTGCACTGGCACCACTGGGGATGCACTGCAGTGAGTCCAGATAGTGCACTGGCACCACTGGGGATGCACTGCAGTGAGTCCAGAGAGTGCACTGGCACCACTGGGGATGCACTGCAGTGAGTCCAGAGAGTGCAGTGGCACCACTGGGGATGCAGTGCAGTGAGTCCAGTGAGTGCACTGGCACCACTGGTGATGCAGTACAGTGAGTCCAGTGAGTGCACTGGCACCACTGGGGCTGCATGGCAGTGAGTCCAGAGAGTGCACTGGCACCACTTGGGATGGAGTGCAGTGTGTCCAGAGAGGACGCTGGCACCAATGGGGATGCAGTGCAGTGAGTCCAGAGAGTGCACTGGCACCACTGGGGATGCACTGCAGTGAGTCCAGAGAGTGCACTGGCACCACTGGGGATGCAGTGCAGTGAGTCCAGAGAGTGCACTGGCACCACTGGGGATGCACTGCAGTGAGCCCAGAGAGTGCAATGGCACCACTGGGGATGCAGTCCAGTAACTCCAGAGAGTGCACTGGCACCACGGGGGATGCACTGCAGTGAGTCCAGAGAGTGCACTGGCACCACTGGGGATGCACTGCAGTGAGTCCAGAGAGTGCACTGGCACCACTGGGGATGCACTGCAGTGAGTCCAGAGAGTGCAGTGGCACCACTGGGGATGCAGTACAGTGAGTCCAGAGAGTGCACTGGCACCACTGGTGATGCAGTACAGTGAGTCCAGTGAGTGCACTGGCACCACTGGGAATGCACTGCAGTGAGTCCAGAGAGTGCACTGGCACCACTTGGGATGGAGTGCAGTGTGTCCAGAGAGTGCGCTGGCACCACTGGGGATGCAGTGCAGTGAGTCCAGAGAGTGCACTCGCACCACTGGGGATGCACTGCAGTGAGTCCAGAGAGTGCACTGGCACCACTGGGGATGCAGTGCAGTGAGTCCAGAGAGTGCACTGGCACCACTGGGGATGCAGTCCAGTGAGTCCAGAGAGTGCACTGGCACCAGTGGTGATGCACTGCAGTGAGTCCAGAGAGTGCACTGGCACCACTTGCGATGCAGTGCAGTGAGTCCAGAGAGTGCACTGGCACCACTGGGGATGCACTGCAGTGAGTCCAGAGAGTGCACTGGCACCACTGGGGATGCAGTGCAGTGAGTCCAGAGAGTGCACTGGCACCACTGGAGATGCAGTCCAGTAACTCCAGAGAGTGCACTGGCACCACTGGGGATGCACTGCAGTGAGTCCAGATAGTGCACTGGCACCACTGGGGATGCAGTTCAGTGAGTCCAGAGAGTGCACTGGCACCACTGGGGATGCAGTGCAGTGACTCCAGAGAGTGCACTGGCACCAGTGGGGATGTAGTGCAGTGAATCCAGAGAGTGCACTGGCACCACTGGGGATGCAGTGCAGTGAGTGCAGAGAGTGCAGTGGCACCACTGGGGATGCAGTGCAGTGAATCCAGAGAGTACACTGGCACCACTGGGGATGCAGTGCAATGAGTCCAGAGAGTGCACTGGCACCACTTGGGATTTAGTGCAGTGAGTGCAGAGAGTGCACTGGCACCACTGGGGATGCAGTGCAGTGAGTCCAGAGAGTGCACTGGCACCTTGGGGATGCAGTCCAGTAACTCCAGAGAGTGCACTGGCACCACTGGGGATGCACTGCAGTGAGTCCAGATAGTGCACTGGCACCACTGGGGATGCACTGCAGTGAGTCCAGAGAGTGCACTGGCACCACTGGGGATGCACTGCAGTGAGTCCAGAGAGTGCACTGGCACCACTGGGGATGCACTGCAGTGAGTCCAGAGAGTGCAGTGGCACCACTGGGGATGCAGTGCAGTGAGTCCAGTGAGTGCACTGGCACCACTGGTGATGCAGTACAGTGAGTCCAGTGAGTGCACTGGCACCACTGGGGCTGCATGGCAGTGAGTCCAGAGAGTGCACTGGCACCACTTGGGATGGAGTGCAGTGTGTCCAGACAGGACGCTGGCACCAATGGGGATGCAGTGCAGTGAGTCCAGAGAGTGCACTGGCACCACTGGGGATGCACTGCAGTGAGTCCAGAGAGTGCACTGGCACCACTGGGGATGCAGTGCAGTGAGTCCAGAGAGTGCACTGGCACCACTGGGGATGCACTGCAGTGAGCCCAGAGAGTGCAATGGCACCACTGGTGATGCAGTCCAGTAACTCCAGAGAGTGCACTGGCACCACGGGGGATGCACTGCAGTGAGTCCAGAGAGTGCACTGGCACCACTGGGGATGCACTGCAGTGAGTCCAGAGAGTGCACTGGCACCACTGGGGATGCACTGCAGTGAGTCCAGAGAGTGCAGTGGCACCACTGGGGATGCAGTACAGTGAGTCCAGAGAGTGCACTGGCACCACTGGTGATGCAGTACAGTGAGTCCAGTGAGTGCACTGGCACCACTGGGAATGCACTGCAGTGAGTCCAGAGAGTGCATTGGCACCACTTGGGATGGAGTGCAGTGTGTCCAGAGAGTGCGCTGGCACCACTGGGGATGCAGTGCAGTGAGTCCAGAGAGTGCACTCGCACCACTGGGGATGCACTGCAGTGAGTCCAGAGAGTGCACTGGCACCACTGGGGATGCAGTGCAGTGAGTCCAGAGAGTGCACTGGCACTACTGGGGATGCAGTCCAGTGAGTCCAGAGAGTGCACTGGCACCAGTGATGATGCACTGCAGTGAGTCCAGAGAGTGCACTGGCACCAGTGGTGATGCACTGCAGTGAGTCCAGAGAGTGCACTGGCACCACTTGCGATGCAGTGCAGTGAGTCCAGAGAGTGCACTGGCACCACTGGGGATGCAGTGCAGTGAGTCCAGACTGTGCACTGGCACCACTGGGGATGCAGTGCAGTGAGTCCAGAGAGTGCACTGGCACCACTGGAGATGCAGTCCAGTAACTCCAGAGAGTGCACTGGCACCACTGGGGATGCAGTGCAGTGAGTCCAGAGAGTGCACTGGCACCTTGGGGATGCAGTGCAGTGAGTTCAGAGAGTGCACTGGCACCACTGGGGATGCAGTGCAGTGACTCCTGAGAGTACACTGGCACCACTGGGGATGCAGTGCAGTGAGTCCAGAGAGTGCACTGGCACCACTTGGGATTTAGTGCAGTGAGTGCAGAGAGTGCACTGGCACCACTGGGGATGCAGTGCAGTGACTCCAGAGAGTGCACTGGCACCAGTGGGGATGTAGTGCAGTGAATCCAGAGAGTGCACAGGCACTACTGGGGATGCACTGCAGTGACTCCAGAGAGTGCACTGGCACCACTGGGGATGCAGTGCAGTGACTCCAGAGAGTACACTGGCACCACTGGGGATGCAGTGCAATGAGTCCAGAGAGTGCACTGGCACCACTGGGGATGCAGTGCAGTGAGTCCAGAGAGTGCACTGGCACCTTGGGGATGCAGTGCATGAGTCCAGAGAGTGCACTGGCAGCTTGGGTTTGCAGTGCAGTGAGTCCAGAGAGTGCACTGGCACCACTGGGGATGCAGTGCAGTGAGTCCAGAGAGTGCACTGGCACCACTGGGAATGCACTGCAGTGAGTCCAGTGAGTGCACTGGCACCACTGGAAATGCACTGCAGTGAGTCCAGAGTGCACTGGCACCACTGGGGATGCAGTGCAGTGAGTCCAGAGAGTGCACTGGCACCACTGGGGATGCACTGCAGTGAGTCCAGTGAGTGCACTGGCACCACTGGGGATGCAGTGCAGTGAGTCCAGAGAGTGCACTGGCACCACTGGGGATGCAGTCCAGTGAGTCCAGAGAGTGCACTGGCACCAGTGGTGATGCACTGCAGTGAGTCCAGAGAGTGCACTGGCACCACTGGGGATGCAGTGCTGTGAGTCCAGAGAGTGCACTGGCACCACTGGGAATACACTGCAGTGAGTCCAGAGAGTGCACTGGCACCACAGGGGATGCAGTGCAGTGAGTCCGGAGAGTACTGTGGCACCACTCGGGATGCAGTGCAGTGACGCCAGAGAGTGCACTGGCACCACTGGGGATGCAGTGCAGTGACTCCAGAGAGTGCACTGGCACCACTGGGAATGCAGTGCAGTGAGTCCAGAGAGTGCACTGGCACCACTGGGGATGCAGTGCAGTGAGTCCAGATAGTGCACTGGCACCACTGGGGATGCAGTCCAGTCAGTCCAGAGAGTGCACTGGCACCAGTGGTGATGCACTGCAGTGAGTCCAGAGAGTGCACTGGCACCACTTGCGATGCGGTGCAGTGAGTCCAGAGAGTGCAGTGGCACCACTGGGAATACACTGCAGTGAGTCCAGAGAGTGCACTGGCACCACAGGGGATGCAGTGCAGTGAGTCCGGAGAGTGCTGTGGCACCACTCGGGATGCAGTGCAGTGAGTCCAGAGAGTGCACTGGCACCACTGGGAATGCAGTGCAGTGAGTCCAGAGAGTGCACTGGCACCACTGGGGATGCACTGCAGTGAGTCCAGATAGTGCACTGGCACCACTGGGGATGCAGTGCAGTGAGTCCAGAGAGTGCACTGGCACCACTGGGGATGCACTGCAGTGAGTCCAGAGAGTGCACTGGCACCACTGGGGATGCAGTGCAGTGAGTCCAGAGAGTGCAGTGGCACCACTGGGGATGCAGTGCAGTGACTCCAGAGAGTGCACTGGCACCAGTGGGGATGTAGTGCAGTGAATCCAGAGAGTGCACTGGCACCACTGGGGATGCAGTGCAGTGAGTCCAGAGAGTGCACTGGCACCACTGGGGATGCAGTGCAGTGACTCCAGAGAGCACACTGGCACCACTGGGGATGCAGTGCAATGAGTCCAGAGAGTGCACTGGCACCACTTGGGATTTAGTGCAGTGAGTGCAGAGAGTGCACTGGCACCACTGGGGATGCAGTGCAGTGAGTCCAGAGAGTGCACTGGCACATTGGGGATGCAGTGCAGTGAGTCCAGAGAGTGCACTGGCACTACTGGGGATGCACTGCAGTGACTCCAGAGAGTGCACTGGCACCACTGGGGATGCAGTGCAGTGACTCCAGAGAGTACACTGGCACCACTGGGGATGCAGTGCAATGAGTCCAGAGAGTGCACTGGCACCACTTGGGATTTAGTGCAGTGAGTGCAGAGAGTGCACTGGCACCACTGGGGATGCAGTGCAGTGACTTCAGAGAGTGCACTGGCACCACTGGGGATGTAGTGCAGTGAATCCAGAGAGTGCACTGGCACTACTGGGGATGCAGTCCAGTAACTCCAGACAGTGCACTGGCACCACTGGGGATGCAGTGCAGTGACTTCAGAGAGTGCACTGGCACCAGTGGGGATGTAGTGCAGTGACTCCAGAGAGTGCACTGGCACCACTGGGGATGCAGTCCAGTAACTCCAGAGAGTGCACTGGCACCACTGGGGATGTAGTGCAGTGAATCCTGAGAGTGCACTGGCACCACTGGGGATGCAGTGCAGTGAGTCCAGAGAGTGCACTGGCACCACTGGGGATGCAGTGCAGTGAGTCCAGAGAGTGCACTGGCACCACTGGGCATGCAGTGCAGTGACTCCAGAGAGTGCACTGGCACCACTGGGGATGCAGTGCAGTGAGTCTAGAGAGTGCACTGGCACCACTTGAGATTTAGTGCAGTGAGTGCAGAGAGTGCACTGGCACCACTGGGGATGCAGTGCAGTGAGTCCAGAGAGTGCACTGGAACCTTGGGGATGCAGTGCAGTGAGTCTAGAGAGTGCACTGGCAGCTTGGGGTTGCAGTGCAGTGAGTGCAGAGAGTGCACTGGCACCACTGTGGATGCAGTGCAGTGAGTCCAGAGAGTGCACTGGCACCACTTGGGTTTTAGTGCAGTGAGTGCAGATAGTGCACTGGCACCACTGGGGATGCAGTGCAGTGAGTCCAGAGAGTGCACTGGCACCTTGGGGATGCAGTGCAGTGAGTGCTCAGAGTGCAGTGGCACCACTGGGTATGCACTGAAGTCAGTCCAGAGAGCGCACTGGCACCACTGGTGATGCAGTACAGTGAGTCCAGTGAGTGCACTGGCACCACTGGTGATGCACTGCAGTGAGTCGAGAGATTGCACTGGCACCAGTGGGGATGCAGTGCAGTGAGTCCAGAGAGTGCACTGGCACCACTGGGGATGCAGTGCAGTGAGTCCAGAGAGTGCACTAGCACCACTGGGGATGCAGTGCAGTGACTCCAGAGAGTGCACTGGCACCACTGGGAATGCAGTGCAGTGACTCCAGAGAGTGCACTGGCACCACTGGGGATGCAGTGCAGTGAGTCCAGTGAGTGCACTGGCACCACTGGGGATGCAGTGCAGTGAGTCCAGAGAGTGCACTGGCCCCAATGGGTATGCACTGCAGTGAGTCCAGAGAATGCACTGGCACCACTGGTGATGCAGTGCAGTGACTCCAGAGAGTGCACTGGCACCACAGGGGATCTCACTGCAGTGCATCCCCAGTGGTGCTGGTGCACTCTATGGACTCACTGCACTGCATCCCCAGTGGTGCCACTGCACTCTCTGGACTCACTGCAGTGCATCCCCAGTGGTGCCAGTGCATTCTCTGGACTCACTGCACTAAAACCTTAGTGGTGCCAGTGCACTCTCTGGACTCACTGCAATGCATCCCCAGTGGTCCCAGTGCACTCTCTGGAATCACTGCATTGCATCCCCAGTGGAGTCAGTGCACTCTCTGGACTCACTGCAGTACATCCCCAGTGGTGCCAGTGCACTCTCTGGACTCACTGCAGTGCATCCCCTGTAGTGCCAGTGCACTCTCTGGACTCACTGCACTGCATCCCCAAGGTGCCAGTGCACTCTCTGGACTCACTGCACTGCATCCACAGTGGTGCCAGTGCACTCTGTGGACTCACTGCACTGCATCGCCAGTGGTGCCAGTGCACTCTCTGGACTCACTGCAGTGCATCCCCAGTGGTGCCAGTGCACTCTCTGGACTCACTGCAGTGCATTCCCAGTGGTGCCAGTGCACTCTCTGGACTCACTGCAGTGCATCCCCAAGGTGCCAGTGCACTCTCTGGACTCACTGCACTGCATCCCCAGTGGTGCCAGTGCACTCTCTGGACTCACTGCACTGCATCCCCAGTGGTGCCTGTGCGTTCTCTGGAGTCACTGCACTGCATTACCATTGGTGCCAGGGCACTCTCCGGACTCACTCCCGTGCATCCGCAGTGGTGCCAGTGAACTTTTCCGAGTCACTGCACTGCATCCCCATTAGTGCCAGTGCATTCTCTGGACTCACTGCAGTGCATCCCCAGTGGTGCCAGTGCACTCTCTAGACTCACTGCAGTGCATCCCCAGTAGTGCCAGTGCACTCTCTGGACTCACTGCAGTGCATCCCCAGTGGTGCCAGTGCACTCTCTGTAGTCACTGCACTGCATCCCCAGTGGTGCCAGTGCACTCTCTAGACTCACTGCACTGCATCCCCAGTGGTGCCAGTGCACTCTCTGAACTCACTGCACTGCATCCCCAGTGGTGCCAGTGCACTCTCTGGACTCACTGCACTGCATACCCAGTGGTGCCAGTGCACTCTCTGGACTCACTGCACTGCATCCCCAGTGGTGCCAGTGCACTCTCTGGACTCACTGCAGTGCATTCCCAGTGGTGCCAGTGCACTCTCTGGAGTCACTGCACTGCAGCCCCAGTGGTGCCAGTGCACTCTCTGGAGTAATTGCACTGCATCCCCAGTGGTGCCAGTGCACTCTCTGGAGGCACTGCACTGCATCCCCAGTGGTGCTGGTGCACTCTCTGCACTCAATGCAGTGCATCCCCAGTGGTGCCAGTGCACTCTCTAGACTCACTGCAGTGCATCCCCAGGGGTGCCAGTGCACTCTCTGGACTCACTGCACTGCATATCCAGTGCTGACAGTGCACTCTCTGGACTCCCTACAGTACATCCCCAGTGGTGCCAGCGCACTCTGTGGACTCACTGCACTGCATCCCCAGTGGTGCCAGTGCACTCTCTGGACTCACTGCAGTGCATCCCCTGTTGTGCCAGTGCACTCTCTGCACTCACTCCACTGCATCCCCGGTGGGGCCACTGCACTCTCTGGACTCACTGCACTGCATCCCCAGTGGTGCCAGTGCAGTCTCTGGACTCACTGCACTGCATCCCCAGTGCTGCCAGTGCAATCTCTGGACTCACTGCAGTGCATCCCTAGTGGTGCCAGTGCACTCTCTGGAGTCACTGCACTAAAACCCCAGTGGTGCCAGTGTACTCTCTGGACTCACTGCACTGCATCTCCAAGGTGCCAGTGCACTCTCTGGACTCAACTGCACTGCATCCCCAGTGGTGCCAGTGCACTGTATGGACTCACTGCAGTGCATCCCCAGTGGTGCCAATGCACTCTCTGGACTCACTGCAGTGCATGCCCAGTGGTGCCAGTGCACTCTCTGGACTCACTGCACTGCATCCCCAGTGGTGCCAGTGCACTCTCTGGACTCACTGCACTGCATCCCCAGTGGTGCCAGTGCACTCTCTGCACTCACTGCACTGCATCCCCAGTGGTGCCAGTGTACTCTCTGGACTCACTGCAGTGCGTCCCCAGTGGTGCCAGTGCATTCTCTGGACTCACTGCACTCCATCCCCAAGGTGCCAGTGCACTCTCTGGACTCACTGCAGTGCATTCCCAGTGGTGCCAGTGCACTCTCTGGACTCACTGCAGTACATCCCCAGTGGTGCCAGTGCACTCTCTGGACTCACTGCAGTGCATCCCCAGTAGTGCCAGTGCACTCTCTGGACTCACTGCACTGCATCCCCAGTGGTGCCAGTGCACTCTCTGTAGTCACTGCACTGCATCCCCAGTGGTGCCAGTGCACTCTCTAGACTCACTGCACTGCATCCCCAGTGGTGCCAGTGCACTCTCTGGACTCAATGCAGTGCATCCACAGTGGTGCCAGTACACTCTCTGGACTCACTGCACTGCATACCCAGTGGTGCCAGTGCACTCTCTGGACTCACTGCACTGCATCCCCAGTGGTGCCAGTGCACTCTCTGGACTCACTGCAGTGCATTCCCAGTGGTGCCAGTGCACTCTCTGGAGTCACTGCACTGCAGCCCCAGTGATGCCAGTGCACTCTCTGGAGTAATTGCACTGCATCCCCAGTGGTGCCAGTGCACTCTCTGGAGGCACTGCACTGCATCCCCAGTGGTGCTGGTGCACTCTCTGCACTCAATGCAGTGCATCCCCAGTGGTGCCAGTGCACTCTCTAGACTCACTGCAGTGCATCCCCAGGGGTGCCAGTGCACTCTCTGGACTCACTGCACTGCATATCCAGTGCTGACAGTGCACTCTCTAGACTCCCTACAGTACATCCCCAGTGGTGCCACTGCACTCTCTGGACTCACTGCACTGCATCCCCAGTGGTGCCAGTGCACTCTCTGGACTCACTGCAGTGCATCCCCTGTTGTGCCAGTGCACTCTCTGCACTCACTCCACTGCATCCCCGGTGGGGCCACTGCACTCTCTGGACTCACTGCACTGCATCCCCAGTGGTGCCAGTGCAGTCTCTGGACTCACTGCACTGCATCCCCAGTGCTGCCAGTGCAATCTCTGGACTCACTGCAGTGCATCCCTAGTGGTGCCAGTGCACTCTCTGGAGTCACTGCACTAAAACCCCAGTGGTGCCAGTGTACTCTCTGGACTCACTGCACTGCATCCCCAAGGTGCCAGTGCACTCTCTGGACTCAACTGCACTGCATCCCCAGTGGTGCCAGTGCACTGTATGGACTCACTGCAGTGCATCCCCAGTGGTGCCAATGCACTCTCTGGACTCACTGCAGTGCATGCCCAGTGGTGCCAGTGCACTCTCTGGACTCACTGCACTGCATCCCCAGTGGTGCCAGTGCACTCTCTGGACTCACTGCACTGCATCCCCAGTGGTGCCAGTGCACTCTCTGCACTCACTGCACTGCATCCCCAGTGGTGCCAGTGTACTCTCTGGACTCACTGCAGTGCGTCCCCAGTGGTGCCAGTGCATTCTCTGGACTCACTGCACTCCATCCCCAAGGTGCCAGTGCACACTCTGGACTCACTGCAGTGCATCCCCAGTGGTGCCAGTGCACTATCTGGACTCACTGCAGTACATCCCCAGTGGTGCCAGTGCACTCTCTGGACTCACTGCACTGCAGCCCCAGTGGTGCCAGTGCACTCTCTGGACTCACTGCAGTGCATCCCCAAGGTGCCAGTGCACTCTCTGGAGTCACTGCAGTGCATCCCCAGTGGTGCCGGTGCACTCTCTGGACTCACTGCACTGCATTCCCAGTGGTGCCAGTGCACTCTCTGGACTCACTGCACTGCAGCCCCAAGGTGCCAGTGCACTCTCTGGACTCACTGCACTGCATCCCCAAGGTGCCAGTGCACTCTCTGGACTCACTGCAGTGCATCCCCAGTGGTGCCAGTGCACTCTCTGGACTCACTGTACTGCATCCCCAGTGGTGCCAGTGCACTTTCTGGACTCACTGCAGTGCATCCCCAGTGTTGCCAGTGCACTCTCTGGAATCAGTGCAGTGCATCCCCTGTGGTGCCAGTGCACTCTCCGGACTCACTCCCGTGCATCCGCAGTGGTGCCAGTGAACTTTTCCGAGTCACTGCACTGCATCCCCATTAGTGCCAGTGCATTCTCTGGACTCACTGCAGTGCATCCCCAGTGGTGCCAGTGCACTCTCTAGACTCACTGCAGTGCATCTCCAGTGGTGCCAGTGCACTCTCTGGACTCACTGCAGTGCATTCCCAGTGGTGCCAGTGCACTCTCTGGACTCACTGCAGTGCATTCCCAGTGGTGCCAGTGCACTCTCTGGACTCACTGCACTCCATCCCCAAGGTGCCAGTGCACTCTCTGGACTCACTGCAGTGCATCTCCAGTTGTGCTAGTGCACTCTCAGGACTCACTGCAGTGCATCCCCAGTGGTGCCAGTGCACTCTCTGGACTCACTGCAGTGCATACCCAGTGGTGCCAGTGCACTCTCTGGACTCACTGCACTGCATCCCCAGTGGTGCCAGTGCACTCTCTGGACTCACTGCAGTGCATCACAAGTGGTGCCAGTGCACTCTCTAGAATCACTGCACTGCATCCCCAATGGTGCCAGTGCACTCTCTGGACTCACTGCAGTGCATCCCCAGTGGTGCCAGTGCACTCTCTGGACTCACTGCACTGCATCCACAGTGGTGCCAGTGCACTCTCTGGACTCACTGGACTGCATCCCCAGTGGTTCAAGTGCACTCTCTGGACTCACTGCAGTGCATCCCCAGTGGTGCCAGTGCACTCTCTGGACTCACTGCACTGCACCCCAAGGTGCCAGTGCACTCTCTGGACTCACTGCAGTGCATCCCCAGTGGTGCCAGTGCACTCTCTGGACTCACTGCAGTGCATCCCCAGTGGTGCCAGTGCACTCTCTGGACTCACTGTACTGCATCCCCAGTGGTGCCAGTGCACTCTCTGGACTCACTGCAGTGCATCCCCAGTGGTGCCAGTGCACTCTCTGAACTCACTGCAGTGCATCCCCAGTGGTGCCAGTACACTCTCTGGATTCACTGCACTGCATCCCCAGTGGTGCCAGTGCACTCTCTGGACTCACTGTACTGCATCCCCAGTGGTGCCAGTGCACTCTCTGGACTCACTGCACTGCATCCTCAGTGGTGCCAGTGCAGTCTCTGGACTCACTGCACTGCATCCCCATGGTGCCAGTGAACACTCTGGACTCACTGCAGTGCATCCCCAGTGGTGCCAGTGCACTCTCTGGACTCACTGCACTGCATCCACAGTGGTGCCAGTGCACTCTCTGGACTCACTGCACTGCATCCCCAGTGGTGCCAGTGCACTCTCTGGACTCACTGCAGTGCATCCCCAGTGGTGCCAGTGCACTCTCTGGACTCACTGCACTGCATCCCCAAGGTGCCAGTGCACTCTCTGGACTCACTGCACTGCATCCCCAGTGGTGCCAGTGCACTCTCTGGACTCACTGCACTGCATCCCCAGTGGTGTCAGTGCACTCGCTGGACTCACGGCACTGCATCCCCAGTGGTGCCAGTGCACTCTCTGGACTCACTGCAGTGCATTCCCAGTGGTGCCAGTGCACTCTCTGGACTCACTGCAGTGCATTCCCAGTGGTGCCAGTGCACTCTCTGGACTCACTGCACTCCATCCCCAAGGTGCCAGTGCACTCTCTGGACTCACTGCAGTGCATCTCCAGTTGTGCTAGTGCACTCTCAGGACTCACTGCAGTGCATCCCCAGTGGTGCCAGTGCACTCTCTGGACTCACTGCAGTGCATACCCAGTGGTGCCAGTGCACTCTCTGGACTCACTGCACTGCATCCCCAGTGGTGCCAGTGCACTCTCTGGACTCACTGCAGTGCATCACAAGTGGTGCCAGTGCACTCTCTAGAGTCACTGCACTGCATCCCCAGTGGTGCCAGTGCACTCTCTGGACTCACTGCAGTGCATCCCCAGTGGTGCCAGTGCACTCTCTGGACTCACTGCACTGCATCCCCAGTGGTGCCAGTGCACTCTCTGGACTCACTGCACTGCATCCCCAGTGGTTCCAGTGCACTCTCTGGACTCACTGCAGTGCATCCCCAGTGGTGCCAGTGCACTCTCTGGACTCACTGCACTGCACCCCAAGGTGCCAGTGCACTCTCTGGACTCACTGCAGTGCATCCCCAGTGGTGCCAGTGCACTCTCTGGACTCACTGCAGTGCATCCCCAGTGGTGCCAGTGCACTCTCTGGACTCACTGTACTGCATCCCCAGTGGTGCCAGTGCACTCTCTGGACTCACTGCAGTGCATCCCCAGTGGTGCCAGTGCACTCTCTGAACTCACTGCAGTGCATCCCCAGTGGTGCCAGTACACTCTCTGGATTCACTGCACTGCATCCCCAGTGGTGCCAGTGCACTCTCTGGACTCACTGTACTGCATCCCCAGTGGTGCCAGTGCACTCTCTGGACTCACTGCAGTGCATCCCCAGTGGTGCCAGTGCACTCTCTGTAGTCAATGCACTGCATCCCCAGTCGTGCCAGTGCACTCTCTAGACTCACTGCACTGCATCCCCAGTGGTGCCAGTGCACTCTTTGGACTAACTGCACTGCATCCCCAAGGTGCCAGTGCACTCTCTGGACTCAACTGCACTGCATCCCCAGTGGTGCCAATGCACTCTCTGGACTCACTGCAGTGCATCCCCAGTGGTGCCAGTGCACTCACTGGACTCACTGCAGTGCAACCCCAGTGGTGCCAGTGCACTCTCTGGACTCAGTGCACTGCATCCCCACTGGTGCCAGTGCACTCTCTGGACTCACTGCACTGCATCCTCAGTGGTGCCAGTGCACTCTCTGGACTCACTGCACTGCATCCCCAGTGGTGCCAGTGCACTCTCTGAACTCACTGCACTGCATCCCCAGTGGTGCCAGTGCACTCTCTGCACTCACTGCACTGCATCCCCTGTGGTGCCAGTGCAATCTCTGCACTCACTTCACTGCATCCCCAGTGGTTCCAGTGCACTCTCTGGACTCACTGCAGTGCATCCCCAGTGGTGCCAGTGTAATCTCTGGACTCACTGCACTGCATCCCCAAGGTGCCAGTGCACTCTCTGGACTCACTGCAGTGCATCCCCAGTGGTGCCAGTGCACTCTCTGGACTCACTGCACTGCATCCCCAGTGGTGCCAGTGCACTCTCTGGACTCACTGTACTGCATCCCCAGTGGTGCCAGTGCACTCTCTGGACTCACTGCAGTGCATCCCCAGTGGTGCCAGTGCACTCTCTGGATTCACTGCACTGCATCCCCAGTGGTGCCAGTGCACTCTCTGGACTCACTGTACTGCATCCTCTGTGGTGCCAGTGCACTCTCTGGACTCACTGCAGTGCATCCCCAGTGGTGCCAGTGCACTCTCTGGAGTCACTGCACTGCATCCCCAGTCATGCCAGTGCACTCTCTGGACTCACTGTACTGCATCCCCAGTGGTGCCAGTGCACTCTCTGGACTCACTGCAGTGCATCCCCAGTGGTGCCAGTGCACTCTCTGGATTCACTGCACTGCATCCCCAGTGGTGCCAGTGCACTCTCTGGACTCACTGTACTGCATCCTCTGTGGTGCCAGTGCACTCTCTGGACTCACTGCAGTGCATCCCCAGTGGTGCCAGTACACTCTCTGGAGTCACTGCACTGCATCCCCAGTGGTGCCAGTGCACTCTCTGGAGTAACTGCACTGCATCCCCAGTGGTGCCAGTGCAGTCTCTGGACTCACTGCACTGCATCCCCATGGTGCCAGTGAACACTCTGGACTCACTGCAGTGCATCCCCACTGGTGCCAGTGCACTCTCTGGACTCACTGCACTGCATCCACAGTGGTGCAAGAGGACTTTCTGGACTCACTGCACTGCATCACCAGTGGTGCCAGTGCACTCTCTGGACTCACTGCAGTGCATCCCCAGTGGTGCCAGTGCACTCTCTGGACTCACTGCACTCCATCCCCAAGGTGCCAGTGCACTCTCTGGACTCACTGCACTGCATCCCCAAGGAGCCAGTGCACTCTCTGGACTCACAGCACTGCATCCCCAGTGGTGCCAGTGCACTCTCTGGACTCACTGCAGTGCATCCCCAGTGGTGTCAGTGCACTCTCTGGACTCACGGCACTGCATCCGCAAGGTGCCAGTGCACTCTCTGGACTCACTGCACTGCATCCCCTGTGGTGCAAGTGCAGTCTCTGGACTCACTGCACTGCATCCCCAGTGGTGCCAGTGCAATCTCTGGACTCACTGCAGTGCATCCCCAGTGGTGCCAGTGCACTCTCTGGACTCACTGCACTGCATCCCCAGTGGTGCCAGTGCACTCTCTGGAGGCACTGCACTGCATCCCCAGTGGTGCTGGTGCACTCTCTGGACTCAATGCAGAGCATCCCCAGTGGTGCCAGTGCACTCTCTAGACTCACTGCAGTGCATGGCCACTGGTGCCAGTGCACTCTCTGGCTTCACTGCAGTGCATCCCCAGTGGTGCCAGTGCACTCTCTGCACTGACTCCACTGCATCCCCAGTGGGGCCACTGCACTCTCTGGACTCACTGCACTGCATCACCAGTGGTGCCAGAGCAGTCTCTGGACTCACTGCACTCCATCCCCATTGGTGCTAGTGCACTCTGTGGAGTCACTGCAGTGCAACCCCAGTGGTGCCAGTGCACTCTCTGGACTCACTGCACTGCATCCCCAGTGGTGCCAGTGCACTATCTGGTCTCACTGCAGTGCATCCCCAGTGAGGCCAGTGCACTCTCTGAGTCACTGCACTGCATTCCCAGTGGTGCCAGTGCACTCTCTGGACTCACTGCACTGCATCCCCAGTGCTGCCAGTGCAATCTCTGGACTCACTGCAGTGCATCCCTAGTGGTGCCTGTGCAGTCTCTGGAGTCACTGCACTAAAACCCCAGTGGTGCCAGTGCACTCTCTGGACTCAATGAACTGCATCCCCAGAGGTGCCAGTGCACTCTCTGGACTCAACTGCACTGCATCACTAGTGGTGCCATTGCACTCTCTGGACTCACTGCAGTGCATCCCCATTGGTGCCAATGCACTCTCTGGACTCACTGCAGTGCATCCCCAGTGGTGCCAGTGCACTCTCTGGACTCACTGCAGTGCATCCCCAGTGGTGCCAGTGCACTCTCTGGACTCACTGCACTGCATCCCCAGTGGTGCCAGTGCACTCTGTGGACTCACTCCACTAAAGCACCAGTGGTGCCAGTGCACTCTCTGGACTCACTGCACTGCATCCCCAGTGGTGCCAGTGCACTCTCTGGACTCACTGCACTGCATCCTCATGGTGCCAGTGCACACTCTGGACTCACTGCACTGCATCCCCAGTGGTGCCAGTGCACTCTCTGGACTCACTGCAGTGCATCCCCATTCGTGCCAGTGCACTCTCTGGACTCAATGCACTGCATCACCAGTGGTGCCAGTGCACTCTCTGGACTCACTGCAGGGCATCCACCGTGGTGCCAGTGCAATCTCTGTAGTCAATGCACTGCATCCCCAGTCGTGCCAGTGCACTCTCTAGACTCACTGCAGTGCATCCCCAGTGGTGCCAGTGCACTCTCTGGACTCACTGCACTGCATCCCCAGTGGTGCCAGTACACTCTCTGGAGTCACTGCACTGCATCCCCAGTGGTGCCAGTGCACTCTCTAGACTCACTGCACTGCATCCCCAGTGGTGCCAGTGCACTCTATGGACTCACTACAGTGCATCCCCAGTGGTGCCAGTGCACTCTCTGGACTCACTGCACTGCATCCCCAGTGGTGCCAGTGCAGTCTCTGGACTCACTGCACTGCATCCCCATGGTGCCAGTGAACACTCTGGACTCACTGCAGTGCATCCCCAGTGGTGCCAGTGCACTCTCTGGACTCACTGCACTGCATCCAGAGTGGTGCAAGTGGACTTTCTGGACTCACTGCACTGCATCCCCAGTGGTGCCAGTGCACTCTATGGACTCACTGCAGTGCATCCCCAGTGGTGTCAGTGCACTCTCTGGACTCACGGCACTGCATCCCCAAGGTGCCAGTGCACTCTCTGGACTCAACTGCACTGCATCCCCAGTGGTGCCAGTGCACTGTATGGACTCACTGCACTGCATCCTCAGTGGTGCCAGTGCACTCTCTGGACTCACTGCACTGCATCCCCAGTGCTGCAAGTGCAGTCTCTGGACTCACTGCACTGCATCCCCAGTGGAGCCAGTGCAATCTCTGGACTCACTGCAGTGCATCCCCAGTGGTGCCAGTGCACTCTCTGGACTCACTGCACTGCATCCCCAGTGGTGCCAGTGCACTCTCTGGACTCACTGCACTGCATCCCCAGTGGTGCCAGTGCACTCTCTGGAGGCACTGCACTGCATCCCCAGTGGTCCTGGTGCACTCTCTGGACTCAATGCAGTGCATCCCCAGTGGTGCCAGTGCACTCTCTAGACTCACTGCAGTGCATCCCCACTGGTTACAGTGCACTCTCTGGACTCACTGCACTGCATTCCCAGTGGTGCCAGTGCACTCTCTGGACTCACTGCAGTGCATCCCCAGTGGTGCCACTGCACTCTCTGGACTCACTGCACTGCATCCCCAGTGGTGCCAGTGCAGTCTCTGGACTCACTGCACTGCATCCCCAGTGCTGCCAGTGCAATCTCTGGACTCACTGCAGTGCATCCCTAGTGGTGCCTGTGCAGTCTCTGGAGTCACTGCACTAAAACCCCAGTGGTGCCAGTGCACTCTCTGGACTCACTGCACTGCATCCCCAAGGTGCCAGTGCACTCTCTGGACTCAACTGCACTGCATCCCCATTGGTGCCAGTGCACTGTATGGACTCACTGCAGTGCATCCCCAGTGGTGCCAATGCACTCTCTGGACTCACTGCAGTGCATCCCCAGTGGTGCCAGTGCACTCTCTGGACTCACTGCAGTGCATCCCCAGTGGTGCCAGTGCACTCTCTGGACTCACTGCACTGCATCCCCAGTGGTGCCAGTGCACTCTGTGGACTCACTCCACTAAAGCACCAGTGGTGCCAGTGCACTCTCTGGACTCACTGCACTGCATCCCCAGTGGTGCCAGTGCACTCTCTGGACTCACTGCACTGCATCCTCATGGTGCCAGTGCACACTCTGGACTCACTGCACTGCATCCCCAGTGGTGCCAGTGCACTCTCTGGACTCACTGCAGTGCATCCCCATTCGTGCCAGTGCACTCTCTGGACTCAATGCACTGCATCACCAGTGGTGCCAGTGCACTCTCTGGACTCACTGCAGGGCATCCACCGTGGTGCCAGTGCAATCTCTGTAGTCAATGCACTGCATCCCCAGTCGTGCCAGTGCACTCTCTAGACTCACTGCAGTGCATCCCCAGTGGTGCCAGTGCACTCTCTGGACTCACTGCACTGCATCCCCAGTGGTGCCAGTACACTCTCTGGAGTCACTGCACTGCATCCCCAGTGGTGCCAGTGCACTCTCTAGACTCACTGCACTGCATCCCCAGTGGTGCCAGTGCACTCTATGGACTCACTACAGTGCATCCCCAGTGGTGCCAGTGCACTCTCTGGACTCACTGCACTGCATCCCCAGTGGTGCCAGTGCAGTCTCTGGACTCACTGCACTGCATCCCCATGGTGCCAGTGAACACTCTGGACTCACTGCAGTGCATCCCCAGTGGTGCCAGTGCACTCTCTGGACTCACTGCACTGCATCCAGAGTGGTGCAAGTGGACTTTCTGGACTCACTGCACTGCATCCCCAGTGGTGCCAGTGCACTCTATGGACTCACTGCAGTGCATCCCCAGTGGTGTCAGTGCACTCTCTGGACTCACGGCACTGCATCCCCAAGGTGCCAGTGCACTCTCTGGACTCAACTGCACTGCATCCCCAGTGGTGCCAGTGCACTGTATGGACTCACTGCACTGCATCCTCAGTGGTGCCAGTGCACTCTCTGGACTCACTGCACTGCATCCCCAGTGCTGCAAGTGCAGTCTCTGGACTCACTGCACTGCATCCCCAGTGGAGCCAGTGCAATCTCTGGACTCACTGCAGTGCATCCCCAGTGGTGCCAGTGCACTCTCTGGACTCACTGCACTGCATCCCCAGTGGTGCCAGTGCACTCTCTGGACTCACTGCACTGCATCCCCAGTGGTGCCAGTGCACTCTCTGGAGGCACTGCACTGCATCCCCAGTGGTCCTGGTGCACTCTCTGGACTCAATGCAGTGCATCCCCAGTGGTGCCAGTGCACTCTCTAGACTCACTGCAGTGCATCCCCACTGGTTACAGTGCACTCTCTGGACTCACTGCACTGCATTCCCAGTGGTGCCAGTGCACTCTCTGGACTCACTGCAGTGCATCCCCAGTGGTGCCACTGCACTCTCTGGACTCACTGCACTGCATCCCCAGTGGTGCCAGTGCAGTCTCTGGACTCACTGCACTGCATCCCCAGTGCTGCCAGTGCAATCTCTGGACTCACTGCAGTGCATCCCTAGTGGTGCCTGTGCAGTCTCTGGAGTCACTGCACTAAAACCCCAGTGGTGCCAGTGCACTCTCTGGACTCACTGCACTGCATCCCCAAGGTGCCAGTGCACTCTCTGGACTCAACTGCACTGCATCCCCATTGGTGCCAGTGCACTGTATGGACTCACTGCAGTGCATCCCCAGTGGTGCCAATGCACTCTCTGGACTCACTGCAGTGCATCCCCAGTGGTGCCAGTGCACTCTCTGGACTCACTGCAGTGCATCCCCAGTGGTGCCAGTGCACTCTCTGGACTCACTGCACTGCATTCCCAGTGGTGCCAGTGCACTCTCTGGACTCACTGCACTGCATACTCAGTGGTGCCAGTGCACTCTCTAGAGTCACTGCACTGCATCCCCAGTGGTGCCAGTGCACTCTCTGGACTCACTGCACTGCATCCCCAGTGGTGCCAGTGCACTCTCTGCACTCACTGCACTGCATCCCCTGTGGTGCCAGTGCAATCTCTGCACTCACTGCACTGCATCCCCAGTGGTTCCAGTGCACTCTCTGGACTCACTGTACTGCATCCTCTGTGGTGCCAGTGCACTCTCTGGACTCACTGCAGTGCATCCCCAGTGGTGCCAGTGCACTCTCTGTAGTCACTGCACTGCATCCCCAGTGGTGCCAGTGCACTCTCTAGACTCACTGCACTGCATCCCCAGTGGTGCCAGTGCACTCTCTGGACTCACTGCACTGCATCCCCAGTGGTGCCAGTACACTCTCTGGATTCACTGCACTGCATCCCCAATGGTGCCAGTGCACTCTCTAGACTCAGTGCACTGCATCCCCAGTGGTGCCAGTGCACTCTCTGGACTCACTGCACTGCATCCCCAGTGGTGCCAGTGCAGTCTCTGGACTCACTGCACTGCATCCCCATGGTGCCAGTGAACACTCTGGACTCACTGCAGTGCATCCCCAGTGGTGCCAGTGCACTCTCTGGACTCACTGCTCTGCATCCACAGTGGTGCAAGAGGACTTTCTGGACTCACTGCACTGCATCACCAGTGGTGCCAGTGCACTCTCTGGACTCACTGCAGTGCATCCCCAGTAGTGCCAGTGCACTCTCTGGACTCACTGCACTCCATTCCCAAGGTGCCAGTGCACTCTCTGGACTCACTGCACTGCATCCCCAAGGAGCCAGTGCACTCTCTGGACTCACAGCACTGCATCCCCAGTGGTGCCAGTGCACTCTCTGGACTCACTGCAGTGCATCCCCAGTGGTGTCAGTGCACTCTCTGGACTCACGGCACTGCATCCCCAAGGTGCCAGTGCACTCTCTGGACTCACTGCACTGCATCCCCTGTGGTGCAAGTGCAGTCTCTGGACTCACTGCACTGCATCCCCAGTGGTGCCAGTGCAATCTCTGGACTCACTGCAGTGCATCCCCAGTGGTGCCAGTGCACTCTCTGGACTCACTGCAGTGCATCCCCAGTGGTGCCAGTGCACTCTCTGGACTCACTGCACTGCATCCCCAGTGGTGCCAGTGCACTCTCTGGAGGCACTGCACTGCATCCCCAGTGGTGCTGGTGCACTCTCTGGACTCAATGCAGAGCATCCCCAATGGTGCCAGTGCACTCTCTAGACTCACTGCAGTGCATGGCCACTGGTGCCAGTGCACTCTCTGGCTTCACTGCAGTGCATCCCCAGTGGTGCCAGTGCACTCTCTGCACTGACTCCACTGCATCCCCAGTGGGGCCACTGCACTCTCTGGACTCACTGCACTGCATCACCAGTGGTGCCAGTGCAGTCTCTGGACTCACTGCACTCCATCCCCATTGGTGCTAGTGCACTCTGTGGAGTCACTGCAGTGCATCCCCAGTGGTGCCAGTGCACTCTCTGGACTCACTGCACTGCATCCCCAGTGGTGTCAGTGCACTATCTGGTCTCACTGCAGTGCATCCCCAGTGGTGCCAGTGCACTCTCTGAGTCACTGCACTGCATTCCCAGTGGTGCCAGTGCACTCTCTGGACTCACTGCAGTGCATCTCCAGTGGTGCCACTGCACTCTCTGGACTCACTGCACTGCATCCCCAGTGGTGCCAGTGCACTCTCTGGACTCACTGCAGTGCATCCCCAGTGGTGCCAGTGCACTCTCTGGACTCACTGCACTGCATCCCCAGTGGTGCCAGTGCACTCTCTGGACTCACTGCACTGCATCCAGAGCGGTGCCAGTGCACTCTCTGGACTCACTCCACTGCATTCCCATTGGTGCCAGTGCACTCTCTGGAGTCACTGCACTGCATCCCCAAGGTGCCAGTGCACTCTCTGGACTCACTGCACTGCATCCCCAGTGGTGCCAGTGCACTCTCTGGACTCACTGCACTGCATCCCCAGTGGTGCCAGTGCACTCTCTGGACTCACTGCACTGCATCCCGAAGGTTCCAGCGCACTCTCTGGACTCACTGCACTGCATCCCCAGTCGTGCCAGAGCACTCTCTAGACTCACTGCACTGCATCCCCAGTGGTGCCAGTGCACTCTCTGGACTCACTGCAGTGCATCCCCAGTGGTGCCAGTGCACTCTCTAGAGTCACTGCACTGCATCCCCAGTGGTGCCAGTGCACTCTCTGGACTCACTGCACTGCATCCACAGTGGTGCCAGTGCACTCTCTGGACTCACTGCACTGCATTCCCAGTAGTGCCAATGCACTCTCTGGAGTCACTGCACTGCATCCCCAAGGTGCCAGTGCACTCTCTGGACTCACTGCACTGCATCCCCAGTGGTGCCAGTGCACTCTCTGGACTCACTGCACTGCATCCCCAGTGGTGCCAGTGCACTCTCTGTACTCACTGCAGTGCATCCCCAGTGGTGCCAGTGCAATCTCTGGACTCACTGCACTGCATCCCCAAGGTGCCAGTGCACTCTCTGGACTCACTGCACTGCATCCCGAAGGTTCCAGCGCACTCTCTGGACTCACTGCACTGCATCCCCAGTGGTGCCAGTGCACTCTCTGGACTCACTGCACTGCATCCCCAGTCGTGCCAGAGCACTCTCTAGACTCACTGCACTGCATCCCCAGTGGTGCCAGTGCACTCTCTGGACTCACTGCAGTGCATCCCCACTGGTGCCAGTGCACTCTCTGGACTCACTGCAGTGCATCCCCAGTGGTGCCAGTGCACTCTCTAAACTCACTGCACTGCATCCCCAAGGTGCCAGTGCACTCTCTGGACTCACTGCAGTGCATCCCCTGTTGTGCCAGTGCACTCTCTGCACTCACTCCACTGCATCCCCAGTGGGGCCACTGCACGCTCTGGAGTCACTGCACTGCATCTCCAGTGGTGCCAGTGCAGTCTCTGGACTCACTGCACTCCATCCCCATTCGTGCTAGTGCACTCTCTGGACTCACTGCAGTGCATCCCCAGTGGTGCCAGTGCACTCTCTGGACTCACTGCAGTGCATCACCAGTGGTACCAGTGCACAATCTGGACTCACTGCACTCCATCCCCAGTGGGGCCACTGCACTCTCTGGACTCACTGCACTGCATCTCCAGTGGTGCCAGTGCAGTCTCTGGACTCACTGCACTCCATCCCCAGTGGGGCCAGTGCACTCTCTGGACTCACTGCACTGCATCCCCAGTGGTGCCAGTGCACTCTCTGGAGGCACTGCACTGCATCCCCAGTGGTGCTCGTGCACTCTCTGGACTCAATGCAGTGCATCCCCAGTGGTGCCAGTGCACTCTCTAGACTCACTGCAGTGCATCGCCTGTGGTGCCAGTGCACTCTCTGGACTCACTGCAGTGCATCCCCAGTGGTGCCAGTGCACTCTCTGGACTCACTGCACTCCATTCTCACTGGTGCGTTTGCACTCTCTGGACTCACTGCACTGCTCCAGCCGCGGCAGCCGCTCCAGCCGAGGCAGCCGCTCCAACCGCGGCAGCCGCTCCAGCCGCGGCAGCCGCTCCATCCGCGGCATACGCGGCAGACGCTCCAACCGCGACAGCCGCTCCAGCCGCTACCGAGTGGAGCGGCTGCCACGGCTGGAGCGGCTGCCGCGGTTGGAGCGGCTGCCGCGTCTGGCGGGGCTGGAGCGGCTGCCGTGGTTGGAGCGTCTGCCGCGTATGCCGCGGATGGAGCGGCTGCCGCGGCTGGAGCGGCTGCCGCGGTTGGAGCGGCTGCCTCGGCTGGAGCGGCTGGAGCGGCTGCCGCGGTTGGAGCGGCTGCCGCGTCTGCCGCGGATGGAGCGGCTGCCGCGGTTGGGGCGACTGCCGCGGCTGGAGCGGCTGGAGCGGCTGGCGAGGCTGGAGGGGCTACCGCGGCTGGAGCAGTGCAGTGAGTCCAGAGAGTGCAAACGCACCAGTGAGAATGGAGTGCAGTGAGTCCAGAGAGTGCACTGTCACCACTGGGGATGCACTGCAGTGAGTCCAGAGAGTGCCCTGGAAACACTGGGGATGCACTGCAGTGAGTCCAGAGAGTGCACTGGCACCAGTGGGGATGCAGTGCAGTTGGTCCAGAGAGTGCACTGGCACCACAGGAGATGCACTGCAGTGAGTGCAGAGACTGCACTTGTACCAATGGGGATGCACTGCAGTGAGTCCAGAGACTGCACTTGTACCAATGGGGATGCACTGCAGTGAGTCCAGAGAGAGCACAGGCACCACTGGGGATGCACTGCAGTGAGTGCAGAGAGTGCACTGGCACCACTGGGGATGCACTGCAGTGGGTCCAGAGAGTGCACTGGCACCACTGGGGATGCAGTGCAGTGAGTGCAGAGAGTGCACTGGCACCACTGGTGATGCAGTGAAGTGAGTCCAGAGAGTGCACTGGCAACATTGGGCATGCAATGCAGTGAGTCCAGAGAGTGCACTGGCACCACTGGGGATGCACTGCAGTGACTCTAGAGTGTGCACTGGCACCACTGGGGATGCACTGCAGTGACTACAGAGAGTGCACTGGAACCACAGGGGATGCACTGCAGTGACTCTAGAGTGTGCACTGGCACCACTGGCGATGCACTGCAGTGAGTCCAGAGAGTGCACTGGCACCACTGGGGATGCACTGCAGTGACTCCAGTGAGTGCACTGGCACCAGTGGGGATGCACTACAGTGAGTCCAGAGAGTGCAATGGCTCCACTTGGGATGCAGTGCAGTGAGTCCAGAGAGTGCACTGGCACCACTGGGGATGCAGTACAGTGAGTCCAGAGAGTGCACTGGCACCACTGGGGATGCAGTACAGTGAGACCAGAGAGTGCACTGGCACCACTGCGAATGCACTGCAGTGAGTCCAGAGAGTGCACTGGCACCACTTGGGATGGAGTGCAGTGTGTCCAGAGAGTGTGCTGGCACCAATGGGGATGCAGTGCAGTGAGTCCAGAGAGTGCACTGGCCCCACTGGGAATGCACTGCAGTGAGTCCAGAGAGTGCACTGGCACCACTGGGGATGCAGTGCAGTGAGTCCAGAGAGTGCACTGGCACCACAGGGGATGCACTGCAGTGAGCCCAGAGAGTGCAATGGCACCACTGGGGATGCAGTGCAATGAGTCCAGAGAGTGCACTGGCACCACTTGGGATTTAGTGCAGTGAGTGCAGAGAGTGCACTGGCACCAGTGGGGATGCAGTGCAGTGAGTCCAGAGAGTGCACTGGCACCACTGGTGATGCAGTACAGTGAGACCAGAGAGTGCACTGGCTCCACTGCGAATGCACTGCAGTGAATCCAGAGAGTACACTGGCACCACTGGGGATGCAGTGCAATGAGTCCAGAGAGTGCACTGGCACCACTTGGGATTTAGTGCAGTGAGTGCAGAGAGTGCACTGGCACCACTGGGGATGCAGTGCAGTGAGTCCAGAGAGTGCACTGGCACCTTGGGGATGCAGTCCAGTAACTCCAGAGAGTGCACTGGCACCACTGGGGATGCACTGCAGTGAGTCCAGATAGTGCACTGGCACCACTGGGGATGCACTGCAGTGAGTCCAGATAGTGCACTGGCACCACTGGGGATGCACTGCAGTGAGTCCAGAGAGTGCAGTGGCACCACTGGGGATGCACTGCAGTGAGTCCAGAGAGTGCAGTGGCACCACTGGGGATGCAGTGCAGTGAGTCCAGTGAGTGCACTGGCACCACTGGTGATGCAGTACAGTGAGTCCAGTGAGTGCACTGGCACCACTGGGGCTGCATGGCAGTGAGTCCAGAGAGTGCACTGGCACCACTTGGGATGGAGTGCAGTGTGTCCAGAGAGGACGCTGGCACCAATGGGGATGCACTGCAGTGAGTCCAGAGAGTGCACTGGCACCACTGGGGATGCACTGCAGTGAGTCCAGAGAGTGCACTGGCACCACTGGGGATGCAGTGCAGTGAGTCCAGAGAGTGCACTGGCACCACTGGGGATGCACTGCAGTGAGTCCAGAGAGTGCACTGGCACCACTGGGGATGCACTGCAGTGAGTCCAGAGAGTGCACTGGCACCACTGGGGATGCAGTGCAGTGAGTCCAGAGAGTGCACTGGCACCACTGGGGATGCACTGCAGTGAGTCCAGAGAGTGCACAGGCACCACTGGGGATGCAATGAAGTGAGTCCAGAGAGCGCACTGGCACCACGGGTGATGCAGTACAGTGAGTCCAGTGAGTGCACTGGCTCCTTGGGGATGCAGTGCAGTGAGTCCAGAGAGTGCACTGGCACCACTGGGGATGCAGTGCAGTGAGTCCAGAGAGTGCACTGGCACCACTGGGGATGCAGTGCAGTGAGTTCAGAGAGTGCACTGGCACCCCTGGGGATGCAGTGCAGTGAGTCCAGAGAGTGCACTGGCACCACTGGGGATGCACTGCAGTGAGTCCAGAGAGTGCACTGGCACCACTGGGGATGCACTGAAGTGAGTCCAGGGAGCCCACTGGCACCACGGGTGATGCAGTATAGTGAGTCCAGTGAGTGCACTGGCTCCTTGGGGATGCAGTGCAGTGAGTCCAGTGAGTGCACTGGCACCACTGGGGATGCAGAGCAGTGAGTCCGGAGAGTGCACTGGCACCACTGGGGATGCAGTGCAGTGAGTCCAGACAGTGCACTGGCACCACTGGGGATGCATTGCAGTGAGTCCAGAGAGTGCACTGGCACCACTGGGGTTTTAGTGCAGTGAGTCCAGAGAGTGCACTGGCACTACTGGGGATGCAATGCAGTGAGTCCAGAGAGTGCACTGGCACCACTGGGGATGCACTGCAGTGAGTCCAGAGAGTGCACTGGCACCACTGGGGATGCAGTGCAGTGACTCCAGAGAGTGCACTGGCACCACTGGGGATGCAGTGCAGTGAGTCCAGAGAGTGCACTGGCACCACACGGGATACACTGCAGTGACTCCAGAGAGTGCACTGGCACCACTGGGGATGCAGTGCAGTGAGTCCAGAGAGTGCACTGGCACCAATGGGTATGCACTGCAGTGAGTCCAGAGAATGCACTGGCACCACTGGCGATGCAGTGCAGTGACTCCAGAGAGTGCACTCGCACCACAGGGGATCTCACTGCAGTGCATCCCCAGTGGTGCCACTGCACTCTCTGGACTCACTGCAGTGCATCCCCAGTGGTGCCAGTGCACTCTCTGGACTCACTGCACTAAAACCCCAGTGGTGCCAGTGCACTCTCTGGACTCACTGCAATGCATCCCCAGTGTTCCCAGTGCACTCTCTGGAATCACTGCAGTGCATCCCCTGTGGTGCCAGTGCACTCTCTGAACTCATTGCACTGCATCCCCAGTGGTGCCAGTGCACTCTCTGGACTCACTGCATTGCATCCCCAGTGGTTCCAGTGCACTCTCTGGACTCACTGCACTGCATCACCATTGGTGCCAGGGCACTCTCCGGACTCACTGCCGTGCATCCGCAGTTGTGCCAGTGCACTTTTTCGAGTCACTGCACTGCATCCCCATTAGTGCCAGAGCATTCTCTGGACTCACTGCAGTGCATCCCCAGTGGTGCCAGTGCACTCTCTGGACTCACTGCACTGCATCCCCAAGGTGCCAGTGCAGTCTCTGGACTCACTGCACTGCATCCCCAGTGGTGCCAGTGCACAGTGCTCTGGAGCCAGTGCACTCTCTGGACTCACTGGCATCCCCAGTGGTGCCAGTGCACTCACTGCACTGCATCCCCAAGTGGTGGTGCTAGACTCACTGCAGTGCACTGCTCACTGCACTGCATCCCCAAGGTGCCAGTGCACTCTCTGGACTCAACTGCACTGCATCCCCAGTGGTGCCAGTGCACTGTATGGACTCACTGCAGTGCATCCCCAGTGGTGCCAGTGCACTCTCTGGACTCACTGCAGTGCATCCCCAGTGGTGCCAGTGCACTCTCTGGACTCACTGCAGTGCATCCCCAGTGGTGCCAGTGCACTCTCTGTACTCACTGCACTGCATCCCCAGTGGTGCCAGAGCACTCTCTGGACTCACTGCACTGCATCCTCAGTGGTGCCAGTGCACTCTCTGGAGTCACTGCACTGCATCCCCAGTGGTGCCAGTGCACTCTCTAGACTCACTGCACTGCATCCCCAGTGGTGCCAGTGCACTCTATGGACTCACTACAGTGCATCCCCAGTGGTGCCAGTGCACTCTCTGGACTCACTGCACTGCATCCCCATGGTGCCAGTGCAGTCTCTGGACTCACTGCACTGCATCCCCATGGTGCCAGTGAACACTCTGGACTCACTGCAGTGCATCCCCAGTGGTGCCAGTGCACTCTCTGGACTCACTGCACTGCATCCAGAGTGGTGCAAGTGGACTTTCTGGACTCACTGCACTGCATCCCCAGTGGTGCCAGTGCACTCTCTGGACTCACTGCAGTGCATCCCCAGTGGTGCCAGTGCACTCTCTGGACTCACTGCACTGCATCCCCAAGGTGCCAGTGCACTCTCTGGACTCACTGCACTGCATCCCCAGTGGTGCCAGTGCACTCTCTGGACTCACTGCACTGCATCCCCAGTGGTGTCAGTGCACTCTCTGGACTCACGGCACTGCATCCCCAAGGTGCCAGTGCATCTCTGGACTCAACTGCACTGCATCCCCAGTGGTGCCAGTGCACTGTATGGACTCACTGCACTGCATCCTCAGTGGTGCCAGTGCACTCTCTGGACTCACTGCACTGCATCCCCAGTGGTGCAAGTGCAGTCTCTGGACTCACTGCACTGCATCCCCAGAGGTGCCAGTGCACTCTCTGGACTCACTGCACTGCATCCCCAGTGGTGCCAGTGCACTCTCTGGACTCACTGCACTGCATCCCCAGTGGTGCCAGTGCACTCTCTGGAGGCACTGCACTGCATCCCCAGTGGTCCTGGTGCACTCTCTGGACTCAATGCAGTGCATCCCCAGTGGTGCCAGTGCACTCTCTAGACTCACTGCAGTGCATCCCCACTGGTGCCAGTGCACTCTCTGGACTCACTGCACTGCATTCCCAGTGGTGCCAGTGCACTCTCTGGACTCACTGCAGTGCATCCCCAGTGGTGCCACTGCACACTCTGGACTCACTGCACTGCATCCCCAGTGGTGCCAGTGCAGTCTCTGGACTCACTGCACTGCATCCCCAGTGCTGCCAGTGCAATCTCTGGACTCACTGCAGTGCATCCCTAGTGGTGCCTGTGCAGTCTCTGGAGTCACTGCACTAAAACCCCAGTGGTGCCAGTGCACTCTCTGGACTCACTGCACTGCATCCCCAGTGGTGCCAGTGCACTGTATGGACTCACTGCAGTGCATCCCCAGTGGTGCCAGTGCACTCTCTGGACTCACTGCAGTGCATCCCCATTGGTGCCAATGCACTCTCTGGACTCACTGCAGTACATCCCCATTGGTGCCAGTGCACTCTCTGGACTCACTGCACTGCATCCCCAGTGGCGCCAGTGCACTCTCTGGACTCACTGCACTGCATCCCCACTGGTGCCAGTGCACTCTCTGGACTCACTGCACTGCATCCTCAGTGGTGCCAGTGCACTCTCTGGACTCACTGCACTGCATCCCCAGTGGTGCCAGTGCACTCTCTGGACTCACTGCACTGCATCCCCAGTGGTGCCAGTGCACTCTCTGCACTCACTTCACTGCATCCCCTGTGGTGCCAGTGCACTCTCTGCACTCACTGCACTGCATCCCCAGTGGTGCCAGTGCACTCTCTGGACTCACAGCACTGCATCCCCAGTGGTGCCAGTGCACTCTCTGGACTCACTGCACTTCATCCCCAAGGTGCCAGTGCACTCTCTGGACTTACTGCAGTGCATCCCCAGTGGTGCCAGTGCACTCTCTGGACTCACTGCACTGCATCCCCAGTGGTGCCAGTGCACTCTCTGGACTCACTGCACTGCATCCACAGTGGTGCCAGTGCACTCTCTGGACTCACTGCACTGCATCCACAGTGGTGCCAGTGCACTCTCTGGACTCACTGCAGTGCATCCCCAGTGGTGCCAGTGCACTCTCTGGACTCACTGCACTGCATCCCCAAGGTGCCAGTGCACTCTCTGGACTCACTACACTAAAGCGCCAGTGGTGCCAGTGCACTCTCTGGACTCACTGCACTGCATCCCCAGTGGTGCCAGTGCACTCTCTGGACTTACTGCACTGCATCCCCATGGTGCCAGTGCACACTCTGGACTCACTGCACTGCATCCCCAGTGGTGCCAGTGCACTCTCTGGACTCACTGCAGTGCATCCCCAGTGGTGCCAGTGCACTCTCTGGACTCAATGCACTGCATCACCAGTGGTGCCAGTGCACTCTCTGGACTCACTGCAGTGCATCCCCAGTGGTGCCAGTGCAATCTCTGTAGTCAATGCACTGCATCCCCAGTCGTGCCAGTGCACTCTCTAGACTCACTGCACTGCATCCCCAGTGGTGCCAGTGCACTCTCTGGACTCACTGCACTGCATCCCCAGTGGTGCCAGTACACTCTCTGGAGTCACTGCACTGCATCCCCAGTGGTGCCAGTGCACTCTCTAGACTCACTGCACTGCATCCCCAGTGGTGCCAGTGCACTCTATGGACTCACTACAGTGCATCCCCAGTGGTGCCAGTGCACTCTCTGGACTCACTGCACTGCATCCCCAGTGGTGCCAGTGCAGTCTCTGGACTCACTGCACTGCATCCCCATGGTGCCAGTGAACACTCTGGACTCACTGCAGTGCATCCCCAGTGGTGCCAGTGCACTCTCTGGAGTCACTGCACTGCATCCCCAAGGTGCCAGTGCACTCTCTGGACTCACTGCACTGCATCCCCAGTGGTGCCAGTGCACTCTCTGGACTCACTGCACTGCATCCCCAGTGGTGTCAGTGCACTCTCTGGACTCACAGCACTGCATCCCCAAGGTGCCAGTGCATCTCTGGACTCAACTGCACTGCATCCCCAGTGGTGCCAGTGCACTGTATGGACTCACTGCACTGCATCCTCAGTGGTGCCAGTGCACTCTCTGGACTCACTGCACTGCATCCCCAGTGGTGCAAGTGCAGTCTCTGGACTCACTGCACTGCATCCCCAGTGGTGCCAGTGCACTCTCTGGACTCACTGCACTGCATCCCCAGTGGTGCCAGTGCACTCTCTGGACTCACTGCACTGCATCCCCAGTGGTGCCAGTGCACTCTCTGGACTCACTGCACTGCATCCCCAGTGGTGCCAGTGCACTCTCTGCACTCACTGCACTGCATCCCCAGTGGTCCTGGTGCACTCTCTGGACTCAATGCAGTGCATCCCCAGTGGTGCCAGTGCACTCTCTAGACTCACTGCAGTGCATCCCCACTGGTGCCAGTGCACTCTCTGGACTCACTGCCCTGCATTCCCAGTGGTGCCAGTGCACTCTCTGGACTCACTGCAGTGCATCCCCAGTGGTGCCACTGCACACTCTGGACTCACTGCACTGCATCCCCAGTGGTGCCAGTGCACTCTCTGGACTCACTGCAGTGCATCCCCAGTGGTGCCAGTGCAATCTCTGTAGTCAATGCACTGCATCCCCAGTCGTGCCAGTGCACTCTCTAGACTCACTGCACTGCATCCCCAGTGGTGCCAGTGCACTCTCTGGACTCACTGCACTGCATCCCCAGTGGTGCCAGTACACTCTCTGGAGTCACTGCACTGCATCCCCAGTGGTGCCAGTGCACTCTCTAGACTCACTGCACTGCATCCCCAGTGGTGCCAGTGCACTCTATGGACTCACTACAGTGCATCCCCAGTGGTGCCAGTGCACTCTCTGGACTCACTGCACTGCATCCCCAGTGGTGCCAGTGCAGTCTCTGGTCTCACTGCACTGCATCCCCATGGTGCCAGTGAACACTCTGGACTCACTGCAGTGCATCCCCAGTGGTGCCAGTGCACTCTCTGGAGTCACTGCACTGCATCCCCAAGGTGCCAGTGCACTCTCTGGACTCACTGCACTGCATCCCCAGTGGTGCCAGTGCACTCTCTGGACTCACTGCACTGCATCCCCAGTGGTGTCAGTGCACTCTCTGGACTCACGGCACTGCATCCCCAAGGTGCCAGTGCATCTCTGGACTCAACTGCACTGCATCCCCAGTGGTGCCAGTGCACTGTATGGACTCACTGCACTGCATCCTCAGTGGTGCCAGTGCACTCTCTGGACTCACTGCACTGCATCCCCAGTGGTGCAAGTGCAGTCTCTGGACTCACTGCACTGCATCCCCAGTGGTGCCAGTGCACTCTCTGGACTCACTGCACTGCATCCCCAGTGGTGCCAGTGCACTCTCTGGACTCACTGCACTGCATCCCCAGTGGTGCCAGTGCACTCTCTGGACTCACTGCACTGCATCCCCAGTGGTGCCAGTGCACTCTCTGCACTCACTGCACTGCATCCCCAGTGGTCCTGGTGCACTCTCTGGACTCAATGCAGTGCATCCCCAGTGGTGCCAGTGCACTCTCTAGACTCACTGCAGTGCATCCCCACTGGTGCCAGTGCACTCTCTGGACTCACTGCCCTGCATTCCCAGTGGTGCCAGTGCACTCTCTGGACTCACTGCAGTGCATCCCCAGTGGTGCCACTGCACACTCTGGACTCACTGCACTGCATCCCCAGTGGTGCCAGTGCAGTCTCTGGACTCACTGCACTGCATCCCCAGTGCTGCCAGTGCAATCTCTGGACTCACTGCAGTGCATCCCTAGTGGTGCCTGTGCAGTCTCTGGAGTCACTGCACTAAAACCCCAGTGGTGCCAGTGCACTCTCTGGACTCACTGCACTGCATCCCCAAGGTGCCAGTGCACTCTCTGGACTCAACTGCACTGCATCCCCAGTGGTGCCAGTGCACTGTATGGACTCACTGCAGTGCATCCCCAGTGGTGCCAGTGCACTCTCTGGACTCACTGCAGTGCATCCCCAGTGGTGTCAGTGCACTGTATGGACTCACGGCACTGCATCCCCAAGGTGCCAGTGTAATCTCTGGACTCACTGCACTGCATCCCCAAGGTGCCAGTGCACTCTCTGGACTCACTGCAGTGCATCCCCAGTGGTGCCAGTGCACTCTCTGGACTCACTGCAGTGCATCCCCAGTGGTGCCAGTGCACTCTCTGGATTCCCTGCACTGCATCCCCAGTGGTGCCAGTGCACTCTCTGGACTCACTGTACTGCATCCTCTGTGGTGCCAGTGCACTCTCTGGACTCACTGCAGTGCATCCCCAGTGGTGCCAGTGCACTCTCTGTAGTCACTGCACTGCATCCCCAGTCGTGCCAGTGCACTCTCTAGACTCACTGCACTGCATCCCCAGTGGTGCCAGTGCACTCTCTGGACTCACTGCAGTGCATCCCCAGTGGTGCCAGTACACTCTCTGGACTCACTGCACTGCATCCCCAATGGTGCCAGTGCACTCTCTAGACTCACTGCACTGCATCCCCAGTGGTGCCAGTGCACTCTCTGGACTCACTGCAGTGCATCCCCAGTGGTGCCAGTGCACTCTCTGGACTCACTGCACTGCATCCCCAGTGCTGCCAGTGCAGTCTCTGGACTCACTGCACTGCATCCCCATGGTGCCAGTGAACACTCTGGACTCACTGCAGTGCATCCCCAGTGGTGCCAGTGCACTCTCTGGACTCACTGCACTGCATCCACAGTGGTGCAAGAGGACTTTCTGGACTCACTGCACTGCATCACCAGTGGTGCCAGTGCACTCTCTGGACTCACTGCAGTGCATCCCCAGTGGTGCCAGTGCACTCTCTGGACTCACTGCACTCCATCCCCAAGGTGCCAGTGCACTCTCTGGACTCACTGCACTGCATCCCCAAGGAGCCAGTGCACTCTCTGGACTCACAGCACTGCATCCCCAGTGGTGCCAGTGCACTCTCTGGACTCACTGCAGTGCATCCCCAGTGGTGTCAGTGCACTCTCTGGACTCACGGCACTGCATCCCCAAGGTGCCAGTGCACTCTCTGGACTCACTGCACTGCATTCCCTGTGGTGCAAGTGCAGTCTCTGGACTCACTGCACTGCATCCCCAGTGGTGCCAGTGCAATCTCTGGACTCACTGCAGTGCATCCCCAGTGGTGCCAGTGCACTCTCTGGACTCACTGCACTGCATCCCCAGTGGTGCCAGTGCACTCTCTGGACTCACTGCACTGCATCCCCAGTGGTGCCAGTGCACTCTCTGGAGGCACTGCACTGCATCCCCAGTGGTGCTGGTGCACTCTCTGGACTCAATGCAGAGCATCCCCAGTGGTGCCAGTGCACTCTCTAGACTCACTGCAGTGCATGGCCACTGGTGCCAGTGCACTCTCTGGCTTCACTGCAGTGCATCCCCAGTGGTGCCAGTGCACTCTCTGCACTGACTCCACTGCATCCCCAGTGGGGCCACTGCACTCTCTGGACTCACTGCACTGCATCACCAGTGGTGCCAGTGCAGTCTCTGGACTCACTGCACTCCATCCCCATTGGTGCTAGTGCACTCTGTGGAATCACTGCAGTGCATCCCCAGTGGTGCCAGTGCACTCTCTGGACTCACTGCACTGCATCCCCAGTGGTGCCAGTGCACTATCTGGTCTCACTGCAGTGCATCCCCAGTGGTGCCAGTGCACTCTCTGAGTCACTGCACTGCATTCCCAGTGGTGCCAGTGCACTCTCTGGACTCACTGCACTGCATCCCCAGTGCTGCCAGTGCAATCTCTGGACTCACTGCAGTGCATCCCTAGTGGTGCCTGTGCAGTCTCTGGAGTCACTGCACTAAAACCCCAGTGGTGCCAGTGCACTCTCTGGACTCACTGCACTGCATCCCCAAGGTGCCAGTGCACTCTCTGGACTCAACTGCACTGCATCACTAGTGGTGCCAGTGCACTGTATGGACTCACTGCAGTGCAACCCCATTGGTGCCAATGCACTCTCTGGACTCACTACAGTGCATCCCCAGTGGTGCCAGTGCACTCTCTGGACTCACTGCAGTGCATCCCCAGTGGTGCCAGTGCACTCTCTGGACTCACTGCACTGCATCCCCACTGGTGCCAGTGCACTCTCTGGACTCACTGCACTGCACCCTCAGTGGTGCCAGTGCACTCTCTGGCTTCACTGCAGTGCATCCCCAGTGGTGCCAGTGCACTCTCTGGACTCACTGCACTGCATCCACAGTGGTGCCAGTGCACTCTCTGCACTCACTTCACTGCATCCCCTGTGGTGCCAGTGCACTCTCTGCACTCACTGCACTGCATCCCCAGTGGTGCCAGTGCACTCTCTGGACTCACTGCAGTGCATCCCCAGTGGTGCCAGTGCACTCTCTGGACTCACTGCACTCCATCCCCAAGGTGCCAGTGCACTCTCTGGACTTACTGCAGTGCATCCCCAGTGGTGCCAGTGCACTCTCTGGACTCACTGCACTGCATCCCCAGTGGTGCCAGTGCACTCTCTGGACTCACTGCACTGCATCCCCAAGGTGCCAGTGCACACTGTGGACTCACTGCAGTGCATCCCCAGTGGTGCCAGTGCACTCTCTGGACTCACTGCACTGCATCCACAGTGGTGCCAGTGCACTCTCTGGACTCACTGCACTGCATCCACAGTGGTGCCAGTGCACTCTCTGGACTCACTGCAGTGCATCCCCAGTGGTGCCAGTGCACTCTCTGGAGGCACTGCACTGCATCCCCAAGGTGCCAGTGCACTCTCTGGACTCACTACACTAAAGCGCCAGTGGTGCCAGTGCACTCTCTGGACTCACTGCACTGCATCCCCAGTGGTGCCAGTGCACTCTCTGGACTCACTGCACTGCATCCCCATGGTGCCAGTGCACACTCTGGACTCACTGCACTGCATCCCCAGTGGTGCCAGTGCACTCTCAGGACTCACTGCAGTGCATCCCCAGTGGTGCCAGTGCACTCTCTGGACTCACTGCACTGCATCCCCATGGTGCCAGTGCACTCTCTGGACTCACTGCAGTGCATCCCCAGTGGTGCCAGTGCACTCTCTGTAGTCAACGCACTGCATCCCCAGTCGTGCCAGTGCACTCTCTAGACTCACTGCACTGCATCCCCAGTTGTGCCAGTGCACTCTCTGGACTCACTGCACTGCATCCCCAGTGGTGCCAGTACACTCTCTGGAGTCACTGCACTGCATCCCCAGTGGTGCCAGTGCACTCTCTAGACTCACTGCACTGCATCCCCAGTGGTGCCAGTGCACTCTATGGACTCACTACAGTGCATCCCCAGTGGTGCCAGTGCACTCTCTGGACTCACTGCACTGCATCCCCATGGTGCCAGTGCAGTCTCTGGACTCACTGCACTGCATCCCCATGGTGCCAGTGAACACTCTGGACTCACTGCAGTGCATCCCCAGTGGTGCCAGTGCACTCTCTGGACTCACTGCACTGCATCCAGAGTGGTGCAAGTGGACTTTCTGGACTCACTGCACTGCATCCCCAGTGGTGCCAGTGCACTCTCTGGACTCACTGCAGTGCATCCCCAGTGGTGCCAGTGCACTCTCTGGACTCACTGCACTGCATCCCCAAGGTGCCAGTGCACTCTCTGGACTCACTGCACTGCATCCCCAGTGGTGCCAGTGCACTCTCTGGACTCACTGCACTGCATCCCCAGTGGTGTCAGTGCACTCTCTGGACTCACGGCACTGCATCCCCAAGGTGCCAGTGCATCTCTGGACTCAACTGCACTGCATCCCCAGTGGTGCCAGTGCACTGTATGGACTCACTGCACTGCATCCTCAGTGGTGCCAGTGCACTCTCTGGACTCACTGCACTGCATCCCCAGTGGTGCAAGTGCAGTCTCTGGACTCACTGCACTGCATCCCCAGTGGTGCCAGTGCACTCTCTGCACTCACTGCACTGCATCCCCAGTGGTGCCAGTGCACTCTCTGGACTCACTGCACTGCATCCCCAGTGGTGCCAGTGCACTCTCTGGAGGCTCTGCACTGCATCCCCAGTGGTCCTGGTGCACTCTCTGGACTCAATGCAGTGCATCCCCAGTGGTGCCAGTGCACTCTCTAGACTCACTGCAATGCATCCCCACTGGTGCCAGTGCACTCTCTGGACTCACTGCACTGCATTCCCAGTGGTGCCAGTGCACTCTCTGGACTCACTGCAGTGCATCCCCAGTGGTGCCACTGCACACTCTGGACTCACTGCACTGCATCCCCAGTGGTGCCAGTGCAGTCTCTGGACTCACTGCACTGCATCCCCAGTGCTGCCAGTGCAATCTCTGGACTCACTGCAGTGCATCCCTAGTGGTGCCTGTGCAGTCTCTGGAGTCACTGCACTAAAACCCCAGTGGTGCCAGTGCACTCTCTGGACTCACTGCACTGCATCCCCAAGGTGCCAGTGCACTCTCTGGACTCAACTGCACTGCATCCCCAGTGGTGCCAGTGCACTGTATGGACTCACTGCAGTGCATCCCCAGTGGTGCCAGTGCACTCTCTGGACTCACTGCAGTGCATCCCCATTGGTGCCAATGCACTCTCTGGACTCACTGCAGTGCATCCCCATTGGTGCCAGTGCACTCTCTGGACTCACTGCACTGCATCCCCAGTGGTGCCAGTGCACTCTCTGGACTCACTGCACTGCATCCCCACTGGTGCCAGTGCACTCTCTGGACTCACTGCACTGCATCCTCAGTGGTGCCAGTGCACTCTCTGGACTCACTGCACTGCATCCCCAGTGGTGCCAGTGCACTCTCTGGACTCACTGCACTGCATCCCCAGTGGTGCCAGTGCACTCTCTGCACTCACTTCACTGCATCCCCTGTGGTGCCAGTGCACTCTCTGCACTCACTGCACTGCATCCCCAGTGGTGCCAGTGCACTCTCTGGACTCACAGCACTGCATCCCCAGTGGTGCCAGTGCACTCTCTGGACTCACTGCACTTCATCCCCAATGTGCCAGTGCACTCTCTGGACTTACTGCAGTGCATCCCCAGTGGTGCCAGTGCACTCTCTGGACTCACTGCACTGCATCCCCAGTGGTGCCAGTGCACTCTCTGGACTCACTGCACTGCATCCCCAAGGTGCCAGTGCACACTCTGGACTCACTGCAGTGCATCCCCAGTGGTGCCAGTGCACTCTCTGGACTCACTGCACTGCATCCACAGTGGTGCCAGTGCACTCTCTGGACTCACTGCACTGCATCCCCAGTGGTGCCAGTGCACTCTCTGGACTCACTGCAGTGCATCCCCAGTGGTGCCAGTGCACTCTCTGGACTCACTGCACTGCATCCCCAAGGTGCCAGTGCACTCTCTGGACTCACTACACTAAAGCGCCAGTGGTGCCAGTGCACTCTCTGGACTCACTGCACTGCATCCCCAGTGGTGCCAGTGCACTCTCTGGACTCACTGCACTGCATCCCCATGGTGCCAGTGCACACTCTGGACTCACTGCACTGCATCCCCAGTGGTGCCAGTGCACTCTCTGGACTCACTGCAGTGCATCCCCAGTGGTGCCAGTGCACTCTCTGGACTCACTGCACTGCATCCCCAGTGCTGCCAGTGCAATCTCTGGACTCACTGCAGTGCATCCCTAGTGGTGCCTGTGCAGTCTCTGGAGTCACTGCACTAAAACCCCAGTGGTGCCAGTGCACTCTCTGGACTCACTGCACTGCATCCCCAAGGTGCCAGTGCACTCTCTGGACTCAACTGCACTGCATCACTAGTGGTGCCAGTGCACTGTATGGACTCACTGCAGTGCAACCCCATTGGTGCCAATGCACTCTCTGGACTCACTACAGTGCATCCCCAGTGGTGCCAGTGCACTCTCTGGACTCACTGCACTGCATCCCCAGTGGTGCCAGTGCACTCTCTGGACTCACTGCACTGCATCCCCACTGGTGCCAGTGCACTCTCTGGACTCACTGCACTGCACCCTCAGTGGTGCCAGTGCACTCTCTGGCTTCACTGCAGTGCATCCCCAGTGGTGCCAGTGCACTCTCTGGACTCACTGCACTGCATCCACAGTGGTGCCAGTGCACTCTCTGCACTCACTTCACTGCATCCCCTGTGGTGCCAGTGCACTCTCTGCACTCACTGCACTGCATCCCCAGTGGTGCCAGTGCACTCTCTGGACTCACTGCAGTGCATCCCCAGTGGTGCCAGTGCACTCTCTGGACTCACTGCACTCCATCCCCAAGGTGCCAGTGCACTCTCTGGACTTACTGCAGTGCATCCCCAGTGGTGCCAGTGCACTCTCTGGACTCACTGCACTGCATCCCCAGTGGTGCCAGTGCACTCTCTGGACTCACTGCACTGCATCCCCAAGGTGCCAGTGCACTCTCTGGACTCACTGCAGTGCATCCCCAGTGGTGCCAGTGCACTCTCTGGACTCACTGCACTGCATCCACAGTGGTGCCAGTGCACTCTCTGGACTCACTGCACTGCATCCCCAGTGGTGCCAGTGCACTCTCTGGACTCACTGCAGTGCATCCCCAGTGGTGCCAGTGCACTCTCTGGAGGCACTGCACTGCATCCCCAAGGTGCCAGTGCACTCTCTGGACTCACTACACTAAAGCGCCAGTGGTGCCAGTGCACTCTCTGGAGTCACTGCACTGCATCCCCAGTGGTGCCAGTGCACTCTCTGGACTCACTGCACTGCATCCCCATGGTGCCAGTGCACACTCTGGACTCACTGCACTGCATCCCCAGTGGTGCCAGTGCACTCTCAGGACTCACTGCAGTGCATCCCCAGTGGTGCCAGTGCACTCTCTGGACTCACTGCACTGCATCCCCATGGTGCCAGTGCACTCTCTGGACTCACTGCAGTGCATCCCCAGTGGTGCCAGTGCACTCTCTGTAGTCAACGCACTGCATCCCCAGTCGTGCCAGTGCACTCTCTAGACTCACTGCACTGCATCCCCAGTTGTGCCAGTGCACTCTCTGGACTCACTGCACTGCATCCCCAGTGGTGCCAGTACACTCTCTGGAGTCACTGCACTGCATCCCCAGTGGTGCCAGTGCACTCTCTAGACTCACTGCACTGCATCCCCAGTGGTGCCAGTGCACTCTATGGACTCACTACAGTGCATCCCCAGTGGTGCCAGTGCACTCTCTGTAGTCAACGCACTGCATCCCCAGTCGTGCCAGTGCACTCTCTAGACTCACTGCACTGCATCCCCAGTTGTGCCAGTGCACTCTCTGGACTCACTGCACTGCATCCCCATGGTGCCAGTGCAGTCTCTGGACTCACTGCACTGCATCCCCATGGTGCCAGTGAACACTCTGGACTCACTGCAGTGCATCCCCAGTGGTGCCAGTGCACTCTCTGGACTCACTGCACTGCATCCAGAGTGGTGCAAGTGGACTTTCTGGACTCACTGCACTGCATCCCCAGTGGTGCCAGTGCACTCTCTGGACTCACTGCAGTGCATCCCCAGTGGTGCCAGTGCACTCTCTGGACTCACTGCACTGCATCCCCAAGGTGCCAGTGCACTCTCTGGACTCACTGCACTGCATCCCCAGTGGTGCCAGTGCACTCTCTGGACTCACTGCACTGCATCCCCAGTGGTGTCAGTGCACTCTCTGGACTCACGGCACTGCATCCCCAAGGTGCCAGTGCATCTCTGGACTCAACTGCACTGCATCCCCAGTGGTGCCAGTGCACTCTCTGGACTCACTGCACTGCATCCCCATGGTGCCAGTGCACACTCTGGACTCACTGCACTGCATCCCCAGTGGTGCAAGTGCAGTCTCTGGACTCACTGCACTGCATCCCCAGTGGTGCCAGTGCACTCTCTGGACTCACTGCACTGCATCCCCAGTGGTGCCAGTGCACTCTCTGGACTCACTGCACTGCATCCCCAGTGGTGCCAGTGCACTCTCTGGAGGCTCTGCACTGCATCCCCAGTGGTCCTGGTGCACTCTCTGGACTCAATGCAGTGCATCCCCAGTGGTGCCAGTGCACTCTCTAGACTCACTGCAATGCATCCCCACTGGTGCCAGAGCACTCTCTGGACTCACTGCACTGCATTCCCAGTGGTGCCAGTGCACTCTCTGGACTCACTGCAGTGCATCCCCAGAGGTGCCACTGCACACTCTGGACTCACTGCACTGCATCCCCAGTGGTGCCAGTGCAGTCTCTGGACTCACTGCACTGCATCCCCAGTGCTGCCAGTGCAATCTCTGGACTCACTGCAGTGCATCCCTAGTGGTGCCTGTGCAGTCTCTGGAGTCACTGCACTAAAACCCCAGTGGTGCCAGTGCACTCTCTGGACTCACTGCACTGCATCCCCAAGGTGCCAGTGCACTCTCTGGACTCAACTGCACTGCATCCCCAGTGGTGCCAGTGCACTGTATGGACTCACTGCAGTGCATCCCCAGTGGTGCCAGTGCACTCTCTGGACTCACTGCAGTGCATCCCCATTGGTGCCAATGCACTCTCTGGACTCACTGCAGTGCATCCCCATTGGTGCCAGTGCACTCTCTGGACTCACTGCACTGCATCCCCAGTGGTGCCAGTGCACTCTCTGGACTCACTGCACTGCATCCCCACTGGTGCCAGTGCACTCTCTGGACTCACTGCACTGCATCCTCAGTGGTGCCAGTGCACTCTCTGGACTCACTGCACTGCATCCCCAGTGGTGCCAGTGCACTCTCTGGACTCACTGCACTGCATCCCCAGTGGTGCCAGTGCACTCTCTGCACTCACTTCACTGCATCCCCAGTGGTGCCAGTGCACTCTCTGCACTCACTGCACTGCATCCCCAGTGGTGCCAGTGCACTCTCTGGACTCACAGCACTGCATCCCCAGTGGTGCCAGTGCACTCTCTGGACTCACTGCACTTCATCCCCAAGGTGCCAGTGCACTCTCTGGACTTACTGCAGTGCATCCCCAGTGGTGCCAGTGCACTCTCTGGACTCACTGCACTGCATCCCCAGTGGTGCCAGTGCACTCTCTGGACTCACTGCACTGCATCCCCAAGGTGCCAGTGCACACTCTGGACTCACTGCAGTGCATCCCCAGTGGTGCCAGTGCACTCTCTGGACTCACTGCACTGCATCCACAGTGGTGCCAGTGCACTCTCTGGAGTTACTGGACTGCATCCCCAGTGGTGCCAGTGCACTCTCTGGACTCACTGCAGTGCATCCCCAGTGGTGCCAGTGCACTCTCTGGACTCACTGCACTGCATCCCCAAGGTGCCAGTGCACTCTCTGGACTCACTACACTAAAGCGCCAGTGGTGCCAGTGCACTCTCTGGACTCACTGCACTGCATCCCCAGTGGTGCCAGTGCACTCTCTGGACTCACTGCACTGCATCCCCATGGTGCCAGTGCACACTCTGGACTCACTGCACTGCATCCCCAGTGGTGCCAGTGCACTCTCTGGACTCACTGCAGTGCATCCCCAGTGGTGCCAGTGCACTCTCTGGACTCAATGCACTGCATCACCAGTGGTGCCAGTGCACTCTCTGGACTCACTGCAGTGCATCCCCAGTGGTGCCAGTGCAATCTCTGTAGTCAATGCACTGCATCCCCAGTCGTGCCAGTGCACTCTCTAGACTCACTGCACTGCATCCCCAGTGGTGCCAGTGCACTCTCTGGACTCACTGCACTGCATCCCCAGTGGTGCCAGTACACTCTCTGGAGTCACTGCACTGCATCCCCAGTGGTGCCAGTGCACTCTCTAGACTCACTGCACTGCATCCCCAGTGGTGCCAGTGCACTCTATGGACTCACTACAGTGCATCCCCAGTGGTGCCAGTGCACTCTCTGGACTCACTGCACTGCATCCCCAGTGGTGCCAGTGCAGTCTCTGGACTCACTGCACTGCATCCCCATGGTGCCAGTGAACACTCTGGACTCACTGCAGTGCATCCCCAGTGGTGCCAGTGCACTCTCTGGACTCACTGCACTGCATCCCCAAGGTGCCAGTGCACTCTCTGGACTCACTGCACTGCATCCCCAGTGGTGCCAGTGCACTCTCTGGACTCACTGCACTGCATCCCCAGTGGTGTCAGTGCACTCTCTGGACTCACGGCACTGCATCCCCAAGGTGCCAGTGCATCTCTGGACTCAACTGCACTGCATCCCCAGTGGTGCCAGTGCACTGTATGGACTCACTGCACTGCATCCTCAGTGGTGCCAGTGCACTCTCTGGACTCACTGCACTGCATCCCCAGTGGTGCAAGTGCAGTCTCTGGACTCACTGCACTGCATCCCCAGTGGTGCCAGTGCACTCTCTGGACTCACTGCACTGCATCCCCAGTGGTGCCAGTGCACTCTCTGGACTCACTGCACTGCATCCCCAGTGGTGCCAGTGCACTCTCTGGACTCACTGCACTGCATCCCCAGTGGTGCCAGTGCACTCTCTGCACTCACTGCACTGCATCCCCAGTGGTCCTGGTGCACTCTCTGGACTCAATGCAGTGCATCCCCAGTGGTGCCAGTGCACTCTCTAGACTCACTGCAGTGCATCCCCACTGGTGCCAGTGCACTCTCTGGACTCACTGCACTGCATTCCCAGTGGTGCCAGTGCACTCTCTGGACTCACTGCAGTGCATCCCCAGTGGTGCCACTGCACACTCTGGACTCACTGCACTGCATCCCCAGTGGTGCCAGTGCAGTCTCTGGACTCACTGCACTGCATCCCCAGTGCTGCCAGTGCAATCTCTGGACTCACTGCAGTGCATCCCTAGTGGTGCCTGTGCAGTCTCTGGAGTCACTGCACTAAAACCCCAGTGGTGCCAGTGCACTCTCTGGACTCACTGCACTGCATCCCCAAGGTGCCAGTGCACTCTCTGGACTCAACTGCACTGCATCCCCAGTGGTGCCAGTGCACTGTATGGACTCACTGCAGTGCATCCCCAGTGGTGCCAGTGCACTCTCTGGACTCACTGCAGTGCATCCCCAGTGGTGCCAGTGCACTCTCTGGACTCACTGCAGTGCATCCCCAGTGGTTCCAGTGTAATCTCTGGACTCACTGCACTGCATCCCCAAGGTGCCAGTGCACTCTCTGTAGTCACTGCACTGCATCCCCAGTCGTGCCAGTGCACTCTCTAGACTCACTACACTGCATCCCCAGTGGTGCCAGTGAACTCTCTGGACTCACTGCAGTGCATCCCCAGTGGTGCCAGTACACTCTCTGGATTCACTGCACTGCATCCCCAATGGTGCCAGTGCACTCTCTAGACTCACTGCACTGCATCCCCAGTGGTGCCAGTGCACTCTCTGGACTCACTGCAGTGCATCCCCAGTGGTGCCAGTGCACTCTCTGGACTCACTGCAGTGCATCCCCAGTGGTGCCAGTGCACTCTCTGGACTCACTGCAGTGCATCCCCAGTGGTGCCAGTGCACTCTCTGGACTCACTGCACTCCATCCCCAAGGTGCCAGTGCACTCTCTGGACTCACTGCACTGCATCCCCAAGGAGCCAGTGCACTCTCTGGACTCACAGCACTGCATCCCCAGTGGTGCCAGTGCACTCTCTGGACTCACTGCAGTGCATCCCCAGTGGTGTCAGTGCACTCTCTGGACTCACGGCACTGCATCCCCAAGGTGCCAGTGCACTCTCTGGACTCACTGCACTGCATCCCCTGTGGTGCAAGTGCAGTCTCTGGACTCACTGCACTGCATCCCCAGTGGTTTCTGTGCAATCTCTGGACTCACTGCAGTGCATCCCCAGTGGTGCCAGTGCACTCTCTGGACTCACTGCACTGCATCCCCAGTGGTGCCAGTGCAGTCTCTGGACTCACTGCACTGCATCCCCAGTGGTGCCAGTGCAATCTCTGGACTCACTGCACTGCATCCCCAAGGAGCCAGTGCACTCTCTGGACTCACTGCACTGCATAACGAAGGTTCCAGCGCACTCTCTGGACTCACTGCACTGCATCCCCAGTGGTGCCAGTGCACTCTCTGGACTCACTGCACTGCATCCCCAGTCGTGCCAGAGCACTCTCTAGACTCACTGCACTGCATCCCCAGTGGTGCCAGTGCACTCTCTGGACTCACTGCAGTGCATCCCCACTGGTGCCAGTGCACTCTCTGGACTCAATGCAGTGCATCCCCAGTGGTGCCAGTGCACTCTCTAGACTCACTGCAGTGCATCCCCAGTGGTGCCAGTGCACTCTCTAAACTCACTGCACTGCATCCCCAAGGTGCCAGTGCACTCTCTGGACTCACTGCAGTGCATCCCCTGTTGTGCCAGTGCACTCTCTGCACTCACTCCACTGCATCCCCAGTGGGGCCACTGCACGCTCTGGAGTCACTGCACTGCATCTCCAGTGGTGCCAGTGCAGTCTCTGGACTCACTGCACTCCATCCCCATTCGTGCTAGTGCACTCTCTGGACTCACTGCAGTGCATCCCCAGTGGTGCCAGTGCACTCTCTGGACTCACTGCAGTGCATCACCAGTGGTACCAGTGCACAATCTGGACTCACTGCACTCCATCCCCAGTGGGGCCACTGCACTCTCTGGACTCACTGCACTGCATCTCCAGTGGTGCCAGTGCAGTCTCTGGACTCACTGCACTCCATCCCCAGTGGGGCCAGTGCACTCTCTGGGGTCACTGCACTGCATCCCCAGTGGTGCCAGTGCACTCTCTGGAGGCACTGCACTGCATCCCCAGTGGTGCTCGTGCACTCTCTGGACTCAATACAGTGCATCCCCAGTGGTGCCAGTGCACTCTCTAGACTCACTGCAGTGCATCGCCTGTGGTGCCAGTGCACTCTCTGGACTCACTGCAGTGCATCCCCAGTGGTGCCAGTGCACTCTCTGGACTCACTGCACTCCATTCTCACTGGTGCGTTTGCACTCTCTGGACTCACTGCACTGCTCCAGCCGCGGCAGCCGCTCCAGCCGCGGTAGCCCCTCCAGCCTCGCCAGCCGCTCCAGCCGCTCCAGCCGCGGCAGTCGCCCCAGCCGCGGCAGCCGCTCCATCCGCGGCAGACGCGGCAGCCGCTCCAACCGCGGCAGCCGCTCCAGCCGCTCCAGCCGAGGCAGCCGCTCCAACCGCGGCAGCCGCTCCAGCCGAGGCAGCCGCTCCAACCGCGGCAGACGCTCCAACCGCGACAGCCGCTCCAGCCGCTACCGAGTGGAGCGGCTGCCACGGCTGGAGCGGCTGCCGCGGTTGGAGCGGCTGCCGCGTCTGGCGGGGCTGGAGCGGCTGCCGTGGTTGGAGCGTCTGCCGCGTATGCCGCGGATGGAGCGGCTGCCGCGGCTGGAGCGGCTGCCGCGGTTGGAGCGGCTGCCTCGGCTGGAGCGGCTGGAGCGGCTGCCGCGGTTGGAGCGGCTGCCGCGTCTGCCGCGGATGGAGCGGCTGCCGCGGTTGGGGCGACTGCCGTGGCTGGAGCGGCTGGAGCGGCTGGCGAGGCTGGAGGGGCTACCGCGGCTGGAGCAGTGCAGTGAGTCCAGAGAGTGCAAACGCACCAGTGAGAATGGAGTGCAGTGAGTCCAGAGAGTGCACTGGCACCACTGGGGATGCACTGCAGTGAGTCCAGAGAGTGCCCTGGAAACACTGGGGATGCACTGCAGTGAGTCCAGAGAGTGCACTGGCACCAGTGGGGATGCACTGCAGTGAGTCCAGAGAGTGCACTGGCACCATTGGGGATGCAGTGCAGTTGGTCCAGAGAGTGCACTGGCACCACAGGAGATGCACTGCAGTGAGTGCAGAGACTGCACTTGTACCAATGGGGATGCACTGCAATGAGTCCAGAGACTGCACTTGTACCACTGGGGATGCACTGCAGTGAGTCCAGAGATTGCACTGGCTCCACTGGGGATGCACTGCAGTGAGTGCAGAGAGTGCACTGGCACCACTGGGGATGCAGTGCAGTGGGTCCAGAGAGTGCACTGGCACCACTGGTGATGCAGTGCAGTGAGTGCAGAGAGTGCACTGGCACCACTGGTGATGCAGTGAAGTGAGTCCAGAGAGTGCACTGGCAACATTGGGCATGCAATGCAGTGAGTCCAGAGAGTGCACTGGCACCACTGGGGATGCACTGCAGTGACTCTAGAGTGTGCACTGGCACCACTGGGGATGCACTGCAGTGACTACAGAGAGTGCACTGGAACCACAGGGGATGCACTGCAGTGACTCTAGAGTGTGCACTGGCACCACTGGGGATGCACTGCAGTGAGTCCAGAGAGTGCACTGGCACCACTGGGGATGCAGTGCAGTGACTCCAGTGAGTGCACTGGCACCACTGGGGATGCACTACAGTGAGTCCAGAGAGTGCAATGGCTCCACTTGGGATGCAGTGCAGTGAGTCCAGAGAGTGCACTGGCACCACTGGGGATGCAGTGCAGTGAGTCCAGAGAGTGCACTGGCACCACTGGGGATGCAGTGCAGTGAATCCAGAGAGTGCACTGGCACCACAGGGGATGCACTGCAGTGAGTCCAGAGAGTGCACTGGCACCACTGGGGATGCACTGAAGTGAGTCCAGGGAGCGCACTGGCACCACGGGTGATACAGTACAGTGAGTCCAGTGAGTGCACTGGCTCCTTGGGGATGCAGTGCAGTGAGTCCGGAGAGTGCACTGGCACCACTGGGGATGCAGTGCAGTGAGTCCAGAGAGTGCACTGGCACCACTGGGGATGCAGTGCAGTGAGTCCAGAGAGTGCACTGGCACCCCTGGGGATGCAGTGCAGTGAGTCCAGAGAGTGCACTGGCACCACTGGGGATGCACTGCAGTGAGTCCAGAGAGTGCACTGGCACCACTGGGGATGCACTGAAGTGAGTCCAGGGAGCGCACTGGCACCACGGGTGATGCAGTACAGTGAGTCCAGTGAGTGCACTGGCTCCTTGGGGATGCAGTGCAGTGAGTCCAGTGAGTGCACTGGCACCACTGGGGATGCAGTGCAGTGAGTCCGGAGAGTGCACTGGCACCACTGGGGATGCAGTGCAGTGAGTCCAGAGAGTGCACTGGCACCACTGGGGATGCACTGCAGTGAGTCCAGAGAGTGCACTGGCACCCCTGGGGATGCAGTGCAGTGACTCCAGAGAGTGCACTGGCACCACTGGGGATGCAGTGCAGTGAGCCCAGAGAGTGCACTGGCTCCACTTGGGTTTTAGTGCAGTGAGTGCAGAGAGTGCACTGGCACCACTAGGAATGCAGTGCAGTGAGTCCAGAGAGTGCACTGGCACCACTGGTGTTACACTGCAGTGAGTCCGGAGAGTGCAGAGGCACCACTGGGGATGCAGTGCAGTGACTCCAGAGAGTGCATTGGCACCACTGGGGATGTAGTGCAGTGAAACCAGAGAGTGCACTGGCACCACTGGGGATGCACTGCAGTGAGTCCAGAGAGTGCACTGGCATCACTGGGGATGCACTGAAGTGAGTCCAGAGAGTGCACTGGCACCACTGGGGATGCACTGCAGTGACTCCAGAGAGTGCACTGGCACCACTGTGGATGCAGTGCAGTGAGTCCAGAGAGTGCACTGGCACCACTGGGGATGCAGTGCAGTGAGTCCAGAGAGTGCACTGGCACCGCTGGGGATGCACTGCAGTGAGTCCAGAGAGTGCACTGGCACCACTGGGGATGAAGTGCAATGAGTCCAGAGAGTGCACTGGCACCACTTGGGATTTAGTGCAGTGAGTGCAGAGAGTGCACTGGCACCACTGGGGATGCAGTGCAGTGAGTCCAGAGAGTGCACTGGCACCTTGGGGATGCAGTGCAGTGAGTCCGGAGAGTGCACTGGCACCACTGGGGATGCAGTGCAGTGAAACCAGAGAGTGCACTGGCACCACTGGGGATGCACTGCAGTGAGTCCAGAGAGTGCACTGGCACCACTGGGGATGCACTGAAGTGAGTCCAGAGAGTGCACTGGCACCACTGGGGATGCACTGCAGTGACTCCAGAGAGTGCACTGGCACCACTGTGGATGCAGTGCAGTGAGTCCAGAGAGTGCACTGGCACCACTGGGGATGCACTGCAGTGAGTCCAGAGAGTGCACTGGCACCAATGGGGATGCAGTCCAGTAACTACAGAGAGTGCACAGGCACCACTGGGGATGCACTGCAGTGAGTCCAGATAGTGCACTGGCACCACTGGGGATGCACTGCAGTGAGTCCAGAGAGTGCACTGTCACCACTGGGGATGCACTGCAGTGAGTCCAGAGAGTGCACTGGCACCACTGGGGATGCAGTGCAGTGAGTCCAGAGAGTGCACTGGCACCACTGGGAATGCACTGCAGTGAGTCCAGAGAGTGCACTGGCACCACTTGGGATGGAGTGCAGAGTGTCCAGAGAGTACGCTGGCACCAATGGGGATGCAGTGCAGTGACTCCAGAGAGTGCACTCGCACCACTGGGGATGCCCTGCAGTGAGTCCAGAGAGTGCACTGGCACCACTGGGAATGCACTGCAGTGAGTCCAGAGAGTGCACTGGCACCACAGGGGATGCACTGCAGTGAGTCCGGAGAGTGCACTGGCACCACTGGGGATGCAGTGCAGTGACGCCAGAGAGTGCACTGGCACCACTGGGGATGCAGTGCAGTTACTCCAGAGAGTGCACTGGCACCACTGGGGATGCAGTGCAGTGAGTCCAGAGAGTGCACTGGCACCACTGGAGATGCAGTCCAGTAACTCCAGAGAGTGCACTGGCACCACTGGGGATGCACTGCAGTGAGTCCAGATAGTGCACTGGCACCTCTGGGGATGCAGTGCAGTGAGTCCAGAGAGTGCACTGGCACCACTGGGGATGCACTGCAGTGAGTCCAGAGAGTGCACTGGCACCACCGGGGATGCACTGCAGTGAGTCCAGAGAGTGCAGTGGCACCACTGGGGATGCACTGCAGTGAGTCCAGAGAGTGCAGTGGCACCAGTGGGGATGCAGTGCAGTGAGTCCAGTGAGTGCACTGGCACCACTGGTGATGCAGTACAGTGTGTCCAGTGAGTGCACTGGCACCACTGGGAATGCACTGCAGTGAGTCCAGAGAGTGCACTGGCACCACTTGGGATGGAGTGCAGTGTGTCCAGAGAGTGCGCTGGCACCAATGGGGATGCAGTGCAGTGAGTCCAGAGAGTGCACTCGCACCACTGGGGATGCACTGCAGTGAGTCCAGAGAGTGCACTGGCACCACTGGGGATGCAGTCCAGTAACTCCAGAGAGTGCAGTGGCACCACGGGGGATGCACTGCAGTGAGTCCAGATAGTGCACTGGCACCACTGGGGATGCACTGCAGTGAGTCCAGAGAGTGCACTGGCACCACTGGGGATGCACTGCAGTGAGTCCAGAGAGTGCAGTGGCACCACTGGGGATGCAGTACAGTGAGTCTAGAGAGTGCACTGGCACCTCTGGGGATGCAGTACAGTGAGTCCAGTGAGTGCACTGGCACCACTGGGAATGCACTGCAGTGAGTCCAGAGAGTGCACTGGCACCACTTGGGATGGAGTGCAGTGTGTCCAGAGAGTGCGCTGGCACCACTGGGGATGCAGTGCAGTGAGTCCAGAGAGTGCACTGCACCACTGGGGATGCACAGCAGTGAGTCCAGAGAGTGCACTGGCACCACTGGGGATGCAGTGCAGTGAGTCCAGAGAGTGCACTGGCACCACTGGGGATGCACTGCAGTGAGTCCAGAGAGTGCACTGGCACCACTGGGGATGCAGTGCAGTGAGTCCAGAGAGTGCACTGGCACCACTGGGAATGCACTGCAGTGAGTCCAGAGAGTGCACTGGCACCACAGGGGATGCAGTGCAGTGAGTCCGGAGAGTGCTGTGGCACCACTGGGGATGCAGTGCAGTGACGCCAGAGAGTGCACTGGCACCACTGGGGATGCAGTGCAGTGACTCCAGAGAGTGCACTGGCACCACTGGGGATGCAGTGCAGTGAGTCCAGAGAGTGCACTGGCACCATTGGAGATGCAGTCCAGTAACTCCAGAGAGTGCACTGGCACCACAGGGGATGCACTGCAGTGAGCCCAGATAGTGCACTGGCACCACTGGGGATGCAGTGCAGTGAGTCCAGAGAGTGCACTGGCACCACTGGGGATGCACTGCAGTGAGTCCAGAGAGTGCACTGGCACCACTGGGTATGCAGTGCAGTGAGTCCAGAGAGTGCAGTGGCACCACTGGGGATGCAGTGCAGTGACTCCAGAGAGTGCACTGGCACCACTGGGGATGTAGTGCAGTGAATCCAGAGAGTGCACTGGCACCAGTGGGGATGCACTGCAGTGAGTCCAGAGAGTGCACTGGCACTACTGGGGATGCAGTCCAGTGAGTCCAGAGAGTGCACTGGCACCACTGGGGATGCACTGCAGTGAGTCCAGAGAGTGCACTGGCACCACTGGGGATGCAGTGCAGTGACTCCAGAGAGTGCACTGGCACCACTGGGGATGCAGTGCAGTGAGTCCAGAGAGTGCACTGGCACCTTGGGGATGCAGTGCAGTGAGTCCAGAGAGTGCAATGGCACCTTGGGGATGCAGTGCAGTGAGTCCAGAGAGTGCCCTGGCACCACTGGGGATGCACTGCAGTGAGTCCAGAGAGTGCACTGGCACCACTGGGGATGCACTGAAGTGAGTCCAGAGAGCGCACTGTCACCACTGGTGATGCAGTACAGTGAGTCCAGAGAGTGCACTGGCACCACTGGGGATGCAGTGCAGTGACTCCAGAGAGTGCACTGGCACCACTGGGGATGCACTGCAGTGAGTCCAGAGAGTGCACTGGCACCACTGGGGATGCAGTGCAGTGAGTCCAGAGAGTGCACTGGCACCACTGGGGATGCAGTGCAGTGAGTCCAGAGAGTGCACTGGCACCACTGGGGATGCAGTGCAGTGACTCCAGAGAGTGCACTGGCACCACTGGGGATGTAGTGCAGTGAATCCTGAGAGTGCACTGGCACCACTGGGGATGCAGTGCAGTGAGTCCAGAGAATGCACTGGCACCACTGGGGATGCAGTGCAGTGAGTCCAGAGAGTGCACTGGCACCACTGGAGATGCAGTGCAGTGACTCCAGAGAGTGCACTGGCACCACTGGGGATGCAGTGCAGTGACTCCAGAGAGTGCACTGGCACCACACGGGATACACTGCAGTGACTCCAGAGAGTGCACTGGCACCACTGGGGATGCAGTGCAGTGAGTCCAGTGAGTGCACTGGCACCACTGGGAATGCACTGCAGTGAGTCCAGAGAGTGCACTGGCACCAATGGGTATGCACTGCAGTGAGTCCAGAGAATGCACTGGCACCACTGGCGATGCAGTGCAGTGACTCCAGAGAGTGCACTGGCACCACAGTGGATCTCACTGCAGTGCATCCCCAGTGGTGCCACTGCACTCTCTGGACTCACTGCAGTGCATCCCCAGTGGTGCCAGTGCACTCTCTGGACTCACTGCACTAAAACCCCAGTGGTGCCAGTGCACTCTCTGGACTCACTGCAATGCATCCCCAGTGTTCCCAGTGCACTCTCTGGAATCACTGCAGTGCATCCCCTGTGGTGGCAGTGCACTCTCTGAACTCATTGCACTGCATCCCCAGTGGTGCCAGTGCACTCTCTGGACTCACTGCATTGCATCCCCAGTGGTTCCAGTGCACTCTCTGGACTCACTGCACTGCATCACCATTGGTGCCAGGGCACTCTCCGGACTCACTGCCGTGCATCCGCAGTTGTGCCAGTGCACTTTTTCGAGTCACTGCACTGCATCCCCATCAGTGCCAGAGCATTCTCTGGACTCACTGCAGTGCATTCCCACTGGTGCCAGTGCACTCTCTGGAGGCACTGCTCTGCATGCCCAGTGGTGCCAGTGCACTCTCTGGACTCAATGCAGTGCATCCCCAGTGGTGCCAGTGCACTCTCTGGACTCACTGCACTGCATCCCCAGTGGTGCCAGTGCACTCTCTGGAGTAATTGCACTGCATCCCCAGTGGTGCCAGTGCACTCTCTGGAGGCACTGCACTGCATCCCCAGTGGTGCTGGTGCACTCTCTGCACTCAATGCAGTGCATCCCCAGTGGTGCCAGGGCACTCTCTAGACTCACTGCAGTGCATCCCCAGGGGTGCCAGTGCACTCTCTGGACTCACTGCACTGCATATCCAGTGCTGACAGTGCACTCTCTAGACTCCCTACAGTACATCCCCAGTGGTGCCAGCGCACTCTCTGGACTCACTGCACTGCATCCCCAGTGGTGCCAGTGCACTCTCTGGACTCACTGCAATGCATCCCCTGTTGTGCCAGTGCACTCTCTGCACTCACTCCACTGCATCCCCGGTGGGGCCACTGCACTCTCTGGACTCACTGCAGTGCATCTCCAGTGGTGCCAGTGCAGTCTCTGGACTCACTGCACTGCATCCACAGTGGTGCTAGTGCACTATCTGGACTCACTGCACTGCATCCCCAGTGGTGCCATTGCACTCTCTGAGTCACTGCACTGCATTCCCAGTGGTGCCAGTGCACTCTCTGGACTCACTGCAGTGCATCCCCAGTGGTGCCACTGCACTCTCTGGACTCACTGCACTGCATCCCCAGTGGTGCCAGTGCAGTCTCTGGACTCACTGCACTGCATCCCCAGTGCTGCCAGTGCAATCTCTGGACTCACTGCAGTGCATCCCTAGTGGTGCCAGTGCACTCTCTGGAGTCACTGCACTAAAACCCCAGTGGTGCCAGTGTACTCTCTGTACTCACTGCACTGCATCCCCAAGGTGCCAGTGCACTCTCTGGACTCAACTGCACTGCATCCCCAGTGGTGCCAGTGCACTGTATGGACTCACTGCAGTGCATCCCCAGTGGTGCCAATGCACTCTCTGGACTCACTGCAGTGCATCCCCAGTGGTGCCAGTGCACTCTCTGGACTCACTGCACTGCATCCCCAGTGGTGCCAGTGCACTCTCTGCACTCACTGCACTGCATCCCCAGTGGTGCCAGTGCACTCTCTGGACTCACTGCAGTGCGTCCCCAGTGGTGCCAGTGCATTCTCTGGACTCACTGCACTCCATCCCCAAAGTGCCAGTGCACTCTCTGGACTCACTGCACTGCATCCCCAGTGGTGCCAGTGCACTCTCTGGACTCACTGCAGTACATCCCCAGTGGTGCCAGTGCACTCTCTGGACTCACTGCAGTGCATCCCCAGTGGTGCCAGTGCACTCTCTGGACTCACTGCAGTGCATCCCCAAGGTGCCAGTGCACTCTCTGGACTCACTGCTGTGCATCCCCAGTGGTGCCAGTGCACTCTCTGGACTCACTGCACTGCATCCCCAGTGGTGCCAGTGCACTCTCTGGACTCACTGCACTGCAGCCCCAAGGTGCCAGTGCACTCTCTGGACTCACTGCACTGCATCCCCAAGGTGCCATTGCACTCTCTGGACTCACTGCACTGCATTCCCAGTGGTGCCAGTGCACTCTCTGGACTCACTGTACTGCATCCGCAGTGGTGCCAGTGAAATTTTCCGAGTCACTGCACTGCATCCCCATTAGTGCCAGTGCATTCTCTGGACTCACTGCAGTGCATCCCCAGTGGTGCCAGTGCACTCTCTAGACTCACTGCACTGCATCCCCAGTAGTGCCAGTGCACTCTCTGGAGTCACTGCAGTGCATCCCCAGTGGTGCCAGTGCACTCTCTGTAGTCACTGCACTGCATCCCCAGTCGTGCCAGTGCACTCTGTAGACTCACTGCACTGCATCCCCAGTGGTGCCAGTGCACTCTCTGGACTCACTGCACTGCATCCCCAGTGGTGCCAGTACACTCTCTGGACTCACTGCACTGCATCCCCAGTGGTGCCAGTGCACTCTCTAGACTCACTGCACTGCATCCCCAGTGGTGCCAGTGCACTCTCTGGACTCACTGCACTGCATCCACAGTGGTGCCAGTGCACTCTCTGGACTCACTGCAGTGCATCCCCAGTGGTGCTAGTGCACTCTCTGGACTCACTACACTAAAGCCCCAGTGGTGCCAGTGCAGTCTCTGGACTCACTGCACTGCATCCCCAGTGGTGCCAGTGCACTCTCTGGACTCACTACACTGCATCCCCATGGTGCCAGTGCACACTCTGGACTCACTGCAGTACATCTCCAGTGGTGCCAGTGCACTCTCTGGACTCACTGCAGTGCATTCCCAGTGGTGCCAGTGCACTCTCTGGACTCACTGCACTCCATCCCCAAGGTGCCAGTGCACTCTCTGGACTCACTGCAGTGCATCTCCAGTTGTGCTAGTGCACTCTCAGGACTCACTGCAGTGCATCCCCAGTGGTGCCAGTGCACTCTCTGGACTCACTGCAGTGCATACCCAGTGGTGCCAGTGCACTCTCTGGACTCACTGCACTGCATCCCCAGTGGTGCCAGTGCACTCTCTGGACTCACTGCAGTGCATCACAAGTGGTGCCAGTGCACTCTCTAGAGTCACGGCACTGCATCCCCAGTGGTGCCAGTGCACTCTCTGGACTCACTGCACTGCATCCCCAGTGGTGCCAGTGCACTCTCTGGACTCACTGCACTGCATCCACAGTGGTGCCAGTGCACTCTCTGGACTCACTGCACTGCATCCCCAGTGGTTCCAGTGCACTCTCTGGACTCACTGCAGTGCATCCCCAGTGGTGCCAGTGCACTCTCTGGACTCACTGCACTGCACCCCAAGGTGCCAGTGCACTCTCTGGACTCACTGCAGTGCATTCCCAGTGGTGCCAGTGCACTCTCTGGACTCACTGCAGTGCATCCCCAGTGGTGCCAGTGCACTCTCTGGACTCACTGTACTGCATCCCCAGTGGTGCCAGTGCACTCTCTGGACTCACTGCAGTGCATCCCCAGTGGTGCCAGTGCACTCTCTGAACTCACTGCAGTGCATCCCCAGTGGTGCCAGTACACTCTCTGGATTCACTGCACTGCGTCCCCAGTGGTGCCAGTGCACTCTCTGGACTCACTGTACTGCATCCCCAGTGGTGCCAGTGCACTCTCTGGACTCACTGCAGTGCATCCCCAGTGGTGCCAGTGCACTCTCTGTAGTCAATGCACTGCATCCCCAGTCGTGCCAGTGCACTCTCTAGACTCACTGCACTGCATCCCCAGTGGTGCCAGTGCACTCTCTGGACTCACTGCACTGCATCCCCAGTGGTGCCAGTACACTCTCTGGAGTCACTGCACTGCATCCCCAGTGGTGCCAGTGCACTCTCTAGACTCACTGCACTGCATCCCCAGTGGTGCCAGTGCACTCTATGGACTCACTACAGTGCATCCCCAGTGGTGCCAGTGCACTCTCTGGACTCATTGCACTGCATCCCCAGTGGTGCCAGTGCAGTCTCTGGACTCACTGCACTGCATCCCAATGGTGCCAGTGAACACTCTGGACTCACTGCAGTGCATCCCCAGTGGTGCCAGTGCACTCTCTGGACTCACTGCACTGCATCCAGAGTGGTGCAAGTGGACTTTCTGGACTCACTGCACTGCATCCCCAGTGGTGCCAGTGCACTCTCTGGACTCACTGCAGTGCATCCCCAGTGGTGCCAGTGCACTCTCTGGACTCACTGCACTGCATCCCCAAGGTGCCAGTGCACTCTCTGGACTCACTGCACTGCATCCCCAGTGGTGCCAGTGCACTCTCTGGACTCACTGCACTGCATCCCCAGTGGTGTCAGTGCACTCTCTGGACTCACGGCACTGCATCCCCAGTGGTGCCAGTGCACTCTCTGGACTCACTGCAGTGCATTCCCAGTGGTGCCAGTGCACTCTCTGGACTCACTGCACTGCATCCCCAGTGGTTCCAGTGCACTCTCTGGACTCACTGCAGTGCATCCCCAGTGGTGCCAGTGCACTCTCTGGACTCACTGCACTGCACCCCAAGGTGCCAGTGCACTCTCTGGACTCACTGCAGTGCATCCCCAGTGGTGCCAGTGCACTCTCTGGACTCACTGCAGTGCATCCCCAGTGGTGCCAGTGCACTCTCTGGACTCACTGTACTGCATCCCCAGTGGTGCCAGTGCACTCTCTGGACTCACTGCAGTGCATCCCCAGTGGTGCCAGTGCACTCTCTGTAGTCAATGCACTGCATCCCCAGTCGTGCCAGTGCACTCTCTAGACTCACTGCACTGCATCCCCAGTGGTGCCAGTGCACTCTCTGGACTCACTGCACTGCATCCCCAGTGGTGCCAGTACACTCTCTGGAGTCACTGCACTGCATCCCCAGTGGTGCCAGTGCACTCTCTAGACTCACTGCACTGCATCCCCAGTGGTGCCAGTGCACTCTATGGACTCACTACAGTGCATTCCCAGTGGTGCCAGTGCACTCTCTGGACTCACTGCACTGCATCCCCAGTGGTGCCAGTGCAGTCTCTGGACTCACTGCACTGCATCCCCATGGTGCCAGTGAACACTCTGGACTCACTGCAGTGCATCCCCAGTGGTGCCAGTGCACTCTCTGGACTCACTGCACTGCATCCAGAGTGGTGCAAGTGGACTTTCTGGACTCACTGCACTGCATCCCCAGTGGTGCCACTGCACTCTCTGGACTCACTGCAGTGCATCCCCAGTGGTGCCAGTGCACTCTCTGGACTCACTGCATTGCATCCCCAAGGTGCCAGTGCACTCTCTGGACTCACTGTACTGCATCCCCAGTGGTGCCAGTGCACTCTCTGGACTCACTGCACTGCATCCCCAGTGGTGTCAGTGCACTCTCTGGACTCACGGCACTGCATCCCCAAGGTGCCAGTGCACTCTCTGGACTCAACTGCACTGCATCCCCAGTGGTGCCAGTGCACTGTATGGACTCACTGCACTGCATCCTCAGTGGTGCCAGTGCACTCTCTGGACTCACTGCACTGCATCCCCAGTGGTGCAAGTGCAGTCTCTGGACTCACTGCACTGCATCCCCAGTGGAGCCAGTGCAATCTCTGGACTCACTGCAGTGCATCCCCAGTGGTGCCAGTGCACTCTCTGGACTCACTGCACTGCATCCCCAGTGGTGCCAGTGCACTCTCTGGACTCACTGCACTGCATCCCCAGTGGTGTCAGTGCACTCTCTGGACTCACTGCACTGCATCCCCAGTGGTGCCAGTACACTCTCTGGAGGCACTGCACTGCATCCCCAGTGGTCCTGGTGCACTCTCTGGACTCAATGCAGTGCATCCCCAGTGGTGCCAGTGCACTCTCTAGACTCACTGCAGTGCATCCCCACTGGTGCCAGTGCACTCTCTGGACTCACTGCACTGCATTCCCAGTGGTGCCAGTGCACTCTCTGGACTCACTGCAGTGCATCCCCAGTGGTGCCACTGCACTCTCTGGACTCACTGCACTGCATCCACAGTGGTGCCAGTGCACTCTCTGGACTCACTGCACTGCATCCCCAGTGCTGCCAGTGCAATCTCTGGACTCACTGCAGTGCATCCCTAGTGGTGCCTGTGCAGTCTCTGGAGTCACTGCACTAAAACCCCAGTGGTGCCAGTGCACTCTCTGGACTCACTGCACTGCATCCCCAAGGTGCCAGTGCACTCTCTGGACTAACTGCACTGCATCCCCAGTGGTGCCAGTGCACTCTCTGGACTCACTGCAGTGCATCCCCAGTGGTGCCAGTGCACTCACTGGACTCACTGCAGTGCATCCACAGTGGTGCCAGTGCACTCTCTGGACTCACTGCACTGCATCCCCACTGGTGCCAGTGCACTCTCTGGACTCACTGCACTGCATCCTCAGTGGTGCCAGTGCACTCTCTGGAGTCACTGCACTGCATCCCCAGTGGGGCCAGTACACTCTCTGGACTCACTGCACTGCATCCCCAGTGGTGCCAGTGCACTCTCTGCACTCACTGCACTGCATCCCCTGTGGTGCCAGTGCAATCTCTGCACTCACTGCACTGCATCCCCAGTGGTTCCAGTGCACTCTCTGGACTCACTGCAGTGCATCCCCAGTGGTGCCAGTGTAATCTCTGGACTCACTGCACTGCATCCCCAAGGTGCCAGTGCACTCTCTGGACTCACTGCAGTGCATCCCCAGTGGTGCCAGTGCACTCTCTGGACTCACTGCAGTGCATCCCCAGTGGTGCCAGTGCACTCTCTGGACTCACTGCACTGCATCCCCAGTGGTGCCAGTGCACTCTCTGGACTCACTGTACTGCATCCTCTGTGGTGCCAGTGCACTCTCTGGACTCACTGCAGTGCATCCCCAGTGGTGCCAGTGCACTCTCTGTAGTCACTGCACTGCATCCCCAGTCGTGCCAGTGCACTCTCTAGACTCACTGCACTGCATCCCCAGTGGTGCCAGTGCACTCTCTGGACTCACTGCAGTGCATCCCCAGTGGTGCCAGTACACTCTCTGGACTCACTGCACTGCATCCCCAATGGTGCCAGTGCACTCTCTAGACTCACTGCACTGCATCCCCAGTGGTGCCAGTGCACTCTCTGGACTCACTGCAGTGCATCCCCAGTGGTGCCAGTGCACTCTCTGGACTCACTGAACTGCATCCCCAGTGCTGCCAGTGCAGTCTCTGGACTCACTGCACTGCATCCCCATGGTGCCAGTGAACACTCTGGACTCACTGCAGTGCATGCCCAGTGGTGCCAGTGCACTCTCTGGACTCACTGCACTGCATCCACAGTGGTGCAAGAGGACTTTCTGGACTCACTGCACTGCATCACCAGTGGTGCCAGTGCACTCTCTGGACTCACTGCAGTGCATCCCCAGTGGTGCCAGTGCACTCTCTGGACTCACTGCACTCCATCCCCAAGGTGCCAGTGCACTCTCTGGACTCACTGCACTGCATCCCCAAGGAGCCAGTGCACTCTCTGGACTCACAGCACTGCATCCCCAGTGGTGCCAGTGCACTCTCTGGACTCACTGCAGTGCATCCCCAGTGGTGTCAGTGCACTCTCTGGACTCACGGCACTGCATCCCCAAGGTGCCAGTGCACTCTCTGGACTCACTGCACTGCATTCCCTGTGGTGCAAGTGCAGTCTCTGGACTCACTGCACTGCATCCCCAGTGGTGCCAGTGCAATCTCTGGACTCACTGCAGTGCATCCCCAGTGGTGCCAGTGCACTCTCTGGACTCACTGCACTGCATCCCCAGTGGTGCCAGTGCACTCTCTGGACTCACTGCACTGCATCCCCAGTGGTGCCAGTGCACTCTCTGGAGGCACTGCACTGCATCCGCAGTGGTGCTGGTGCACTCTCTGGACTCAATGCAGAGCATCCCCAGTGGTGCCAGTGCACTCTCTAGACTCACTGCAGTGCATGGCCACTGGTGCCAGTGCACTCTCTGGCTTCACTGCAGTGCATCCCCAGTGGTGCCAGTGCACTCTCTGCACTGACTCCACTGCATCCCCAGTGGGGCCACTGCACTCTCTGGACTCACTGCACTGCATCACCAGTGGTGCCAGTGCAGTCTCTGGACTCACTGCACTCCATCCCCATTGGTGCTAGTGCACTCTGTGGAGTCACTGCAGTGCATCCCCAGTGGTGCCAGTGCACTCTCTGGACTCACTGCACTGCATCCCCAGTGGTGCCAGTGCACTATCTGGTCTCACTGCAGTGCATCCCCAGTGGTGCCAGTGCACTCTCTGAGTCACTGCACTGCATTCCCAGTGGTGCCAGTGCACTCTCTGGACTCACTGCACTGCATCCCCAGTGCTGCCAGTGCAATCTCTGGACTCACTGCAGTGCATCCCTAGTGGTGCCTGTGCAGTCTCTGGAGTCACTGCACTAAAACCCCAGTGGTGCCAGTGCACTCTCTGGACTCACTGCACTGCATCCCCAAGGTGCCAGTGCACTCTCTGGACTCAACTGCACTGCATCACTAGTGGTGCCAGTGCACTGTATGGACTCACTGCAGTGCAACCCCATTGGTGCCAATGCACTCTCTGGACTCACTACAGTGCATCCCCAGTGGTGCCAGTGCACTCTCTGGACTCACTGCACTGCATCCCCAGTGGTGCCAGTGCACTCTCTGGACTCACTGCACTGCATCCCCACTGGTGCCAGTGCACTCTCTGGACTCACTGCACTGCACCCTCAGTGGTGCCAGTGCACTCTCTGGCTTCACTGCAGTGCATCCCCAGTGGTGCCAGTGCACTCTCTGGACTCACTGCACTGCATCCACAGTGGTGCCAGTGCACTCTCTGCACTCACTTCACTGCATCCCCTGTGGTGCCAGTGCACTCTCTGCACTCACTGCACTGCATCCCCAGTGGTGCCAGTGCACTCTCTGGACTCACTGCAGTGCATCCCCAGTGGTGCCAGTGCACTCTCTGGACTCACTGCACTCCATCCCCAAGGTGCCAGTGCACTCTCTGGACTTACTGCAGTGCATCCCCAGTGGTGCCAGTGCACTCTCTGGACTCACTGCACTGCATCCCCAGTGGTGCCAGTGCACTCTCTGGACTCACTGCACTGCATCCCCAAGGTGCCAGTGCACACTCTGGACTCACTGCAGTGCATCCCCAGTGGTGCCAGTGCACTCTCTGGACTCACTGCACTGCATCCACAGTGGTGCCAGTGCACTCTCTGGACTCACTGCACTGCATCCACAGTGGTGCCAGTGCACTCTCTGGACTCACTGCAGTGCATCCCCAGTGGTGCCAGTGCACTCTCTGGAGGCACTGCACTGCATCCCCAAGGTGCCAGTGCACTCTCTGGACTCACTACACTAAAGCGCCAGTGGTGCCAGTGCACTCTCTGGACTCACTGCAGTGCATCCCCAGTGGTGCCAGTGCACTCTCTGGACTCACTGCACTGCATCCCCATGGTGCCAGTGCACACTCTGGACTCACTGCACTGCATCCCCAGTGGTGCCAGTGCACTCTCTGGACTCACTGCAGTGCATCCCCAGTGGTGCCAGTGCACTCTCTGGACTCAATGCACTGCATCACCAGTGGTGCCAGTGCACTCTCTGGACTCACTGCAGTGCATCCCCAGTGGTGCCAGTGCACTCTCTGTAGTCAACGCACTGCATCCCCAGTCGTGCCAGTGCACTCTCTAGACTCACTGCACTGCATCCCCAGTTGTGCCAGTGCACTCTCTGGACTCACTGCACTGCATCCCCAGTGGTGCCAGTACACTCTCTGGAGTCACTGCACTGCATCCCCAGTGGTGCCAGTGCACTCTCTAGACTCACTGCACTGCATCCCCAGTGGTGCCAGTGCACTCTATGGACTCACTACAGTGCATCCCCAGTGGTGCCAGTGCACTCTCTGGACTCACTGCACTGCATCCCCATGGTGCCAGTGCAGTCTCTGGACTCACTGCACTGCATCCCCATGGTGCCAGTGAACACTCTGGACTCACTGCAGTGCATCCCCAGTGGTGCCAGTGCACTCTCTGGACTCACTGCACTGCATCCAGAGTGGTGCAAGTGGACTTTCTGGACTCACTGCACTGCATCCCCAGTGGTGCCAGTGCACTCTCTGGACTCACTGCAGTGCATCCCCAGTGGTGCCAGTGCACTCTCTGGACTCACTGCACTGCATCCCCAAGGTGCCAGTGCACTCTCTGGACTCACTGCACTGCATCCCCAGTGGTGCCAGTGCACTCTCTGGACTCACTGCACTGCATCCCCAGTGGTGTCAGTGCACTCTCTGGACTCACGGCACTGCATCCCCAAGGTGCCAGTGCATCTCTGGACTCAACTGCACTGCATCCCCAGTGGTGCCAGTGCACTGTATGGACTCACTGCACTGCATCCTCAGTGGTGCCAGTGCACTCTCTGGACTCACTGCACTGCATCCCCAGTGGTGCAAGTGCAGTCTCTGGACTCACTGCACTGCATCCCCAGTGGTGCCAGTGCACTCTCTGGACTCACTGCACTGCATCACCAGTGGTGCCAGTGCACTCTCTGGACTCACTGCACTGCATCCCCACTGGTGCCAGTGCAGTCTCTGGACTCACTGCACTGCATCCCCAGTGCTGCCAGTGCAATCTCTGGACTCACTGCAGTGCATCCCTAGTGGTGCCTGTGCAGTCTCTGGAGTCACTGCACTAAAACCCCAGTGGTGCCAGTGCACTCTCTGGACTCACTGCACTGCATCCCCAAGGTGCCAGTGCACTCTCTGGACTCAACTGCACTGCATCCCCAGTGGTGCCAGTGCACTGTATGGACTCACTGCAGTGCATCCCCATTGGTGCCAATGCACTCTCTGGACTCACTGCAGTGCATCCCCATTGGTGCCAGTGCACTCTCTGGACTCACTGCAGTGCATCCCCAGTGGTGCCAGTGCACTCTCTGGACTCACTGCACTGCATCCCCACTGGTGCCAGTGCACTCTCTGGACTCACTGCACTGCATCCTCAGTGGTGCCAGTGCACTCTCTGGACTCACTGCACTGCATCCCCAGTGGTGCCAGTGCACTCTCTGGACTCACTGCACTGCATCCCCAGTGGTGCCAGTGCACTCTCTGCACTCACTTCACTGCATCCCCTGTGGTGCCAGTGCACTCTCTGCACTCACTGCACTGCATCCCCAGTGGTGCCAGTGCACTCTCTGGACTCACAGCACTGCATCCCCAGTGGTGCCAGTGCACTCTCTGGACTCACTGCACTTCATCCCCAAGGTGCCAGTGCACTCTCTGGACTTACTGCAGTGCATCCCCAGTGGTGCCAGTGCACTCTCTGGACTCACTGCACTGCATCCCCAGTGGTGCCAGTGCACTCTCTGGACTCACTGCACTGCATCCCCAAGGTGCCAGTGCACACTCTGGACTCACTGCAGTGCATCCCCAGTGGTGCCAGTGCACTCTCTGGACTCACTGCACTGCATCCACAGTGGTGCCAGTGCACTCTCTGGACTCACTGCACTGCATCCACAGTGGTGCCAGTGCACTCTCTGGACTCACTGCAGTGCATCCCCAGTGGTGCCAGTGCACTCTCTGGACTCACTGCACTGCATCCCCAAGGTGCCAGTGCACTCTCTGGACTCACTACACTAAAGCGCCAGTGGTGCCAGTGCACTCTCTGGACTCACTGCACTGCATCCCCAGTGGTGCCAGTGCACTCTCTGGACTCACTGCACTGCATCCCCATGGTGCCAGTGCACACTCTGGACTCACTGCACTGCATCCCCAGTGGTGCCAGTGCACTCTCTGGACTCACTGCAGTGCATCCCCAGTGGTGCCAGTGCACTCTCTGGACTCAATGCACTGCATCACCAGTGGTGCCAGTGCACTCTCTGGACTCACTGCAGTGCATCCCCAGTGGTGCCAGTGCAATCTCTGTAGTCAATGCACTGCATCCCCAGTCGTGCCAGTGCACTCTCTAGACTCACTGCACTGCATCCCCAGTGGTGCCAGTGCACTCTCTGGACTCACTGCACTGCATCCCCAGTGGTGCCAGTACACTCTCTGGAGTCACTGCACTGCATCCCCAGTGGTGCCAGTGCACTCTCTAGACTCACTGCACTGCATCCCCAGTGGTGCCAGTGCACTCTATGGACTCACTACAGTGCATCCCCAGTGGTGCCAGTGCACTCTCTGGACTCACTGCACTGCATCCCCAGTGGTGCCAGTGCAGTCTCTGGACTCACTGCACTGCATCCCCATGGTGCCAGTGAACACTCTGGACTCACTGCAGTGCATCCCCAGTGGTGCCAGTGCACTCTCTGGACTCACTGCACTGCATCCCCAAGGTGCCAGTGCACTCTCTGGACTCACTGCACTGCATCCCCAGTGGTGCCAGTGCACTCTCTGGACTCACTGCACTGCATCCCCAGTGGTGTCAGTGCACTCTCTGGACTCACGGCACTGCATCCCCAAGGTGCCAGTGCATCTCTGGACTCAACTGCACTGCATCCCCAGTGGTGCCAGTGCACTGTATGGACTCACTGCACTGCATCCTCAGTGGTGCCAGTGCACTCTCTGGACTCACTGCACTGCATCCCCAGTGGTGCCAGTGCAGTCTCTGGACTCACTGCACTGCATCCCCAGTGGAGCCAGTGCACTCTCTGGACTCACTGCACTGCATCCCCAGTGGTGCCAGTGCACTCTCTGGACTCACTGCAGTGCATCCCCAGTGGTGCCAGTGCACTCTCTGGACTCACTGCACTGCATCCCCAGTGGTGCCAGTGCACTCTCTGCACTCACTGCACTGGCTCCCCAGTGGTCCTGGTGCACTCTCTGGACTCAATGCAGTGCATCCCCAGTGGTGCCAGTGCACTCTCTAGACTCACTGCAGTGCATCCCTAGTGGTGCCTGTGCAGTCTCTGGAGTCACTGCACTAAAACCCCCAGTGGTGCCAGTGCACTCTCTGGACTCACTGCACTGCATCCCCAAGGTGCCAGTGCACTCTCTGGACTCAACTGCACTGCATCCCCAGTGGTGCCAGTGCACTGTATGGACTCACTGCAGTGCATCCCCAGTGGTGCCAGTGCACTCTCTGGACTCACTGCAGTGCATCCCCAGTGGTGCCAGTGCACTCTCTGGACTCACTGCACTGCATCCCCAGTGGTGCCAGAGCACTCTCTGGACTCACTGCACTGCATCCTCAGTGGTGCCAGTGCACTCTCTGGAGTCACTGCACTGCATCCCCAGTGGTGCCAGTGCACTCTCTAGACTCACTGCACTGCATCCCCAGTGGTGCCAGTGCACTCTATGGACTCACTACAGTGCATCCCCAGTGGTGCCAGTGCACTCTCTGGACTCACTGCACTGCATCCCCATGGTGCCAGTGCAGTCTCTGGACTCACTGCACTGCATCCCCATGGTGCCAGTGAACACTCTGGACTCACTGCAGTGCATCCCCAGTGGTGCCAGTGCACTCTCTGGACTCACTGCACTGCATCCAGAGTGGTGCAAGTGGACTTTCTGGACTCACTGCACTGCATCCCCAGTGGTGCCAGTGCACTCTCTGGACTCACTGCAGTGCATCCCCAGTGGTGCCAGTGCACTCTCTGGACTCACTGCACTGCATCCCCAAGGTGCCAGTGCACTCTCTGGACTCACTGCACTGCATCCCCAGTGGTGCCAGTGCACTCTCTGGACTCACTGCACTGCATCCCCAGTGGTGTCAGTGCACTCTCTGGACTCACGGCACTGCATCCCCAAGGTGCCAGTGCATCTCTGGACTCAACTGCACTGCATCCCCAGTGGTGCCAGTGCACTGTATGGACTCACTGCACTGCATCCTCAGTGGTGCCAGTGCACTCTCTGGACTCACTGCACTGCATCCCCAGTGGTGCAAGTGCAGTCTCTGGACTCACTGCACTGCATCCCCAGAGGTGCCAGTGCACTCTCTGGACTCACTGCACTGCATCCCCAGTGGTGCCAGTGCACTCTCTGGACTCACTGCAGTGCATCCCCAGTGGTGCCAGTGCACTCTCTGGAGGCACTGCACTGCATCCCCAGTGGTCCTGGTGCACTCTCTGGACTCAATGCAGTGCATCCCCAGTGGTGCCAGTGCACTCTCTAGACTCACTGCAGTGCATCCCCACTGGTGCCAGTGCACTCTCTGGACTCACTGCACTGCATTCCCAGTGGTGCCAGTGCACTCTCTGGACTCACTGCAGTGCATCCCCAGTGGTGCCACTGCACACTCTGGACTCACAGCACTGCATCCCCAGTGGTGCCAGTGCAGTCTCTGGACTCACTGCACTGCATCCCCAGTGCTGCCAGTGCAATCTCTGGACTCACTGCAGTGCATCCCTAGTGGTGCCTGTGCAGTCTCTGGAGTCACTGCACTAAAACCCCAGTGGTGCCAGTGCACTCTCTGGACTCACTGTACTGCATCCCCAGTGGTGCCAGTGCACTCTCTGGACTCAACTGCACTGCATCCCCAGTGGTGCCAGTGCACTGTATGGACTCACTGCAGTGCATCCCCAGTGGTGCCAGTGCACTCTCTGGACTCACTGCAGTGCATCCCCATTGGTGCCAATGCACTCTCTGGACTCACTGCAGTGCATCCCCAGTGGTGCCAGTGCACTCTCTGGACTCACTGCACTGCATCCCCAGTGGTGCCAGTGCACTCTCTGGACTCACTGCACTGCATCCCCACTGGTGCCAGTGCACTCTCTGGACTCACTGCACTGCATCCTCAGTGGTGCCAGTGCACTCTCTGGACTCACTGCACTGCATCCCCAGTGGTGCCAGTGCACTCTCTGGACTCACTGCACTGCATCCCCAGTGGTGCCAGTGCACTCTCTGCACTCACTTCACTGCATCCCCTGTGGTGCCAGTGCACTCTCTGCACTCACTGCACTGCATCCCCAGTGGTGCCAGTGCACTCTCTGGACTCACAGCACTGCATCCCCAGTGGTGCCAGTGCACTCTCTGGACTCACTGCACTTCATCCCCAAGGTGCCAGTGCACTCTCTGGACTTACTGCAGTGCATCCCCAGTGGTGCCAGTGCACTCTCTGGACTCACTGCACTGCATCCCCAGTGGTGCCAGTGCACTCTCTGGACTCACTGCACTGCATCCACAGTGGTGCCAGTGCACTCTCTGGACTCACTGCACTGCATCCACAGTGGTGCCAGTGCACTCTCTGGACTCACTGCAGTGCATCCCCAGTGGTGCCAGTGCACTCTCTGGACTCACTGCACTGCATCCCCAAGGTGCCAGTGCACTCTCTGGACTCACTACACTAAAGCGCCAGTGGTGCCAGTGCACTCTCTGGACTCACTGCACTGCATCCCCAGTGGTGCCAGTGCACTCTCTGGACTCACTGCACTGCATCCCCATGGTGCCAGTGCACACTCTGGACTCACTGCACTGCATCCCCAGTGGTGCCAGTGCACTCTCTGGACTCACTGCAGTGCATCCCCAGTGGTGCCAGTGCACTCTCTGGACTCAATGCACTGCATCACCAGTGGTGCCAGTGCACTCTCTGGACTCACTGCAGTGCATCCCCAGTGGTGCCAGTGCAATCTCTGTAGTCAATGCACTGCATCCCCAGTCGTGCCAGTGCACTCTCTAGACTCACTGCACTGCATCCCCAGTGGTGCCAGTGCACTCTCTGGACTCACTGCACTGCATCCCCAGTGGTGCCAGTACACTCTCTGGAGTCACTGCACTGCATCCCCAGTGGTGCCAGTGCACTCTCTAGACTCACTGCACTGCATCCCCAGTGGTGCCAGTGCACTCTATGGACTCACTACAGTGCATCCCCAGTGGTGCCAGTGCACTCTCTGGACTCACTGCACTGCATCCCCAGTGGTGCCAGTGCAGTCTCTGGACTCACTGCACTGCATCCCCATGGTGCCAGTGAACACTCTGGACTCACTGCAGTGCATCCCCAGTGGTGCCAGTGCACTCTCTGGAGTCACTGCACTGCATCCCCAAGGTGCCAGTGCACTCTCTGGACTCACTGCACTGCATCCCCAGTGGTGCCAGTGCACTCTCTGGACTCACTGCACTGCATCCCCAGTGGTGTCAGTGCACTCTCTGGACTCACGGCACTGCATCCCCAAGGTGCCAGTGCATCTCTGGACTCAACTGCACTGCATCCCCAGTGGTGCCAGTGCACTGTATGGACTCACTGCACTGCATCCTCAGTGGTGCCAGTGCACTCTCTGGACTCACTGCACTGCATCCCCAGTGGTGCAAGTGCAGTCTCTGGACTCACTGCACTGCATCCCCAGTGGTGCCAGTGCACTCTCTGGACTCACTGCACTGCATCCCCAGTGGTGCCAGTGCACTCTCTGGACTCACTGCACTGCATCCCCAGTGGTGCCAGTGCACTCTCTGGACTCACTGCACTGCATCCCCAGTGGTGCCAGTGCACTCTCTGCACTCACTGCACTGCATCCCCAGTGGTCCTGGTGCACTCTCTGGACTCAATGCAGTGCATCCCCAGTGGTGCCAGTGCACTCTCTAGACTCACTGCAGTGCATCCCCACTGGTGCCAGTGCACTCTCTGGACTCACTGCACTGCATTCCCAGTGGTGCCAGTGCACTCTCTGGACTCACTGCAGTGCATCCCCAGTGGTGCCACTGCACACTCTGGACTCACTGCACTGCATCCCCAGTGGTGCCAGTGCAGTCTCTGGACTCACTGCACTGCATCCCCAGTGCTGCCAGTGCAATCTCTGGACTCACTGCAGTGCATCCCTAGTGGTGCCTGTGCAGTCTCTGGAGTCACTGCACTAAAACCCCAGTGGTGCCAGTGCACTCTCTGGACTCACTGCACTGCATCCCCAAGGTGCCAGTGCACTCTCTGGACTCAACTGCACTGCATCCCCAGTGGTGCCAGTGCACTGTATGGACTCACTGCAGTGCATCCCCAGTGGTGCCAGTGCACTCTCTGGACTCACTGCAGTGCATCCCCAGTGGTGTCAGTGCACTGTATGGACTCACTGCACTGCATCCCCAAGGTGCCAGTGTAATCTCTGGACTCACTGCACTGCATCCCCAAGGTGCCAGTGCACTCTCTGGACTCACTGCAGTGCATCCCCAGTGGTGCCAGTGCACTCTCTGGACTCACTGCAGTGCATCCCCAGTGGTGCCAGTGCACTCTCTGGATTCACTGCACTGCATCCCCAGTGGTGCCAGTGCACTCTCTGGACTCACTGTACTGCATCCTCTGTGGTGCCAGTGCACTCTCTGGACTCACTGCAGTGCATCCCCAGTGGTGCCAGTGCACTCTCTGTAGTCACTGCACTGCATCCCCAGTCGTGCCAGTGCACTCTCTAGACTCACTGCACTGCATCCCCAGTGGTGCCAGTGCACTCTCTGGACTCACTGCAGTGCATCCCCAGTGGTGCCAGTACACTCTCTGGACTCACTGCACTGCATCCCCAATGGTGCCAGTCCACTCTCTAGACTCACTGCACTGCATCCCCAGTGGTGCCAGTGCACTCTCTGGACTCACTGCAGTGCATCCCCAGTGGTGCCAGTGCACTCTCTGGACTCACTGCACTGCATCCCCAGTGCTGCCAGTGCAGTCTCTGGACTCACTGCACTGCATCCCCATGGTGCCAGTGAACACTCTGGACTAACTGCAGTGCATCCCCAGTGGTGCCAGTGCACTCTCTGGACTCACTGCACTGCATCCACAGTGGTGCAAGATGACTTTCTGGACTCACTGCACTGCATCACCAGTGCTGCCAGTGCACTCTCTGGACTCACTGCAGTGCATCCCCAGTGGTGCCAGTGCACTCTCTGGACTCACTGCACTCCATCCCCAAGGTGCCAGTGCACTCTCTGGACTCACTGCACTGCATCCCCAAGGAGCCAGTGCACTCTCTGGACTCACAGCACTGCATCCCCAGTGGTGCCAGTGCACTCTCTGGACTCACTGCAGTGCATCCCCAGTGGTGTTAGTGCACTCTCTGGACTCACGGCTCTGCATCCCCAAGGTGCCAGTGCACTCTCTGGACTCACTGCACTGCATTCCCTGTGGTGCAAGTGCAGTCTCTGGACTCACTGCACTGCATCCCCAGTGGTGCCAGTGCAATCTCTGGACTCACTGCAGTGCATCCCCAGTGGTGCCAGTGCACTCTCTGGACTCACTGCACTGCATCCCCAGTGGTGCCAGTGCACTCTCTGGACTCACTGCACTGCATCCCCAGTGGTGCCAGTGCACTCTCTGGAGGCACTGCACTGCATCCCCAGTGGTGCTGGTGCACTCTCTGGACTCAATGCAGAGCATCCCCAGTGGTGCCAGTGCACTCTCTAGACTCACTGCAGTGCATGGCCACTGGTGCCAGTGCACTCTCTGGCTTCACTGCAGTGCATCCCCAGTGGTGCCAGTGCACTCTCTGCACTGACTCCACTGCATCCCCAGTGGGGCCACTGCACTCTCTGGACTCACTGCACTGCATCACCAGTGGTGCCAGTGCAGTCTCTGGACTCACTGCACTCCATCCCCATTGGTGCTAGTGCACTCTGTGGAGTCACTGCAGTGCATCCCCAGTGGTGCCAGTGCACTCTCTGGACTCACTGCACTGCATCCCCAGTGGTGCCAGTGCACTATCTGGTCTCACTGCAGTGCATCCCCAGTGGTGCCAGTGCACTCTCTGAGTCACTGCACTGCATTCCCAGTGGTGCCAGTGCACTCTCTGGACTCACTGCACTGCATCCCCAGTGCTGCCAGTGCACTCTCTGGACTCACTGCACTGCATCCCCAGTGGTGCCAGTGCACTCTCTGGACTCACTGCACTGCATCCACAGTGGTGCCAGTGCACTCTCTGCACTCACTTCACTGCATCCCCTGTGGTGCCAGTGCACTCTCTGCACTCACTGCACTGCATCCCCAGTGGTGCCAGTGCACTCTCTGGACTTACTGCAGTGCATCCCCAGTGGTGCCAGTGCACTCTCTGGACTCACTGCACTGCATCCCCAGTGGTGCCAGTGCACTCTCTGGACTCACTGCACTGCATCCCCAAGGTGCCAGTGCACACTCTGGACTCACTGCAGTGCATCCCCAGTGGTGCCAGTGCACTCTCTGGACTCACTGCACTGCATCCACAGTGGTGCCAGTGCACTCTCTGGACTCACTGCACTGCATCCACAGTGGTGCCAGTGCACTCTCTGGACTCACTGCAGTGCATCCCCAGTGGTGCCAGTGCACTCTCTGGAGGCACTGCACTGCATCCCCAAGGTGCCAGTGCACTCTCTGGACTCACTACACTAAAGCGCCAGTGGTGCCAGTGCACTCTCTGGACTCACTGCACTGCATCCCCAGTGGTGCCAGTGCACTCTCTGGACTCACTGCACTGCATCCCCATGGTGCCAGTGCACACTCTGGACTCACTGCACTGCATCCCCAGTGGTGCCAGTGCACTCTCAGGACTCACTGCAGTGCATCCCCAGTGGTGCCAGTGCACTCTCTGGACTCAATGCACTGCATCACCAGTGGTGCCAGTGCACTCTCTGGACTCACTGCAGTGCATCCCCAGTGGTGCCAGTGCACTCTCTGTAGTCAACGCACTGCATCCCCAGTCGTGCCAGTGCACTCTCTAGACTCACTGCACTGCATCCCCAGTTGTGCCAGTGCACTCTCTGGACTCACTGCACTGCATCCCCAGTGGTGCCAGTACACTCTCTGGAGTCACTGCACTGCATCCCCAGTGGTGCCAGTGCACTCTCTAGACTCACTGCACTGCATCCCCAGTGGTGCCAGTGCACTCTATGGACTCACTACAGTGCATCCCCAGTGGTGCCAGTGCACTCTCTGGACTCACTGCACTGCATCCCCATGGTGCCAGTGCAGTCTCTGGACTCACTGCACTGCATCCCCATGGTGCCAGTGAACACTCTGGACTCACTGCAGTGCATCCCCAGTGGTGCCAGTGCACTCTCTGGACTCACTGCACTGCATCCAGAGTGGTGCAAGTGGACTTTCTGGACTCACTGCACTGCATCCCCAGTGGTGCCAGTGCACTCTCTGGACTCACTGCAGTGCATCCCCAGTGGTGCCAGTGCACTCTCTGGACTCACTGCACTGCATCCCCAAGGTGCCAGTGCACTCTCTGGACTCACTGCACTGCATCCCCAGTGGTGCCAGTGCACTCTCTGGACTCACTGCACTGCATCCCCAGTGGTGTCAGTGCACTCTCTGGACTCACGGCACTGCATCCCCAAGGTGCCAGTGCATCTCTGGACTCAACTGCACTGCATCCCCAGTGGTGCCAGTGCACTGTATGGACTCACTGCACTGCATCCTCAGTGGTGCCAGTGCACTCTCTGGACTCACTGCACTGCATCCCCAGTGGTGCAAGTGCAGTCTCTGGACTCACTGCACTGCATCCCCAGTGGTGCCAGTGCACTCTCTGGACTCACTGCACTGCATCCCCAGTGGTGCCAGTGCACTCTCTGGACTCACTGCACTGCATCCCCAGTGGTGCCAGTGCACTCTCTGGAGGCACTGCACTGCATCCCCAGTGGTCCTGGTGCACTCTCTGGACTCAATGCAGTGCATCCCCAGTGGTGCCAGTGCACTCTCTAGACTCACTGCAGTGCATCCCCACTGGTGCCAGTGCACTCTCTGGACTCACTGCACTGCATTCCCAGTGGTGCCAGTGCACTCTCTGGACTCACTGCAGTGCATCCCCAGTGGTGCCACTGCACACTCTGGACTCACTGCACTGCATCTCCAGTGGTGCCAGTGCAGTCTCTGGACTCACTGCACTGCATCCCCAGTGATGCCAGTGCAATCTCTGGACTCACTGCAGTGCATCCCTAGTGGTGCCTGTGCAGTCTCTGGAGTCACTGCACTAAAACCCCAGTGGTGCCAGTGCACTCTCTGGACTCACTGCACTGCATCCCCAAGGTGCCAGTGCACTCTCTGGACTCAACTGCACTGCATCCCCAGTGGTGCCAGTGCACTGTATGGACTCACTGCAGTGCATCCCCAGTGGTGCCAGTGCACTCTCTGGACTCACTGCAGTGCATCCCCATTGGTGCCAATGCACTCTCTGGACTCACTGCAGTGCATCCCCATTGGTGCCAGTGCACTCTCTGGACTCACTGCACTGCATCCCCAGTGGTGCCAGTGCACTCTCTGGACTCACTGTACTGCATCCCCACTGGTGCCAGTGCACTCTCTGGACTCACTGCACTGCATCCTCAGTGGTGCCAGTGCACTCTCTGGACTCACTGCACTGCATCCCCAGTGGTGCCAGTGCACTCTCTGGACTCACTGCACTGCATCCCCAGTGGTGCCAGTGCACTCTCTGCACTCACTTCACTGCATCCCCTGTGGTGCCAGTGCACTCTCTGCACTCACTGCACTGCATCCCCAGTGGTGCCAGTGCACTCTCTGGACTCACAGCACTGCATCCCCAGTGGTGCCAGTGCACTCTCTGGACTCACTGCACTTCATCCCGAAGCTGCCAGTGCACTCTCTGGACTTACTGCAGTGCATCCCCAGTGGTGCCAGTGCACTCTCTGGACTCACTGCACTGCATCCCCAGTGGTGCCAGTGCACTCTCTGGACTCACTGCACTGCATCCCCAAGGTGCCAGTGCACACTCTGGACTCACTGCAGTGCATCCCCAGTGGTGCCAGTGCACTCTCTGGACTCACTGCACTGCAACCACAGTGGTGCCAGTGCACTCTCTGGACTCACTGCACTGCATCCCCAGTGGTGCCAGTGCACTCTCTGGACTCACTGCAGTGCATCCCCAGTGGTGCCAGTGCACTCTCTGGACTCACTGCACTGCATCCCCAAGGTGCCAGTGCACTCTCTAGACTCACTACACTAAAGCGCCAGTGGTGCCAGTGCACTCTCTGGACTCACTGCACTGCATCCCCAGTGGTGCCAGTGCACTCTCTGGACTCACTGCACTGCATCCCCATGGTGCCAGTGCACACTCTGGACTCACTGCACTGCATCCCCAGTGGTGCCAGTGCACTCTCTGGACTCACTGCAGTGCATCCCCAGTGGTGCCAGTGCACTCTCTGGACTCAATGCACTGCATCACCAGTGGTGCCAGTGCACTCTCTGGACTCACTGCAGTGCATCCCCAGTGGTGCCAGTGCAATCTCTGTAGTCAATGCACTGCATCCCCAGTCGTGCCAGTGCACTCTCTAGACTCACTGCACTGCATCCCCAGTGGTGCCAGTGCACTCTCTGGACTCACTGCACTGCATCCCCAGTGGTGCCAGTACACTCTCTGGATTCACTGCACTGCATCCCCAGTGGTGCCAGTGCACTCTCTAGACTCACTGCACTGCATCCCCAGTGGTGCCAGTGCACTCTATGGACTCACTACAGTGCATCCCCAGTGGTGCCAGTGCACTCTCTGGACTCACTGCACTGCATCCCCAGTGGTGCCAGTGCACTCTCTGGACTCACTGCACTGCATCCCCATGGTGCCAGTGAACACTCTGGACTCACTGCAGTGCATCCCCAGTGGTGCCAGTGCACTCTCTGGACTCACTGCACTGCATCCCCAAGGTGCCAGTGCACTCTCTGGACTCACTGCACTGCATCCCCAGTGGTGCCAGTGCACTCTCTGGACTCACTGCACTGCATCCCCAGTGGTGTCAGTGCACTCTCTGGACTCACGGCACTGCATCCCCAAGGTGCCAGTGCATCTCTGGACTCAACTGCACTGCATCCCCAGTGGTGCCAGTGCACTGTATGGACTCACTGCACTGCATCCTCAGTGGTGCCAGTGCACTCTCTGGACTCACTGCACTGCATCCCCAGTGGTGCAAGTGCAGTCTCTGGACTCACTGCACTGCATCCCCAGTGGTGCCAGTGCACTCTCTGGACTCACTGCACTGCATCCCCAGTGGTGCCAGTGCACTCTCTGGACTCACTGCACTGCATCCCCAGTGGTGCCAGTGCACTCTCTGGACTCACTGCACTGCATCCCCAGTGGTGCCAGTGCACTCTCTGCACTCACTGCACTGCATCCCCAGTGGTCCTGGTGCACTCTCTGGACTCAATGCAGTGCATCCCCAGTGGTGCCAGTGCACTCTCTAGACTCACTGCAGTGCATCCCCACTGGTGCCAGTGCACTCTCTGGACTCACTGCACTGCATTCCCAGTGGTGCCAGTGCACTCTCTGGACTCACTGCAGTGCATCCCCAGTGGTGCCACTGCACACTCTGGACTCACTGCACTGCATCCCCAGTGGTGCCAGTGCAGTCTCTGGACTCACTGCACTGCATCCCCAGTGCTGCCAGTGCAATCTCTGGACTCACTGCAGTGCATCCCTAGTGGTGCCTGTGCAGTCTCTGGAGTCACTGCACTAAAACCCCAGTGGTGCCAGTGCACTCTCTGGACTCACTGCACTGCATCCCCAAGGTGCCAGTGCACTCTCTGGACTCAACTGCACTGCATCCCCAGTGGTGCCAGTGCACTGTATGGACTCACTGCAGTGCATCCCCAGTGGTGCCAGTGCACTCTCTGGACTCACTGCAGTGCATCCCCAGTGGTGCCAGTGCACTCTCTGGACTCACTGCAGTGCATCCCCAGTGGTGCCAGTGTAATCTCTGGACTCACTGCACTGCATCCCCAAGGTGCCAGTGCACTCTCTGGACTCACTGCAGTGCATCCCCAGTGGTGCCAGTGCACTCTCTGGACTCACTGCAGTGCATCCCCAGTGGTGCCAGTGCACTCTCTGGACTCACTGCAGTGCATCCCCAGTGGTGCCAGTGCACTCTCTGTAGTCACTGCACTGCATCCCCAGTCGTGCCAGTGCACTCTCTAGACTCACTACACTGCATCCCCAGTGGTGCCAGTGAACTCTCTGGACTCACTGCAGTGCATCCCCAGTGGTGCCAGTACACTCTCTGGATTCACTGCACTGCATCCCCAATGGTGCCAGTGCACTCTCTAGACTCACTGCACTGCATCCCCAGTGGTGCCAGTGCACTCTCTGGACTCACTGCAGTGCATCCCCAGTGGTGCCAGTGCACTCTCTGGACTCACTGCACTGCATCCCCAGTGGTGCCAGTGCAGTCTCTGGACTCACTGCACTGCATCCCCATGGTGCCAGTGAACACTCTGGACTCACTGCATTGCATCCCCAGTGGTGCCAGTGCACTCTCTGGACTCACTGCACTGCATCCACAGTGGTGCAAGAGGACTTTCTGGACTCACTGCACTGCATCACCAGTGGTGCCAGTGCACTCTCTGGACTCACTGCAGTGCATCCCCAGTGGTGCCAGTGCACTCTCTGGACTCACTGCACTCCATCCCCAAGGTGCCAGTGCACTCTCTGGACTCACTGCACTGCATCCCCAAGGAGCCAGTGCACTCTCTGGACTCAAAGCACTGCATCCCCAGTGGTGCCAGTGCACTCTCTGGACTCACTGCAGTGCATCCCCAGTGGTGTCAGTGCACTCTCTGGACTCACGGCACTGCATCCCCAAGGTGCCAGTGCACTCTCTGGACTCACTGCACTGCATCCCCTGTGGTGCAAGTGCAGTCTCTGGACTCACTGCACTGCATCCCCAGTGGTTTCTGTGCAATCTCTGGACTCACTGCAGTGCATCCCCAGTGGTGCCAGTGCACTCTCTGGACTCACTGCACTGCATCCCCAGTGGTGCCAGTGCACTCTCTGGAGGCACTGCACTGCATCCCCAGTGGTGCTGGTGCACTCTCTGGACTCAATGCAGAGCATCCCCAGTGGTGCCAGTGCACTCTCTAGACTCACTGCAGTGCATGGCCACTGGTGCCAGTGCACTCTCTGGCTTCACTGCAGTGCATCCCCAGTGGTGCCAGTGCACTCTCTGCACTGACTCCACTGCATCCCCAGTGGGGCCACTGCACTCTCTGGACTCACTGCACTACATCACCAGTGGTGCCAGTGCAGTCTCTGGACTCACTGCACTCCATCCCCAGTGGTGCCAGTGCACTCTCTGGACTCACTGCAGTGCATCCCCAGTGGTGCCAGTGCACTCTCTGTAGTCAATGCACTGCATCCCCAGTCATGCCAGTGCACTCTCTAGACTCACTGCACTGCATCCCCAGTGGTGCCAGTGCACTCTCTGGACTCACTGCACTGCATCCCCAGTGGTGCCAGTGCACTCTATGGACTCACTACAGTGCATCCCCAGTGGTGCCAGTGCACTCTCTGGACTCACTGCACTGCATCCCCAGTGGTGCCAGTGCAGTCTCTGGACTCACTGCACTGCATCCCCATGGTGCCAGTGAACACTCTGGACTCACTGCACTGCATCCCCTGTGGTGCAAGTGTAGTCTCTGGACTCACTGCACTGCATCCCCAGTGGTTTCTGTGCAATCTCTGGACTCACTGCAGTGCATCCCCAGTGGTGCCAGTGCACTCTCTGGACTCACTGCACTGCATCCCCACTGGTGCCAGTGCACTCTCTGCACTCACTGCACTGCATCCCCAGTGGTGCCAGTGCACTCTCTGGAGGCACTGCACTGCATCCCCAGTGGTGCTGGTGCACTCTCTGGACTCAATGCAGAGCATCCCCAGTGGTGCCAGTGCACTCTCTAGACTCACTGCAGTGCATGGCCACTGGTGCCAGTGCACTCTCTGGCTTCACTGCAGTGCATCCCCAGTGGTGCCAGTGCACTCTCTGCACTGACTCCACTGCATCCCCAGTGGGGCCACTGCACTCTCTGGACTCACTGCACTGCATCACCAGTGGTGCCAGTGCAGTCTCTGGACTCACTGCACTCCATCCCCAGTGGTGCCAGTGCACTCTCTGGACTCACTGCAGTGCATCCCCAGTGGTGCCAGTGCACTCTCTGTAGTCAATGCACTGCATCCCCAGTCGTGCCAGTGCACTCTCTAGACTCACTGCACTGCATCCCCAGTGGTGCCAGTGCACTCTCTGGACTCACTGCACTGCATCCCCAGTGGTGCCAGTACACTCTCTGGAGTCACTGCACTGCATCCCCAGTGGTGCCAGTGCACTCTCTAGACTCACTGCACTGCATCCCCAGTGGTGCCAGTGCACTCTATGGACTCACTACAGTGCATCCCCAGTGGTGCCAGTGCACTCTCTGGACTCACTGCACTGCATACCCAGTGGTGCCAGTGCAGTCTCTGGACTCACTGCACTGCATCCCCATGGTGCCAGTGAACACTCTGGACTCACTGCAGTGAATCCCCAGTGGTGCCAGTGCACTCTCTGGACTCACTGCACTGCATCCAGAGTGGTGCAAGTGGACTTTCTGGACTCACTGCACTGCATCCCCAGTGGTGCCAGTGCACTCTCTGGACTCACTGCAGTGCATCCCCAGTGGTGCCAGTGCACTCTCTGGACTCACTGCATTGCGTCCCCAAGGTGCCAGTGCACTCTCTGGACTCACTGCACTGCATCCCCAGTGGTGCCAGTGCACTCTCTGGACTCACTGCACTGCATCCCCAGTGGTGTCAGTGCACTCTCTGGACTCACGGCACTGCATCCCCAAGGTGCCAGTGCACTCTCTGGACTCAACTGCACTGCATCCCCAGTGGTGCCAGTGCACTGTATGGACTCACTGCACTGCATCCTCAGTGGTGCCAGTGCACTCTCTGGACTCACTGCACTGCATCCCCAGTGGTGCAAGTGCAGTCTCTGGACTCACTGCACTGCATCCCCAGTGGAGCCAGTGCAATCTCTGGACTCACTGCAGTGCATCCCCAGTGGTGCCAGTGCACTCTCTGGACTCACTGCAGTGCATCCCCAGTGGTGCCAGTGCACTCTCTGGACTCACTGCACTGCATCCCCAGTGGTGCCAGTGCTCTCTCTGGACTCACTGCACTGCATCCCCAGTGGTGCCAGTGCACTCTCTGGAGGCACTGCACTGCATCCCCAGTGGTCCTGGTGCACTCTCTGGACTCAATGCAGTGCATCCCCAGTGGTGCCAGTGCACTCTCTAGACTCACTGCACTGCATCCCCACTGGTGCCAGTGCACTCTCTGGACTCACTGCACTGCATTCCCAGTGGTGCCAGTGCACTCTCTGGACTCACTGCAGTGCATCCCCAGTGGTGCCACTGCACTCTCTGGACTCACTGCACTGCATCCCCAGTGGTGCCAGTGCAGTCTCTGGACTCACTGCACTGCATCCCCAGTGCTGCCAGTGCAATCTCTGGACTCACTGCAGTGCATCCCTAGTGGTGCCTGTGCAGTCTCTGGAGTCACTGCACTAAAACCCCAGTGGTGCCAGTGCACTCTCTGGACTCACTGCACTGCATCCCCAAGGTGCCAGTGCACTCTCTGGACTCAACTGCACTGCATCCCCAGTGGTGCCAGTGCACTGTATGGACTCACTGCAGTGCATCACCAGTGGTGCCAATGCACTCTCTGGACTCACTGCAGTGCATCCCCAAGGTGCCAGTGCACTCACTGGACTCACTGCAGTGCATCCCCAGTGGTGCCAGTGCACTCTCTGGACTCACTGCACTGCATCCCCACTGGTGCCAGTGCACTCTCTGGACTCACTGCACTGCATCCTCAGTGGTGCCAGTGCACTCTCTGGAGTCACTGCACTGCATCCCCAGTGGTGCCAGTGCACTCTCTGGACTCACTGCACTGCATCCCCAGTGGTGCCAGTGCACTCTCTGCACTCACTGCACTGCATCCCCTGTGGTGCCAGTGCAATCTCTGCACTCACTGCACTGCATCCCCTGTGGTGCCAGTGCAATCTCTGCACTCACTGCACTGCATCCCCAGTGGTTCCAGTGCACTCTCTGGACTCACTGCAGTGCATCCCCAGTGGTGCCAGTGTAATCTCTGGACTCACTGCACTGCATCCCCAAGGTGCCAGTGCACTCTCTGGACTCACTGCAGTGCATCCCCAGTGGTGCCAGTGCACTCTCTGGACTCACTGCAGTGCATCCGCAGTGGTGCCAGTGCACTCTCTGGATTCACTGCACTGCATCCCCAGTGGTGCCAGTGCACTCTCTGGACTCACTGTACTGCATCCTCTGTGGTGCCAGTGCACTCTCTGGACTCACTGCAGTGCATCCCCAGTGGTGCCAGTGCACTCTCTGTAGTCACTGCACTGCATCCCCAATCGTGCCAGTGCACTCTCTAGACTCACTGCACTGCATCCCCACTGGTGCCAGTGCACTCTCTGCACACACTGCACTGCATCCCCAGTGGTGCCAGTGCACTCTCTGGAGGCACTGCACTGCATCCCCAGTGGTGCTGGTGCACTCTCTGGACTCAATGCAGAGCATCCCCAGTGGTGCCAGTGCACTCTCTAGACTCACTGCAGTGCATGGCCACTGGTGCCAGTGCACTCTCTGGCTTCACTGCAGTGCATCCCCAGTGGTGCCAGTGCACTCTCTGCACTGACTCCACTGCATCCCCAGTGGGGCCACTGCACTCTCTGGACTCACTGCACTGCATCACCAGTGGTGCCAGTGCAGTCTCTGGACTCACTGCACTCCATCCCCAGTGGTGCCAGTGCACTCTCTGGACTCACTGCAGTGCATCCCCAGTGGTGCCAGTGCACTCTCTGTAGTCAATGCACTGCATCCCCAGTCGTGCCAGTGCACTCTCTAGACTCACTGCACTGCATCCCCAGTGGTGCCAGTGCACTCTCTGGACTCACTGCACTGCATCCCCAGTGGTGCCAGTACACTCTCTGGAGTCACTGCACTGCATCCCCAGTGGTGCCAGTGCACTCTCTAGACTCACTGCACTGCATCCCCAGTGGTGCCAGTGCACTCTATGGACTCACTACAGTGCATCCCCAGTGGTGCCAGTGCAGTCTCTGGACTCACTGCACTGCATCCCAATGGTGCCAGTGAACACTCTGGACTCACTGCAGTGCATCCCCAGTGGTGCCAGTGCACTCTCTGGACTCACTGCACTGCATCCACAGTGGTGCAAGAGGACTTTCTGGACTCACTGCACTGCATCACCAGTGGTGCCAGTGCAGTCTCTGGACTCACTGCAGTGCATCCCCAGTGGTGCCAGTGCACTCTCTGGACTCACTGCACTCCATCCCCAAGGTGCCAGTGCACTCTCTGGACTCACTGCACTGCATCCCCAAGGAGCCAGTGCACTCTCTGGACTCACAGCACTGCATCCCCAGTGGTGCCAGTGCACTCTCTGGACTCACTGCAGTGCATCCCCAGTGGTGTCAGTGCACTCTCTGGACTCACGGCACTGCATCCCCAAGGTGCCAGTGCACTCTCTGGACTCACTGCACTGCATCCCCAGTGGTGCAAGTGCACTCTCTGGACTCACTGCACTGCATCCCCAGTGGTGCCAGTGCAATCTCTGGACTCACTGCAGTGCATCCCCAGTGGTGCCAGTGCACTCTCTGGACTCACTGCACTGCATCCCCACTGGTGCCAGTGCACTCTCTGGACTCACTGCACTGCATCCCCAGTGGTGCCAGTGCACTCTCTGGAGGCACTGCACTACATCCCCAGTGGTGCTGGTGCACTCTCTGGCTTCACTGCAGTGCATCCCCAGTGGTGCCAGTGCACTATCTGAACTCACGGCACTCCATCACCATTGGTGCTAGTGCACTCTGTGGAGTCACTGCAGTGCATCCCCAGTGGTGCCAGTGCACTCTCTGGACTCACTGCACTGCATCCCCAGTGGTGCCAGTGCACTATCTGGTCTCACTGCAGTGCATCCCCAGTGGTGCCAGTGCACTCTCTGAGTCACTGCACTGCATTCCCAGTGGTGCCAGTGCACTCTCTGGACTCACTGCACTGCATCCCCAGTGCTGCCAGTGCAATCTCTGGACTCACTGCAGTGCATCCCCAGTGGTGCCTGTGCAGTCTCTGGAGTCACTGCACAAAAACCCCAGTGGTTCCAGTGCACTCTCTGGACTCACTGCACTGCATCCCCAAGGTGCCAGTGCACTCTCTGGACTCAACTGCACTGCATCACTAGTGGTGCCAGTGCACTGTATGGACTCACTGCAGTGCATCCCCATTGGTGCCAATGCACTCTCTGGACTCACTGCAGTGCATCCCCAGTGGTGCCAGTGCACTCTCTGGACTCACTGCACTGCATCCCCAGTGGTGCCAGTGCACTCTCTGGACTCACTGCACTGCATCCCCACTGGTGCCAGTGCACTCTCTGGACTCACTGCACTGCATCCTCAGTGGTGCCAGTGCACTCTCTGGACTCACTGCACTGCATCCCCAGTGGTGCCAGTGCACTCTCTGGACTCACTGCACTGCATCCCCAGTGGTGCCAGTGCACTCTCTGCACTCACTGCACTGCATCCCCTGTGGTGCCAGTGCACTCTCTGCACTCACTGCACTGCATCCCCAGTGGTGCCAGTGCACTCTCTGGACTCACTGCAGTGCATCCCCAGTGGTGCCAGTGCACTCTCTGGACTCACTGCACTCCATCCCCAAGGTGCCAGTGCACTCTCTGGACTTACTGCAGTGCATCCCCAGTGGTGCCAGTGCACTCTCTGGACTCACTGCACTGCATCCCCAGTGGTGCCAGTGCACTCTCTGGACTCACTGCACTGCATCCCCAAGGTGCCAGTGCACACTCTGGACTCACTGCAGTGCATCCCCAGTGGTGCCATGGCACTCTCTGGACTCACTGCACTGCATCCACAGTGGTGCCAGTGCACTCTCTGGACTCACTGCACTGCATCCACAGTGGTGCCAGTGCACTCTCTGGACTCACTGCACTGCATCCCCAGTGGTGCCAGTGCACTCTCTGGACTCACTGCACTGCATCCCCACTGGTGCCAGTGCACTCTCTGGACTCACTGCAGTGCATCCCCAGTGGTGCCAGTGCACTCTCTGGACTCACTGCACTGCATCCCCAGTGGTGCCAGTGCACTCTCTGGACTCACTGCACTGCATCCCCAGTGGTGCCAGTGCACACTCTGGACTCACTGCACTGCATCCCCAGTGGTGCCAGTGCACTCTCTGGACTCACTGCAGTGCATCCCCAGTGGTGCCAGTGCACTCTCTGGACTCAATGCACTGCATCACCAGTGGTGCCAGTGCACTCTCTGGACTCACTGCAGTGCATCCCCAGTGGTGCCAGTGCACTCTCTGTAGTCAATGCACTGCATCCCCAGTCGTGCCAGTGCACTCTCTAGACTCACTGCACTGCATCCCCAGTGGTGCCAGTGCACTCTCTGGACTCACTGCACTGCATCCCTAGTGGTGCCAGTACACTCTGTGGAGTCACTGCACTGCATCCCCAGTGGTGCCAGTGCACTCTCTAGACTCACTGCACTGCATCCCCAGTGGTGCCAGTGCACTCTATGGACTCACTACAGTGCATCCCCAGTGGTGCCAGTGCACTCTCTGGACTCACTGCACTGCATCCCCAGTGGTGCCAGTGCAGTCTCTGGACTCACTGCACTGCATCCCCATGGTGCCAGTGAACACTCTGGACTCACTGCAGTGCATCCCCAGTGGTGCCAGTGCACTCTCTGGACTCACTGCACTGCATCCAGAGTGGTGCAAGTGGACTTTCTGGACTCACTGCACTGCATCCCCAGTGGTGCCAGTGCACTCTCTGGACTCACTGCAGTGCATCCCCAGTGGTGCCAGTGCACTCTCTGGACTCACTGCACTGCATCCCCAGTGGTTTCTGTGCAATCTCTGGACTCACTGCAGTGCATCCCCAGTGGTGCCAGTGCACTCTCTGGACTCACTGCAGTGCATCCCCAGTGGTGCCAGTGCCATACCAATGAGGGATGCACTGCAGTGAGTCCAGAGAGTGCACTGGCACCACTGGGGATGCAGTGCAGTGAATCCAGAGAGTGCACTGGCACCACTAGGGATGCACTGCACTGAGTCCAGAGAGTGCACTGGCACCACTAGGGATGCACTGCAGTGAGTCCAGAGAGTGCACTGGCACCACTGGGGATGCAGTGCAGTGAGTCCAGAGAGTGCACTGGCACCACTGGGGATGCACTGCAGTGAGTCCAGAGAGTGCACTAGCACGAATGGGGATGGAGTGCAGTGAGTCCAGACACTGCACTGGCACCACTGGAGATGCAGTGCAGTGACTCCAGAGAGTGCAGTGGCCCCACTGGGGATGCAGTGGAGTGAGTGCAGAGAGTGCACTGGCACAACAGGGGATGCAATGCAGTGAGTCCAGAGAGTGCACTGGCACCACTGGGGATGCAGTGCAGTGAGTCTAGAGAGTGCCCTGGCACCAGTGGGGATGCACTGCAGTGAGTCCAGAGAGTGCACTGGCACCAGTGGGGATGCACTGCAGTGAGTCCAGAGAGTGCACTGGCACCACTGGGGATGCAGTGCAGTGAGTCTAGAGAGTGCTCTGGCACGACTGGGGATGCAGTGCAGTGAGTCCAGAGAGTGCACTGGCACCACTGGGGTTGCACTGCAGTGAGTCCAGAGAGTGCACTGGCACCACTGGGGATGCACTGCAGTGAGTCCAGAGAGTGCGCTGGAACCTTCGGGATGCAGTGCAGTGAGTCCAGAGAGTGCACTGGCACCTTGGGGATGCAGTGCAGTGAGTCCAGAGATTGCACTGGCACCACTGGGGATGCAGTGCAGTGAGTCCAGAGAGTGCACTGGCACCACTGGGGATGCAGTGCAGTGAGTCCAGAGAGTGCACTGGCACCACTGGGGATGCAGTGCAGTGAGTCCAGAGAGTGCACTGGCACCTTGGGGATGCAGTGCAGTGACTCCAGAGAGTGCACTGGCACTACTGGGAATGCAGTGCAGTGAGTCCAGAGAGTGCACTGGCACCACTGTGGATGTAGTGCAGTGAGTCCAGAGAGTGCACTGGCACCACTGGGGATGCAGTGCAGTGACTCTAGAGAGTGCAGTGGCACCACTGGGGATGCACTGCAGTGAGTCCAGAGAGTGCACTGGCACCACTGGGGATGCAGTGCAGTGAGTCTAGAGAGTGCTCTGGCACGACTGGGGATGCAGTGCAGTGAGTCCAGAGAGTGCGCTGGAACCTTCGGGATGCAGTGCAGTGAGTCCAGAGAGTGCACTGGCACCACTGGGGATGCAGTGCAGTGAGTCCAGAGAGTGCACTGGCACCACTGGGGATGCAGTGCAGTGAGTCCAGAGAGTGCACTGGCACCTTGGGGATGCAGTGCAGTGACTCCAGAGAGTGCACTGGCACCAATGGGAATGCAGTGGAGTGAGTCCAGAGAGTGCACTGGCACCACTCTGGATGCAGTGCAGTGAGTCCAGAGAGTGCACTGGCACCACTGGGGATGCAGTGCAGTGAGTCCAGAGAGTGCACTGGCACCACTGGGGATGCAGTGCAGTGAGTCCAGAGAGTGCACTGGCACCACTGGGGATGCAGTGCAGTGAGTCCAGAGAGTGCACTGGCACCACTGGGGATGCACTGCAGTGAGTCCAGAGAGTGCACTGGCACCACTGGGGATGCAGTGCAGTGAGTCCAGAGAGTGCACTGGCACCACTGGTGATGCAGTGCATTGAGTCCAGAGAGTGCACTGGCACCACTGGGGATGCACTGCAGTGAGTCCAGAGAGTGCACTGGCACCACTGGGGATGCAGTGCAGTGAGTCCAGAGTGTGCACTGGCACCATGGGGATGCAGTGCAGTGAGTCCAGAGAGTGCACTGGCACCACTGGGGATGCAGTGCAGTGAGTCCAGAGAGTGCCCTGGCACCACTGGTGCTTTAGTGTAGTGAGTCCAGAGAGTGCACTGGCACCTTGGGGATGCAGTGCAGTGAGTCCAGAGAGTGCAATGGCACCACTGGGGATGCAGTGCAGTGAGTCCAGAGAGTGCACTGGCACAACTGAGGATGCAGTGCAGTGAGTCCAGAGAGTGCACTGGCACCACTGTGGATGCAGTGCAGTGAGTCCAGAGAGTGCACTGGCACCACTGGGGATGCACTGCAGTGACTCCAGAGTGTGCACTGGCACCTTGGGGATGCAGTGCAGTGAGTCCAGAGAGTGCACTGGCACCACTGGGGATGCAGTGCAGTGAGTCCAGAGAGTGCACTGGCACCACTGGGGATGCACTGTAGTAAGTCCAGAGAGTGCACTGGCACCTTGGGGATGGAGTTCAGTGAGTCCAGAGAGTGCACTGGCACCACTGGGGATGCACTGCAGTGAGTCCAGAGAGTGCACTGGCACCACTGGGGATGCAGTGCAGTGAGTGCAGAGAGTGCACTGGCACCACAGGGGATGCAGTGCAGTGAGTGCAGAGAGTGCACTGGCACCACTGGGGATGCAGTGCAGTGAGTCCAGAGAGTGCACTGGCACCACTGGGGATGCAGTGCAGTGAGTCCAGAGAGTGCACTGGCACCACTGGGGATGCACTGCAGTGAGTCCAGAGAGTGCACTGGCACCAGTGGGGATGCAGTGCAGTGAGTCCAGAGAGTGCACTGGCACCACTGGGGATGCAGTGCAGTGAGTCCAGAGAGTGCACTGGCACCACTGGGGATGCACTGCAGTGAGTCCAGAGAGTGCATTGGCACCAATGGGGATGCACTGCAGTGAGTCCATACAGTGCACTGGCACCACTAGTGATGCAGTGCAGTTGAGTCCAGAGAGTGCACTGGCACCTTGGGGATGCAGTGCAGTGAGTCCAGAGAGTGCACTGGCACCACTGGGGTTTTAGTGCAGTGACTCCAGAGACTGCACAGGCACCACTAGGGATGCACTGCAGTGGGTCCAGAGATTGCACTGGCAGCACTGGGGATGCACTGCAGTGAGTCCAGAGACTGCACTGGCACCACTGGGGATGCAGTGGAGTGAGTCCAGAGAGTGCAGTGGCACCACTGGAGATGCACTGCAGTGAGTCCAGAGAGTGCACTGGCACCACTGGGAATGCAGTGCAGTGACTCAGAGAGTGCACTGGCACCACTGGGGATGCACTGCAGTGAGACCAGATAGTGCACTGGCACCACTGGGGATGCAGTGCAGTGAGTCCAGAGAGTGCACTGGCACCACTGGGGATGCACTGCAGTGACTCCACAGAGTGCACTAGCACCAATGGGGATGGAGTGCAGTGAGTCCAGAGACTGCACTGGCACCACTGGTGATGCAGTGCAGTGAGTCCAGAGAGTGCAGTGGCCCCACTGGGGATGCAGTGGAGTCAGTGCAGAGAGTGCACTGGCACCACTGGGGATGCACTGCAGTGAAGCCAGAGTGCACTGGCACCAGTGGCCATGCACTGCAGTGAGTCTAGAGAGTGCACTGGCACCACTGGGGATGCTCTGCATTGAGTCCAGAGAGTGCACCAGCACCACTGGGGATGCAGTGCAGTGCCTCCAGAGAGTGCACTGGCACCACTGGGGATGCAGTGCAGTGAGTCCAGAGAGTGCACTGGCACCACTGGGGATGCAGTGCAGTGAGTCCAGAGAGTGCACTGGCACCACTGGGGATGCACTGCAGTGAGTCCAGAGATTGCACAGAAACCACTGGGGATGCAGTGCAGTGAGTCCAGAGACTGCACTTGCACCACAGGGGATGCACTGCAGTGAGTCCAGAGAGTGCACTGGCACCTTGGGGATGCATTGCCGTGAGTCCAGAGAGTGCACTGACACCACTGGGGATGCAGTGCAGTGAGTCCAGAAAGTCCTCTTGCACCACTGTGGATGCAGTGCAGTGAGTCCAGAGAGTGCACTGGCTCCACTGGGGATGCAATGCAGTGAGTCCAGAGTGTTCACTGGCACCATGGGGATGCAGTGCAGTGAGTCCAGAGACTGCACTGGCACCACTGGGGATGCAGTGCAGTGAGTCCAGAGAGTGCACTGGCACCACTGGGGATGCAGTGCAGTGAGTCCAGAGAGTGCACTGGCACCACTGGGGATGCAGTGCAGTGAGTCTAGAGAGTGCACTGGCACCATTGGGGATGCAGTGCAGTGAATCCAGAGAGTGTACTGGCACCACTGGGGATGCACTGCAGTGAGTCCAGAGAGTTACTGGCACCACTGGGGATGCAGTGCAGTGAGTCTAGAGAGTGCACTGGCACGACTGGGGATGCAGTGCAGTGACTACAGAGAGTGCACTGGCACCACTGGGGATGCACTGCAGTGAGTCCAGAGAGTGCACTGGCACCACAGAGGATGCAGTACAGTGAGTCCAGAGAGTGCACTGGCACCACTGGGGATGCAGTGCAGTGAATCCAGAGAGTGCACTGGCACCACTGGGGATGCACTGCAGTGAGTCCAGAGAGTGCACTGGCACCACTGGGGATGCAGTACAGTGAGTCCAGAGAGTGCACTGGCACCACTGGGGATGCACTGCAGTGAGTCCAGAGAGTGCACTGGCACCTTGGGGACGCAGTGCAGTGAGTCCAGAGATTACACTGGCACCACTGGGGATGCACTGCAGTGAGTCCAGAGAGTGCACTGGAACCACTGGGGATGCAGTGCAGTGAGTGCAGAGATTGCACTGGCACCACAGGGGATGCAGTGCAGTGAGTGCAGAGAGTGCACTGGCACCACTGGGGATGCAGTGCAGTGAGTCCAGAGAGTGCACTGGCACCACTGGGGATGCAGTGCAGTGACTCCAGAGAGTGCACTGGCACCACTGAGGATGCAGTGCAGTGAGTCCAGAGAGTGCACTGGCACCACTGGGGATGCAGTGCAGTGAGTCCAGAGAGTGCACTGGCACCACTGGGGATGCACTGCAGTGAGTCCAGAGAGTGGACTGGCACCACTGGGGATGCACTGCAGTGAGTCCAGAGAGTGCATTGGCACCACTGGGGATGCACTGCAGTGAGTCCATACAGTGCACTGGCACCACTGGGGATGCAGTGCAGTTGAGTCCAGAGAGTGCACTGGCACCTTGGGGATGCAGTGCAGTGAGTCCAGAGAGTGCACTGGCACCACTGGGGATGCAGTGCAGTGAGTCCAGAGAGTGCACTGGCACCACTGGGGATGCAGTGCAGTGAGTCCAGAGAGTGCACTGGCACCACTGGTGATGCAGTGCAGTGAGTCCAGAGAGTGCACTGGCACCACTGGGGATGCACTGCAGTGAGTCCAGAGAGTGCACTGGCACCACTGGGGATGCAGTGCAGTGAGTCCAGAGTGTGCACTGGCACCATGGGGATGCAGTGCAGTGAGTCCAGAGAGTGCACTGGCACCACTGGGGATGCAGTGCAGTGAGTCCAGAGAGTGCACTGGCACCACTGGTGCTTTAGTGTAGTGAGTCCAGAGAGTGCACTGGCACCTTGGGGATGCAGTGCAGTGAGTCCAGAGAGTGCAATGGCACCACTGGGGATGCAGTGCAGTGAGTCCAGAGAGTGCACTGGCACAACTGAGGATGCAGTGCAGTGAGTCCAGAGAGTGCACTGGCACCACTGTGGATGCAGTGCAGTGAGTCCAGAGAGTGCACTGGCACCACTGGGGATGCACTGCAGTGAGTCCAGAGTGTGCACTGGCACCTTGGGGATGCAGTGCAGTGAGTCCAGAGAGTGCACTGGCACCACTGGGGATGCAGTGCAGTGAGTCCAGAGAGTGCACTGGCACCACTGGGGATGCACTGCAGTAAGTCCAGAGAGTGCACTGGCACCTTGGGGATGGAGTGCAGTGAGTCCAGAGAGTGCACTGGCACCACTGGGGATGCACTGCAGTGAGTCCAGAGAGTGCACTGGCACCACTGGGGATGCAGTGCAGTGAGTGCAGAGAGTGCACTGGCACCACAGGGGATGCAGTGCAGTGAGTGCAGAGAGTGCACTGGCACCACTGGGGATGCAGTGCAGTGAGTCCAGAGAGTGCACTGGCACCACTGGGGATGCAGTGCAGTGAGTCCAGAGAGTGCACTGGCACCACTGAGGATGCAGTGCAGTGAGTCCAGAGAGTGCACTGGCACCAGTGGGGATACAGTGCAGTGAGTCCAGAGAGTGCACTGGCACCACTGGGGATGCACTGCAGTGAGTCCAGAGAGTGCATTGGCACCAATGGGGATGCACTGCAGTGAGTCCATACAGTGCACTGGCACCACTAGTGATGCAGTGCAGTTGAGTCCAGAGAGTGCACTGGCACCTTGGGGATGCAGTGCAGTGAGTCCAGAGAGTGCACTGGCACCACTGGGGTTTTAGTGCAGTGACTCCAGAGACTGCACAGGCACCACTAGGGATGCACTGCAGTGGGTCCAGAGATTGCACTGGCAGCACTGGGGATGCACTGCAGTGAGTCCAGAGACTGCACTGGCACCACTGGGGATGCAGTGGAGTGAGTCCAGAGAGTGCAGTGGCACCACTGGAGATGCACTGCAGTGAGTCCAGAGAGTGCACTGGCACCACTGGGAATGCAGTGCAGTGACTCAGAGAGTGCACTGGCACCACTGGGGATGCACTGCAGTGAGACCAGAGAGTGCACTGGCACCACTGGGGATGCAGTGCAGTGAGTCCAGAGAGTGCACTGGCACCAATGGGGATGCACTGCAGTGACTCCACAGAGTGCACTAGCACCAATGGGGATGGAGTGCAGTGAGTCCAGAGACTGCACTGGCACCACTGGTGATGCAGTGCAGTGAGTCCAGAGAGTGCAGTGGCCCCACTGGAGATGCAGTGGAGTCAGTGCAGAGAGTGCACTGGCACCACTGGGGATGCACTGCAGTGAAGCCAGAGAGTGCACTGGCACCAGTGGCCATGCACTGCAGTGAGTCTAGAGAGTGCACTGGCACCACTGGGGATGCTCTGCATTGAGTCCAGAGAGTGCACCAGCACCACTGGGGATGCAGTGCAGTGCCTCCAGAGAGTGCACTGGCACCACTGGGGATGCAGTGCAGTGAGTCCAGAGAGTGCACTGGCACCACTGGGGATGCAGTGCAGTGAGTCCAGAGAGTGCACTGGCACCACTGGGGATGCACTGCAGTGAGTCCAGAGATTGCACAGAAACCACTGGGGATGCAGTGCAGTGAGTCCAGAGACTGCACTTGCACCACAGGGGATGCACTGCAGTGAGTCCAGAGAGTGCACTGGCACCACAGGGGATGCAGTGCTGTGAGTCCAGAGAGTGCACTGGCTCCTTGGGGATGCAGTGCAGTGAGTCCAGAGAGTGCACTGGCACCTTGGGGATGGAGTGCAGTGAGTCCAGAGAGTGCACTGGCACCACTGGGGATGCACTGCAGTGAGTCCAGAGAGTGCACTGGCACCACTGGTGATGCAGTGCAGTGAGTCCAGAAAGTCCTCTTGCACCACTGTGGATGCAGTGCAGTGAGTCCAGAGAGTGCACTGGCACCACTGGGGATGCAATGCAGTGAGTCCAGAGTGTTCACTGGCACCATGGGGATGCAGTGCAGTGAGTCCAGAGACTGCACTGGCACCACTGGGGATGCAGTGCAGTGAGTCCAGAGAGTGCACTGGCACCACTGGGGATGCACTGCAGTGAGTCCAGAGAGTGCACTGGCACCACTGGGGATGCAGTGCAGTGAGTCTAGAGAGTGCACTGGCACCATTGGGGATGCAGTGCAGTGAATCCAGAGAGTGTACTGGCACCACTGGGGATGCACTGCAGTGAGTCCAGAGAGTTCACTGGCACCACTGGGGATGCAGTGCAGTGAGTCTAGAGAGTGCACTGGCACGACTGGGGATGCAGTGCAGTGACTACAGAGAGTGCACTGGCACCACTGGGGATGCACTGCAGTGAGTCCAGAGAGTGCACTGGCACCACAGAGGATGCAGTACAGTGAGTCCAGAGAGTGCACTGGCACCACTGGGGATGCAGTGCAGTGAATCCAGAGAGTGCACTGGCACCACTGGGGATGCACTGCAGTGAGTCCAGAGAGTGCACTGGCACCACTGGGGATGCAGTACAGTGAGTCCAGAGAGTGCACTGGCACCACTGGGGATGCACTGCAGTGAGTCCAGAGAGTGCACTGGCACCACTGGGGATGCAGTGCAGTGACTCCAGAGAGTGCACTGGCACCACTGGGGATGCAGTGCCGTGAGTCCAGAGAGTGCACTGGCACCACTGGGGATGCACTGCAGTGAGTCCAGAGAGTGCACTGGCACCACTGGGGATGCACTGCAGTGAGTCCAGAGAGTGCATTGGCACCACTGGGGATGCACTGCAGTGAGTCCATACAGTGCACTGGCACAGTGAGTCCAGAGAGTGCACTGGCACCACTGGGGATGCACTGCAGTGAGTCCAGAGAGTGCACTGGCACCACTGGGGATGCAGTGCAGTGACTCCAGAGAGTGCACTGGCACCACTGGGGATGCAGTGCCACTGGGGATGCAGTGCAGTTGAGTCCAGAGAGTGCACTGGCACCTTGGGGATGCAGTGCAGTGAGTCCAGAGAGTGCACTGGCACCACTGGGGTTTTAGTGCAGTGACTCCAGAGACTGCACAGGCACCACTAGGGATGCACTGCAGTGAGTCCAGAGATTGCACTGGCAGCACTGGGGATGCAGTGCAGTGAGTCCAGAGACTGCACTGGCACCACTGGGGATGCAGTGCAGTGAGTCCAGAGTGTGCAGTGGCACCACTGGGATGCAGTGCAGTGAGCAGTGAGTCCAGAGAGTGCACTGGCACCACTGGGGATGCAGTGCAGTGAGTCTAGAGAGTGCACTGGCACCACTGGGGATGCACTGCAGTGAGTCCAGAGAGTGCACTGGCTCCACTGGGGATGCAGTGCAGTGAGTCCAGAGAGTGCAGTGGCACCACTGGGGATGCAGTGCAGTGAGTCCAGAGAGTGCACTGGCACCACTGAGGATGCAGTGCAGTGAGTCCATACAGTGCACTGGCACCACTGGGGATGCAGTGCAGTTGAGTCCAGAGATGCACTGGCACCTTGGGGATGCAGTGCCGTGAGTCCAGAGAGTGCACTGACACCACTGGGGATGCAGTGCAGTGAGTCCAGAGAGTGCACTGGCACCAGTGGGGATGCAGTGCAGTGAGTCCAGAGAGTGCACTGGCACCTTGGGGATGCAGTGCAGTGAGTCCAGAGAGTGCACTGGCACCACTGGGGATGCACTGCAGTGAGTCCAGAGAGTGCACTGGCACCACTGGGGATGCACTGCAGTGAGTCCAGAGAGTGCACTGGCACCACTGGGGATGCAGTGCAGTGAGTCTAGAGAGTGCACTGGCACGACTGGGGATGCAGTGCAGTGACTACAGAGAGTGCACTGGCACCACTGGGGATGCGGTACAGTGAGTCCAGAGAGTGCACTGGCACCACAGAGGATGCAGTACAGTGAGTCCAGAGAGTGCACTGGCACCACTGGGGATGCAGTGCAGTGAATCCAGAGAGTGCACTGGCACCACTGGGGATGCAGTACAGTGAGTCCAGAGAGTGCACTGGCACCACTGGGGATGCACTGCAGTGAGTCCAGAGAGTGCACTGGCACCACTGGGGATGCAGTGCAGTGAGTCCAGAGAGTGCACTGGCACCACTGAGGATGCAGTGCAGTGAGTCCAGAGAGTGCACTGGCACCAGTGGGGATGCAGTGCAGTGAGTCCAGAGAGTGCACTGGCACCACTGGGGATGCAGTGCAGTGAGTCCAGAGAGTGCACTGGCACCACTGGGGATGCACTGCAGTGAGTCCAGAGAGTGCATTGGCACCAATGGGGATGCACTGCAGTGAGTCCATACAGTGCACTGGCACCACTAGTGATGCAGTGCAGTTGAGTCCAGAGAGTGCACTGGCACCTTGGGGATGCAGTGCAGTGAGTCCAGAGAGTGCACTGGCACGACTGGGGATGCAGTGCAGTGACTACAGAGAGTGCACTGGCACCACTGGGGATGCACTGCAGTGAGTCCAGAGAGTGCACTGGCACCAATGGGGATGCACTGCAGTGAGTCCATACAGTGCACTGGCACCACTAGTGATGCAGTGCAGTTGAGTCCAGAGAGTGCACTGGAACCACTGGGGATGCAGTGCAGTGAGTGCAGAGATTGCACTGGCACCACAGGGGATGCAGTGCAGTGAGTGCAGAGAGTGCACTGGCACCACTGGGGATGCAGTGCAGTGAGTCCAGAGAGTGCACTGGCACCACTGGGGATGCAGTGCAGTGACTCCAGAGAGTGCACTGGCACCACTGAGGATGCAGTGCAGTGAGTCCAGAGAGTGCACTGGCACCACTGGGGATGCAGTGCAGTGAGTCCAGAGAGTGCACTGGCACCACTGGGGATGCACTGCAGTGAGTCCAGAGAGTGCACTGGCACCACTGGGGATGCACTGCAGTGAGTCCAGAGAGTGCATTGGCACCACTGGGGATGCACTGCAGTGAGTCCATACAGTGCACTGGCACCACTGGGGATGCAGTGCAGTTGAGTCCAGAGAGTGCACTGGCACCTTGGGGATGCAGTGCAGTGAGTCCAGAGAGTGCACTGGCACCACTGGGGTTTTAGTGCAGTGACTCCAGAGACTGCACAGGCACCACTAGGGATGCACTGCAGTGAGTCCAGAGATTGCACTGGCAGCACTGGGGATGCAGTGCAGTGAGTCCAGAGACTGCACTGGCACCACTGGGGATGCAGTGCAGTGAGTCCAGAGTGTGCAGTGGCACCACTGGGGATGCAGTGCAGTGAGTCCAGAGAGTGCACTGGCACCACTGGGGATGCAGTGCAGTGAGTCTAGAGAGTGCACTGGCACCACTGGGGATGCACTGCAGTGAGTCCTGAGAGTGCACTGGCTCCACTGGGGATGCAGTGCAGTGAGTCCAGAGACTGCACATGCACCACTGGGGATGCAGTGTAGTGAGTCCAGAGAGTGCACTGGCACCACTGAGGATGCAGTGCAGTGAGTCCATACAGTGCACTGGCACCACTGGGGATGCAGTGCAGTTGAGTCCAGAGATGCACTGGCACCTTGGGGATGCAGTGCCGTGAGTCCAGAGAGTGCACTGACACCACTGGGGATGCAGTGCAGTGAGTCCAGAGAGTGCACTGGCACCACTGGGGATGCAGTGCAGTGAGTCCAGAGAGTGCACTGGCACCTTGGGGATGCAGTGCAGTGAGTCCAGAGAGTGCACTGGCACCACTGGGGATGCACTGCAGTGAGTCCAGAGAGTGCACTGGCACCACTGGGGATGCACTGCAGTGAGTCCAGAGAGTGCACTGGCACCACTGGGGATGCAGTGCAGTGAGTCTAGAGAGTGCACTGGCACGACTGGGGATGCAGTGCAGTGACTACAGAGAGTGCACTGGCACCACTGGGGATGCAGTACAGTGAGTCCAGAGAGTGCATTGGCACCACAGAGGATGCAGTACAGTGAGTCCAGAGAGTGCACTGGCACCACTGGGGATGCAGTGCAGTGAATCCAGAGAGTGCACTGGCACCACTGGGGATGCAGTACAGTGAGTCCAGAGAGTGCACTGGCACCACCGGGGATGCACTGCAGTGAGTCCAGAGAGTGCACTGGCACCACTGGGGATGCAGTGCAGTGAGTCCAGAGAGTGCACTGGCACCACTGAGGATGCAGTGCAGTGAGTCCAGAGAGTGCACTGGCACCAGTGGGGATGCAGTGCAGTGAGTCCAGAGAGTGCACTGGCACCACTGGGGATGCAGTGCAGTGAGTCCAGAGAGTGCACTGGCACCACTGGGGATGCACTGCAGTGAGTCCAGAGAGTGCATTGGCACCAATGGGGATGCACTGCAGTGAGTCCATACAGTGCACTGGCACCACTAGTGATGCAGTGCAGTTGAGTCCAGAGAGTGCACTGGCACCTTGGGGATGCAGTGCAGTGAGTCCAGAGAGTGCACTGGCACCACTGGGGTTTTAGTGCAGTGAGTCCAGAGACTGCACTGGCACGACTGGGGATGCAGTGCAGTGACTACAGAGAGTGCACTGGCACCACTGGGGATGCACTGCAGTGAGTCCAGAGACTGCACTGGCACCACTGGGGATGCAGTGGAGTGAGTCCAGAGAGTGCAGTGGCACCACTGGAGATGCACTGCAGTGAGTCCAGAGAGTGCACTGGCACCACTGGGGATGCAGTGCAGTGAGTCCAGAGAGTGCAGTGGCACCACTGGGGATGCATTACAGTAAATCCAGAGAGTGCACTGGCACCACTGGGGATGCACTGCAGTGAGTCCAGAGAGCGCACTGGCACCACTGGGAAAGCACTGCAGTGAGTCCACAGAGTGCACTGGCACCACTTGGGGTGCACTGCAGTGAGTCCAGAGAGTGCACTGGCACCATTGGGGATGCACTGCAGTGAGTCCAGAGAGTGCACTGGCACCACTGGGGATGCAGTCCAGTAACTCCAGAGAGTGCACTGGCACCACTGGGGATGCACTGCGGTGAGTCCAGATAGTGCACTGGCACCACTGGGGATGCACTGCAGTGAGTCCAGAGAGTGCACTGGCACCACTGGGGATGCAGTGCAGTGAGTCGAGAGAGTGCACTGGCACCACTGGGGATGCAGTGCAGTGACTCCAGAGAGTGCACTGGCACCACTGGGGATGCACTGAAGTGAGTCCAGAGAGTGCTCTGGCACCACTGGTGATGCAGTACAGTGAGTCCAGTGAGTTCACTGGCACCACTGGGAATGCACTGCAGTGTGTCCAGAGAGTGTACTGGCACCAATGGGGATGCAGTGCAGTAGTCCAGAGAGTGCACTGGCTCCACTGGGGATGCAGTACAGTGAGTCCAGAGAGTGCACTGGCACCACTGGGGATGCACTACAGTGAGTCCAGAGAGTGCACTGGCACCACTGGGGATGCAGTGCAGTGAGTCCAGAGAGTGCACTGGCACCACTGGTGATGCAGTCCAGTGAGTCCAGAGAGTGCACTGGCACCTTGGGGATGCAGTGCAGTGAGTCCAGAGAGTGCACTGGCACCACTGGGGATGCACTGCAGTGAGTCCAGAGAGTGCACTGGCACCACAGGGGATGCAGTGCAGTGAGTCCAGAGAGTGCAGTGGCACCACTGGGGATGCAGTGCAGTGACTCCAGATAGTGCACTGGCACCTTGGGGATGCAGTGCAGTGAGTCCAGAGAGTGCACTGGCACCACTGGGGATGCAGTACAGTAAATCCAGAGAGTGCACTGGCACCACTGGGGATGCACTGCAGTGAGTCCAGAGAGTGCTCTGGCACCACTGGTGATGCAGTACAGTGAGTCCAGTGAGTTCACTGGCACCACTGGGAATGCACTGCAGTGTGTCCAGAGAGTGTACTGGCACCAATGGGGATGCAGTTCAGTAGTCCAGAGAGTGCACTGGCTCCACTGGGGATGCAGTACAGTCAGTCCAGAGAGTGCACTGGCACCACTGGGGATGCAGTACAGTGAGTCCAGAGAGTGCACTGGCACCACTGGGGATGCAGTGCAGTGAGTCCAGAGAGTGCACTGGCACCACTGGGGATGCAGTCCAGTGAGTCCAGAGAGTGCACTCGCACCTTGGGGATGCAGTGCAGTGAGTCCAGAGAGTGCACTGGCACCACTGGGGATGCAGTGCAGTGAGTCCAGAGAGTGCACTGGCACCACAGGGGATGCAGTGCAGTGAGTCCAGAGAGTGCAGTGGCACCAGTGGGGATGCAGTGCAGTGAGTCCAGATAGTGCACTGGCACCTTGGGGATGCAGTGCAGTGAGTCCAGAGAGTGCACTGGCACCACTGGGGATGCAGTACAGTAAATCCAGAGAGTGCACTGGCAGCACTGGGGATGCACTGCAGTGAGTCCAGAGAGCGCACTGGCACCACTGGGAAAGCACTGCAGTGAGTCCACAGAGTGCTCTGGCACCACTTGGGATGGAGTGCAGTGAGTCCAGAGAGTGCACTGGCACCACTGGGGATGCACTGCGGTGAGTCCAGATAGTGCACTGGCACCACTGGGGATGCACTGCAGTGAGTCCAGAGAGTGCACTGGCACCACTGGGGATGCAGTGCAGTGAGTCCAGAGAGTGCACTGGCACCACTGGGGATGCAGTGCAGTGACTCCAGAGAGTGCACTGGCACCACTTGCGATGCAGTGCAGTGAGTCCAGAGAGTGCACTGGCTCCACTGGGGATGCACTGCAGTGAGTCCAGAGAGTGCACTGGCACCACTGGGGATGCAGTGCAGTGACTCCAGAGAGTGCACTGGCACCACTGGGGATGCAGTGCAGTGACTCCAGAGAGTGCACTGGCACCACTGGGGATGAAGTGCAATGAGTCCAGAGAGTGCACTGGCACCACTTGGGATTTAGTGCAGTGAGTGCAGAGAGTGCACTGGCAGCACTGGGGATGCACTGAAGTGAGTCCTGAGAGTGCACTGGCACCTTGGGGATGCAGTGCAGTGAGTCCAGAGAGTGCACTGGCACCACTGGGGATGCAGTGCAGTGAGTCCAGAGAGTGCACTGGCACCACTGGGGATGCAGTGCAGTGGGTCCAGAGAGTGCACTGGCTCCACTGGGGATGCAGTGCAGTGAGTCCAGAGAGTGCACTGGCACCACTGGGGATGCAGTGCAGTGAGTCCAGAGAGTGCACTGGCACCACGGGGGATGCACTGCAGTCAGTCCAGATAGTGCACTGGCACCACTGTGGATGCACTGCAGTGAGTCCAGAGAGTGCACTGGCACCACTGGGGATGCAGTGCAGTGAGTCCAGAGAGTGCACTGGCACCACTGGGGATGCAGTGCAGTGACTCCAGAGAGTGCACTGGCACCACTGGGGATGCACTGAAGTGAGTCCAGAGAGTGCACTGGCACCACTGGGGATGCAGTGCAGTGAGTCCAGAGAGTGCAGTGGCACCACTGGGGATGCAGTGCAGTAACTCCAGATAGTGCACTGGCACCTTGGGGATGCAGTGCAGTGAGTCCAGAGAGTGCACTGGCACCACTGGGGATGCAGTACAGTAAATCCAGAGAGTGCACTGGCACCACTGGGGATGCAGTGCAGTGAGTCCAGAGAGTGCACTGGCACCACTGGGGATGCACTGCAGTGAGTCCAGAGAGTGCATTGGCACCAATGGGGATGCAGTGCAGTGAGTCCATACAGTGCACTGGCACCACTAGTGATGCAGTGCAGTTGAGTCCAGAGAGTGCACTGGCACCTTGGGGATGCAGTGCAGTGAGTCCAGAGAGTGCACTGGCACCACTGGGGTTTTAGTGCAGTGACTCCAGAGACTGCACAGGCACCACTAGGGATGCACTGCAGTGGGTCCAGAGATTGCACTGGCAGCACTGGGGATGCACTGCAGTGAGTCCAGAGACTGCACTGGCACCACTGGGGATGCAGTGGAGTGAGTCCAGAGAGTGCAGTGGCACCACTGGAGATGCACTGCAGTGAGTCCAGAGAGTGCACTGGCACCACTGGGGATGCAGTGCAGTGAGTCCAGAGAGTGCAGTGGCACCACTGGGGATGCATTACAGTAAATCCAGAGAGTGCACTGGCACCACTGGGGATGCACTGCAGTGAGTCCAGAGAGCGCACTGGCACCACTGGGAAAGCACTGCAGTGAGTCCACAGAGTGCACTGGCACCACTTGGGGTGCACTGCAGTGAGTCCAGAGAGTGCACTGGCACCATTGGGGATGCACTGCAGTGAGTCCAGAGAGTGCACTGGCACCACTGGGGATGCAGTCCAGTAACTCCAGAGAGTGCACTGGCACCACTGAGGATGCACTGCGGTGAGTCCAGATAGTGCACTGGCACCACTGGGGATGCACTGCAGTGAGTCCAGAGAGTGCACTGGCACCACTGGGGATGCAGTGCAGTGAGTCGAGAGAGTGCACTGGCACCACTGGGGATGCAGTGCAGTGACTCCAGAGAGTGCACTGGCACCACTGGGGATGCACTGAAGTGAGTCCAGAGAGTGCTCTGGCACCACTGGTGATGCAGTACAGTGAGTCCAGTGAGTTCACTGGCACCACTGGGAATGCACTGCAGTGTGTCCAGAGAGTGTACTGGCACCAATGGGGATGCAGTGCAGTAGTCCAGAGAGTGCACTGGCTCCACTGGGGATGCAGTACAGTGAGTCCAGAGAGTGCACTGGCACCACTGGGGATGCACTACAGTGAGTCCAGAGAGTGCACTGGCACCACTGGGGATGCAGTGCAGTGAGTCCAGAGAGTGCACTGGCACCACTGGTGATGCAGTCCAGTGAGTCCAGAGAGTGCACTGGCACCTTGGGGATGCAGTGCAGTGAGTCCAGAGAGTGCACTGGCACCACTGGGGATGCACTGCAGTGAGTCCAGAGAGTGCACTGGCACCACAGGGGATGCAGTGCAGTGAGTCCAGAGAGTGCAGTGGCACCACTGGGGATGCAGTGCAGTGACTCCAGATAGTGCACTGGCACCTTGGGGATGCAGTGCAGTGAGTCCAGAGAGTGCACTGGCACCACTGGGGATGCAGTACAGTAAATCCAGAGAGTGCACTGGCACCACTGGGGATGCACTGCAGTGAGTCCAGAGAGTGCTCTGGCACCACTGGTGATGCAGTACAGTGAGTCCAGTGAGTTCACTGGCACCACTGGGAATGCACTGCAGTGTGTCCAGAGAGTGTACTGGCACCAATGGGGATGCAGTTCAGTAGTCCAGAGAGTGCACTGGCTCCACTGGGGATGCAGTACAGTCAGTCCAGAGAGTGCACTGGCACCACTGGGGATGCAGTACAGTGAGTCCAGAGAGTGCACTGGCACCACTGGGGATGCAGTGCAGTGAGTCCAGAGAGTGCACTGGCACCACTGGGGATGCAGTCCAGTGAGTCCAGAGAGTGCACTCGCACCTTGGGGATGCAGTGCAGTGAGTCCAGAGAGTGCACTGGCACCACTGGGGATGCAGTGCAGTGAGTCCAGAGAGTGCACTGGCACCACAGGGGATGCAGTGCAGTGAGTCCAGAGAGTGCAGTGGCACCAGTGGGGATGCAGTGCAGTGAGTCCAGATAGTGCACTGGCACCTTGGGGATGCAGTGCAGTGAGTCCAGAGAGTGCACTGGCACCACTGGGGATGCAGTACAGTAAATCCAGAGAGTGCACTGGCAGCACTGGGGATGCACTGCAGTGAGTCCAGAGAGCGCACTGGCACCACTGGGAAAGCACTGCAGTGAGTCCACAGAGTGCTCTGGCACCACTTGGGATGGAGTGCAGTGAGTCCAGAGAGTGCACTGGCACCACTGGGGATGCACTGCGGTGAGTCCAGATAGTGCACTGGCACCACTGGGGATGCACTGCAGTGAGTCCAGAGAGTGCACTGGCACCACTGGGGATGCAGTGCAGTGAGTCCAGAGAGTGCACTGGCACCACTGGGGATGCAGTGCAGTGACTCCAGAGAGTGCACTGGCACCACTTGCGATGCAGTGCAGTGAGTCCAGAGAGTGCACTGGCTCCACTGGGGATGCACTGCAGTGAGTCCAGAGAGTGCACTGGCACCACTGGGGATGCAGTGCAGTGACTCCAGAGAGTGCACTGGCACCACTGGGGATGCAGTGCAGTGAGTCCAGAGAGTGCACTGGCACCACTGGGGATGAAGTGCAATGAGTCCAGAGAGTGCACTGGCACCACTTGGGATTTAGTGCAGTGAGTGCAGAGAGTGCACTGGCAGCACTGGGGATGCACTGAAGTGAGTCCTGAGAGTGCACTGGCACCTTGGGGATGCAGTGCAGTGAGTCCAGAGAGTGCACTGGCACCACTGGGGATGCAGTGCAGTGAGTCCAGAGAGTGCACTGGCACCACTGGGGATGCAGTGCAGTGGGTCCAGAGAGTGCACTGGCTCCACTGGGGATGCAGTGCAGTGAGTCCAGAGAGTGCACTGGCACCACTGGGGATGCAGTGCAGTGAGTCCAGAGAGTGCACTGGCACCACGGGGGATGCACTGCAGTCAGTCCAGATAGTGCACTGGCACCACTGTGGATGCACTGCAGTGAGTCCAGAGAGTGCACTGGCACCACTGGGGATGCAGTGCAGTGAGTCCAGAGAGTGCACTGGCACCACTGGGGATGCAGTGCAGTGACTCCAGAGAGTGCACTGGCACCACTGGGGATGCACTGAAGTGAGTCCAGAGAGTGCACTGGCACCACTGGGGATGCAGTGCAGTGAGTCCAGAGAGTGCAGTGGCACCACTGGGGATGCAGTGCAGTAACTCCAGATAGTGCACTGGCACCTTGGGGATGCAGTGCAGTGAGTCCAGAGAGTGCACTGGCACCACTGGGGATGCAGTACAGTAAATCCAGAGAGTGCACTGGCACCACTGGGGATGCAGTGCAGTGAGTCCAGAGAGTGCACTGGCACCACTGGGGATGCACTGCAGTGAGTCCAGAGAGTGCATTGGCACCAATGGGGATGCACTGCAGTGAGTCCATACAGTGCACTGGCACCACTAGTGATGCAGTGCAGTTGAGTCCAGAGAGTGCACTGGCACCTTGGGGATGCAGTGCAGTGAGTCCAGAGAGTGCACTGGCACCACTGGGGTTTTAGTGCAGTGACTCCAGAGACTGCACAGGCACCACTAGGGATGCACTGCAGTGGGTCCAGAGATTGCACTGGCAGCACTGGGGATGCACTGCAGTGAGTCCAGAGACTGCACTGGCACCACTGGGGATGCAGTGGAGTGAGTCCAGAGAGTGCAGTGGCACCACTGGAGATGCACTGCAGTGAGTCCAGAGAGTGCACTGGCACCACTGGGGATGCAGTGCAGTGAGTCCAGAGAGTGCAGTGGCACCACTGGGGATGCATTACAGTAAATCCAGAGAGTGCACTGGCACCACTGGGGATGCACTGCAGTGAGTCCAGAGAGCGCACTGGCACCACTGGGAAAGCACTGCAGTGAGTCCACAGAGTGCACTGGCACCACTTGGGGTGCACTGCAGTGAGTCCAGAGAGTGCACTGGCACCATTGGGGATGCACTGCAGTGAGTCCAGAGAGTGCACTGGCACCACTGGGGATGCAGTCCAGTAACTCCAGAGAGTGCACTGGCACCACTGAGGATGCACTGCGGTGAGTCCAGATAGTGCACTGGCACCACTGGGGATGCACTGCAGTGAGTCCAGAGAGTGCACTGGCACCACTGGGGATGCAGTGCAGTGAGTCGAGAGAGTGCACTGGCACCACTGGGGATGCAGTGCAGTGACTCCAGAGAGTGCACTGGCACCACTGGGGATGCACTGAAGTGAGTCCAGAGAGTGCTCTGGCACCACTGGTGATGCAGTACAGTGAGTCCAGTGAGTTCACTGGCACCACTGGGAATGCACTGCAGTGTGTCCAGAGAGTGTACTGGCACCAATGGGAATGCAGTGCAGTAGTCCAGAGAGTGCACTGGCTCCACTGGGGATGCAGTACAGTGAGTCCAGAGAGTGCACTGGCACCACTGGGGATGCACTACAGTGAGTCCAGAGAGTGCACTGGCACCACTGGGGATGCAGTGCAGTGAGTCCAGAGAGTGCACTGGCACCACTGGTGATGCAGTCCAGTGAGTCCAGAGAGTGCACTGGCACCTTGGGGATGCAGTGCAGTGAGTCCAGAGAGTGCACTGGCACCACTGGGGATGCACTGCAGTGAGTCCAGAGAGTGCACTGGCACCACAGGGGATGCAGTGCAGTGAGTCCAGAGAGTGCAGTGGCACCACTGGGGATGCAGTGCAGTGACTCCAGATAGTGCACTGGCACCTTGGGGATGCAGTGCAGTGAGTCCAGAGAGTGCACTGGCACCACTGGGGATGCAGTACAGTAAATCCAGAGAGTGCACTGGCACCACTGGGGATGCACTGCAGTGAGTCCAGAGAGTGCTCTGGCACCACTGGTGATGCAGTACAGTGAGTCCAGTGAGTTCACTGGCACCACTGGGAATGCACTGCAGTGTGTCCAGAGAGTGTACTGGCACCAATGGGGATGCAGTTCAGTAGTCCAGAGAGTGCACTGGCTCCACTGGGGATGCAGTACAGTCAGTCCAGAGAGTGCACTGGCACCACTGGGGATGCAGTACAGTGAGTCCAGAGAGTGCACTGGCACCACTGGGGATGCAGTGCAGTGAGTCCAGAGAGTGCACTGGCACCACTGGGGATGCAGTCCAGTGAGTCCAGAGAGTGCACTCGCACCTTGGGGATGCAGTGCAGTGAGTCCAGAGAGTGCACTGGCACCACTGGGGATGCAGTGCAGTGAGTCCAGAGAGTGCACTGGCACCACAGGGGATGCAGTGCAGTGAGTCCAGAGAGTGCAGTGGCACCAGTGGGGATGCAGTGCAGTGAGTCCAGATAGTGCACTGGCACCTTGGGGATGCAGTGCAGTGAGTCCAGAGAGTGCACTGGCACCACTGGGGATGCAGTACAGTAAATCCAGAGAGTGCACTGGCAGCACTGGGGATGCACTGCAGTGAGTCCAGAGAGCGCACTGGCACCACTGGGAAAGCACTGCAGTGAGTCCACAGAGTGCTCTGGCACCACTTGGGATGGAGTGCAGTGAGTCCAGAGAGTGCACTGGCACCACTAGGGATGCACTGAAGTGAGTCCTGAGAGTGCACTGGCACCTTGGGGATGCAGTGCAGTGAGTCCAGAGAGAGTGCACTGGCACCACTGGGGATGCAGTGCAGTGAGTCCAGAGAGTGCACTGGCACCACTGGGGATGCAGTGCAGTGGGTCCAGAGAGTGCACTGGCTCCACTGGGGATGCAGTGCAGTGAGTCCAGAGAGTGCACTGGCACCACTGGGGATGCAGTGCAGTGAGTCCAGAGAGTGCACTGGCACCACGGGGGATGCACTGCAGTCAGTCCAGATAGTGCACTGGCACCACTGTGGATGCACTGCAGTGAGTCCAGAGAGTGCACTGGCACCACTGGGGATGCAGTGCAGTGAGTCCAGAGAGTGCACTGGCACCACTGGGGATGCAGTGCAGTGACTCCAGAGAGTGCACTGGCACCACTGGGGATGCAGTGCAGTGAGTCGAGAGAGTGCACTGGCACCACTGGGGATGCAGTGCAGTGACTCCAGAGAGTGCACTGGCACCACTGGGGATGCACTGAAGTGAGTCCAGAGAGTGCTCTGGCACCACTGGTGATGCAGTACAGTGAGTCCAGTGAGTTCACTGGCACCACTGGGAATGCACTGCAGTGTGTCCAGAGAGTGTACTGGCACCAATGGGAATGCAGTGCAGTAGTCCAGAGAGTGCACTGGCTCCACTGGGGATGCAGTACAGTGAGTCCAGAGAGTGCACTGGCACCACTGGGGATGCACTACAGTGAGTCCAGAGAGTGCACTGGCACCACTGGGGATGCAGTGCAGTGAGTCCAGAGAGTGCACTGGCACCACTGGTGATGCAGTCCAGTGAGTCCAGAGAGTGCACTGGCACCTTGGGGATGCAGTGCAGTGAGTCCAGAGAGTGCACTGGCACCACTGGGGATGCACTGCAGTGAGTCCAGAGAGTGCACTGGCACCACAGGGGATGCAGTGCAGTGAGTCCAGAGAGTGCAGTGGCACCACTGGGGATGCAGTGCAGTGACTCCAGATAGTGCACTGGCACCTTGGGGATGCAGTGCAGTGAGTCCAGAGAGTGCACTGGCACCACTGGGGATGCAGTACAGTAAATCCAGAGAGTGCACTGGCACCACTGGGGATGCACTGCAGTGAGTCCAGAGAGTGCTCTGGCACCACTGGTGATGCAGTACAGTGAGTCCAGTGAGTTCACTGGCACCACTGGGAATGCACTGCAGTGTGTCCAGAGAGTGTACTGGCACCAATGGGGATGCAGTTCAGTAGTCCAGAGAGTGCACTGGCTCCACTGGGGATGCAGTACAGTCAGTCCAGAGAGTGCACTGGCACCACTGGGGATGCAGTACAGTGAGTCCAGAGAGTGCACTGGCACCACTGGGGATGCAGTGCAGTGAGTCCAGAGAGTGCACTGGCACCACTGGGGATGCAGTCCAGTGAGTCCAGAGAGTGCACTCGCACCTTGGGGATGCAGTGCAGTGAGTCCAGAGAGTGCACTGGCACCACTGGGGATGCAGTGCAGTGAGTCCAGAGAGTGCACTGGCACCACAGGGGATGCAGTGCAGTGAGTCCAGAGAGTGCAGTGGCACCAGTGGGGATGCAGTGCAGTGAGTCCAGATAGTGCACTGGCACCTTGGGGATGCAGTGCAGTGAGTCCAGAGAGTGCACTGGCACCACTGGGGATGCAGTACAGTAAATCCAGAGAGTGCACTGGCAGCACTGGGGATGCACTGCAGTGAGTCCAGAGAGCGCACTGGCACCACTGGGAAAGCACTGCAGTGAGTCCACAGAGTGCTCTGGCACCACTTGGGATGGAGTGCAGTGAGTCCAGAGAGTGCACTGGCACCACTAGGGATGCACTGAAGTGAGTCCTGAGAGTGCACTGGCACCTTGGGGATGCAGTGCAGTGAGTCCAGAGAGAGTGCACTGGCACCACTGGGGATGCAGTGCAGTGAGTCCAGAGAGTGCACTGGCACCACTGGGGATGCAGTGCAGTGGGTCCAGAGAGTGCACTGGCTCCACTGGGGATGCAGTGCAGTGAGTCCAGAGAGTGCACTGGCACCACTGGGGATGCAGTGCAGTGAGTCCAGAGAGTGCACTGGCACCACGGGGGATGCACTGCAGTCAGTCCAGATAGTGCACTGGCACCACTGTGGATGCACTGCAGTGAGTCCAGAGAGTGCACTGGCACCACTGGGGATGCAGTGCAGTGAGTCCAGAGAGTGCACTGGCACCACTGGGGATGCAGTGCAGTGACTCCAGAGAGTGCACTGGCACCACTGGGGATGCACTGAAGTGAGTCCAGAGAGTGCACTGGCACCACTGGGGATGCAGTGCAGTGAGTCCAGAGAGTGCAGTGGCACCACTGGGGATGCAGTGCAGTAACTCCAGATAGTGCACTGGCACCTTGGGGATGCAGTGCAGTGAGTCCAGAGAGTGCACTGGCACCACTGGGGATGCAGTACAGTAAATCCAGAGAGTGCACTGGCACCACTGGGGATGCACTGCAGTGAGTCCAGAGAGCGCACTGGCACCACTGGGAAAGCACTGCAGTGAGTCCACAGAGTGCACTGGCACCACTTGGGATGGAGTGCAGTGAGTCCAGAGAGTGCACTGGCACCACTGGGGATGCAGTGCAGTGAGTCCAGAGAGTGCACTGGCACCACTGGGGATGCACTGCAGTGAGTCCAGAGAATGCACTGGCACCACTGGGGATGCAGTGCAGTGACTCCAGAGAGTGCACTGGCACCACTGGGGATGCAGTGCAGTGACTCCAGAGAGTGCACTGGCACCACTGGGGATGAAGTGCAATGAGTCCAGAGAGTGCACTGGCACCACTTGGGATTTAGTGCAGTGAGTGCAGAGAGTGCACTGGCACCACTGGGGATGCAGTGCAGTGAGTCCAGAGAGTGCACTGGCACCTTGGGGATGCAGTGCAGTGAGTCCAGAGAGTGCACTGGCACCACTGGGGATGCAGTGCAGTGGGTCCAGAGAGTGCACTGGCACCACTGGGGATGCACTGCAGTGAGTCCAGAGAGTGCACTGGCACCACTGGGGATGCAGTCCAGTAACTCCAGAGAGTGCACTGGCACCACGGGGGATGCAGTGCAGTGAGTCCAGAGAGTGCACTGGCACCACTGGGGATGCACTGCAGTGAGTCCAGAGAGTGCACTGGCACCACTGGGGATGCAGTGCAGTGAGTCCAGAGAGTGCACTGGCACCACTGGGGATGCCGTACAGTGAGTCCAGAGAGTGCACTGGCACCACTGGGGATGCAGTACAGTGAGTCCAGTGAGTGCACTGACACCACTGGGAATGCACTGCAGTGAGTCCAGAGAGTGCACTGGCACCACTTGGGATGGAGTGCAGTGTGTCCAGAGAGTGCGCTGGCACCAATGGGGATGCAGTGCAGTGAGTCCAGAGAGTGCACTCGCACCACTGGGGATGCACTGCAGTGAGTCCAGAGAGTGCACTGGCACCACTGGGGATGCACTGAAGTGAGTCCAGAGAGTGCACTGGCACCACTGGGGATGCAGTGCAGTGAGTCCAGAGAGTGCACTGGCACCACTGGGGATGCAGTCCAGTGAGTCCAGAGAGTGCACTGGCACCACTGGGGATGCAGTGCAGTGAGTCCGGAGAGTGCTGTGGCACCACTGGGGATGCAGTGCAGTGAGTCCAGAGAGTGCACTGGCACCACTGGGGATGCAGTGCAGTGAATCCAGAGAGTGCACTGGCACCACTGGGGATGCACTGCAGTGAGTCCAGAGAGTGCACTGGCACCACTGGGGATGCAGTGCAGTGAGTCCAGAGAGTGCACTGGCACCTTGGGGATGCAGGGCAGTGAGTCCAGAGAGTGCAATGGCCCCTTGGGGATGCAGTGCAGTGAGTCCAGAGAGTGCACTGGCACCACTGGGGATGCACTGAAGTGAGTCCAGAGAGTGCACTGGCACCACTGGGGATGCACTGAAGTGAGTCCAGGGAGCGCACTGGCACCACGGGTGATGCAGTACAGTGAGTCCAGTGAGTGCACTGGCTCCTTGGGGATGCAGTGCAGTGAGTCCAGAGAGTGCACTGGCACCACTGGGGATGCAGTGCAGTGTGTCCAGAGAGTGCACTGGCACCACTGGGGATGCAGTGCAGTGAGTCCAGAGAGTGCACTGGCACCACTAGGAATGCACTGCAGTGAGTGCAGAGAGTGCACTGGCACCACTGGGGATGCAGTGCAGTGAATCCAGAGAGTGCACTGGCACCACTGGGGATGCACTGCAGTGAGTCCAGAGAGTGCACTGGCACCACTGGGGATGCAGTGCAGTGACTCCAGAGAGTGCACTGGCAACACTGGGGATGCAGTGCAGTGACTCCAGAGAGTGCACTGGCACCACTGGGAATGAAGTGCAATGAGTCCAGAGAGTGCACTGGCACCACTTGGGATTTAGTGCAGTGAGTGCAGAGAGTGCACTGGCAGCACTGGGGATGCACTGAAGTGAGTCCAGAGAGTGCACTGGCACCTTGGGGATGCAGTGCAGTGAGTCCAGAGAGTGCACTGGCACCACTGGGGATGCACTGCAGTGAGTCCAGAGAGTGCACTGGCACCACAGGGGATGCAGTGCAGTGAGTCCAGAGAGTGCAGTGGCACCAGTGGGGATGCAGTGCAGTGAGTCCAGATAGTGCACTGGCACCTTGGGGATGCAGTGCAGTGAGTCCAGAGAGTGCACTGGCACCACTGGGGATGCAGTACAGTAAATCCAGAGAGTGCACTGGCAGCACTGGGGATGCACTGCAGTGAGTCCAGAGAGCGCACTGGCACCACTGGGAAAGCACTGCAGTGAGTCCACAGAGTGCTCTAGCACCACTTGGGATGGAGTGCAGTGAGTCCAGAGAGTGCACTGGCACCACTGGGGATGCACTGCGGTGAGTCCAGATAGTGCACTGGCACCACTGGGGATGCACTGCAGTGAGTCCAGAGAGTGCACTGGCACCACTGGGGATGCAGTGCAGTGAGTCCAGAGAGTGCACTGGCACCACTGGGGATGCAGTGCAGTGACTCCAGAGAGTGCACTGGCACCACTTGCGATGCAGTGCAGTGAGTCCAGAGAGTGCACTGGCTCCACTGGGGATGCACTGCAGTGAGTCCAGAGAGTGCACTGGCACCACTGGGGATGCAGTGCAGTGACTCCAGAGAGTGCACTGGCACCACTGGGGATGCAGTGCAGTGACTCCAGAGAGTGCACTGGCACCACTGGGGATGAAGTGCAATGAGTCCAGAGAGTGCACTGGCACCACTTGGGATTTAGTGCAGTGAGTGCAGAGAGTGCACTGGCAGCACTGGGGATGCACTGAAGTGAGTCCAGAGAGTGCACTGGCACCTTGGGGATGCAGTGCAGTGAGTCCAGAGAGTGCACTGGCACCACTGGGGATGCAGTGCAGTGAGTCCAGAGAGTGCACTGGCACCACTGGGGATGCAGTGCAGTGGGTCCAGAGAGTGCACTGGCTCCACTGGGGATGCAGTGCAGTGAGTCCAGAGAGTGCACTGGCACCACTGGGGATGCAGTGCAGTGAGTCCAGAGAGTGCACTGGCACCACGGGGGATGCACTGCAGTCAGTCCAGATAGTGCACTGGCACCACTGTGGATGCACTGCAGTGAGTCCAGAGAGTGCACTGGCACCACTGGGGATGCAGTGCAGTGAGTCCAGAGAGTGCACTGGCACCACTGGGGATGCAGTGCAGTGACTCCAGAGAGTGCACTGGCACCACTGGGGATGCACTGAAGTGAGTCCAGAGAGTGCACTGGCACCACTGGGGATGCAGTGCAGTGAGTCCAGAGAGTGCAGTGGCACCACTGGGGATGCAGTGCAGTGAGTCCAGAGAGTGCACTGGCACCACTGGGGATGCACTGAAGTGAGTCCAGATAGTGCACTGGCACCACTGGGGATGCAGTGCAGTGAGTCCAGAGAGTGCACTGGCACCACTGGGGATGCAGTACAGTAAATCCAGAGAGTGCACTGGCACCACTGGGGATGCACTGCAGTGAGTCCAGAGAGCGCACTGGCACCACTGGGAAAGCACTGCAGTGAGTCCACAGAGTGCACTGGCACCACTTGGAATGGAGTGCAGTGAGTCCAGAGAGTGCACTGGCACCACTGGGGATGCAGTGCAGTGAGTCCAGAGAGTGCACTGGCACCACTGGGGATGCACTGCAGTGAGTCCAGAGAGTGCACTGGCACCACTGGGGATGCAGTGCAGTGACTCCAGAGAGTGCACTGGCACCACTGGGGATGCAGTGCAGTGACTCCAGAGAGTGCACTGGCACCACTGGGGATGAAGTGCAATGAGTCCAGAGAGTGCACTGGCACCACTTGGGATTTAGTGCAGTGAGTGCAGAGAGTGCACTGGCACCACTGGGGATGCAGTGCAGTGAGTCCAGAGAGTGCACTGGCACCTTGGGGATGCAGTGCAGTGAGTCCAGAGAGTGCACTGGCACCACTGGGGATGCAGTGCAGTGGGTCCAGAGAGTGCAGTGGCACCACTGGGGATGCAGTCCAGTAACTCCAGAGAGTGCACTGGCACCACGGGGGATGCAGTGCAGTGAGTCCAGAGAGTGCACTGGCACCACTGGGGATGCACTGCAGTGAGTCCAGAGAGTGCAGTGGCACCACTGGGGATGCAGTCCAGTAACTCCAGAGAGTGCACTGGCACCACGGGGGATGCAGTGCAGTGAGTCCAGAGAGTGCACTGGCACCACTGGGGATGCACTGCAGTGAGTCCAGAGAGTGCACTGGCACCACTGGGGATGCAGTGCAGTGAGTCCAGAGAGTGCACTGGCACCACTGGGGATGCCGTACAGTGAGTCCAGAGAGTGCACTGGCACCACTGGGGATGCAGTACAGTGAGTCCAGTGAGTGCACTGGCACCACTGGGAATGCACTGCAGTGAGTCCAGAGAGTGCACTGGCACCACTTGGGATGGAGTGCAGTGTGTCCAGAGAGTGCGCTGGCACCAATGGGGATGCAGTGCAGTGAGTCCAGAGAGTGCACTCGCACCACTGGGGATGCACTGCAGTGAGTCCAGAGAGTGCACTGGCACCACTGGGGATGCACTGAAGTGAGTCCAGAGAGTGCACTGGCACCACTGGGGATGCAGTGCAGTGAGTCCAGAGAGTGCACTGGCACCACTGGGGATGCAGTCCAGTGAGTCCAGAGAGTGCACTGGCACCACTGGGGATGCAGTGCAGTGAGTCCGGAGAGTGCTGTGGCACCACTGGGGATGCAGTGCAGTGAGTCCAGAGAGTGCACTGGCACCACTGGGGATGCAGTGCAGTGAATCCAGAGAGTGCACTGGCACCACTGGGGATGCACTGCAGTGAGTCCAGAGAGTGCACTGGCACCACTGGGGATGCAGTGCAGTGAGTCCAGAGAGTGCACTGGCACCTTGGGGATGCAGTGCAGTGAGTCCAGAGAGTGCAATGGCCCCTTGGGGATGCAGTGCAGTGAGTCCAGAGAGTGCACTGGCACCACTGGGGATGCACTGAAGTGAGTCCAGAGAGTGCACTGGCACCACTGGGGATGCACTGAAGTGAGTCCAGGGAGCGCACTGGCACCATGGGTGATGCAGTACAGTGAGTCCAGTGAGTGCACTGGCTCCTTGGGGATGCAGTGCAGTGAGTCCAGAGAGTGCACTGGCACCACTGGGGATGCAGTGCAGTGTGTCCAGAGAGTGCACTGGCACCACTGGGGATGCAGTGCAGTGAGTCCAGAGAGTGCACTGGCACCACTAGGAATGCACTGCAGTGAGTGCAGAGAGTGCACTGGCACCACTGGGGATGCAGTGCAGTGAATCCAGAGAGTGCACTGGCACCACTGGGGATGCACTGCAGTGAGTCCAGAGAGTGCACTGGCACCACTGGGGATGCAGTGCAGTGACTCCAGAGAGTGCACTGGCAACACTGGGGATGCAGTGCAGTGACTCCAGAGAGTGCACTGGCACCACTGGGAATGAAGTGCAATGAGTCCAGAGAGTGCACTGGCACCACTTGGGATTTAGTGCAGTGAGTGCAGAGAGTGCACTGGCAGCACTGGGGATGCACTGAAGTGAGTCCAGAGAGTGCACTGGCACCTTGGGGATGCAGTGCAGTGAGTCCAGAGAGTGCACTGGCACCACTGGGGATGCAGTTCAGTGGGTCCAGAGAGTGCACTGGCTCCACTGGGGATGCACTGCAGTGAGTCCAGAGAGTGCACTGGCAGCACTGGGGATGCAGTCCAGCAACTCCAGAGAGTGCACTGGCACCACTGGGGATGCAGTCCAGTAACTCCAGAGAGTGCACTGGCACCACTGGGGATGCAGTGCAGTGACTCCAGAGAGTGCACTGGCACCACTGGGGATGAAGTGCAATGAGTCCAGAGAGTGCACTGGCACCACTTGGGATTTAGTGCAGTGAGTGCAGAGAGTGCACTGGCAGCACTGGGGATGCACTGAAGTGAGTCCAGAGAGTGCACTGGTACCTTGGGGATGCAGTGCAGTGAGTCCAGAGAGTGCACTGGCACCACTGGGGATGCACTGCAGTGAGTCCAGAGAGTGCACTGGCACCACTGGGGATGCAGTGCAGTGGGTCCAGAGAGTGCACTGGCTCCACTGGGGATGCATTGCAGTGAGTCCAGAGAGTGCACTGGCACCACTGTGGATGCAGTGCAGTGAGTCCAGAGAGTGCACTGGCACCACTGGGGATGCCGTACAGTGAGTCCAGAGAGTGCACTGGCACCACTGGGGATGCACTGCAGTGAGTCCAGAGAGTGCACTGGCTCCACTGGGGATGCAGTACAGTGAGTCCAGAGAGTGCACTGGCACCACTGGGGATGCAGTGCAGTGAGTCCAGAGAGTGCACTGGCACCACTGGGGATGCAGTGCAGTGAGTCCAGAGAGTGCACTGGCTCCACTGGGGATGCAGTACAGTGAGTCCAGAGAGTGCACTGGCACCACTGGGGATGCACTGCAGTGAGTCCAGAGAGTGCACTGGCACCACTGGGGATGCAGTGCAGTGAGTCCAGAGAGTGCACTGGCACCACTGGGGATGCAGTCCAGTGAGTCCAGAGAGTGCACTGGCACCACTGGGGATGCAGTCCAGTGAGTCCAGAGAGTGCACTGGCACCTTGGGGATGCAGTGCAGTGGGTCCAGAGAGTGCACTGGCTCCACTGGGGATGCACTGCAGTGAGTCCAGAGAGTGCACTGGCAGCACTGGGGATGCAGTCCAGCAACTCCAGAGAGTGCTCTGGCACCACTGGGGATGCAGTCCAGTAACTCCAGAGAGTGCACTGGCACCACTGGGGATGCAGTGCAGTGACTCCAGAGAGTGCACTGGCACCACTGGGGATGAAGTGCAGTGAGTCCAGAGAGTGCACTGGCACCACTTGGGATTTAGTGCAGTGAGTGCAGAGAGTGCACTGGCACCACTGGGGATGCACTGAAGTGAGTCCAGAGAGTGCACTGGCACCTTGGGGATGCAGTGCAGTGAGTCCAGAGAGTGCAATGGCACCACTGGGGATGCAGTGCAGTGAGTCCAGAGAGTGCACTGGCACAACTGAGGATGCAGTGCAGTGAGTCCAGAGAGTGCACTGGCACCACTGTGGATGCAGTGCAGTGAGTCCAGAGAGTGCACTGGCACCACTGGGGATGCACTGCAGTGAGTCCAGAGTGTGCACTGGCACCTTGGGGATGCAGTGCAGTGAGTCCAGAGAGTGCACTGGCACCACTGGGGATGCAGTGCAGTGAGTCCAGAGAGTGCACTGGCACCACTGGGGATGCACTGCAGTAAGTCCAGAGAGTGCACTGGCACCTTGGGGATGGAGTGCAGTGAGTCCAGAGAGTGCACTGGCACCACTGGGGATGCACTGCAGTGAGTCCAGAGAGTGCACTGGCACCACTGGGGATGCAGTGCAGTGAGTCCAGAGAGTGCACTGGCACCACTGGGGATGCAGTGCAGTGAGTGCAGAGAGTGCACTGGCACCACTGGGGATGCAGTGCAGTGAGTCCAGAGAGTGCACTGGCACCACTGGGGATGCAGTGCAGTGAGTCCAGAGAGTGCACTGGCACCACTGAGGATGCAGTGCAGTGAGTCCAGAGAGTGCACTGGCACCAGTGGGGATGCAGTGCAGTGAGTCCAGAGAGTGCACTGGCACCACTGGGGATGCAGTGCAGTGAGTCCAGAGAGTGCACTGGCACCACTGGGGATGCACTGCAGTGAGTCCAGAGAGTGCATTGGCACCAATGGGGATGCACTGCAGTGAGTCCATACAGTGCACTGGCACCACTAGTGATGCAGTGCAGTTGAGTCCAGAGAGTGCACTGGCACCTTGGGGATGCAGTGCAGTGAGTCCAGAGAGTGCACTGGCACCACTGGGGTTTTAGTGCAGTGACTCCAGAGACTGCACAGGCACCACTAGGGATGCACTGCAGTGGGTCCAGAGATTGCACTGGCAGCACTGGGGATGCACTGCAGTGAGTCCAGAGACTGCACTGGCACCACTGGGGATGCAGTGGAGTGAGTCCAGAGAGTGCAGTGGCACCACTGGGGATGCAGTCCAGTGAGTCCAGAGAGTGCACTGGCACCACTGGGGATGCAGTCCAGTGAGTCCAGAGAGTGCACTGGCACCTTGGGGATGCAGTGCAGTGGGTCCAGAGAGTGCACTGGCTCCACTGGGGATGCACTGCAGTGAGTCCAGAGAGTGCACTGGCAGCACTGGGGATGCAGTCCAGCAACTCCAGAGAGTGCTCTGGCACCACTGGGGATGCAGTCCAGTAACTCCAGAGAGTGCACTGGCACCACTGGGGATGCAGTGCAGTGACTCCAGAGAGTGCACTGGCACCACTGGGGATGAAGTGCAATGAGTCCAGAGAGTGCACTGGCACCACTTGGGATTTAGTGCAGTGAGTGCAGAGAGTGCACTGGCACCACTGGGGATGCACTGAAGTGAGTCCAGAGAGTGCACTGGCACCTTGGGGATGCAGTGCAGTGAGTCCAGAGAGTGCAATGGCACCACTGGGGATGCAGTGCAGTGAGTCCAGAGAGTGCACTGGCACAACTGAGGATGCAGTGCAGTGAGTCCAGAGAGTGCACTGGCACCACTGTGGATGCAGTGCAGTGAGTCCAGAGAGTGCACTGGCACCACTGGGGATGCACTGCAGTGAGTCCAGAGTGTGCACTGGCACCTTGGGGATGCAGTGCAGTGAGTCCAGAGAGTGCACTGGCACCACTGGGGATGCAGTGCAGTGAGTCCAGAGAGTGCACTGGCACCACTGGGGATGCACTGCAGTAAGTCCAGAGAGTGCACTGGCACCTTGGGGATGGAGTGCAGTGAGTCCAGAGAGTGCACTGGCACCACTGGGGATGCACTGCAGTGAGTCCAGAGAGTGCACTGGCACCACTGGGGATGCAGTGCAGTGAGTCCAGAGAGTGCACTGGCACCACTGGGGATGCAGTGCAGTGAGTGCAGAGAGTGCACTGGCACCACTGGGGATGCAGTGCAGTGAGTCCAGAGAGTGCACTGGCACCACTGGGGATGCAGTGCAGTGAGTCCAGAGAGTGCACTGGCACCACTGAGGATGCAGTGCAGTGAGTCCAGAGAGTGCACTGGCACCAGTGGGGATGCAGTGCAGTGAGTCCAGAGAGTGCACTGGCACCACTGGGGATGCAGTGCAGTGAGTCCAGAGAGTGCACTGGCACCACTGGGGATGCACTGCAGTGAGTCCAGAGAGTGCATTGGCACCAATGGGGATGCACTGCAGTGAGTCCATACAGTGCACTGGCACCACTAGTGATGCAGTGCAGTTGAGTCCAGAGAGTGCACTGGCACCTTGGGGATGCAGTGCAGTGAGTCCAGAGAGTGCACTGGCACCACTGGGGTTTTAGTGCAGTGACTCCAGAGACTGCACAGGCACCACTAGGGATGCACTGCAGTGGGTCCAGAGATTGCACTGGCAGCACTGGGGATGCACTGCAGTGAGTCCAGAGACTGCACTGGCACCACTGGGGATGCAGTGGAGTGAGTCCAGAGAGTGCAGTGGCACCACTGGAGATGCACTGCAGTGAGTCCAGAGAGTGCACTGGCACCACTGGGAATGCAGTGCAGTGACTCAGAGAGTGCACTGGCACCACTGGGGATGCACTGCAGTGAGACCAGATAGTGCACTGGCACCACTGGGGATGAACTGCAGTGAGTCCAGAGAGTGCACTGGCACCAATGGGGATGCACTGCAGTGACTCCACAGAGTGCACTAGCACCAATGGGGATGGAGTGCAGTGAGTCCAGAGACTGCACTGGCACCACTGGTGATGCACTGCAGTGAGTCCAGAGAGTGCAGTGGCCCCACTGGGGATGCAGTGGAGTCAGTGCAGAGAGTGCACTGGCACCACTGGGGATGCACTGCAGTGAAGCCAGAGAGTGCACTGGCACCAGTGGCCATGCACTGCAGTGAGTCTAGAGAGTGCACTGGCACCACTGGGAATGCTCTGCATTGAGTCCAGAGAGTGCACCAGCACCACTGGGGATGCAGTGCAGTGCCTCCAGAGAGTGCACTGGCACCACTGGGGATGCAGTGCAGTGAGTCCAGAGAGTGCACTGGCACCACTGGGGATGCAGTGCAGTGAGTCCAGAGAGTGCACTGGCACCACTGGGGATGCACTGCAGTGAGTCCAGAGATTGCACAGAAACCACTGGGGATGCAGTGCAGTGAGTCCAGAGACTGCACTTGCACCACAGGGGATGCACTGCAGTGAGTCCAGAGAGTGCACTGGCACCACTGGGGATGCAGTGCTGTGAGTCCAGAGAGTGCACTGGCTCCTTGGGGATGCAGTGCAGTGAGTCCAGAGAGTGCACTGGCACCTTGGGGATGGAGTGCAGTGAGTCCAGAGAGTGCACTGGCACCACTGGGGATGCACTGCAGTGAGTCCAGAGAGTGCACTGGCACCACTGGTGATGCAGTGCAGTGAGTCCAGAAAGTCCTCTTGCACCACTGTGGATGCAGTGCAGTGAGTCCAGAGAGTGCACTGGCACCACTGGGGATGCAATGCAGTGAGTCCAGAGTGTTCACTGGCACCATGGGGATGCAGTGCAGTGAGTCCAGAGACTGCACTGGCACCACTGGGGATGCAGTGCAGTGAGTCCAGAGAGTGCACTGGCACCACTGGTGATGCACTGCAGTGAGTCCAGAGAGTGCAGTGGCCCCACTGGGGATGCAGTGGAGTCAGTGCAGAGAGTGCACTGGCACCACTGGGGATGCACTGCAGTGAAGCCAGAGAGTGCACTGGCACCAGTGGCCATGCACTGCAGTGAGTCTAGAGAGTGCACTGGCACCACTGGGGATGCTCTGCATTGAGTCCAGAGAGTGCACCAGCACCACTGGGGATGCAGTGCAGTGCCTCCAGAGAGTGCACTGGCACCACTGGGGATGCAGTGCAGTGAGTCCAGAGAGTGCACTGGCACCACTGGGGATGCAGTGCAGTGAGTCCAGAGAGTGCACTGGCACCACTGGGGATGCACTGCAGTGAGTCCAGAGATTGCACAGAAACCACTGGGGATGCAGTGCAGTGAGTCCAGAGACTGCACTTGCACCACAGGGGATGCACTGCAGTGAGTCCAGAGAGTGCACTGGCACCACTGGGGATGCAGTGCTGTGAGTCCAGAGAGTGCACTGGCTCCTTGGGGATGCAGTGCAGTGAGTCCAGAGAGTGCACTGGCACCTTGGGGATGGAGTGCAGTGAGTCCAGAGAGTGCACTGGCACCACTGGGGATGCACTGCAGTGAGTCCAGAGAGTGCACTGGCACCACTGGTGATGCAGTGCAGTGAGTCCAGAAAGTCCTCTTGCACCACTGTGGATGCAGTGCAGTGAGTCCAGAGAGTGCACTGGCACCACTGGGGATGCAATGCAGTGAGTCCAGAGTGTTCACTGGCACCATGGGGATGCAGTGCAGTGAGTCCAGAGAGTGCACTGGCACCACTGGGGATGCAGTGCAGTGAGTCCAGAGAGTGCACTGGCACCACTGGGGATGCACTGCAGTGAGTCCAGAGAGTGCACTGGCACCACTGGGGATGCAGTGCAGTGAGTCTAGAGAGTGCACTGGCACCATTGGGGATGCAGTGCAGTGAATCCAGAGAGTGTACTGGCACCACTGGGGATGCACTGCAGTGAGTCCAGAGAGTGCACTGGCACCACTGGGGATGCAGTGCAGTGAGTCTAGAGAGTGCACTGGCACGACTGGGGATGCAGTGCAGTGACTACAGAGAGTGCACTGGCACCACTGGGGATGCACTGCAGTGAGTCCAGAGAGTGCACTGGCACCACAGAGGATGCAGTACAGTGAGTCCAGAGAGTGCACTGGCACCACTGGGGATGCAGTGCAGTGAATCCAGAGAGTGCACTGGCACCACTGGGGATGCACTGCAGTGAGTCCAGAGAGTGCACTGGCACCACTGGAGATGCAGTACAGTGAGTCCAGAGAGTGCACTGGCACCACTGGGGATGCACTGCAGTGAGTCCAGAGAGTGCACTGGCACCACTGGGGATGCACTGCAGTGAGTCCAGAGAGTGCACTGGCACCTTGGGGACGCAGTGCAGTGAGTCCAGAGAGTGCACTGGCACCACTGGGGTTTTAGTGCAGTGACTCCAGAGACTGCACAGGCACCACTAGGGATGCACTGCAGTGGGTCCAGAGATTGCACTGGCACCACAGGGGATGCAGTGCAGTGAGTGCAGAGAGTGCACTGGCACCACTGGGGATGCAGTGCAGTGAGTCCAGAGAGTGCGCTGGCACCACTGGGGATGCAGTGCAGTGACTCCAGAGAGTGCACTGGCACCACTGAGGATGCAGTGCAGTGAGTCCAGAGAGTGCACTGGCACCACTGGGGATGCAGTGCAGTGAGTCCAGAGAGTGCACTGGCACCACTGGGGATGCACTGCAGTGAGTCCAGAGAGTGCACTGGCACCACTGGGGATGCACTGCAGTGAGTCCAGAGAGTGCATTGGCACCACTGGGGATGCAGTGCAGTGAGTCCATACAGTGCACTGGCACCACTGGGGATGCAGTGCAGTTGAGTCCAGAGAGTGCACTGGCACCTTGGGGATGCAGTGCAGTGAGTCCAGAGAGTGCACTGGCACCACTGGGGTTTTAGTGCAGTGACTCCAGAGACTGCACAGGCACCACTAGGGATGCACTGCAGTGAGTCCAGAGATTGCACTGGCAGCACTGGGGATGCAGTGCAGTGAGTCCAGAGACTGCACTGGCACCACTGGGGATGCAGTGCAGTGAGTCCAGAGTGTGCAGTGGCACCACTGGGGATGCAGTGCAGTGAGTCCAGAGAGTGCACTGGCACCACTGGAGATGCAGTGCAGTGAGTCTAGAGAGTGCACTGGCACCACTGGGGATGCACTGCAGTGAGTCCAGAGAGTGCACTGGCTCCACTGGGGATGCAGTGCAGTGAGTCCAGAGAGTGCAGTGGCACCACTGGGGATGCAGTGCAGTGAGTCCAGAGAGTGCACTGGCACCACTGAGGATGCAGTGCAGTGAGTCCATACAGTGCACTGGCACCACTGGTAATGCAGTGCAGTTGAGTCCAGAGATGCACTGGCACCTTGGGGATGCAGTGCCGTGAGTCCAGACAGTACACTGACACCACTGGGGATGCAGTGCAGTGAGTCCAGAGAGTGCACTGGCACCACTGGGGATGCAGTGCAGTGAGTCCAGAGAGTGCACTGGCACCACTGGGGATGCAGTGCTGTGAGTCCAGAGAGTGCACTGGCTCCTTGGGGATGCAGTGCAGTGAGTCCAGAGAGTGCACTGGCACCTTGGGGATGGAGTGCAGTGAGTCCAGAGAGTGCACTGGCACCACTGGGGATGCACTGCAGTGAGTCCAGAGAGTGCACTGGCACCACTGGTGATGCAGTGCAGTGAGTCCAGATAGTCCTCTTGCACCACTGTGGATGCAGTGCAGTGAGTCCAGAGAGTGCACTGGCACCACTGGGGACGCAATGCAGTGAGTCCAGAGTGTTCACTGGCACCATGGGGATGCAGTGCAGTGAGTCCAGAGACTGCACTGGCACCAGTGGGGATGCAGTGCAGTGAGTCCAGAGAGTGCACTGGCACCACTGGGGATGCACTGCAGTGAGTCCAGAGAGTGCACTGGCACCACTGGGGATGCAGTGCAGTGAGTCTAGAGAGTGCACTGGCACCATTCGGGATGCAGTGCAGTGAATCCAGAGAGTGTACTGGCACCACTGGGGATGCACTGCAGTGAGTCCAGAGAGTTCACTGGCACCACTGGGGATGCAGTGCAGTGAGTCTAGAGAGTGCACTGGCACGACTGGGGATGCAGTGCAGTGACTACAGAGAGTGCACTGGCACCACTGGGGATGCACTGCAGTGAGTCCAGAGAGTGCACTGGCACCACAGAGGATGCAGTACAGTGAGTCCAGAGAGTGCACTGGCACCATTGGGGATGCAGTGCAGTGAATCCAGAGAGTGCACTGGCACCACTGGGGATGCACTGCAGTGAGTCCAGAGAGTGCACTGGCACCACTGGGGATGCAGTACAGTGAGTCCAGAGAGTGCACTGGCACCACTGGGGATGCACTGCAGTGAGTCCAGAGAGTGCACTGGCACCACTGGGGATGCACTGCAGTGAGTCCAGAGAGTGCACTGGCACCTTGGGGACGCAGTGCAGTGAGTCCAGAGATTACACTGGCACCACTGGGGATGCACTGCAGTGAGTCCAGAGAGTGCACTGGAACCACTGGGGATGCAGTGCAGTGAGTGCAGAGATTGCACTGGCACCACAGGGGATGCAGTGCAGTGAGTGCAGAGAGTGCACTGGCACCACTGGGGATGCAGTGCAGTGAGTCCAGAGAGTGCACTGGCACCACTGGGGATGCAGTGCAGTGACTCCAGAGAGTGCACTGGCACCACTGAGGATGCAGTGCAGTGAGTCCAGAGAGTGCACTGGCACCACTGGGGATGCACTGCAGTGAGTCCAGAGAGTGCACTGGCACCACTGGGGATGCACTGCAGTGAGTCCAGAGAGTGCACTGGCACCACTGGGGATGCACTGCAGTGAGTCCAGAGAGTGCATTGGCACCACTGGGGATGCACTGCAGTGAGTCCATACAGTGCACTGGCACCACTGGGGATGCAGTGCAGTTGAGTCCAGAGAGTGCACTGGCACCTTGGGGATGCAGTGCAGTGAGTCCAGAGAGTGCACTGGCACCACTGGGGTTTTAGTGCAGTGACTCCAGAGACTGCACAGGCACCACTAGGGATGCACTGCAGTGAGTCCAGAGATTGCACTGGCAGCACTGGGGATGCAGTGCAGTGAGTCCAGAGACTGCACTGGCACCACTGGGGATGCAGTGCAGTGAGTCCAGACTGTGCAGTGGCACCACTGGGGATGCAGTGCAGTGAGTCCAGAGAGTGCACTGGCACCACTGGGGATGCAGTGCAGTGAGTCTAGAGAGTGCACTGGCACCACTGGGGATGCAGTGCAGTGAGTCCAGAGAGTGCACTGGCTCCACTGGGGATGCAGTGCAGTGAGTCCAGAGAGTGCAGTGGCACCACTGGGGATGCAGTGCAGTGAGTCCAGAGAGTGCACTGGCACCACCGAGGATGCAGTGCAGTGAGTCCATACAGTGCACTGGCACCACTGGGGATGCAGTGCAGTTGAGTCCAGAGATGCACTGGCACCTTGGGAATGCAGTGCCGTGAGTCCAGAGAGTGCACTGACACCACTGGGGATGCAGTGCAGTGAGTCCAGAGAGTGCACTGGCACCACTGGGGATGCAGTGCAGTGAGTCCAGAGAGTGCACTGGCACCTTGGGGATGCAGTGCAGTGAGTCCAGAGAGTGCACTGGCACCACTGGGGATGCACTGCAGTGAGTCCAGAGAGTGCACTGGCACCACTGGGGATGCACTGCAGTGAGTCCAGAGAGTGCACTGGCACCACTGGGGATGCAGTGCAGTGAGTCTAGAGAGTGCACTGGCACGACTGGGGATGCAGTGCAGTGACTACAGAGAGTGCACTGGCACCACTGGGGATGCAGTACAGTGAGTCCAGAGAGTGCACTGGCACCACAGAGGATGCAGTACAGTGAGTCCAGAGAGTGCACTGGCACCACTGGGGATGCAGTGCAGTGAATCCAGAGAGTGCACTGGCACCACTGGGGATGCAGTACAGTGAGTCCAGAGAGTGCACTGGCACCACTGGGGATGCACTGCAGTGAGTCCAGAGAGTGCACTGGCACCACTGGGGATGCAGTGCAGTGAGTCCAGAGAGTGCACTGGCACCACTGAGGATGCAGTGCAGTGAGTCCAGAGAGTGCACTGGCACCAGTGGGGATGCAGTGCAGTGAGTCCAGAGAGTGCACTGGCACCACTGGGGATGCAGTGCAGTGAGTCCAGAGAGTGCACTGGCACCACTGGGGATGCACTGCAGTGAGTCCAGAGAGTGCATTGGCACCAATGGGGATGCACTGCAGTGAGTCCATACAGTGCACTGGCACCACTAGTGATGCAGTGCAGTTGAGTCCAGAGAGTGCACTGGCACCTTGGGGATGCAGTGCAGTGAGTCCAGAGAGTGCACTGGCACCACTGGGGATGCAGTGCAGTGACTACAGAGAGTGCACTGGCACCACTGGGGATGCACTGCAGTGAGTCCAGAGAGTGCACTGGCACCACTGGGGATGCACTGCAGTGAGTCCAGAGAGTGCACTGGCACCACTGGGGATGCAGTGCAGTGAATCCAGAGAGTGCACTGGCACCACTGGGGATGCACTGCAGTGAGTCCAGAGAGTGCACTGGCACCACTGGGGATGCAGTACAGTGAGTCCAGAGAGTGCACTGGCACCACTGGGGATGCACTGCAGTGAGTCCAGAGAGTGCACTGGCACCACTGGGGATGCACTGCAGTGAGTCCAGAGAGTGCACTGGCACCTTGGGGACGCAGTGCAGTGAGTCCAGAGATTACACTGGCACCACTGGGGATGCACTGCAGTGAGTCCAGAGAGTGCACTGGAACCACTGGGGATGCACTGCAGTGAGTGCAGAGATTGCACTGGCACCACAGGGGATGCAGTGCAGTGAGTGCAGAGAGTGCACTGGCACCACTGGGGATGCAGTGCAGTGAGTCCAGAGAGTGCACTGGCACCACTGGGGATGCAGTGCAGTGACTCCAGAGAGTGCACTGGCACCACTGAGGATGCAGTGCAGTGAGTCCAGAGAGTGCACTGGCACCACTGGGGATGCAGTGCAGTGAGTCCAGAGAGTGCACTGGCACCACTGGGGATGCACTGCAGTGAGTCCAGAGAGTGCACTGGCACCACTGGGGATGCACTGCAGTGAGTCCAGAGAGTGCATTGGCACCACTGGGGATGCACTGCAGTGAGTCCATACAGTGCACTGGCACCACTGGGGATGCAGTGCAGTTGAGTCCAGAGAGTGCACTGGCACCTTGGGGATGCAGTGCAGTGAGTCCAGAGAGTGCACTGGCACCACTGGGGTTTTAGTGCAGTGACTCCAGAGACTGCACAGGCACCACTAGGGATGCACTGCAGTGAGTCAAGAGATTGCACTGGCAGCACTGGGGATGCAGTGCAGTGAGTCCAGAGACTGCACTGGCACCACTGGGGATGCAGTGCAGTGAGTCCAGAGTGTGCAGTGGCACCACTGGGGATGCAGTGCAGTGAGTCCAGAGAGTGCACTGGCACCACTGGGGATGCAGTGCAGTGAGTCTAGAGAGTGCACTGGCACCACTGTGGATGCAGTGCATTGAGTCCAGAGAGTGCACTGGCACCACTGGGGATGCAGTGCAGTGAGTCCAGAGACTGCACTTGCACCACTGGGGATGCAGTGCAGTGAGTCCAGAGAGTGCACTGGCACCACTGAGGATGCAGTGCAGTGAGTCCATACAGTGCACTGGCACCACTGGGGATGCAGTGCAGTTGAGTCCAGAGATGCACTGGCACCTTGGGGATGCAGTGCCGTGAGTCCAGAGAGTGCACTGACACCACTGGGGATGCAGTGCAGTGAGTCCAGAGAGTGCACTGGCACCACTGGGGATGCACTGCAGTGAGTCCAGAGAGTGCACTGGCACCTTGGGGATGCAGTGCAGTGAGTCCAGAGAGTGCACTGGCACCACTGGGGATGCACTGCAGTGAGTCCAGAGAGTGCACTGGCACCACTGGTGATGCACTGCAGTGAGTCCAGAGAGTGCACTGGCACCACTGGGGATGCAGTGCAGTGAGTCTAGGGAGTGCACTGGCACGACTGGGGATGCAGTGCAGTGACTACAGAGAGTGCACTGGCACCACTGGGGATGCAGTACAGTGAGTCCAGAGAGTGCACTGGCACCACAGATGATGCAGTACAGTGAGTCCAGAGAGTGCACTGGCACCACTGGGGATGCAGTGCAGTGAATCCAGAGAGTGCACTGGCACCACTGGGGATGCAGTACAGTGAGTCCAGAGAGTGCACTGGCACCACTGGGGATGCACTGCAGTGAGTCCAGAGAGTGCACTGGCACCACTGGGGATGCAGTGCAGTGAGTCCAGAGAGTGCACTGGCACCACTGAGGATGCAGTGCAGTGAGTCCAGAGAGTGCACTGGCACCAGTGGGGATGCAGTGCAGTGAGTCCAGAGAGTGCACTGGCACCACTGGGGATGCACTGCAGTGAGTCCATACAGTGCACTGGCACCACTAGTGATGCAGTGCAGTTGAGTCCAGAGAGTGCACTGGCACCTTGGGGATGCAGTGCAGTGAGTCCAGAGAGTGCACTGGCACCAGTGGGGATGCACTGCAGTGAGTCCAGAGAGTGCATTGGCACCAATGGGGATGCACTGCAGTGAGTCCATACAGTGCACTGGCACCACTAGTGATGCAGTGCAGTTGAGTCCAGAGAGTGCACTGGCACCAGTGGGGATGCAGTGCAGTGAGTCCAGAGAGTGCACTGGCACCAGTGGGGATGCACTGCAGTGAGTCCAGAGAGTGCATTGGCACCAATGGGGATGCACTGCAGTGAGTCCATACAGTGCACTGGCACCACTAGTGATGCAGTGCAGTTGAGTCCAGAGAGTGCACTGGCACCTTGGGGATGCAGTGCAGTGAGTCCAGAGAGTGCACTGGCACCACTGGGGTTTTAGTGCAGTGACTCCAGAGACTGCACAGGCACCACTAGGGATGCACTGCAGTGGGTCGAGAGATTGCACTGGCAGCACTGGGGATGCACTGCAGTGAGTCCAGAGACTGCACTGGCACCACTGGGGATGCAGTGGAGTGAGTCCAGAGAGTGCAGTGGCACCACTGGAGATGCACTGCAGTGAGTCCAGAGAGTGCACTGGCACCACTGGGGATGCAGTGCAGTGAGTCCAGAGAGTGCAGTGGCACCACTGGGGATGCAGCGCAGTGACTCCAGATAGTGCACTGGCACCTTGGGGATGCAGTGCAGTGAGTCCAGAGAGTGCACTGGCACCACTGGGGATGCAGTCCAGTAACTCCAGAGAGTGCACTGGCACCACTGGGGATGCACTGCAGTGAGTCCAGAGAGCGCACTGGCACCACTGGGAAAGCACTGCAGTGAGTCCACAGAGTGCACTGGCACCACTTGGGGTGCACTGCAGTGAGTCCAGAGAGTGCACTGGCACCACTGGGGATGCACTGCAGTGAGTCCAGAGAGTGCACTGGCACCACTGGGGATGCAGTCCAGTAACTCCAGAGAGTGCACTGGCACCACTGGGGATGCACTGCGGTGAGTCCAGATAGTGCACTGGCACCACTGGGGATGCACTGCAGTGAGTCCAGAGAGTGCACTGGCACCACTGGGGATGCAGTGCAGTGAGTCGAGAGAGTGCACTGGCACCACTGGGGATGCAGTGCAGTGACTCCAGAGAGTGCACTGGCACCACTGGGGATGCACTGAAGTGAGTCCAGAGAGTGCTCTGGCACCACTGGTGATGCAGTACAGTGAGTCCAGTGAGTTCACTGGCACCACTGGGAATGCACTGCAGTGTGTCCAGAGAGTGTACTGGCACCAATGGGGATGCAGTGCAGTAGTCCAGAGAGTGCACTGGCTCCACTGGGGATGCAGTACAGTGAGTCCAGGGAGTGCACTGGCACCACTGGGGATGCACTACAGTGAGTCCAGAGAGTGCACTGGCACCACTGGGGATGCAGTGCAGTGAGTCCAGAGAGTGCACTGGCACCACTGGTGATGCAGTCCAGTGAGTCCAGAGAGTGCACTGGCACCTTGGGGATGCACTGCAGTGAGTCCAGAGAGTGCACTGGCACCACTGGGGATGCACTGCAGTGAGTCCAGAGAGTGCACTGGCACCACAGGGGATGCAGTGCAGTGAGTCCAGAGAGTGCAGTGGCACCACTGGGGATGCAGTGCAGTGACTCCAGATAGTGCACTGGCACCTTGGGGATGCAGTGCAGTGAGTCCAGAGAGTGCACTGGCACCACTGGGGATGCAGTACAGTAAATCCAGAGAGTGCACTGGCACCACTGGGGATGCACTGCAGTGAGTCCAGAGAGCGCACTGGCACCACTGGGAAAGCACTGCAGTGAGTCCACAGAGTGCACTGGCACCACTTGGGATGCAGTGCCGTGAGTCCAGAGAGTGCACTGACACCACTGGGGATGCAGTGCAGTGAGTCCAGAGAGTGCACTGGCACCACTGGGGATGCAGTGCAGTGAGTCCAGAGAGTGCACTGGCACCACTGGGGATGCAGTGCAGTGACTCCAGAGAGTGCACTGGCACCACCTGGGATGAAGTGCAATGAGTCCAGAGAGTGCACTGGCACCACTTGGGATTTAGTGCAGTGAGGGCAGAGAGTGCACTGGCAGCACTGGGGATGCACTGAAGTGAGTCCAGAGAGTGCACTGGTACCTTGGGGATGCAGTGCAGTGAGTCCAGAGAGTGCACTGGCACCACTGGGGATGCACTGCAGTGAGTCCAGAGAGTGCACTGGCACCACTGGGGATGCAGTGCAGTGGGTCCAGAGAGTGCACTGGCTCCACTGGGGATGCATTGCAGTGAGTCCAGAGAGTGCACTGGCACCACTGGGGATGCAGTGCAGTGAGTCCAGAGAGTGCACTGGCACCACGGGGGATGCACTGCAGTCAGTCCAGATAGTGCACTGGCACCACTGGGGATGCACTGCAGTGAGTCCAGAGAGTGCTCTGGCACCACTGGTGATGCAGTCCAGTGAGTCCAGAGAGTGCACTGGCACCTTGGGGATGCAGTGCAGTGAGTCCAGAGAGTGCACTGGCACCACTGGGGATGCACTGCAGTGAGTCCAGAGAGTGCACTGGCACCACAGGGGATGCAGTGCAGTGAGTCCAGAGAGTGCAGTGGCACCAGTGGGGATGCAGTGCAGTGACTCCAGATAGTGCACTGGCACCTTGGGGATGCAGTGCAGTGAGTCCAGAGAGTGCACTGGCACCACTGGGGATGCAGTACAGTAAATCCAGAGAGTGCACTGGCAGCACTGGGGATGCACTGCAGTGAGTCCAGAGAGCGCACTGGCACCACTGGGAAAGCACTGCAGTGAGTCCACAGAGTGCTCTGGCACCACTTGGGATGGAGTGCAGTGAGTCCAGAGAGTGCACTGGCACCACTGGGGATGCACTGCGGTGAGTCCAGATAGTGCACTGGCACCACTGGGGATGCACTGCAGTGAGTCCAGAGAGTGCACTGGCACCACTGGGGATGCAGTGCAGTGAGTCCAGAGAGTGCACTGGCACCACTGGGGATGCAGTGCAGTGACTCCAGAGAGTGCACTGGCACCACTTGCGATGCATTGCAGTGAGTCCAGAGAGTGCACTGGCTCCACTGGGGATGCACTGCAGTGAGTCCAGAGAGTGCACTGGCACCATTGGGGATGCAGTGCAGTGACTCCAGAGAGTGCACTGGCACCACTGGGGATGCAGTGCAGTGACTCCAGAGAGTGCACTGGCACCACTGGGGATGAAGTGCAATGAGTCCAGAGAGTGCACTGGCACCACTTGGGATTTAGTGCAGTGAGTGCAGAGAGTGCACTGGCAGCACTGGGGATGCACTGAAGTGAGTCCAGAGAGTGCACTGGCACCTTGGGGATGCAGTGCAGTGAGTCCAGAGAGTGCACTGGCACCACTGGGGATGCAGTGCAGTGAGTCCAGAGAGTGCACTGGCACCACTGGGGATGCAGTGCAGTGGGTCCAGAGAGTGCACTGGCTCCACTGGGGATGCACTGCAGTGAGTCCAGAGAGTGCACTGGCACCACTGGGGATGCAGTGCAGTGAGTCCAGAGAGTGCACTGGCACCACGGGGGATGCACTGCAGTCAGTCCAGATAGTGCACTGGCACCACTGGGGATGCACTGCAGTGAGTCCAGAGAGTGCACTGGCACCACTGGGGATGCAGTGCTGTGAGTCCAGAGAGTGCACTGGCACCACTGGGGATGCAGTGCAGTGACTCCAGAGAGTGCACTGGCACCACTGGGGATGCACTGAAGTGAGTCCAGAGAGTGCACTGGCACCACTGGGGATGCAGTGCAGTGAGTCCAGAGAGTGCAGTGGCACCACTGGGGATGCAGTGCAGTGACTCCAGATAGTGCACTGGCACCTTGGGGATGCAGTGCAGTGAGTCCAGAGAGTGCACTGTCACCACTGGGGATGCAGTACAGTAAATCCAGAGAGTGCACTGGCACCACTGGGGATGCACTGCAGTGAGTCCAGAGAGCGCACTGGCACCACTGGGAAAGCACTGCAGTGAGTCCACAGAGTGCACTGGCACCACTTGGGATGGAGTGCAGTGAGTCCAGAGAGTGCACTGGCACCACTGGGGATGCAGTGCAGTGAGTCCAGAGAGTGCACTGGCACCACTGGGGATGCACTGCAGTGAGTCCAGAGAGTGCACTGGCACCACTGGGGATGCAGTGCAGTGACTCCAGAGAGTGCACTGGCACCACTGGGGATGAAGTGCAATGAGTCCAGAGAGTGCACTGGCACTACTTGGGATTTAGTGCAGTGAGTGCAGAGAGTGCACTGGCACCACTGGGGATGCAGTGCAGTGAGTCCAGAGAGTGCACTGGCACCTTGGGGATGCAGTGCAGTGAGTCCAGAGAGTGCACTGGCACCACTGGGGATGCAGTGCAGTGGGTCCAGAGAGTGCACTGGCACCACTGGGGATGCACTGCAGTGAGTCCAGAGAGTGCACTGGCACCACTGGGGATGCAGTCCAGTAACTCCAGAGAGTGCACTGGCACCACGGGGGATGAAGTGCAGTGAGTCCAGAGAGTGCACTGGCACCACTGGGGATGCACTGCAGTGAGTCCAGAGAGTGCACTGGCACCACTGGGGATGCAGTGCAGTGAGTCCAGAGAGTGCACTGGCACCACTGGGGATGCCGTACAGTGAGTCCAGAGAGTGCACTGGCACCACTGGGGATGCAGTACAGTGAGTCCAGTGAGTGCACTGGCACCACTGGGAATGCACTGCAGTGAGTCCAGAGAGTGCACTGGCACCACTTGGGATGGAGTGCAGTGTGTCCAGAGAGTGCGCTGGCACCAATGGGGATGCAGTGCAGTGAGTCCAGAGAGTGCACTCGCACCACTGGGGATGCACTGCAGTGAGTCCAGAGAGTGCACTGGCACCACTGGGGATGCACTGAAGTGAGTCCAGAGAGTGCACTGGCACCACTGGGGATGCAGTGCAGTGAGTCCAGAGAGTGCACTGGCACCACTGGGGATGCAGTCCAGTGAGTCCAGAGAGTGCACTGGCACCACAGGGGATGCAGTGCAGTGAGTCCGGAGAGTGCTGTGGCACCACTGGGGATGCAGTGCAGTGAGTCCAGAGAGTGCACTGGCACCACTGGGGATGCAGTGCAGTGAATCCAGAGAGTGCACTGGCACCACTGGGGATGCACTGCAGTGAGTCCAGAGAGTGCACTGGCACCACTGGGGATGCAGTGCAGTGAGTCCAGAGAGTGCACTGGCACCTTGGGGATGCAGTGCAGTGAGTCCAGAGAGTGCAATGGCCCCTTGGGGATGCAGTGCAGTGAGTCCAGAGAGTGCACTGGCACCACTGGGGATGCACTGAAGTGAGTCCAGAGAGTGCACTGGCACCACGGGTGATGCAGTACAGTGAGTCCAGTGAGTGCACTGGCTCCTTGGGGATGCAGTGCAGTGAGTCCAGAGAGTGCACTGGCACCACTGCGGATGCAGTGCAGTGTGTCCAGAGAGTGCACTGGCACCACTGGGGATGCAGTGCAGTGAGTCCAGAGAGTGCACTGGCACCACTAGGAATGCACTGCAGTGAGTGCAGAGAGTGCACTGGCACCACTGGGGATGCAGTGCAGTGAATCCAGAGAGTGCACTGGCACCACTGGGGATGCACTGCAGTGAGTCCAGAGAGTGCACTGGCACCACTGGGGATGCAGTGCAGTGACTCCAGAGAGTGCACTGGCAACACTGGGGATGCAGTGCAGTGACTCCAGAGAGTGCACTGGCACCACTGGGAATGAAGTGCAATGAGTCCAGAGAGTGCACTGGCACCACTTGGGATTTAGTGCAGTGAGTGCAGAGAGTGCACTGGCAGCACTGGGGATGCACTGAAGTGAGTCCAGAGAGTGCACTGGCACCTTGGGGATGCAGTGCAGTGAGTCCAGAGAGTGCACTGGCACCACTGGGGATGCAGTTCAGTGGGTCCAGAGAGTGCACTGGCTCCACTGGGGATGCACTGCAGTGAGTCCAGAGAGTGCACTGGCAGCACTGGGGATGCAGTCCAGCAACTCCAGAGAGTGCACTGGCACCACTGGGGATGCAGTCCAGTAACTCCAGAGAGTGCACTGGCACCACTGGGGATGCATTGCAGTGACTCCAGAGAGTGCACTGGCACCACTGGGGATGAAGTGCAATGAGTCCAGAGAGTGCACTGGCACCACTTGGGATTTAGTGCAGTGAGTGCAGAGAGTGCACTGGCAGCACTGGGGATGCACTGAAGTGAGTCCAGAGAGTGCACTGGTACCTTGGGGATGCAGTGCAGTGAGTCCAGAGAGTGCACTGGCACCACTGGGGATGCACTGCAGTGAGTCCAGAGAGTGCACTGGCACCACTGGGGATGCAGTGCAGTGGGTCCAGAGAGTGCACTGGCTCCACTGGGGATGCATTGCAGTGAGTCCAGAGAGTGCACTGGCACCACTGGGGATGCAGTGCAGTGAGTCCAGAGAGTGCACTGGCACCAGTGGGGATGCACTGCAGTCAGTCCAGATAGTGCACTGGCACCACTGGGGATGCACTGCAGTGAGTCCAGAGAGTGCTCTGGCACCACTGGTGATGCAGTACAGTGAGTCCAGTGAGTTCACTGGCACCACTGGGAATGCACTGCAGTGTGTCCAGAGAGTGTACTGGCACCAATGGGGATGCAGTTCAGTAGTCCAGAGAGTGCACTGGCTCAACTGGGGATGCAGTCCAGTGAGTCCAGAGAGTGCACTGGCACCACTGGGGATGCACTGCAGTGAGTCCAGAGAGTGCACTGGCACCACTGGGGATGCAGTGCAGTGAGTCCAGAGAGTGCACTGGCTCCACTGGGGATGCAGTACAGTGAGTCCAGAGAGTGCACTGGCACCACTGGGGATGCACTGCAGTGAGTCCAGAGAGTGCACTGGCACCACTGGGGATGCAGTGCAGTGAGTCCAGAGAGTGCACTGGCACCACTGGGGATGCAGTCCAGTGAGTCCAGAGAGTGCACTGGCACCACTGGGGATGCAGTCCAGTGAGTCCAGAGAGTGCACTGGCACCTTGGGGATGCAGTGCAGTGGGTCCAGAGAGTGCACTGGCTCCACTGGGGATGCACTGCAGTGAGTCCAGAGAGTGCACTGGCAGCACTGGGGATGCAGTCCAGCAACTCCAGAGAGTGCACTGGCACCACTGGGGATGCAGTCCAGTAACTCCAGAGAGTGCACTGGCACCACTGGGGATGCAGTGCAGTGACTCCAGAGAGTGCACTGGCACCACTGGGGATGAAGTGCAATGAGTCCAGAGAGTGCACTGGCACCACTTGGGATTTAGTGCAGTGAGTGCAGAGAGTGCACTGGCAGCACTGGGGATGCACTGAAGTGAGTCCAGAGAGTGCACTGGTACCTTGGGGATGCAGTGCAGTGAGTCCAGAGAGTGCACTGGCACCACTGGGGATGCACTGCAGTGAGTCCAGAGAGTGCACTGGCACCACTGGGGATGCAGTGCAGTGGATCCAGAGAGTGCACTGGCTCCACTGGGGATGCATTGCAGTGAGTCCAGAGAGTGCACTGGCACCACTGGGGATGCAGTGCAGTGAGTCCAGAGAGTGCACTGGCACCACGGGGGATGCACTGCAGTCAGTCCAGATAGTGCACTGGCACCACTGGGGATGCACTGCAGTGAGTCCAGAGAGTGCTCTGGCACCACTGGTGATGCAGTACAGTGAGTCCAGTGAGTTCACTGGCACCACTGGGAATGCACTGCAGTGTGTCCTGAGAGTGTACTGGCACCAATGGGGATGCAGTTCAGTAGTCCAGAGAGTGCACTGGCTCCACTGAGGATGCAGTCCAGTGAGTCCAGAGAGTGCACTGGCACCACTGGGGATGCACTGCAGTGAGTCCAGAGAGTGCACTGGCACCACTGGGGATGCAGTGCAGTGAGTCCAGAGAGTGCACTGGCTCCACTGGGGATGCAGTACAGTGAGTCCAGAGAGTGCACTGGCACCACTGGGGATGCACTGCAGTGAGTCCAGAGAGTGCACTGGCACCACTGGGGATGCAGTGCAGTGAGTCCAGAGAGTGCACTGGCACCACTGGGGATGCAGTCCAGTGAGTCCAGAGAGTGCACTGGCACCACTGGGGATGCAGTCCAGTGAGTCCAGAGAGTGCACTGGCACCTTGGGGATGCAGTGCAGTGAGTCCAGAGAGTGCACTGGCACCACTGGGGATGCACTGCAGTGAGTCCAGAGAGTGCACTGGCACCACAGGGGATGCAGTGCAGTGAGTCCAGAGAGTGCAGTGGCACCACTGGGGATGCAGTGCAGTGACTCCAGATAGTGCACTGGCACCTTGGGGATGCAGTGCAGTGAGTCCAGAGAGTGCACTGGCACCACTGGGGATGCAGTACAGTAAATCCAGAGAGTGCACTGGCACCACAGGGGATGCACTGCAGTGAGTCCAGAGATCGCACTGGCACCACTGGGAAAGCACTGCAGTGAGTCCACAGAGTGCACTGGCACCACTTGGGATGGAGTGCAGTGAGTCCAGAGAGTGCACTGGCACCACTGGGGATGCACTGCAGTGAGTCCAGAGAGTGCACTGGCACCACTGGGGATGCACTGCAGTGAGTCCAGAGAGTGCACTGGCACCACTGGGGATGCAGTCCAGTAACTCCAGAGAGTGCACTGGCACCACTGGGGATGCACTGCGGTGAGTCCAGATAGTGCACTGGCACCACTGGGGATGCACTGCAGTGAGTCCAGAGAGTGCACTGGCACCACTGGGGATGCAGTGCAGTGAGTCCAGAGAGTGCACTGGCACCACTGGGGATGCAGTGCAGTGACTCCAGAGAGTGCACTGGCACCACTGGGGATGCAGTGCAGTGGGTCCAGAGAGTGCACTGGCTCCACTGGGGATGCACTGCAGTGAGTCCAGAGAGTGCACTGGCACCACTGGGGATGCAGTGCAGTGACTCCAGAGAGTGCACTGGCACCACTGGGGATGCACTGCAGTGAGTGCAGAGAGTGCACTGGCACCACTGGGGATGCACTGCAGTGAGTCCAGAGAGTGCACTGGCACCACTTGGGATTTAGTGCAGTGAGTGCAGAGAGTGCACTGGCAGCACTGGGGATGCACTGAAGTGAGTCCAGAGAGTGCACTGGCACCTTGGGGATGCAGTGCAGTGAGTCCAGAGAGTGCACTGGCACCACTGGGGATGCACTGCAGTGAGTCCAGAGAGTGCACTGGCACCACTGGGGATGCAGTGCAGTGGGTCCAGAGAGTGCACTGGCTCCACTGGGGATGCACTGCAGTGAGTCCAGAGAGTGCACTGGCACCACTGGGGATGCAGTGCAGTGAGTCCAGAGAGTGCACTGGCACCACGGGGGATGCACTGCAGTCAGTCCAGATAGTGCACTGGCACCACTGGGGATGCACTGCAGTGAGTCCAGAGAGTGCACTGGCACCACTGGGGATGCAGTGCAGTGAGTCCAGAGAGTGCACTGGCACCACTGGGGATGCAGTGCAGTGACTCCAGAGAGTGCACTGGCACCACTGGGGATGCACTGAAGTGAGTCCAGAGAGTGCTCTGGCACCACTGGTGATGCAGTACAGTGAGTCCAGTGAGTTCACTGGCACCGCTGGGAATGCACTGCAGTGTGTCCAGAGAGTGTACTGGCACCAATGGGGATGCAGTGCAGTAGTCCAGAGAGTGCACTGGCACCACTGGGGATGCAGTACAGTGAGTCCAGAGAGTGCACTGGCACCACTGGGGATGCACTGCAGTGAGTCCAGAGAGTGCACTGGCACCACTGGGGATGCAGTGCAGTGAGTCCAGAGAGTGCACTGGCACCACTGGTGATGCAGTCCAGTGAGTCCAGAGAGTGCACTGGCACCTTGGGGATGCAGTGCAGTGAGTCCAGAGAGTGCACTGGCACCACTGGGGATGCAGTGCAGTGAGTCCAGAGAGTGCAGTGGCACCACTGGGAATGCAGTGCAGTGACTCCAGATAGTGCACTGGCACCTTGGGGATGCAGTGCAGTGAGTCCAGAGAGTGCACTGGCACCACTGGGGATGCAGTACAATAAATCCAGAGAGTGCACTGGCACCACTGGGGATGCACTGCAGTGAGTCCAGAGAGCGCACTGGCACCACTGGGAAAGCACTGCAGTGAGTCCAGAGAGTGCACTGGCACCACTGGTGATGCACTGCAGTGAGTCCAGAGAGTGCACTGGCACCACTGGGAAAGCACTGCAGTGAGTCCAGAGAGTGCACTGGCACCACTGGTGATGCACTGCAGTGAGTCCGGACAGTGCAGTGGCACCACTGGGGATGCAGTGCAGTGAAACCAGAGAGTGCACTGGCACCACTGGGGATGCACTGCAGTGAGTCCAGAGAGTGCACTGGCACCACTGGGGATGCAGTGCAGTGACTCCAGAGAGTGCACTGGCACCTTGGGGATGCAGTGCAGTGAGTCCAGAGAGTGCACTGGCACCACTGGGGATGCAGTACAATAAATCCAGAGAGTGCACTGGCACCACTGGGGATGCACTGCAGTGAGTCCAGAGAGCGCACTGGCACCACTGGGAAAGCACTGCAGTGAGTCCAGAGAGTGCACTGGCACCACTAGGGATGCAGTGCAGTGAGTCCAGAGAGTGCACTGGCACCACTGGGAATGCACTGCAGTGAGTCCAGAGAGTGCACTGGCACCACTGGTGATGCACTGCAGTGAGTCCGGACAGTGCAGTGGCACCACTGGGGATGCAGTGCAGTGAAACCAGAGAGTGCACTGGCACCACTGGGGATGCAGTGCAGTGAGTCCAGAGAGTGCACTGGCACCACTGGGGATGCAGTGCAGTGACTCCAGAGAGTGCACTGGCAACACTGGGGATGCAGTGCAGTGACTCCAGAGAGCGCACTGGCACCACTCGGAATGAAGTGCAATGAGTCCAGAGAGTGCACTGGCACCACTTGGGATTTAGTGCAGTGAGTGCAGAGAGTGCACTGGCAGCACTGGGGATGCACTGAAGTGAGTCCAGAGAGTGCACTGGCACCTTGGGGATGCAGTGCAGTGAGTCCAGAGAGTGCACTGGCACCACTGGGGATGCAGTGCAGTGGGTCCAGAGAGTGCACTGGCTCCACTGGGGATGCACTGCAGTGAGTCCAGAGAGTGCACTGGCAGCACTGGGGATGCAGTCCAGTAACTCCAGAGAGTGCACTAGCACCACTGGGGATGCAGTCCAGTAACTCCAGAGAGTGCACTGGCACCACTGGGGATGCACTGAAGTGAGTCCAGAGAGTGCTCTGGCACCACTGGTGATGCAGTACAGTGAGTCCAGTGAGTTCACTGGCACCACTGGGAATGCACTGCAGTGTGTCCAGAGAGTGTACTGGCACCAATGGGGATGCAGTGCAGTAGTCCAGAGAGTGCACTGGCACCACTGGGGATGCAGTACAGTGAGTCCAGAGAGTGCACTGGCACCACTGGGGATGCAGTGCAGTGACTCCAGAGAGTGCACTGGCACCACTGGGGATGCAGTGCAGTGAGTCCAGAGAGTGCACTGGCACCACTGGGGATGCAGTCCAGTGAGTCCAGAGAGTGCACTGGCACCTTGGGGATGCAGTGCAGTGAGTCCAGAGAGTGCACTGGCACCACTGGGGATGCACTGCAGTGAGTCCAGAGAGTGCACTGGCACCACTGGGGATGCAGTGCAGTGAGTCCAGAGAGTGCAGTGGCACCACTGGGGATGCAGTGCAGTGACTCCAGATAGTGCACTGGCACCTTGGGGATGCAGTGCAGTGAGTCCAGAGAGTGCACTGGCACCACTGGGGATGCAGTACAGTAAATCCAGAGAGTGCACTGGCACCACTGGGGATGCACTGCAGTGAATGCAGAGAGCGCACTGGCACCACTGGGAAAGCACTGCAGTGAGTCCACAGAGTGCACTGGCACCACTTGGGATGGAGTGCAGTGAGTCCAGAGAGTGCACTGGCACCACTGGGGATGCACTGCAGTGAGTCCAGAGAGTGCACTGGCACCACTGGGGATGCAGTCCAGTAACTCCAGAGAGTGCACTGGCACCACTGGGGATGCACTGCGGTGAGTCCAGATAGTGCACTGGCACCAATGGGGATGCACTGCAGTGAGTCCAGAGAGTGCACTGGCACCACTGGGGATGCAGTGCAGTGAGTCCAGAGAGTGCCCTGGCACCACTGGGGATGCAGTGCAGTGACTCCAGAGAGTGCACTGGCACCACTGGGGATGTAGTGCAGTGAATCCAGAGAGTGCACTGGCACCACTGGGTATGCACTGCAGTGAGTCCAGAGAGTGCACTGGCACCACTGGGGATGCAGTGCAGTGACTCCAGAGAGTGCACTGGCACCACTGGGGATGCAGTGCAGTGAGTCCAGAGAGTGCACTGGCACCACTGGGGATGAAGTGCAATGAGTCCAGAGAGTGCACTGGCACCACTTGGGATTTAGTGCAGTGAGTGCAGAGAGTGCACTGGCAGCACTGGGGATGCAGTGCAGTGAGTCCAGTGAGTGCACTGGCACCTTGGGGATGCAGTGCAGTGAGTCCAGAGAGTGCACTGGCACCACTGGGGATGCAGTGCAGTGGGTCCAGAGAGTGCACTGGCACCACTGGGGATGCACTGCAGTGAGTACAGAGAGTGCACTGGCACCACTGGGGATGCAGTCCAGTAACTCCAGAGAGTGCACTGGCACCACGGGGGATGCACTGCAGTGAGTCCAGATAGTGCACTGGCACCACTGGGGATGCACTGCAGTGAGTCCAGAGAGTGCAGTGGCACCACTGGGGATGCAGTGCAGTGAATCCAGAGAGTGCACTGGCACCACTGGGGATGCAGTACAGTGAGTCCAGAGAGTGCACTGGCACCACTGGTGATGCAGTACAGTGAGTCCAGTGAGTGCACTGGCACCACTGGGAATGCACTGCAGTGAGTCCAGAGAGTGCACTGGCACCACTTGGGATGGAGTGCAGTGTGTCCAGAGAGTGCGCTGGCACCAATGGGGATGCAGTGCAGTGAGTCCAGAGAGTGCACTCGCACCACTGGGGATGCACTGCAGTGTGTCCAGAGAGTGCACTGGCACCACTGGGGATGCAGTGCAGTGAGTCCAGAGAGTGCACTGGCACCACTGGGGATGCAGTGCAGTGAGTCCAGAGAGTGCACTGGCACCACTGGGGATGCAGTCCAGTGAGTCCAGTGAGTGCACTGGCACCACAGGGGATGCAGTGCAGTGAGTCCGGAGAGTGCACTGGCACCACTGGGGATGCAGTGCAGTGAGTCCAGAGAGTGCACTGGCACCACTGGGGATGCAGTGCAGTGAGTCCAGAGAGTGCACTGGCACCTTGGGGATGCAGTGCCGTGAGTCCAGAGAGTGCAATGGCCCCTTGGGGATGCAGTGCAGTGAGTCCAGAGAGTGCACTGGCACCACTGGGGATACACTGCAGTGAGTCCAGAGAGTGCACTGGCACCACTGGGGATGCACTGAAGTGAGTCCAGGGAGCGCACTGGCACCACGGGTGATGCAGTACAGTGAGTCCAGTGAGTGCACTGGCTCCTTGGGGATGCAGTGCAGTGAGTCCAGAGAGTGCACTGGCACCACTGGGGATGCAGTGCAGTGTGTCCAGAGAGTGCACTGGCACCACTGGGGATGCAGTGCAGTGAGTCCAGAGAGTGCACTCGCACCACTGGGGATGCACTGCAGTGAGTGCAGAGAGTGCACTGGCACCACTGGGGATGCAGTGCAGTGACTCCAGAGAGTGCACTGGCACCACTGGGGATGCAGTGCAGTGAGTCCAGAGAGTTCACTGGCTCCACTGGTGATGCAGTGCAGTGACTCCAGAGAGTGCACTGGCACCACTGGGGATGTAGTGCAGTGAAACCAGAGAGTGCACTGGCACCACTGGGGATGCAGTGCAGTGAGTCCAGAGAGTGCACTGGCACCACTGGGGATGCAGTGCAGTGACTCCAGAGAGTGCACTGGTACCACTGGGGATGCAGTGCAGTGAGTCCAGACAGTGCACTGGCACCTTGGGGATGCAGTGCAGTGAGTCCAGAGAGTGCACTGGCACCACTGGGGATGCACTGCAGTGAGTCCAGAGAGTGCACTGGCACCACTGGGGAATGCACTGCAGTGAGTCCAGATAGTGCACTGGCACCACTGGGGATGCAGTGCAGTGAGTCCAGAGAGTGCACTGGCACCACTGGGGATGCAGTGCAGTGAGTCCAGAGAGTGCACTGGCACCACTGGGGATGCACTGAAGTGAGTCCAGAGAGCGCTCTGGCACCACTGGGAATGCACTGCAGTGTGTCCAGAGAGTGCACTGGCACCACTGGGGATGCAGTCCAGTGAGTCCAGAGAGTGCACTGGCACCACTGAGGATGCACTGCAGTGAGTCCAGAGAGTGCACTGGCACCACTGGTGATGCAGTGCAGTGAGTCCAGAGAGTGCACTGGCACCACTGGGGATGTAGTGCAGTGAGTCCAGAGAGTGCACTGGCACCACTGGGGATGCACTGCAGTGAGTCCAGAGAGTGCACTGGCACCACTGGGGATGCAGTGCAGTGAGTCCAGAGAGTGCACTGGCACCACTGGGGATGCAGTGCAGTGACTCCAGATAGTGCACTGGCACCACTGGGAAAGCACTGCAGTGAGTCCACAGAGTGGACTGGCACCACTTGGGATGGAGTGCAGTGAGTCCAGAGAGTGCACTGGCACCACTGGGGATGCACTGCAGTGAGTCCAGAGACTGCACTGGCACCACTGGGGATGCAGTCCGGTAACTCCAGAGAGTGCACTGGCACCACTGGGGATGCAGTGCAGTGAGTCCAGAGAGTGCACTGGCACCACTGGGGATGCAGTGCAGTGACTCCAGAGAGTGCACTGGCACCACTGGGGATGTAGTGCAGTGAATCCAGAGAGTGCACTGGCACCACTGGGGATGCAGTGCAGTGATTCCAGAGAGAGCACTCGCACCACTGGGGATGCAGTGCAGTGAGTCCAGAGAGTGCACTGGCACCACTGGGGATGCAGTTCAGTGAGTCCAGAGAGTGCACTGGCACCACTGGGGATGCAGTGCAGTGACTCCAGAGAGTGCACTGGCACCACTGGGGATGCAGTGCAGTGAGTCCAGAGAGTGCACGCGCACCACTGGGGATGCACTGCAGTGAGTCCAGAGAGTGCACTGGCACCACTGGGGATGCAGTGCAGTGAGTCCAGAGAGTGCACTGGCACCACTGGGGATGCAGTGCAGTGAGTCCAGAGAGTGCACTGGCACCACTGGGGATGCAGTGCAGTGAGTCCAGAGAGTGCACTCGCACCCCTGGGGATGCACTGCAGTGAGTCCAGAGAGTGCACTGGCACCACTGGGGCTGCAGTGCAGTGACTCCAGAGAGTGCACTGGCACCACTGGGGATGCACTGCAGTGCGTCCAGAGAGTGCACTGGCACCACTGGGGATGCACTGCAGTGAGTCCAGAGAGTGCAGTGGCACCACTGAGGATGCAGTGCAGTGACTCCAGAGAGTGCACTGGCACCACTGGGGATGCAGTGCAGTGAGTCCACAGAGTGCACTGGCACCACTTGGGTTTTAGTGCAGTGAGTGCAGAGACTGCACTGGCACCTTGGGGATGCAGTGCAGTAAGTCCAGAGAGTGCACTTGCACCACTGGGGATGCACTGCAGTGAGTCCAGAGAGTGCACTGGCACCACTGGGGATGCATTGCAGTGACTCCAGAGATTGCACTGGCACCACTGGGGATGCAGTACAGTGAGTCCAGTGAGTGCAGTGGCACCACTGGGGATGCAGTGCAGTGAGTCCAGAGAGTGCACTGGCACCACTTGGAATGGGGTGCAGTGATTCCAGAGAGTGCACTGGCACCACTGGGGGTGCAGTGCAGTGAGTCCAGAGAGTGCACTGGCACCACTGGGGATGCAGTGCAGTGAGTCCAGAGAGTGCACTGGCACCACTGGGGATGGACTGCAGTGAGTCCAGAGAGCGCACTGGCACCACTGGGGATGCACTGCAGTGAGTGCAGAGAGTGCACTGGCACCACTGGGGATGCAGTGCAGTGAGTCCAGAGAGTGCAGTGGCACCACTGGGGATGCAGTGCAGTGAGTCCAGAGAGTGCACTGGCACCACTGGGGATGCAGTGCAGTGAGTCCAGAGAGTGCACTGGCACCACTTGGGATGGAGTGCAGTGAGTCCAGAGAGTGCACTAGCACCACTGGGGATGCAGTGCAGTGAGTCCAGAGAGTGCACTGGCACCACTGGGGATGCACTGCAGTGAGTCCAGAGTGTGCACTGGCACCTTGGGGATGGAGTGCAGTGAGTCCAGAGAGTGCACTGGCACCAGTGGGGATGCACTGCAGTGAGTCCAGAGAGTGCACTGGCACCACTGGGGATGCAGTGCAGTGAGTCCAGAGAGTGCACTGGCACCACTGGGGATGCAGTGCAGTGACTCCAGAGAGTGCACTGGCACCACTGGGGATGCAGTGCAGTGAGTCTAGAGAGTGCACTGGCACCACTTGGGATTTAGTGCAGTGAGTGCAGACAGTGCACTGGCACCACTGGGGATGCAGTGCAGTGCGTCCAGAGAGTGCACTGGCACCACTGGGGATGCAGTGCAGTGAGTCCAGAGAGTGCACTCGCACCACTGGGGATGCAGTGCAGTGACTCCAGAGAGTGCACTGGCACCACTGGGGATGCAGTACAGTGAGTCCAGAGAGTGCACTGGCACCACTTGGGTTTTAGTGCAGTGAGTGCAGAGAGTGCACTGGCACCACTAGGGATGCAGTGCAGTGAGTTCAGAGAGTGCACTGGCACCACTGGGGATGCACTGCAGTGAGTCCAGAGAGTGCACTGGCACCACTGGTGATGCAGTACAGTGAGTCCAGTGAGTGCACTGGCACCACTGGGAATGCACTGCAGTGAGTCCAGAGAGTGCACTGGCACCACTTGGGATGGAGTGCAGTGTGTCCAGAGAGTGCGCTGGCACCAATGGGGATGCAGTGCAGTGAGTCCAGAGAGTGCACTCGCACCACTGGGGATGCACTGCAGTGAGTCCAGAGAGTGCACTGGCTCCACTTGGGATGCACTGCAGTGAGTCCAGAGAGTGCACTGGCACCACTGGGTATGCACTGCAGTGAGTCCAGAGAGTGCACTGGCACCACTGGGGATGCACTGCAGTGAGTCCAGAGAGTGCACTGGCACCAGTGGGGATGCACTGCAGTGAGTCCAGAGAGTGCACTGGCACCACTAGCGATGCAGTGCAGTGAGTCCAGAGAGTGCACTGGCACCACTGGGAATGCACTGCAGTGAGTCCAGAGAGTGCACTGGCACCACTGGGGATGCAGTGCAGTGAGTCCAGAGAGTGCACTGGCACCACTGGGGATGCAGTGGAGTGAGTCTAGAGAGTGCACTGGCACCACTTGGGATTTAGTGCAGTGAGTGCAGAGAGTGCACTGGCACCACTGGGGATGCAGTGCAGTGCGTCCAACGAGTGCACTGGCACCACTGGGGATGCAGTGCAGTGAGTCCAGAGAGTGCACTGGCACCACTGGAGATGCAGTGCAGTGACTCCAGAGAGTGCAGTGGCACCACTGGGGATGCAGTGCAGTGAGTCCAGAGAGTGCACTGGCACCACTTGGGTTTTAGTGCAGTGAGTGCAGAGAGTGCACTGGCACCACTGGGGATGCAGTGCAGTGAGTCCAGAGAGTGCACTGGCACCACTGGGGATACAGTACAGTGAGTCCAGAGAGTGCACTGAAACCACTGCTGATGCAGTACAGTGAGTCCAGTGAGTGCACTGGCACCACTGGGGATGCAGTGCAGTGAGTCCAGAGAGTGCAGTGGCACCACTGGGGATGCAGTGCAGTGAGTCCAGAGAGTGCACTGGCACCACTGGGGATGCAGTGCAGTGAGTCCAGTGAGTGCACTGTCACCACTGGGGATGCAGTGCAGTGAGTCCAGAGAGTGCACTGGCACCACTGGGGATGCAGTGGAGTGAGTCTAGAGAGTGCACTGGCACCACTTGGGATTTAGTGCAGTGAGTACAGAGAGTGCAGTGGCACCACTGGGGATGCAGTGCAGTGCGTCCAGAGAGTGCACTGGCACCACTGGGGTTTTAGTGCAGTGAGTCCAGAGAGCGCACTGGCACCACTGGGGATGCACTGCAGTGAGTCCAGAGAGTGCACTGGCACCACTGGGGATGCAGTGCAGTGAGTCCAGAGAGTGCACTGGCACCACTGGGGATGCAGTGCAGTGACTCCAGAGAGTGCACTGGCACCACTGGGGATGCAGTGCAGTGAGTCTAGAGAGTGCACTGGCACCACTTGGGATTTAGTGCAGTGAGTGCAGACAGTGCACTGGCACCACTGGGGATGCAGTGCAGTGCGTCCAGAGAGTGCACTGGCACCACTGGGGATGCAGTGCAGTGAGTCCAGAGAGTGCACTGGCACCACTGGAGATGCAGTGCAGTGACTCCAGAGAGTGCAGTGGCACCACTGGGGATGCAGTGCAGTGAGTCCAGAGAGTGCACTGGCACCACTTGGGTTTTAGTGCAGTGAGTGCAGAGAGTGCACTGGCACCACTGGGGATGCAGTGCAGTGAGTCCAGAGAGTGCACTGGCACCACTGGGGATGCAGTACAGTGAGTCCAGAGAGTGCACTGAAACCACTGGTGATGCAGTACAGTGAGTCCAGTGAGTGCACTGGCACCACTGGGGATGCAGTGCAGTGAGTCCAGAGAGTGCACTGGCACCACTTGGGATGGAGTGCAGTGTGTCCAGAGAGTGCGCTGGCACCAATGGGGATGCAGTGCAGTGAGTCCAGAGAGTGCACTCGCACCACTGGGGATGCACTGTAGTGAGTCCAGAGAGTGCACTGGCACCACTGGGGATGCAGTGCAGTGAGTCCAGAGAGTGCACTGGCACCACTGGGGATGCAGTCCAGTGAGTCCAGAGAGTGCACTGGCACCACTGGGGATGCACTGCAGTGAGTCCAGAGAGTGCACTGGCACCACTGGGGATGCACTGCAGTGAGTCCAGAGAGTGCACTGGCACCACTGGGAATGCACTGCAGTGAGTCCAGAGAGTGCACTGGCACCACTGGGGATGCAGTGCAGTGACTCCAGAGAGTGCACTGGCACAACTGGGGATGTAGTGCAGTTAATCCAGAGAGTGCACTGGCAGCACTGGGGATGCAATGCAGTCAGTCCAGAGACTGCACTGGCACCACTGGCGATGCAGGGCAGTGAGTCCAGAGAGTTCACTGGCACCTTGGGGATGCAGTGCAGTGAGTCCAGAGAGTGCAATGGCACTTTGGGGATGCAGTGCAGTGAGTCCAGAGAGTGCACTGGCACCACTGGGGATGCAGTGCAGTGAGTCCAGAGAGTGCACTCGCACCACTAGGGATGCACTGCAGTGAGTCCAGAGAGTGCACTGGCACCACTGGGGATGCAGTGCAGTGACTCCAGAGAGTGCACTGGCACCACTGGGGATGCACTGCAGTGAGTCCAGAGAGTGCACTGGCACCACTTGGGTTTTAGTGCAGTGAGTGCAGAGAGTGCACTGGCACCACTAGGGATGCAGTGCAGTGAGTTCAGAGAGTGCACTGGCACCACTGGGGATGCACTGCAGTGAGTCCAGAGAGTGCACTGGCACCACTGGTGATGCAGTACAGTGAGTCCAGTGAGTGCACTGGCACCACTGGGAATGCACTGCAGTGAGTCCAGAGAGTGCACTGGCACCACTTGGGATGGAGTGCAGTGTGTCCAGAGAGTGCGCTGGCACCAATGGGGATGCAGTGCAGTGAGTCCAGAGAGTGCACTCGCACCACTGGGGATGCACTGCAGTGAGTCCAGAGAGTGCACTGGCACCACTTGGGATGCACTGCAGTGAGTCCAGAGAGTGCACTGGCACCACTGGGGATGCACTGCAGTGAGTCCAGAGAGTGCACTGGCACCACTAGCGATGCAGTGCAGTGAGTCCAGAGAGTGCACTGGCACCACTGGGAATGCACTGCAGTGAGTCCAGAGAGTGCACTGGCACCACTGGGGATGCAGTGCAGTGAGTCCAGAGAGTGCACTGGCACCACTGGGGATGCAGTGCAGTGAGTCCAGAGAGTGCACTGGCACCACTGGGGATGCAGTGGAGTGAGTCTAGAGAGTGCACTGGCACCACTTGGGATTTAGTGCAGTGAGTGCAGAGAGTGCACTGGCACCACTGGGGATGCAGTGCAGTGCGTCCAACGAGTGCACTGGCACCACTGGGGATGCAGTGCAGTGAGTCCAGAGAGTGCACTGGCACCACTGGAGATGCAGTGCAGTGACTCCAGAGAGTGCAGTGGCACCACTGGGGATGCAGTGCAGTGAGTCCAGAGAGTGCACTGGCACCACTTGGGTTTTAGTGCAGTGCGTGCAGAGAGTGCACTGGCACCACTGGGGATGCAGTGCAGTGAGTCCAGAGAGTGCACTGGCACCACTGGGGATGCAGTACAGTGAGTCCAGAGAGTGCACTGAAACCACTGGTGATGCAGTACAGTGAGTGCAGTGAGTGCACTGGCACCACTGGGGATGCAGTGCAGTGAGTCCAGAGAGTGCAGTGGCACCACTGGGGATGCAGTGCAGTGAGTCCAGAGAGTGCACTGGCACCACTGGGGATGCAGTGCAGTGAGTCCAGTGAGTGCACTGGCACCACTGGGGATGCAGTGCAGTGAGTCCAGAGAGTGCACTGGCACCACTGGGGATGCAGTGGAGTGAGTCTAGAGAGTGCACTGGCACCACTTGGGATTTAGTGCAGTGAGTGCAGAGAGTGCAGTGGCACCACTGGGGATGCAGTGCAGTGCGTCCAGAGAGTGCACTGGCACCACTGGGGATGCAGTGCAGTGAGTCCAGAGAGTGCACTGGCACCACTGGGGATGCACTGCAGTGACTCCAGAGAGTGCACTGGCACCACTGGGGATGCAGTGCAGTGAGTCCAGAGAGTGCACTGGCACCACTGGGGATGCAGTGCAGTGACTCCACAGAGTGCACTGGCACCACTGGGGATGCAGTGCAGTGAGTCTAGAGAGTGCACTGGCACCACTTGGGATTTAGTGCAGTGAGTGCAGACAGTGCACTGGCACCACTGGGGATGCAGTGCAGTGCGTCCAGAGAGTGCACTGGCACCACTGGGGATGCAGTGCAGTGAGTCCAGAGAGTGCACTGGCACCACTGGAGATGCAGTGCAGTGACTCCAGAGAGTGCAGTGGCACCACTGGGGATGCAGTGCAGTGAGTCCAGAGACTGCACTGGCACCACTTGGGTTTTAGTGCAGTGAGTGCAGAGAGTGCACTGGCACCACTGGGGATGCAGTGCAGTGAGTCCAGAGAGTGCACTGGCACCACTGGGGATGCAGTACAGTGAGTCCAGAGTGTGCACTGAAACCACTGGTGATGCAGTACAGTGAGTCCAGTGAGTGCACTGGCACCACTGGGGATGCAGTGCAGTGAGTCCAGAGAGTGCACTGGCACCACTTGGGATGGAGTGCAGTGTGTCCAGAGAGTGCGCTGGCACCAATGGGGATGCAGTGCAGTGAGTCCAGAGAGTGCACTCGCACCACTGGGGATGCACTGTAGTGAGTCCAGAGAGTGCACTGGCACCACTGGGGATGCAGTGCAGTGAGTCCAGAGAGTGCACTGGCACCACTGGGGATGCAGTCCAGTGAGTCCAGAGAGTGCACTGGCACCACTGGGGATGCACTGCAGTGAGTCCAGAGAGTGCACTGGCACCACTGGGGATGCACTGCAGTGAGTCCAGAGAGTGCACTGGCACCACTGGGAATGCACTGCAGTGAGTGCAGAGAGTGCAGTGGCACCACTGGGGATGCAGTGCAGTGAGTCCGGAGAGTGCAGTGGCACCACTGGGGATGCAGTGCAGTGAGTCCAGAGAGTGCACTGGCACCACTGGGGATGTAGTGCAGTGAATCCAGAGAGTGCACTGGCACCACTGGGGATGCACTGCAGTCAGTCCAGAGACTGCACTGGCACCACTGGCGATGCAGGGCAGTGAGTCCAGAGAGTTCACTGGCACCTTGGGGATGCAGTGCAATGAGTCCAGAGAGTGCAATGGCACCTTGGGGATGCAGTGCAGTGAGTCCAGAGAGTGCACTGGCACCACTGGGGATGCAGTGCAGTGAGTCCAGAGAGTGCACTCGCACCACTGGGGATGCACTGCAGTGAGTCCAGAGAGTGCACTGGCACCACTGGGGATGCAGTGCAGTGACTCCAGAGAGTGCACTGGCACCACTGGGGATGCACTGCAGTGAGTCCAGAGAGTGCACTGGCACCACTTGGGTTTTAGTGCAGTGAGTGCAGAGAGTGCACTGGCACCACTAGGGATGCAGTGCAGTGAGTTCAGAGAGTGCACTGGCACCACTGGGGATGCACTGCAGTGAGTCCAGAGAGTGCACTGGCACCACTTGGGATGGAGTGCAGTGTGTCCAGAGAGTGCGCTGGCACCAATGGGGATGCAGTGCAGTGAGTCCAGAGAGTGCACTGGCACCACTGGGGATGCACTGCAGTGAGTCCAGAGAGTGCACTGGCACCACTTGGGATGCACTGCAGTGAGTCCAGAGAGTGCACTGGCACCACTGGGTATGCACTGCAGTGAGTCCAGAGAGTGCACTGGCACCACTGGGGATGCACTGCAGTGAGTCCAGAGAGTGCACTGGCACCAGTGGGGATGCACTGCAGTGAGTCCAGAGAGTGCACTGGCACCACTAGCGATGCAGTGCAGTGAGTCCAGAGAGTGCACTGGCACCACTGGGAATGCACTGCAGTGAGTCCAGAGAGTGCACTGGCACCACTGGGGATGCAGTGCAGTGAGTCCAGAGAGTGCACTGGCACCACTGGGGATGCAGTGGAGTGAGTCTAGAGAGTGCACTGGCACCACTTGGGATTTAGTGCAGTGAGTGCAGAGAGTGCACTGGCACCACTGGGGATGCAGTGCAGTGCGTCCAACGAGTGCACTAGCACCACTGGGGATGCAGTGCAGTGAGTCCAGAGAGTGCACTGGCACCACTGGAGATGCAGTGCAGTGACTCCAGAGAGTGCAGTGGCACCACTGGGGATGCAGTGCAGTGAGTCCAGAGAGTGCACTGGCACCACTTGGGTTTTAGTGCAGTGAGTGCAGAGAGTGCACTGGCACCACTGGGGATGCAGTGCAGTGAGTCCAGAGAGTGCACTGGCACCACTGGGGATGCAGTGCAGTGAGTCCAGAGAGTGCACTGGCACCACTGGGGATGCAGTGCAGTGAGTCCAGTGAGTGCACTGGCACCACTGGGGATGCAGGGCAGTGAGTCCAGAGAGTGCAGTGGCACCACTGGGGATGCAGTGCAGTGAGTCCAGAGAGTGCACTGGCACCACTGGGGATGCAGTGCAGTGAGTCCAGTGAGTGCACTGGCACCACTGGGGATGCAGTGCAGTGAGTCCAGAGAGTGCACTGGCACCACTGGGGATGCAGTGGAGTGAGTCTAGAGAGTGCACTGGCACCACTTGGGATTTAGTGCAGTGAGTGCAGAGAGTGCAGTGGCACCACTGGGGATGCAGTGCAGTGCGTCCAGAGAGTGCACTGGCACCACTGGGGATGCAGTGCAGTGAGTCCAGAGAGTGCACTGGCACCACTGGAGATGCAGTGCAGTGACTCCAGAGAGTGCAGTGGCACCACTGGGGATGCAGTGCAGTGAGTCCAGAGAGTGCACTGGCACCACTTGGGTTTTAGTGCAGTGAGTGCAGAGAGTGCACTGGCACCACTGGAGATGCAGTGCAGTGAGTCTAGAGAGTGCACTGGCACCACTTGGGATTTAGTGCAGTGAGTGCAGACAGTGCACTGGCACCACTGGGGATGCAGTGCAGTGAGTCCAGAGAGTGCACTGGCACCACTTGGGATGCACTGCAGTGAGTCCAGTGAGTGCACTGGCACCACTGGGGATGCAGTGCAGTGAGTCCAGAGAGTGCACTGGCACCACAGGGGATGCACTGCAGTGAGTCCAGAGAGTGCACTGGCACCACTAGCGATGCAGTGCAGTGAGTCCAGAGAGTGCACTGGCACCACTGGGAATGCACTGCAGTGAGTCCAGAGAGTGCACTGGCACCACTGGGGATGCAGTGCAGTGAGTCCAGAGAGTGCACTGGCACCACTGGGGATGCAGTGCAGTGAGTCCAGAGAGTGCACTGGCACCACTGGGGATGCAGTGGAGTGAGTCTAGAGAGTGCACTGGCACCACTTGGGATTTAGTGCAGTGAGTGCAGAGAGTGCACTGGCACCACTGGGGATGCAGTGCAGTGCGTCCAACGAGTGCACTGGCACCACTGGGGATGCAGTGCAGTGAGTCCAGAGAGTGCACTGGCACCACTGGAGATGCAGTGCAGTGACTCCAGAGAGTGCAGTGGCACCACTGGGGATGCAGTGCAGTGAGTCCAGAGAGTGCACTGGCACCACTTGGGTTTTAGTGCAGTGCGTGCAGAGAGTGCACTGGCACCACTGGGGATGCAGTGCAGTGAGTCCAGAGAGTGCACTGGCACCACTGGGGATGCAGTACAGTGAGTCCAGAGAGTGCACTGAAACCACTGGTGATGCAGTACAGTGAGTCCAGTGACTGCACTGGCACCACTGGGGATGCAGTGCAGTGAGTCCAGAGAGTGCAGTGGCACCACTGGGGATGCAGTGCAGTGAGTCCAGAGAGTGCACTGGCACCACTGGGGATGCAGTGCAGTGAGTCCACTGAGTGCACTGGCACCACTGGGGATGCAGTGCAGTGAGTCCAGAGAGTGCACTGGCACCACTGGGGATGCAGTGGAGTGAGTCTAGAGAGTGCACTGGCACCACTTGGGATTTAGTGCAGTGAGTGCAGAGAGTGCAGTGGCACCACTGGGGATGCAGTGCAGTGCGTCCAGAGAGTGCACTGGCACCACTGGGGATGCAGTGCAGTGAGTCCAGAGAGTGCACTGGCACCACTGGGGATGCACTGCAGTGACTCCAGAGAGTGCACTGGCACCACTGGGGATGCAGTGCAGTGAGTCCAGAGAGTGCACTGGCACCACTGGGGATGCAGTGCAGTGACTCCACAGAGTGCACTGGCACCACTGGGGATGCAGTGCAGTGAGTCTAGAGAGTGCACTGGCACCACTTGGGATTTAGTGCAGTGAGTGCAGACAGTGCACTGGCACCACTGGGGATGCAGTGCAGTGCGTCCAGAGAGTGCACTGGCACCACTGGGGATGCAGTGCAGTGAGTCCAGAGAGTGCACTGGCACCACTGGAGATGCAGTGCAGTGACTCCAGAGAGTGCAGTGGCACCACTGGGGATGCAGTGCAGTGAGTCCAGAGACTGCACTGGCACCACTTGGGTTTTAGTGCAGTGAGTGCAGAGAGTGCACTGGCACCACTGGGGATGCAGTGCAGTGAGTCCAGAGAGTGCACTGGCACCACTGGGGATGCAGTACAGTGAGTCCAGAGAGTGCACTGAAACCACTGGTGATGCAGTACAGTGAGTCCAGTGAGTGCACTGGCACCACTGGGGATGCAGTGCAGTGAGTCCAGAGAGTGCACTGGCACCACTTGGGATGGAGTGCAGTGTGTCCAGAGAGTGCGCTGGCACCAATGGGGATGCAGTGCAGTGAGTCCAGAGAGTGCACTCGCACCACTGGGGATGCACTGTAGTGAGTCCAGAGAGTGCACTGGCACCACTGGGGATGCAGTGCAGTGAGTCCAGAGAGTGCACTGGCACCACTGGGGATGCAGTCCAGTGAGTCCAGAGAGTGCACTGGCACCACTGGGGATGCACTGCAGTGAGTCCAGAGAGTGCACTGGCACCACTGGGGATGCACTGCAGTGAGTCCAGAGAGTGCACTGGCACCACTGGGAATGCACTGCAGTGAGTGCAGAGAGTGCAGTGGCACCACTGGGGATGCAGTGCAGTGAGTCCGGAGAGTGCAGTGGCACCACTGGGGATGCAGTGCAGTGAGTCCAGAGAGTGCACTGGCACCACTGGGGATGTAGTGCAGTGAATCCAGAGAGTGCACTGGCACCACTGGGGATGCACTGCAGTCAGTCCAGAGACTGCACTGGCACCACTGGCGATGCAGGGCAGTGAGTCCAGAGAGTTCACTGGCACCTTGGGGATGCAGTGCAATGAGTCCAGAGAGTGCAATGGCACCTTGGGGATGCAGTGCAGTGAGTCCAGAGAGTGCACTGGCACCACTGGGGATGCAGTGCAGTGAGTCCAGAGAGTGCACTCGCACCACTGGGGATGCACTGCAGTGAGTCCAGAGAGTGCACTGGCACCACTGGGGATGCAGTGCAGTGACTCCAGAGAGTGCACTGGCACCACTGGGGATGCACTGCAGTGAGTCCAGAGAGTGCACTGGCACCACTTGGGTTTTAGTGCAGTGAGTGCAGAGAGTGCACTGGCACCACTAGGGATGCAGTGCAGTGAGTTCAGAGAGTGCACTGGCACCACTGGGGATGCACTGCAGTGAGTCCAGAGAGTGCACTGGCACCACTTGGGATGGAGTGCAGTGTGTCCAGAGAGTGCGCTGGCACCAATGGGGATGCAGTGCAGTGAGTCCAGAGAGTGCACTCGCACCACTGGGGATGCACTGCAGTGAGTCCAGAGAGTGCACTGGCACCACTTGGGATGCACTGCAGTGAGTCCAGAGAGTGCACTGGCACCACTGGGTATGCACTGCAGTGAGACCAGAGAGTGCACTGGCACCACTGGGGATGCACTGCAGTGAGTCCAGAGAGTGCACTGGCACCAGTGGGGATGCACTGCAGTGAGTCCAGAGAGTGCACTGGCACCACTAGCGATGCAGTGCAGTGAGTCCAGAGAGTGCACTGGCACCACTGGGAATGCACTGCAGTGAGTCCAGAGAGTGCACTGGCACCACTGGGGATGCAGTGCAGTGAGTCCAGAGAGTGCACTGGCACCACTGGGGATGCAGTGGAGTGAGTCTAGAGAGTGCACTGGCACCACTTGGGATTTAGTGCAGTGAGTGCAGAGAGTGCACTGGCACCACTGGGGATGCAGTGCAGTGCGTCCAACGAGTGCACTAGCACCACTGGGGATGCAGTGCAGTGAGTCCAGAGAGTGCACTGGCACCACTGGAGATGCAGTGCAGTGACTCCAGAGAGTGCAGTGGCACCACTGGGGATGCAGTGCAGTGAGTCCAGAGAGTGCACTGGCACCACTTGGGTTTTAGTGCAGTGAGTGCAGAGAGTGCACTGGCACCACTGGGGATGCAGTGCAGTGAGTCCAGAGAGTGCACTGGCACCACTGGGGATGCAGTACAGTGAGTCCAGAGAGTGCACTGAAACCACTGGTGATGCAGTACAGTGAGTCCAGTGAGTGCACTGGCACCACTGGGGATGCAGGGCAGTGAGTCCAGAGAGTGCAGTGGCACCACTGGGGATGCAGTGCAGTGAGTCCAGAGAGTGCACTGGCACCACTGGGGATGCAGTGCAGTGAGTCCAGTGAGTGCACTGGCACCACTGGGGATGCAGTGCAGTGAGTCCAGAGAGTGCACTGGCACCACTGGGGATGCAGTGGAGTGAGTCTAGAGAGTGCACTGGCACCACTTGGGATTTAGTGCAGTGAGTGCAGAGAGTGCAGTGGCACCACTGGGGATGCAGTGCAGTGCGTCCAGAGAGTGCACTGGCACCACTGGGGATGCAGTGCAGTGAGTCCAGAGAGTGCACTGGCACCACTGGAGATGCAGTGCAGTGACTCCAGAGAGTGCAGTGGCACCACTGGGGATGCAGTGCAGTGAGTCCAGAGAGTGCACTGGCACCACTTGGGTTTTAGTGCAGTGAGTGCAGAGAGTGCACTGGCACCACTGGGGATGCAGTGCAGTGAGTCCAGAGAGTGCACTGGCACCACTGGGGATGCAGTACAGTGAGTCCAGAGAGTGCACTGAAACCACTGGTGATGCAGTACAGTGAGTCCAGTGAGTGCACTGGCACCACTGGGGATGCAGTGCAGTGAGTCCAGAGAGTGCAGTGGCACCACTGGGGATGGAGTGCTGTGTGTCCAGAGAGTGCACTGGCACCACTGGGGATGCAGTCCAGTAACTCCAGAGAGTGCACTGGCACCACTGGGGATGCACTGTAGTGAGTCCAGAGAGTGCACTGGCACCACTGGGGATGCAGTGGAGTGAGTCCAGAGAGTGCACTGGCACCACTGGGGATGCACTGCAGTGAGTCCAGAGAGTGCACTGGCACCACTGGTGATGCACTGCAGTGAGTCCAGAGAGTGCACTGGCACCACTGGGGATGCAGTGCAGTGAGTCCAGAGAGTGCACTGGCACCACTGGGAATGCACTGCAGTGAGTCCAGAGAGTGCACTGGCACCACTGGGGATGCAGTGCAGTGAGTCCGGAGAGTGCAGTGGCACCACTGGGGATGGAGTGCAGTGACTCCAGAGAGTGCACTGGCAACACTGGGGATGTAGTGCAGTGAATCCAGAGAGTGCACTGGCACCACTGGGGATGCACTGCAGTCAGTCCAGAGACTGCACTGGCACCACTGGCGATGCAGGGCAGTGAGTCCAGAGAGTTCACTGGCACCTTGGGGATGCAGTGCAGTGAGTCCAGAGAGTGCAATGGCACCTTGGGGATGCAGTGCAGTGAGTCCAGAGAGTGCACTGGCACCACTGGGGATGCAGTGCAGTGACTCCAGAGAGTGCACTGGCACCACTGGGGATGCAGTGCGGTGACTCCAGAGAGTGCACTGGCACCACTGGGGATGCAGTGCAGTGACTCCAGAGAGTGCACTGGCACCACTGGGGATGCAGTGCAGTGAGTCCAGAGAGTGCACTGGCACCACTTGGGTTTTAGTGCAGTGAGTGCAGAGAGTGCACTGGCACCACTTGGGATGGAGTGCAGTGTGTCCAGAGTGCGCTGGCACCAATTGGGATGCAGTGCAGTGAGTCCATAGAGTGCACTCGCACCACTGGGGATGAACTGCAATGAGTCCAGAGAGTGCACTGGCACCACTGGGGATGCACTGCAGTGAGTCCAGAGAGTGCACTGGCACCACTGGGGATGCAGCGCAGTGAGTCCAGAGAGTGCACTGGCACCAGTGGGGATGCACTGCAGTGAGTCCAGAGAGTGCACTGGCGCCACTGGGGATGCAGTGCAGTGAGTCCAGAGAGTGCACTGGCACCACTGGGGATGCACTGCAATGAGTCCAGAGAGTGCACTGGCAGCACTGGGGATGCAGTGCAGTGAGTCCGGAGAGTGCAGTGGCACCACTGGGGATGCAGTGCAGTGACTCCAGAGAGTGCACTGGCACCACTGGGCATGTAGTGCAGTGAGTCCAGAGAGTGCACTGGCACCACTGGGGATGCAGTGCAGTGAGTCCAGAGAGTGCACTGGCACCACTGGGGATGCACTGCAGTGAGTCCAGAGAGTGCACTGGCACCTTGGGGATGCAGTGCAGTGAGTCCAGAGAGTGCAATGGCACCTTCGGGTTGCAGTGCAGTGAGTCCAGAGAGTGCACTGGTACCTTGGGTATGCAGTGCAGTGTGTCCAGAGAGTGCACTGGCACCACTGGGGATGCAGTGCAGTGAGTCCAGAGAGTGCACTGGCACCACTGGGGATGCAGTGCAGTGAGTGCAGAGAGTGCACTGGCACCACTGGGGATGCAGTGCAGTGAGTCCAGAGAGTGCACTGGCACCACTGAGGATGCACTGCAGTGAGTCCAGAGAGTGCACTGGCACCACTGGTGATGCAGTGCAGTGAGTCCAGAGAGTGCACTGGCACCACTGGGGATGTAGTGCAGTGAGTCCAGAGAGTGCACTGGCACCACTGGGGATGCACTGCAGTGAGTCCAGAGAGTGCACTGGCACCACTGGGGATGCAGTGCAGTGAGTCCAGAGAGTGCACTGGCACCACTGGGGATGCAGTGCAGTGACTCCAGATAGTGCACTGGCACCACTGGGAAAGCACTGCAGTGAGTCCACAGAGTGGACTGGCACCACTTGGGATGGAGTGCAGTGAGTCCAGAGAGTGCACTGGCACCACTGGGGATGCACTGCAGTGAGTCCAGAGACTGCACTGGCACCACTGGGGATGCAGTCCGGTAACTCCAGAGAGTGCACTGGCACCACTGGGGATGCAGTGCAGTGAGTCCAGAGAGTGCACTGGCACCACTGGGGATGCAGTGCAGTGACTCCAGAGAGTGCACTGGCACCACTGGGGATGTAGTGCAGTGAATCCAGAGAGTGCACTGGCACCACTGGGGATGCAGTGCAGTGATTCCAGAGAGAGCACTCGCACCACTGGGGATGCAGTGCAGTGAGTCCAGAGAGTGCACTGGCACCACTGGGGATGCAGTTCAGTGAGTCCAGAGAGTGCACTGGCACCACTGGGGATGCAGTGCAGTGACTCCAGAGAGTGCACTGGCACCACTGGGGATGCAGTGCAGTGAGTCCAGAGAGTGCACGCGCACCACTGGGGATGCACTGCAGTGAGTCCAGAGAGTGCACTGGCACCACTGGGGATGCAGTGCAGTGAGTCCAGAGAGTGCACTGGCACCACTGGGGATGCAGTGCAGTGAGTCCAGAGAGTGCACTGGCACCACTGGGGATGCAGTGCAGTGAGTCCAGAGAGTGCACTCGCACCCCTGGGGATGCACTGCAGTGAGTCCAGAGAGTGCACTGGCACCACTGGGGCTGCAGTGCAGTGACTCCAGAGAGTGCACTGGCACCACTGGGGATGCACTGCAGTGCGTCCAGAGAGTGCACTGGCACCACTGGGGATGCACTGCAGTGAGTCCAGAGAGTGCAGTGGCACCACTGAGGATGCAGTGCAGTGACTCCAGAGAGTGCACTGGCACCACTGGGGATGCAGTGCAGTGAGTCCACAGAGTGCACTGGCACCACTTGGGTTTTAGTGCAGTGAGTGCAGAGACTGCACTGGCACCTTGGGGATGCAGTGCAGTAAGTCCAGAGAGTGCACTTGCACCACTGGGGATGCACTGCAGTGAGTCCAGAGAGTGCACTGGCACCACTGGGGATGCATTGCAGTGACTCCAGAGATTGCACTGGCACCACTGGGGATGCAGTACAGTGAGTCCAGTGAGTGCAGTGGCACCACTGGGGATGCAGTGCAGTGAGTCCAGAGAGTGCACTGGCACCACTTGGAATGGGGTGCAGTGATTCCAGAGAGTGCACTGGCACCACTGGGGGTGCAGTGCAGTGAGTCCAGAGAGTGCACTGGCACCACTGGGGATGCAGTGCAGTGAGTCCAGAGAGTGCACTGGCACCACTGGGGATGGACTGCAGTGAGTCCAGAGAGCGCACTGGCACCACTGGGGATGCACTGCAGTGAGTGCAGAGAGTGCACTGGCACCACTGGGGATGCAGTGCAGTGAGTCCAGAGAGTGCAGTGGCACCACTGGGGATGCAGTGCAGTGAGTCCAGAGAGTGCACTGGCACCACTGGGGATGCAGTGCAGTGAGTCCAGAGAGTGCACTGGCACCACTTGGGATGGAGTGCAGTGAGTCCAGAGAGTGCACTAGCACCACTGGGGATGCAGTGCAGTGAGTCCAGAGAGTGCACTGGCACCACTGGGGATGCACTGCAGTGAGTCCAGAGTGTGCACTGGCACCTTGGGGATGGAGTGCAGTGAGTCCAGAGAGTGCACTGGCACCAGTGGGGATGCACTGCAGTGAGTCCAGAGAGTGCACTGGCACCACTGGGGATGCAGTGCAGTGAGTCCAGAGAGTGCACTGGCACCACTGGGGATGCAGTGCAGTGACTCCAGAGAGTGCACTGGCACCACTGGGGATGCAGTGCAGTGAGTCTAGAGAGTGCACTGGCACCACTTGGGATTTAGTGCAGTGAGTGCAGACAGTGCACTGGCACCACTGGGGATGCAGTGCAGTGCGTCCAGAGAGTGCACTGGCACCACTGGGGATGCAGTGCAGTGAGTCCAGAGAGTGCACTCGCACCACTGGGGATGCAGTGCAGTGACTCCAGAGAGTGCACTGGCACCACTGGGGATGCAGTACAGTGAGTCCAGAGAGTGCACTGGCACCACTTGGGTTTTAGTGCAGTGAGTGCAGAGAGTGCACTGGCACCACTAGGGATGCAGTGCAGTGAGTTCAGAGAGTGCACTGGCACCACTGGGGATGCACTGCAGTGAGTCCAGAGAGTGCACTGGCACCACTGGTGATGCAGTACAGTGAGTCCAGTGAGTGCACTGGCACCACTGGGAATGCACTGCAGTGAGTCCAGAGAGTGCACTGGCACCACTTGGGATGGAGTGCAGTGTGTCCAGAGAGTGCGCTGGCACCAATGGGGATGCAGTGCAGTGAGTCCAGAGAGTGCGCTCGCACCACTGGGGATGCACTGCAGTGAGTCCAGAGAGTGCACTGGCTCCACTTGGGATGCACTGCAGTGAGTCCAGAGAGTGCACTGGCACCACTGGGTATGCACTGCAGTGAGTCCAGAGAGTGCACTGGCACCACTGGGGATGCACTGCAGTGAGTCCAGAGAGTGCACTGGCACCAGTGGGGATGCACTGCAGTGAGTCCAGAGAGTGCACTGGCACCACTAGCGATGCAGTGCAGTGAGTCCAGAGAGTGCACTGGCACCACTGGGAATGCACTGCAGTGAGTCCAGAGAGTGCACTGGCACCACTGGGGATGCAGTGCAGTGAGTCCAGAGAGTGCACTGGCACCACTGGGGATGCAGTGGAGTGAGTCTAGAGAGTGCACTGGCACCACTTGGGATTTAGTGCAGTGAGTGCAGAGAGTGCACTGGCACCACTGGGGATGCAGTGCAGTGCGTCCAACGAGTGCACTGGCACCACTGGGGATGCAGTGCAGTGAGTCCAGAGAGTGCACTGGCACCACTGGAGATGCAGTGCAGTGACTCCAGAGAGTGCAGTGGCACCACTGGGGATGCAGTGCAGTGAGTCCAGAGAGTGCACTGGCACCACTTGGGTTTTAGTGCAGTGAGTGCAGAGAGTGCACTGGCACCACTGGGGATGCAGTGCAGTGAGTCCAGAGAGTGCACTGGCACCACTGGGGATACAGTACAGTGAGTCCAGAGAGTGCACTGAAACCACTGCTGATGCAGTACAGTGAGTCCAGTGAGTGCACTGGCACCACTGGGGATGCAGTGCAGTGAGTCCAGAGAGTGCAGTGGCACCACTGGGGATGCAGTGCAGTGAGTCCAGAGAGTGCACTGGCACCACTGGGGATGCAGTGCAGTGAGTCCAGTGAGTGCACTGTCACCACTGGGGATGCAGTGCAGTGAGTCCAGAGAGTGCACTGGCACCACTGGGGATGCAGTGGAGTGAGTCTAGAGAGTGCACTGGCACCACTTGGGATTTAGTGCAGTGAGTACAGAGAGTGCAGTGGCACCACTGGGGATGCAGTGCAGTGCGTCCAGAGAGTGCACTGGCACCACTGGGGTTTTAGTGCAGTGAGTCCAGAGAGCGCACTGGCACCACTGGGGATGCACTGCAGTGAGTCCAGAGAGTGCACTGGCACCACTGGGGATGCAGTGCAGTGAGTCCAGAGAGTGCACTGGCACCACTGGGGATGCAGTGCAGTGACTCCAGAGAGTGCACTGGCACCACTGGGGATGCAGTGCAGTGAGTCTAGAGAGTGCACTGGCACCACTTGGGATTTAGTGCAGTGAGTGCAGACAGTGCACTGGCACCACTGGGGATGCAGTGCAGTGCGTCCAGAGAGTGCACTGGCACCACTGGGGATGCAGTGCAGTGAGTCCAGAGAGTGCACTGGCACCACTGGAGATGCAGTGCAGTGACTCCAGAGAGTGCAGTGGCACCACTGGGGATGCAGTGCAGTGAGTCCAGAGAGTGCACTGGCACCACTTGGGTTTTAGTGCAGTGAGTGCAGAGAGTGCACTGGCACCACTGGGGATGCAGTGCAGTGAGTCCAGAGAGTGCACTGGCACCACTGGGGATGCAGTACAGTGAGTCCAGAGAGTGCACTGAAACCACTGGTGATGCAGTACAGTGAGTCCAGTGAGTGCACTGGCACCACTGGGGATGCAGTGCAGTGAGTCCAGAGAGTGCACTGGCACCACTTGGGATGGAGTGCAGTGTGTCCAGAGAGTGCGCTGGCACCAATGGGGATGCAGTGCAGTGAGTCCAGAGAGTGCACTCGCACCACTGGGGATGCACTGTAGTGAGTCCAGAGAGTGCACTGGCACCACTGGGGATGCAGTGCAGTGAGTCCAGAGAGTGCACTGGCACCACTGGGGATGCAGTCCAGTGAGTCCAGAGAGTGCACTGGCACCACTGGGGATGCACTGCAGTGAGTCCAGAGAGTGCACTGGCACCACTGGGGATGCACTGCAGTGAGTCCAGAGAGTGCACTGGCACCACTGGGAATGCACTGCAGTGAGTCCAGAGAGTGCACTGGCACCACTGGGGATGCAGTGCAGTGACTCCAGAGAGTGCACTGGCACAACTGGGGATGTAGTGCAGTTAATCCAGAGAGTGCACTGGCAGCACTGGGGATGCAATGCAGTCAGTCCAGAGACTGCACTGGCACCACTGGCGATGCAGGGCAGTGAGTCCAGAGAGTTCACTGGCACCTTGGGGATGCAGTGCAGTGAGTCCAGAGAGTGCAATGGCACTTTGGGGATGCAGTGCAGTGAGTCCAGAGAGTGCACTGGCACCACTGGGGATGCAGTGCAGTGAGTCCAGAGAGTGCACTCGCACCACTAGGGATGCACTGCAGTGAGTCCAGAGAGTGCACTGGCACCACTGGGGATGCAGTGCAGTGACTCCAGAGAGTGCACTGGCACCACTGGGGATGCACTGCAGTGAGTCCAGAGAGTGCACTGGCACCACTTGGGTTTTAGTGCAGTGAGTGCAGAGAGTGCACTGGCACCACTAGGGATGCAGTGCAGTGAGTTCAGAGAGTGCACTGGCACCACTGGGGATGCACTGCAGTGAGTCCAGAGAGTGCACTGGCACCACTGGTGATGCAGTACAGTGAGTCCAGTGAGTGCACTGGCACCACTGGGAATGCACTGCAGTGAGTCCAGAGAGTGCACTGGCACCACTTGGGATGGAGTGCAGTGTGTCCAGAGAGTGCGCTGGCACCAATGGGGATGCAGTGCAGTGAGTCCAGAGAGTGCACTCGCACCACTGGGGATGCACTGCAGTGAGTCCAGAGAGTGCACTGGCACCACTTGGGATGCACTGCAGTGAGTCCAGAGAGTGCACTGGCACCACTGGGGATGCACTGCAGTGAGTCCAGAGAGTGCACTGGCACCACTAGCGATGCAGTGCAGTGAGTCCAGAGAGTGCACTGGCACCACTGGGAATGCACTGCAGTGAGTCCAGAGAGTGCACTGGCACCACTGGGGATGCAGTGCAGTGAGTCCAGAGAGTGCACTGGCACCACTGGGGATGCAGTGCAGTGAGTCCAGAGAGTGCACTGGCACCACTGGGGATGCAGTGGAGTGAGTCTAGAGAGTGCACTGGCACCACTTGGGATTTAGTGCAGTGAGTGCAGAGAGTGCACTGGCACCACTGGGGATGCAGTGCAGTGCGTCCAACGAGTGCACTGGCACCACTGGGGATGCAGTGCAGTGAGTCCAGAGAGTGCACTGGCACCACTGGAGATGCAGTGCAGTGACTCCAGAGAGTGCAGTGGCACCACTGGGGATGCAGTGCAGTGAGTCCAGAGAGTGCACTGGCACCACTTGGGTTTTAGTGCAGTGCGTGCAGAGAGTGCACTGGCACCACTGGGGATGCAGTGCAGTGAGTCCAGAGAGTGCACTGGCACCACTGGGGATGCAGTACAGTGAGTCCAGAGAGTGCACTGAAACCACTGGTGATGCAGTACAGTGAGTGCAGTGAGTGCACTGGCACCACTGGGGATGCAGTGCAGTGAGTCCAGAGAGTGCAGTGGCACCACTGGGGATGCAGTGCAGTGAGTCCAGAGAGTGCACTGGCACCACTGGGGATGCAGTGCAGTGAGTCCAGTGAGTGCACTGGCACCACTGGGGATGCAGTGCAGTGAGTCCAGAGAGTGCACTGGCACCACTGGGGATGCAGTGGAGTGAGTCTAGAGAGTGCACTGGCACCACTTGGGATTTAGTGCAGTGAGTGCAGAGAGTGCAGTGGCACCACTGGGGATGCAGTGCAGTGCGTCCAGAGAGTGCACTGGCACCACTGGGGATGCAGTGCAGTGAGTCCAGAGAGTGCACTGGCACCACTGGGGATGCACTGCAGTGACTCCAGAGAGTGCACTGGCACCACTGGGGATGCAGTGCAGTGAGTCCAGAGAGTGCACTGGCACCACTGGGGATGCAGTGCAGTGACTCCACAGAGTGCACTGGCACCACTGGGGATGCAGTGCAGTGAGTCTAGAGAGTGCACTGGCACCACTTGGGATTTAGTGCAGTGAGTGCAGACAGTGCACTGGCACCACTGGGGATGCAGTGCAGTGCGTCCAGAGAGTGCACTGGCACCACTGGGGATGCAGTGCAGTGAGTCCAGAGAGTGCACTGGCACCACTGGAGATGCAGTGCAGTGACTCCAGAGAGTGCAGTGGCACCACTGGGGATGCAGTGCAGTGAGTCCAGAGACTGCACTGGCACCACTTGGGTTTTAGTGCAGTGAGTGCAGAGAGTGCACTGGCACCACTGGGGATGCAGTGCAGTGAGTCCAGAGAGTGCACTGGCACCACTGGGGATGCAGTACAGTGAGTCCAGAGTGTGCACTGAAACCACTGGTGATGCAGTACAGTGAGTCCAGTGAGTGCACTGGCACCACTGGGGATGCAGTGCAGTGAGTCCAGAGAGTGCACTGGCACCACTTGGGATGGAGTGCAGTGTGTCCAGAGAGTGCGCTGGCACCAATGGGGATGCAGTGCAGTGAGTCCAGAGAGTGCACTCGCACCACTGGGGATGCACTGTAGTGAGTCCAGAGAGTGCACTGGCACCACTGGGGATGCAGTGCAGTGAGTCCAGAGAGTGCACTGGCACCACTGGGGATGCAGTCCAGTGAGTCCAGAGAGTGCACTGGCACCACTGGGGATGCACTGCAGTGAGTCCAGAGAGTGCACTGGCACCACTGGGGATGCACTGCAGTGAGTCCAGAGAGTGCACTGGCACCACTGGGAATGCACTGCAGTGAGTGCAGAGAGTGCAGTGGCACCACTGGGGATGCAGTGCAGTGAGTCCGGAGAGTGCAGTGGCACCACTGGGGATGCAGTGCAGTGAGTCCAGAGAGTGCACTGGCACCACTGGGGATGTAGTGCAGTGAATCCAGAGAGTGCACTGGCACCACTGGGGATGCACTGCAGTCAGTCCAGAGACTGCACTGGCACCACTGGCGATGCAGGGCAGTGAGTCCAGAGAGTTCACTGGCACCTTGGGGATGCAGTGCAATGAGTCCAGAGAGTGCAATGGCACCTTGGGGATGCAGTGCAGTGAGTCCAGAGAGTGCACTGGCACCACTGGGGATGCAGTGCAGTGAGTCCAGAGAGTGCACTCGCACCACTGGGGATGCACTGCAGTGAGTCCAGAGAGTGCACTGGCACCACTGGGGATGCAGTGCAGTGACTCCAGAGAGTGCACTGGCACCACTGGGGATGCACTGCAGTGAGTCCAGAGAGTGCACTGGCACCACTTGGGTTTTAGTGCAGTGAGTGCAGAGAGTGCACTGGCACCACTAGGGATGCAGTGCAGTGAGTTCAGAGAGTGCACTGGCACCACTGGGGATGCACTGCAGTGAGTCCAGAGAGTGCACTGGCACCACTTGGGATGGAGTGCAGTGTGTCCAGAGAGTGCGCTGGCACCAATGGGGATGCAGTGCAGTGAGTCCAGAGAGTGCACTGGCACCACTGGGGATGCACTGCAGTGAGTCCAGAGAGTGCACTGGCACCACTTGGGATGCACTGCAGTGAGTCCAGAGAGTGCACTGGCACCACTGGGTATGCACTGCAGTGAGTCCAGAGAGTGCACTGGCACCACTGGGGATGCACTGCAGTGAGTCCAGAGAGTGCACTGGCACCAGTGGGGATGCACTGCAGTGAGTCCAGAGAGTGCACTGGCACCACTAGCGATGCAGTGCAGTGAGTCCAGAGAGTGCACTGGCACCACTGGGAATGCACTGCAGTGAGTCCAGAGAGTGCACTGGCACCACTGGGGATGCAGTGCAGTGAGTCCAGAGAGTGCACTGGCACCACTGGGGATGCAGTGGAGTGAGTCTAGAGAGTGCACTGGCACCACTTGGGATTTAGTGCAGTGAGTGCAGAGAGTGCACTGGCACCACTGGGGATGCAGTGCAGTGCGTCCAACGAGTGCACTAGCACCACTGGGGATGCAGTGCAGTGAGTCCAGAGAGTGCACTGGCACCACTGGAGATGCAGTGCAGTGACTCCAGAGAGTGCAGTGGCACCACTGGGGATGCAGTGCAGTGAGTCCAGAGAGTGCACTGGCACCACTTGGGTTTTAGTGCAGTGAGTGCAGAGAGTGCACTGGCACCACTGGGGATGCAGTGCAGTGAGTCCAGAGAGTGCACTGGCACCACTGGGGATGCAGTGCAGTGAGTCCAGAGAGTGCACTGGCACCACTGGGGATGCAGTGCAGTGAGTCCAGTGAGTGCACTGGCACCACTGGGGATGCAGGGCAGTGAGTCCAGAGAGTGCAGTGGCACCACTGGGGATGCAGTGCAGTGAGTCCAGAGAGTGCACTGGCACCACTGGGGATGCAGTGCAGTGAGTCCAGTGAGTGCACTGGCACCACTGGGGATGCAGTGCAGTGAGTCCAGAGAGTGCACTGGCACCACTGGGGATGCAGTGGAGTGAGTCTAGAGAGTGCACTGGCACCACTTGGGATTTAGTGCAGTGAGTGCAGAGAGTGCAGTGGCACCACTGGGGATGCAGTGCAGTGCGTCCAGAGAGTGCACTGGCACCACTGGGGATGCAGTGCAGTGAGTCCAGAGAGTGCACTGGCACCACTGGAGATGCAGTGCAGTGACTCCAGAGAGTGCAGTGGCACCACTGGGGATGCAGTGCAGTGAGTCCAGAGAGTGCACTGGCACCACTTGGGTTTTAGTGCAGTGAGTGCAGAGAGTGCACTGGCACCACTGGAGATGCAGTGCAGTGAGTCTAGAGAGTGCACTGGCACCACTTGGGATTTAGTGCAGTGAGTGCAGACAGTGCACTGGCACCACTGGGGATGCAGTGCAGTGAGTCCAGAGAGTGCACTGGCACCACTTGGGATGCACTGCAGTGAGTCCAGTGAGTGCACTGGCACCACTGGGGATGCAGTGCAGTGAGTCCAGAGAGTGCACTGGCACCACAGGGGATGCACTGCAGTGAGTCCAGAGAGTGCACTGGCACCACTAGCGATGCAGTGCAGTGAGTCCAGAGAGTGCACTGGCACCACTGGGAATGCACTGCAGTGAGTCCAGAGAGTGCACTGGCACCACTGGGGATGCAGTGCAGTGAGTCCAGAGAGTGCACTGGCACCACTGGGGATGCAGTGCAGTGAGTCCAGAGAGTGCACTGGCACCACTGGGGATGCAGTGGAGTGAGTCTAGAGAGTGCACTGGCACCACTTGGGATTTAGTGCAGTGAGTGCAGAGAGTGCACTGGCACCACTGGGGATGCAGTGCAGTGCGTCCAACGAGTGCACTGGCACCACTGGGGATGCAGTGCAGTGAGTCCAGAGAGTGCACTGGCACCACTGGAGATGCAGTGCAGTGACTCCAGAGAGTGCAGTGGCACCACTGGGGATGCAGTGCAGTGAGTCCAGAGAGTGCACTGGCACCACTTGGGTTTTAGTGCAGTGCGTGCAGAGAGTGCACTGGCACCACTGGGGATGCAGTGCAGTGAGTCCAGAGAGTGCACTGGCACCACTGGGGATGCAGTACAGTGAGTCCAGAGAGTGCACTGAAACCACTGGTGATGCAGTACAGTGAGTCCAGTGACTGCACTGGCACCACTGGGGATGCAGTGCAGTGAGTCCAGAGAGTGCAGTGGCACCACTGGGGATGCAGTGCAGTGAGTCCAGAGAGTGCACTGGCACCACTGGGGATGCAGTGCAGTGAGTCCACTGAGTGCACTGGCACCACTGGGGATGCAGTGCAGTGAGTCCAGAGAGTGCACTGGCACCACTGGGGATGCAGTGGAGTGAGTCTAGAGAGTGCACTGGCACCACTTGGGATTTAGTGCAGTGAGTGCAGAGAGTGCAGTGGCACCACTGGGGATGCAGTGCAGTGCGTCCAGAGAGTGCACTGGCACCACTGGGGATGCAGTGCAGTGAGTCCAGAGAGTGCACTGGCACCACTGGGGATGCACTGCAGTGACTCCAGAGAGTGCACTGGCACCACTGGGGATGCAGTGCAGTGAGTCCAGAGAGTGCACTGGCACCACTGGGGATGCAGTGCAGTGACTCCACAGAGTGCACTGGCACCACTGGGGATGCAGTGCAGTGAGTCTAGAGAGTGCACTGGCACCACTTGGGATTTAGTGCAGTGAGTGCAGACAGTGCACTGGCACCACTGGGGATGCAGTGCAGTGCGTCCAGAGAGTGCACTGGCACCACTGGGGATGCAGTGCAGTGAGTCCAGAGAGTGCACTGGCACCACTGGAGATGCAGTGCAGTGACTCCAGAGAGTGCAGTGGCACCACTGGGGATGCAGTGCAGTGAGTCCAGAGACTGCACTGGCACCACTTGGGTTTTAGTGCAGTGAGTGCAGAGAGTGCACTGGCACCACTGGGGATGCAGTGCAGTGAGTCCAGAGAGTGCACTGGCACCACTGGGGATGCAGTACAGTGAGTCCAGAGAGTGCACTGAAACCACTGGTGATGCAGTACAGTGAGTCCAGTGAGTGCACTGGCACCACTGGGGATGCAGTTCAGTGAGTCCAGAGAGTGCACTGGCACCACTTGGGATGGAGTGCAGTGTGTCCAGAGAGTGCGCTGGCACCAATGGGGATGCAGTGCAGTGAGTCCAGAGAGTGCACTCGCACCACTGGGGATGCACTGTAGTGAGTCCAGAGAGTGCACTGGCACCACTGGGGATGCAGTGCAGTGAGTCCAGAGAGTGCACTGGCACCACTGGGGATGCAGTCCAGTGAGTCCAGAGAGTGCACTGGCACCACTGGGGATGCACTGCAGTGAGTCCAGAGAGTGCACTGGCACCACTGGGGATGCACTGCAGTGAGTCCAGAGAGTGCACTGGCACCACTGGGAATGCACTGCAGTGAGTGCAGAGAGTGCAGTGGCACCACTGGGGATGCAGTGCAGTGAGTCCGGAGAGTGCAGTGGCACCACTGGGGATGCAGTGCAGTGAGTCCAGAGAGTGCACTGGCACCACTGGGGATGTAGTGCAGTGAATCCAGAGAGTGCACTGGCACCACTGGGGATGCACTGCAGTCAGTCCAGAGACTGCACTGGCACCACTGGCGATGCAGGGCAGTGAGTCCAGAGAGTTCACTGGCACCTTGGGGATGCAGTGCAATGAGTCCAGAGAGTGCAATGGCACCTTGGGGATGCAGTGCAGTGAGTCCAGAGAGTGCACTGGCACCACTGGGGATGCAGTGCAGTGAGTCCAGAGAGTGCACTCGCACCACTGGGGATGCACTGCAGTGAGTCCAGAGAGTGCACTGGCACCACTGGGGATGCAGTGCAGTGACTCCAGAGAGTGCACTGGCACCACTGGGGATGCACTGCAGTGAGTCCAGAGAGTGCACTGGCACCACTTGGGTTTTAGTGCAGTGAGTGCAGAGAGTGCACTGGCACCACTAGGGATGCAGTGCAGTGAGTTCAGAGAGTGCACTGGCACCACTGGGGATGCACTGCAGTGAGTCCAGAGAGTGCACTGGCACCACTTGGGATGGAGTGCAGTGTGTCCAGAGAGTGCGCTGGCACCAATGGGGATGCAGTGCAGTGAGTCCAGAGAGTGCACTCGCACCACTGGGGATGCACTGCAGTGAGTCCAGAGAGTGCACTGGCACCACTTGGGATGCACTGCAGTGAGTCCAGAGAGTGCACTGGCACCACTGGGTATGCACTGCAGTGAGACCAGAGAGTGCACTGGCACCACTGGGGATGCACTGCAGTGAGTCCAGAGAGTGCACTGGCACCAGTGGGGATGCACTGCAGTGAGTCCAGAGAGTGCACTGGCACCACTAGCGATGCAGTGCAGTGAGTCCAGAGAGTGCACTGGCACCACTGGGAATGCACTGCAGTGAGTCCAGAGAGTGCACTGGCACCACTGGGGATGCAGTGCAGTGAGTCCAGAGAGTGCACTGGCACCACTGGGGATGCAGTGGAGTGAGTCTAGAGAGTGCACTGGCACCACTTGGGATTTAGTGCAGTGAGTGCAGAGAGTGCACTGGCACCACTGGGGATGCAGTGCAGTGCGTCCAACGAGTGCACTAGCACCACTGGGGATGCAGTGCAGTGAGTCCAGAGAGTGCACTGGCACCACTGGAGATGCAGTGCAGTGACTCCAGAGAGTGCAGTGGCACCACTGGGGATGCAGTGCAGTGAGTCCAGAGAGTGCACTGGCACCACTTGGGTTTTAGTGCAGTGAGTGCAGAGAGTGCACTGGCACCACTGGGGATGCAGTGCAGTGAGTCCAGAGAGTGCACTGGCACCACTGGGGATGCAGTACAGTGAGTCCAGAGAGTGCACTGAAACCACTGGTGATGCAGTACAGTGAGTCCAGTGAGTGCACTGGCACCACTGGGGATGCAGGGCAGTGAGTCCAGAGAGTGCAGTGGCACCACTGGGGATGCAGTGCAGTGAGTCCAGAGAGTGCACTGGCACCACTGGGGATGCAGTGCAGTGAGTCCAGTGAGTGCACTGGCACCACTGGGGATGCAGTGCAGTGAGTCCAGAGAGTGCACTGGCACCACTGGGGATGCAGTGGAGTGAGTCTAGAGAGTGCACTGGCACCACTTGGGATTTAGTGCAGTGAGTGCAGAGAGTGCAGTGGCACCACTGGGGATGCAGTGCAGTGCGTCCAGAGAGTGCACTGGCACCACTGGGGATGCAGTGCAGTGAGTCCAGAGAGTGCACTGGCACCACTGGAGATGCAGTGCAGTGACTCCAGAGAGTGCAGTGGCACCACTGGGGATGCAGTGCAGTGAGTCCAGAGAGTGCACTGGCACCACTTGGGTTTTAGTGCAGTGAGTGCAGAGAGTGCACTGGCACCACTGGGGATGCAGTGCAGTGAGTCCAGAGAGTGCACTGGCACCACTGGGGATGCAGTACAGTGAGTCCAGAGAGTGCACTGAAACCACTGGTGATGCAGTACAGTGAGTCCAGTGAGTGCACTGGCACCACTGGGGATGCAGTGCAGTGAGTCCAGAGAGTGCAGTGGCACCACTGGGGATGGAGTGCTGTGTGTCCAGAGAGTGCACTGGCACCACTGGGGATGCAGTCCAGTAACTCCAGAGAGTGCACTGGCACCACTGGGGATGCACTGTAGTGAGTCCAGAGAGTGCACTGGCACCACTGGGGATGCAGTGGAGTGAGTCCAGAGAGTGCACTGGCACCACTGGGGATGCACTGCAGTGAGTCCAGAGAGTGCACTGGCACCACTGGTGATGCACTGCAGTGAGTCCAGAGAGTGCACTGGCACCACTGGGGATGCAGTGCAGTGAGTCCAGAGAGTGCACTGGCACCACTGGGAATGCACTGCAGTGAGTCCAGAGAGTGCACTGGCACCACTGGGGATGCAGTGCAGTGAGTCCGGAGAGTGCAGTGGCACCACTGGGGATGGAGTGCAGTGACTCCAGAGAGTGCACTGGCAACACTGGGGATGTAGTGCAGTGAATCCAGAGAGTGCACTGGCACCACTGGGGATGCACTGCAGTCAGTCCAGAGACTGCACTGGCACCACTGGCGATGCAGGGCAGTGAGTCCAGAGAGTTCACTGGCACCTTGGGGATGCAGTGCAGTGAGTCCAGAGAGTGCAATGGCACCTTGGGGATGCAGTGCAGTGAGTCCAGAGAGTGCACTGGCACCACTGGGGATGCAGTGCAGTGACTCCAGAGAGTGCACTGGCACCACTGGGGATGCAGTGCGGTGACTCCAGAGAGTGCACTGGCACCACTGGGGATGCAGTGCAGTGACTCCAGAGAGTGCACTGGCACCACTGGGGATGCAGTGCAGTGAGTCCAGAGAGTGCACTGGCACCACTTGGGTTTTAGTGCAGTGAGTGCAGAGAGTGCACTGGCACCACTTGGGATGGAGTGCAGTGTGTCCAGAGTGCGCTGGCACCAATTGGGATGCAGTGCAGTGAGTCCATAGAGTGCACTCGCACCACTGGGGATGAACTGCAATGAGTCCAGAGAGTGCACTGGCACCACTGGGGATGCACTGCAGTGAGTCCAGAGAGTGCACTGGCACCACTGGGGATGCAGCGCAGTGAGTCCAGAGAGTGCACTGGCACCAGTGGGGATGCACTGCAGTGAGTCCAGAGAGTGCACTGGCGCCACTGGGGATGCAGTGCAGTGAGTCCAGAGAGTGCACTGGCACCACTGGGGATGCACTGCAATGAGTCCAGAGAGTGCACTGGCAGCACTGGGGATGCAGTGCAGTGAGTCCGGAGAGTGCAGTGGCACCACTGGGGATGCAGTGCAGTGACTCCAGAGAGTGCACTGGCACCACTGGGCATGTAGTGCAGTGAGTCCAGAGAGTGCACTGGCACCACTGGGGATGCAGTGCAGTGAGTCCAGAGAGTGCACTGGCACCACTGGGGATGCACTGCAGTGAGTCCAGAGAGTGCACTGGCACCTTGGGGATGCAGTGCAGTGAGTCCAGAGAGTGCAATGGCACCTTCGGGTTGCAGTGCAGTGAGTCCAGAGAGTGCACTGGTACCTTGGGTATGCAGTGCAGTGTGTCCAGAGAGTGCACTGGCACCACTGGGGATGCAGTGCAGTGAGTCCAGAGAGTGCACTGGCACCACTGGGGATGCAGTGCAGTGAGTGCAGAGAGTGCACTGGCACCACTGGGGATGCAGTGCAGTGAGTCCAGAGAGTGCACTGGCACCACTTTTGTTTTAGTGCAGTGAGTGCAGAGAATGCACTGGCACCACTGGGGATGCAGTGCAGTGAGTCCAGAGAGTGCACTGGCACCACTGGGGATGCAGTGCAGTGAGTCCAGAGAGTGCACTGGCACCTTGGGGATGCAGTGCAGTGAGTCCAGAGAGTGCACTGGCACCACTGTGGATGCAGTGCAGTAAGTCCAGAGAGTGCACTGGCACCACTGGGGATGCACAGAAGTGAGTCCAGAGAGCGCTCTGGCACCACTGGTGATGCAGTACAGTGAGTCCAGTGAGTGCACTGGCACCACTGGGAATGCACTGCAGTGTGTCCAGAGAGTGTACTGGCACCAATGGGGATGCAGTGCAGTAGTCCAGAGAGTGCACTGGCACCACTGGGGATGCACTGCAGTGAGTCCAGAGAGTGCACTGGCACCACTGGGGATGCACTGCAGTGAGTCCAGAGAGTGCACTGGCACCACTGGGGATGCAGTCCAGTGAGTCCAGAGAGTGCACTGGCACCAGTGGGGATGCACTGCAGTGAGTCCAGATAGTGCACTGGCACCACTGGGGATGCACTGCAGTGAGTCCAGAGAGTGCACTGGCACCACTGTGGATGCAGTGCATTGAGTCCAGAGAGTGCACTGGCACCACTGGGGATGCACTGCAGTGAGTCCAGAGAGTGCACTGGCACCACTGGGGATGCAGTGCAGTGACTCCAGAGAGTGCACTGGCACCACTGGGGATGTAGTGCAGTGAATCCAGAGAGTGCACTGGCACCACTGGGGATGCAGTGCAGTGAGTCCAGAGAGTGCAGTGGCACCACTGGGGATGCAGTGCAGTGAGTCCAGAGAGTGCACTGGCACCACTGGGGATGCAGTGCAGTGAGTCCAGAGAGTGCACTGGCACCACTGGTGATGCAGTGCTGTGAGTCCAGAGAGTGCACTGGCACCACTGGGGATGCAGTACAGTGAGTCCAGAGAGTGCACTGGCACCAATGGTGATGCAGTACAGTGAGTCCAGAGAGTGCACTGGCACCACTGGGAATGCACTGCAGTGAGTCCAGAGAGTGCACTGGCACCACTTGGGATGGAGTGCAGTGTGTCCAGAGAGTGCGCTGGCACCAATGGGGATGCAGTGCAGTGAGTCCAGAGAGTGCACTCGCACCACTGGGGATGCACTGCAGTGAGTCCAGAGAGTGCACTGGCACCACTGGGGATGCAGTGCAGTGAGTCCGGAGAGTGCAGTGGCACCACTGGGGATGCAGTGTAGTGACTCCAGAGAGTGCACTGGCACCACTGGGGATGTAGTGCAGTGAATCCAGAGAGTGCAGTGGCACCACTGGGGATGCACTGCAGTGAGTCCAGAGACTGCACTGGCACCACTGACGGTGCAGTGCAGTGAGTCCAGAGAGTTCACTGGCACCTTGGGGATGCAGTGCAGTGAGTCCAGAGAGTGCAATGGCACCTTGGGGATGCAGTGCAGTGAGTCCAGAGAGTGCACTGGCACCACTGGGGATGCAGTGCAGTGAGTCCAGAGAGTGCACTCGCACCACTGGGGATGCACTGCAGTGAGTCCAGTGAGTGCACTGGCACCACTGGGAATGCACTGCAGTGTGTCCAGAGAGTGCACTGGCACCAATGGGGATGCAGTGCAGTAGTCCAGAGAGTGCACTGGCACCACTGGGGATGCACTGCAGTGAGTCCAGAGAGTGCACTGGCACCACTGGGAATGCAGTGCAGTGAGTCCAGAGAGTGCACTGGCACCACTGGGGATGCACTTCAGTGAGTCCAGAGAGTGCACTGGCACCACTGGGAATGCAGTGAAGTGAGTCCAGAGAGTGCACTGGCACCAGTGGGGATGCACTGCAGTGAGTCCAGAGAGTGCACTGGCACCACTTGGGTTTTAGTGCAGTGAGTGCAGAGAGTGCAGTGGCACCACTGGGGATGCAGTGCAGTGAGTCCAGAGAGTGCACTGGCACCACTGGGGATGCAGTGCAGTGACTCCAGAGAGTGCACTGGCACCACTGGGAATGCACTGCAGTGAGTCCAGAGAGTGCACTGGCACCACTGGGGATGCAGTCCAGTAACTCCAGAGAGTGCACTGGCACCACTGGGGATGCACTGCAGTGAGTCCAGAGAGTGCACTGGCACCACTGGGGATGCAGTGCAGTGAGTGCAGAGAGTGCACTGGCACCACTGGGGATGCAGTGCAGTGAGTCCAGAGAGTGCACTGGCACCACTGGGGATGTAGTGCAGTGAATCCAGAGAGTGCACTGGCACCACTGGGGATGCAGTGCAGTGAGTCCAGAGACTGCACTGGCACCACTGGGGACGCAGTGCAGTGAGTCCAGAGAGTGCACTGGCACCACTGGGCATGCAGTGCAGTGAGTCCAGAGAGTGCACTGGCACCACTGGGGATGCAGTGCAGTGAGTCTAGAGAGTGCACTGGCACCACTTGAGATTTAGTGCAGTGAGTGCAGAGAGTGCACTGGCACCACTGGGGATGCAGTGCAGTGAGTCCAGAGAGTGCACTGGCACCTTGGGGATGCAGTGCAGTGAGTCCAGAGAGTGCACTGGCAGCTTGGGGTTGCAGTGCAGTGAGTCCAGAGAGTGCACTGGCACCACTGTGGATGCAGTGCAGTGAGTCCAGAGAGTGCACTGGCACCACTTTGGTTTTAGTGCAGTGAGTGCAGATAGTGCACTGGCACCACTGGGGATGCAGTGCAGTGAGTCCAGAGAGTGCACTGGCACCTTGGGGATGCAGTGCAGTGAGTGCACAGAGTGCACTGGCACCACTGGGGATGCACTGAAGTGAGTCCAGAGAGCGCACTGGCACCACTGGTGATGCAGTACAGTGAGTCCAGTGAGTGCACTGGCACCACTGGGAATGCACTGCAGTGAGTCGAGAGATTGCACTGGCACCACTGGGGATGCAGTGCAGTGACTCCAGAGAGTGCACTGGCACCACTGGGGATGCAGTGCAGTGACTCCAGAGAGTGCACTGGCACCACTGGGAATGCAGTGCAGTGACTCCAGAGAGTGCACTGGCACCACTGGGGATGCAGTGCTGTGAGTCCAGAGAGTGCACTGGCACCACTGGGCATGCAGTGCAGTGAGTCCAGAGAGTGCCCTGGCACCACTGGGGATGCAGTGCAGTGAGTCTAGAGAGTGCACTGGCACCACTTGAGATTTAGTGCAGTGAGTGCAGAGAGTGCACTGGCACCACTGGGGATGCAGTGCAGTGAGTCCAGAGAGTGCACTGGCACCTTGGGGATGCAGTGCAGTGAGTCCAGAGAGTGCACTGGCAGCTTGGGGTTGCAGTGCAGTGAGTGCAGATAGTGCACTGGCACCACTGGGGATGCAGTGCAGTGAGTCCAGAGAGTGCACTGGCACCTTGGGGATGCAGTGCAGTGAGTGCACAGAGTGCAGTGGCACCACTGGGGATGCACTGAAGTGAGTCCAGAGAGCGCACTGGCACCACTGGTGATGCAGTACAGTGAGTCCAGTGAGTGCACTGGCCCCACTGGGAATGCACTGCAGTGAGTCGAGAGATTGCACTGGCACCACTGGGGATGCAGTGCAGTGACTCCAGAGAGTGCACTGGCACCACTGGGAATGCAGTGCAGTGACTCCAGAGAGTGCACTGGCACCACTGTGGATGCAGTGCAGTGAGTCCAGAGAGTGCACTGGCACCACACGGGATACACTGCAGTGAGTCCAGAGAGTGCACTGGCACCACTGGGGATGCAGTGCAGTGAGTCCAGTGAGTGCACTGGCACCACTGGGAATGCACTGCAGTGAGTCCAGAGAGTGCACTGGCACCAATGGGTATGCACTGCAGTGAGTCCAGAGAATGCACTGGCACCACTGGCGATGCAGTGCAGTGACTCCAGAGAGTGCACTGGCACCACAGGGGATCTCACTGCAGTGCATCCCCAGTGGTGCTGGTGCACTCTATGGACTCACTGCACTGCATCCCCAGTGGTGCCACTGCACTCTCTGGACTCACTGCAGTGCATCCCCAGTGGTGCCAGTGCACTCTCTGGACTCACTGCACTAAAACCCCAGTGGTGCCAGTGCACTCTCTGGACTCACTGCAATGCATCCCCAGTGTTCCCAGTGCACTCTCTGGAATCACTGCAGTGCATCCCCTGTGGTGCCAGTGCACTCTCTGAACTCATTGCACTGCATCCCCAGTGGTGCCAGTACACTCTCTGGACTCACTGCATTGCATCCCCAGTGGTTCTAGTGCACTCTCTGGACTCACTGCACTGCATCACCATTGGTGCCAGGGCACTCTCCGGACTCACTGCCGTGCATCCGCAGTTGTGCCAGTGCACTTTTTCGAGTCACTGCACTGCATCCCCATTAGTGCCAGAGCATTCTCTGGACTCACTGCAGTGCATCCCCAGTGGTGCCAGTGCACTCTCTGGAGGCACTGCACTGCATGCCCAGTGGTGCCAGTGCACTCTCTGGACTCACTGCACTGCATCCCCAGTGGTGCCAGTGCACTCTCTGGAGGCACTGCACTGCATCCCCAGTGGTGCTGGTGCACTCTCTGGACTCAATGCAGTGCATCCCCAGTGGTGCCAGTGCACTCTCTGGACTCACTGCACTGCATCCCCAGTGGTGCCAGTGCAATCTCTGGACTCAATGCAGTGCATCCCCAGTGGTGCCAGTGCACTCTCTAGACTCACTGCACTGCATCCCCAGTGGTGCGAGTGCACTCTCTGGAGTCATTGCACTGCATCCCCAGTGGTGCCAGTGCACTCTCTGGAGGCACTGCACTGCATCCCCAGTGGTGCTGGTGCACTCTCTGGACTCAATGCAGTGCATCCCCAGTGGTGCCAGTGCACTCTCTGGACTCACTGCACTGCATCCCCAGTGGTGCCAGTGCAATCTCTGGACTCAATGCAGTGCATCCCCAGTGGTGCCAGTGCAATCTCTGGACTCAATGCAGTGCATCCCTAGTGGTGCCAGTGCACTCTCTGGACTCACTGCACTGCATCCCCAGTGGTGCCAGTGCACTCTCTGGAGTCATTGCACTGCATCCCCAGTGGTGCCAGTGCACTCTCTGGAGGCACTGCACTGCATCCCCAGTGGTGCTGGTGCACTCTCTGCACTCAATGCAGTGCATCCCCAGTGGTGCCAGTGCACTCTCTAGACTCACTGCAGTGCATCCCCAGGGGTGCCTGTGCACTCTCTGGACTCACTGCACTGCCTATCTAGTACTGACAGTGCACTCTCTAGACTCCCTACAGTACATCCCCAGTGGTGCCAGCGCCTTCTGTGGACTCACTGCACTGCATCCCCAGTGGTGCCAGTGCACTCTCTGGACTCACTGCAGTGCATCCCCTGTTGTGCCAGTGCACTCTCTGCACTCACTCCACTGCATCCCCGGTGGGGCCACTGCACTCTCTGGACTCACTGCACTGCATCTCCAGTGGTGCCAGTGCAGTATCTGGACTCACTGCACTCCATCACCATTGGTGCTAGTGCACTCTGTGGAGTCACTGCAGTGCATCCCCAGTGGTGCCAGTGCACTCTCTGGAGTCACTGCACTGCATCCCCAGTGGTGCGAGTGCACTCTCTGGACTCACTGCACTGCATCCCCAGTGGTGCCAGTGCACTCTCTGAATCACTGCACTGCATTCCCAGTGGTGCCAGTGCACTCTCTGGACTCACTGCAGTGCATCCCTACTGGTGCCAGTGCACTCTCTGGTGTCACTGCACTAAAACCCCAGTGGTGCCAGTGTACTCTCTGGACTCACTGCACTGCATCCCCAAGGTGCCAGTGCACTCTCTGGACTCAACTGCACTGCATTCCCAGTGGTGCCAGTGCACTGTATGGACTCACTGCAGTGCATCCCCAGTTGTGCCAGTGCACTCTCTGGACTCACTGCAGTGCATCCCCAGTGGTGCCAGTGCACTCTCTGGAGTCACTGCACTGCATCCCCAGTGGTGCCAGTGCACTCTCTGGACTCACTGCACTTCATCCCCAGTGGTGCCAGTGCACTCTCTGGACTCACTGCAGTGCATCCCCAGTGGTGCCAGTGCACTCTCTGGACTCACTGCAGTGCATCACCAGTGGTGCCAGTGCACTCTCTAGAGTCACTGCACTGCATCCCCAGTGGTGCCAGTGCACTCTCTGGACTCACTGCAGTGCATCCCCAGTGGTGCCAGTGCAGTCTCTGGACTCACTTCACTGCATTCCCACTGGTGCCAGTGCACTCTCTGGAGTCACTGCACTGCATCCCCAAGGTGCCAGTGCACTCTCTGGACTCACTGCACTGCATCCCCAGTGGTGCCAGTGCACTCTCTGGACTCACTGCAGTGCATCCCCAGTGGTGCCAGTGCACTCTCTGGACTCACTGCAGTGCATCCCCAGTGGTGCCAGTGCACTCTCTGGACTCACTGCACTGCATCCCCAAGGTGCCAGTGCACACTCTGGACTCACTGCAGTGCATCCCCATTGGTGCCAGTGCACTCTCTGGACTCACTGCACTGCATCCACAGTGGTGCCAGTGCACTCTCTGGACTCACTGCACTGCATCCACAGTGGTGCCAGTGCACTCTCTGGACTCACTGCAGTGCATCCCCAGTGGTGCCAGTGCACTCTCTGGACTCACTGCACTGTATCCCCAGTGGTGCCAGTGCACTCTCTGGACTCACTGCAGTGCATCCCCAAGGTGCCAGTGCACTCTCTGGACTCACTGCACTGCATCCCCAGTGGTGCCAGTGCACTCTCTGGACTCACTGCACTGTATCCCCAGTGGTGCCAGTGCACTCTCTGGACTCACTGCAGTGCATCCCCAAGGTGCCAGTGCACTCTCTGGACTCACTGCACTGCATCCCCAGTGGTGTCAGTGCACTCTCTGGACTCACTGCACTGCATCCCCAAGGTGCTAGTGCACTCTCTGGACTCACTGCACTGCATCCCCAAGGTGCCAGTGCACTCTCTGGACTCAATGCAGTGCATCCCCAGTGGTGCCAGTGCACTCTCTAGACTCACTGCACTGCATCCCCAGTGGTGCGAGTGCACTCTCTGGAGTCATTGCACTGCATCCCCAGTGGTGCCAGTGCACTCTCTGGAGGCACTGCACTGCATCCCCAGTGGTGCTGGTGCACTCTCTGGACTCACTGCAGTGCATCGCCAGTGGTGCCAGTGCACTCTCTGGACTCACTGCACTGCATCCCCAGTGGTGCCAGTGCAATCTCTGGACTCAATGCAGTGCATCCCCAGTGGTGCCAGTGCAATCTCTGGACTCAATGCAGTGCATCCCTAGTGGTGCCAGTGCACTCTCTGGACTCACTGCACTGCATCCCCAGTGGTGCCAGTGCACTCTCTGGAGTCATTGCACTGCATCCCCAGTGGTGCCAGTGCACTCTCTGGAGGCACTGCACTGCATCCCCAGTGGTGCTGGTGCACTCTCTGCACTCAATGCAGTGCATCCCCAGTGGTGCCAGTGCACTCTCTAGACTCACTGCAGTGCATCCCCAGGGGTGCCTGTGCACTCTCTGGACTCACTGCACTGCCTATCTAGTACTGACAGTGCACTCTCTAGACTCCCTACAGTACATCCCCAGTGGTGCCAGCGCCTTCTGTGGACTCACTGCACTGCATCCCCAGTGGTGCCAGTGCACTCTCTGGACTCACTGCAGTGCATCCCCTGTTGTGCCAGTGCACTCTCTGCACTCACTCCACTGCATCCCCGGTGGGGCCACTGCACTCTCTGGACTCACTGCACTGCATCTCCAGTGGTGCCAGTGCAGTATCTGGACTCACTGCACTCCATCACCATTGGTGCTAGTGCACTCTGTGGAGTCACTGCAGTGCATCCCCAGTGGTGCCAGTGCACTCTCTGGAGTCACTGCACTGCATCCCCAGTGGTGCGAGTGCACTCTCTGGACTCACTGCACTGCATCCCCAGTGGTGCCAGTGCACTCTCTGAATCACTGCACTGCATTCCCAGTGGTGCCAGTGCACTCTCTGGACTCACTGCAGTGCATCCCTACTGGTGCCAGTGCACTCTCTGGTGTCACTGCACTAAAACCCCAGTGGTGCCAGTGTACTCTCTGGACTCACTGCACTGCATCCCCAAGGTGCCAGTGCACTCTCTGGACTCAACTGCACTGCATTCCCAGTGGTGCCAGTGCACTGTATGGACTCACTGCAGTGCATCCCCAGTTGTGCCAGTGCACTCTCTGGACTCACTGCAGTGCATCCCCAGTGGTGCCAGTGCACTCTCTGGAGTCACTGCACTGCATCCCCAGTGGTGCCAGTGCACTCTCTGGACTCACTGCACTTCATCCCCAGTGGTGCCAGTGCACTCTCTGGACTCACTGCACTGCATCCCCAGTGGTGCCAGTGCACTCTCTGGACTCACTGCAGTGCATCACCAGTGGTGCCAGTGCACTCTCTAGAGTCACTGCACTGCATCCCCAGTGGTGCCAGTGCACTCTCTGGACTCACTGCAGTGCATCCCCAGTGGTGCCAGTGCAGTCTCTGGACTCACTTCACTGCATTCCCACTGGTGCCAGTGCACTCTCTGGAGTCACTGCACTGCATCCCCAAGGTGCCAGTGCACTCTCTGGACTCACTGCACTGCATCCCCAGTGGTGCCAGTGCACTCTCTGGACTCACTGCAGTGCATCCCCAGTGGTGCCAGTGCACTCTCTGGACTCACTGCAGTGCATCCCCAGTGGTGCCAGTGCACTCTCTGGACTCACTGCACTGCATCCCCAAGGTGCCAGTGCACACTCTGGACTCACTGCAGTGCATCCCCATTGGTGCCAGTGCACTCTCTGGACTCACTGCACTGCATCCACAGTGGTGCCAGTGCACTCTCTGGACTCACTGCACTGCATCCACAGTGGTGCCAGTGCACTCTCTGGACTCACTGCAGTGCATCCCCAGTGGTGCCAGTGCACTCTCTGGACTCACTGCACTGTATCCCCAGTGGTGCCAGTGCACTCTCTGGACTCACTACAGTGCATCCCCAAGGTGCCAGTGCACTCTCTGGACTCACTGCACTGCATCCCCAGTGGTGCGAGTGCACTCTCTGGACTCACTGCACTGCATCCCCAGTGGTGCCAGTGCACTCTCTGGACTCACTGCAGTGCATCCCCAGTGGTGTCAGTGCACTCTCTGGACTCACTGCACTGCATCCCCAAGGTGCTAGTGCACTCTCTGGACTCACTGCACTGCATCCCCAAGGTGCCAGTGCACTCTCTGGACTCACTGCAGTGCAGCCCCAGTGGTGCCAGTGCACTCTCTGGACTCTCTGCACTGCATCCACAGTGGTGCAAGTGGACTTTCTGGACTCACTGCACTGCATTCGCAGTGGTGCCAGTGCACTCTCTGGACTCACTGCAGTGCATCCCCAGTGGTGCCAGTGCACTCTCTGGACTCACTGCACTCCATCCCCAAGGTGCCAGTGCACTCTCTGGACTCACTGCACTGCATCCCCAAGGTGCCAGTGCACTCTCTGGACTCACTGCACTGCATCCCCAGTGGTGCCAGTGCACTCTCTGGACTCACTGCACTGCATCCCCAGTGGTGCCAGTGCACTCTCTGCACTCACTGCACTGCATCCCCTGTGGTGCCAGTGCACTCTCTGCACTCTCTGCACTGCATCCCCAGTGTTGCCAGTGCACTCTCTGGACTCACTGCACTGCATTCCCAGTGGTGCCAGTGCACTCTCTAGACTCACTGCACTGCATCCCCAAGGTGCCAGTGCACACTCTGGACTCACTGCAGTGCATCCCCAGTGGTGCCAGTGCACTCTCTGGACTCACTGCACTACATCCACAGTGGTGCCAGTGCACTCTCTGGACTCACTGCACTGCATCCACAGCGGTGCCAGTGCACTCTCTGGACTCAGTGCACTGCATCCCCAGTGGTGCCAGTGCAGTCTCTGGATTCACTGCACTGCATTCCCAAGATGCCAGTGCACTCTCTGCACTCACTACACTAAAGCACCAGTGGTGCCAGTGCACTCTCTGGACTCACTGCAGTGCATCCCCAGTGGTGCCAGTGCACTCTCTGGACTCAATGCACTGCATCACCAGTGGTGCCAGTGCACTCTCTGGACTCACTGCACTGCATCCCCAGTGGTGCCAGTGCACTCTCTGGACTCATTGCAGTGCATCCCCAGTGGTGCCAGTGCACTCTCTGGACTCACTGCACTGCATCCCCAGTGGTGCCAGTGCACTCTCTGGACTCACTGCAGTGCATCACCAGTGGTGCCAGTGCACTCTCTAGAGTCACTGCACTGCATCCCCAGTGGTGCCAGTGCACTCTCTGGACTCACTGCAGTGCATCCCCAGTGGTGCCAGTGCAGTCTCTGGACTCACTTCACTGCATTCCCACTGGTGCCACTGCACTCTCTGGAGTCACTGCACTGCATCCCCAAGGTGCCAGTGCACTCTCTGGACTCACTGCACTGCATCCCCAGTGGTGCCAGTGCACTCTCTGGACTCACTGCAGTGCATCCCCAGTGGTGCCAGTGCACTCTCTGGACTCACTGCACTGCATCCCGAAGGTTCCAGCGCACTCTCTGGACTCACTGCACTGCATCCCCAGTGGTGCCAGTGCACTCTCGGGACTCACTGTACTGCATCCCCAGTGGTGCCAGTGCACTCTCTGGACTCACTGCAGTGCAACCCCAGTGGTGCCAGTGCACTCTCTGGACTCACTGCAGTGCATCCCCAGTGGTGCCAGTGCACTCTCTGGACTCACTGCACTGCATCCCCAGTGGTGCCAGTGCACTCTATGGACTCACTACAGTGCATCCCCAGTGGTGCCAGTGCACTCTCTGGACTCACTGCAGTGCATCCCCAGTGGTGCCAGTGCACTCTCTGGACTCACTACACTAAAGCCCCAGTGGTGCCAGTGCACACTCTGGACTCACTGCAGTGCATCCACAGTGGTGCCAGTGCACTCTCTGGACTCACTGCACTGCATCCACAGTGGTGCCAGTGCACTTTCTGGACTCACTGCACTGCATCCCCAGTGGTGCCAGTGCACTCTCTGGAGTCACTGCACTGCATCCCCAGTGGTGCCAGTGCACTCTCTGGACTCACTGCACTCAATCCCCAAGGTGCCAGTGCACTCTCTGGACTCACTGCAGTGCATCCCCAAGGTGCCAGTGCACTCTCTGGACTCACTGCAGTGCATCCCCAGTGGTGCCAGTGCACTCTGTGGACTCACTGCAGTGCATCCCCAGTGGTGTCAGTGCACTCTCTGGACTCACTGCACAGCATCCCCAAGGTGCCAGTGCACTCTCTGGACTCAACTGCACTGCATCCCCAGTGGTGCCAGTACACTGTATGCACTCACTGCACTGCATCCCCAGTGGTGCCAGTGCACTCTCTGGAGTCACTGCACTGCATCCCCAGTGGTGCCACTGCACTCTCTGGAGTCACTGCACTGCATTCCCAGTGGTGCCAGTGCAATCTCTGGACTCACTGCAGTGCATCCTCAGTGGTGCCAGTGCACTCTCTGGACTCACTGCACTGCATCCCACGTGGTGCCAGTGCACTCTCTGGACTCACTGCACTGCATCCCCAAGGTGCCAGTGCACTCTCTGGACTCACTGCAGTGCATCCCCAGTGGTGTCAGTGCACTCTCTGGAGGCACTGCACTGCATCCCCACTGGTGCTGGTGCACTCTCTGGACTCAATGCAGTGCATCCCCAGTGGTGCCAGTGCACTCTCTAGACTCACTGCAGTGCATCCCCAGTGGTGCCAGTGCACTCTCTAAACTCACTGCACTGCATATCCAGTGCTGACAGTGCACTCTCTGGACTCCCTACAGTGCATCCCCAGTGGTGCCAGCGCACTCTGTGGACTCACTGCACTGCATCCCCAGTGGTGCCAGTGCACTCTCTGGACTCACTCCACTGCATCCCCAGTGGGGCCACTGCACTCTCTGGACTCACTGCACTGCATCTCCAGTGGTGCCAGTGCAGTCTCTGGACTCACTGCACTCCATCCCCATTCGTGCTAGTGCACTCTCTGGACTCACTGCAGTGCATCCCCAGTGGTGCCAGTGCACTCTCTGGACTCACTGCACTGCATCCCCAGTGGTGCCAGTGCACTCTCTGGACTCACTGCAGTGCATCCCCGGTGGTACCAGTGCACTCTCTGGACTCACTGCACTGCATCCCCAGTGGTGCCAGTGCACTCTCTGGAGGCACTGCACTGCATCCCCAGTGGTGCTGGTGCACTCTCTGGACTCAATGCAGTGCATCCCTAGTGGTGCCAGTGCACTCTCTAGACTAACATCAGTGCATCCCCTCTGGTGCCAGTGCACTCTCTGGACTCACTGCACTGCATATCCAGTGCTGACAGTGCACTCTCTGGACTCCCTACAGTACATCCCCAGTGGTGCCAGTGCACTCTGTGGACTCACTGCACTGCATCCCCAGTGGTGCCAGTGCACTCTCTGGACTCACTGCAGTGCATCCCCTGTTGTGCCAGTGCACTCTCTGCACTGACTCCACTGCATCCCCAGTGGTGCCACTGCAGTCTCTGGACTCACTGCACTGCATCCCCAACGTGCCAGTGCACTCTCTGGACTCACTGCACTGCTCCAGCCGCGGCAGCCGCTCAAGCCGCGCCAGCCGCGGCAGCCGCTCCAGCCTCGGCATCCGCTCCAGCCGCGTCAGCCGCTCATGCCGCGGTAGCCCCTCCAGCCGTGAAAGCCGCTCTAGACGCGGCAGCCGCTCCACCCGCGGCAGCCGCTCCAGCCGCTCCAACCGCGACAGCCGCTCCATCCGCGGCAGCCGCTCCAGCCGCTCCAGCCGCGGCAGCCGCTCCAACCGCGACAGCCGCTCCAGCCGCTACCGAGTGGAGCGGCTGCCACGGCTGGAGCGGCTGCCGCGGATGGAGCGGCTGCCGCGTCTGGCGGGGCTGGAGCGGCTGCCGCGGTTGGAGCGTCTGCTTCGTCTGACGCGGATGGAGCGGCTGCCGCGGCTGGAGCGGCTGCCGCGGTTGGAGCGGCTGCCTCGGCTGGAGCGGCTGGAGCGGATGCCGCGGTTGGAGCGGCTGCCGCGTCTGCCGCGGATGGAGCGGCTGCCGCGGCTGGAGCGACTGCCGCGGCTGGAGCGGCTGGAGCGGCTGGCGAGGCTGGAGGGGCTACCGCGGCTGGAGCGGCTGCCGCGGCTGGAGCAGTGCAGTGAGTCCAGAGAGTGCAAACGCACCAGTGAGAATGGAGTGCAGTGAGTCCAGAGAGTTCACTGGCACCACTGGGGATGCACTGCAGTGAGTCCAGAGAGTGCCCTGGCAACACTGGGGATGCACTGCAGTGAGTCCAGAGAGTGCCCTGGCACCACTGGGGATGCACTGCAGTGAGTCCAGAGAGTGCACTGGCACCACTGGAGATGCACTGCAGTGAGTGCAGAGACTGCACTTGTACCAATGGTGATGCACTGCAGTGAGTCCAGAGAGTGCACAGGCACCACTGGGGATGCAGTGCAGTGAGTCCATAGAGTGCACTGGCACCACTGGGGATGCACTGCAGTGGGTCCAGAGAGTGCACTGGCACCACTGGGGATGCAGTGCAGTGAGTCCATAGAGTGCACTGGCACCACTGGGGATGCACTGCAGTGAGTCCAGAGAGTGCACTGGCACCACTGGGGATGCAGTGCAGTGAGTCCAGAGAGTGCACTGGCACCACTGGGGATGCAGTGCAGTGAGTCCAGAGAGTGCACTGGCACCACTGGGGATGCAGTGCAGTGAGTCCAGAGAGTGCACTGGCACCACTGGGGATGCACTGCAGTGAGTCCAGAGAGTGCCCTGGCAACACTGGGGATGCACTGCAGTGAGTCCAGAGAGTGCCCTGGCACCACTGGGGATGCACTGCAGTGAGTCCAGAGAGTGCACTGGCACCACTGGAGATGCACTGCAGTGAGTGCAGAGACTGCACTTGTACCAATGGTGATGCACTGCAGTGAGTCCAGAGAGTGCACAGGCACCACTGGGGATGCAGTGCAGTGAGTGCAGAGAGTGCACTGGCACCACTGGGGATGCAGTGCAGTGAGTCCAGAGAGTGCACTGGCACCACTTGGGTTTTAGTGCAGTGAGTGCAGAGAGTGCACTGGCACCACTTGGGATGGAGTGCAGTGTGTCCAGAGAGTGCGCTGGCACCAATTGGGATGCAGTGCAGTGAGTCCATAGAGTGCACTCGCACCACTGGGGATGAACTGCAGTGAGTCCAGAGAGTGCACTGGCACCACTGGGGATGCACTGCAGTGAGTCCAGAGAGTGCACTGGCACCACTGGGGATGCACTGAAGTGAGTCCAGAGAGTGCTCTTGCACGAATGGAGATGCACTGAAGTGAGTCCAGAGAGTGCACTGGCACCACGGGTGATGCAGTACAGTGAGTCCAGTGAGTGCACTGGCACCTTGGGGATGCAGTGCAGTGAGTCCAGAGAGTGCACTGGTACCTTGGGGATGCAGTGCAGTGAGTCCAGAGAGTGCACTGGCACCACTGGGGAGGCAGTCCAGTGAGTCCAGAGAGTGCACTGGCACCACTTGGGATGCAGTGCAGTGACTCCAGAGAGTGCACTGGCACAACTGGGGATGCACTGCAGTGAGTCCAGAGAGTGCACTGGCACCACTGGGAATGCAGTGCAGTGAGTCCACAGAGTGCACTGGCACGACTGGGGATGCAGTGCAGTGAGTCCAGAGAGTGCACTGGCACCACTGGGGATGCACTGAAGTGAGTCCAGAGAGTGCTCTTGCACGAATGGAGATGCACTGAAGTGAGTCCAGAGAGTGCACTGGCACCACGGGTGATGCAGTACAGTGAGTCCAGTGAGTGCACTGGCACCTTGGGGATGCAGTGCAGTGAGTCCAGAGAGTGCACTGGTACCTTGGGGATGCAGTGCAGTGAGTCCAGAGAGTGCACTGGCACCACTGGGGAGGCAGTCCAGTGAGTCCAGAGAGTGCACTGGCACCACTTGGGATGCAGTGCAGTGACTCCAGAGAGTGCACTGGCACAACTGGGGATGCACTGCAGTGAGTCCAGAGAGTGCACTGGCACCACTGGGAATGCAGTGCAGTGAGTCCACAGAGTGCACTGGCACGACTGGGGATGCAGTGCAGTGAGTCCAGAGAGTGCACTGGCACCACTGGGGATGCACTGCAGTGAGTCCAGAGAGTACACTGGCACCACTGGGGATGCACTGCAGTGAGTCCAGGGAGTGCACTGGCACCACTGGGAATGCAGTGCAGTGAGTCCAGAGAGTGCACTGGCACCACTGGGGATGCAGTGCAGTGAGTCCAGAGAGTGCACTGGCACCACTGGGGATGCACTGCAGTGAGTCCACAGAGTGCACTGGCACCACTGGGGATGCAGTGCAGTGAGTCCAGAGAGTGCACTGGCACCACTGGGGATGCAGTACAGTGAGTCCAGAGAGTGCACTGGCACCACTGGCGATGCACTGCAGTGAGTGCAGAGAGTACACTGGCACTACTGGGGATGCAGTGCAGTGAGTCCAGAGAGTGCACTGGCACCACTGGGGATGCAGTGCAGTGAGTCCAGAGAGTGCACTGGCACCACTGGTGATGCAGTACAGTGAGTCCACAGAGTGCACTGGCACCACTGGGGATGCAGTGCAGTGAGTCCACAGAGTGCACTGGCACCACTGGGGATGCAGTGCAGTGAGTCCAGAGAGTGCACTGGCACCACTGGGGATGCACTGCAGTGAGTCCAGAGAGTGCACTGGCACCACTGGCGATGCACTGCAGTGAGTGCAGAGAGTACACTGGCATCACTGGGGATGCAGTGCAGTGAGTCCAGAGAGTGCACTGGCACCACTGGGGATGCAGTGCAGTGAGTCCAGAGAGTGCACTGGCACCAGTGGGGATGCACTGCAGTGAGTGCAGAGAGTACACTGGCACCACTGGGTATGCACTGCAGTGAGTGCAGAGAATACACTGGCACCACTGGGGATGCACTGCAGTGAGTCCAGAGAGTGCACTGGCACCACTGGGGATGCAGTGCAGTGACTCCAGAGAGTGCACTGGCACCACTGGGGATGCAGTGCAGTGAGTCCAGAGAGTGCACTGGCACCATTGGGGATGCAGTGCAGTGAGTCCAGAGAGTGCACTGGCACCACTTGCGATGCAGTGCAGTGAGTCCAGAGAGTGCACTGGCACCACTGGGGATGCAGTGCAGTGAGTCCACAGAGTGCACTGGCACGACTGGGGATGCAGTGGAGTGAGTCCAGAGAGTGCACTGGCACCACTGGGGATGCACTGCAGTGAGTCCAGAGAGTACACTGGCACCACTGGGGATGCACTGCAGTGAGTCCACAGAGTGCACTGGCACGACTGGGGATGCAGTGCAGTGAGTCCAGAGAGTGCACTGGCACCACTGGGGATGCACTGCAGTGAGTCCAGAGAGTACACTGGCACCACTGGGGATGCACTGCAGTGAGTCCAGGGAGTGCACTGGCACCACTGGGAATGCAGTGCAGTGAGTCCAGAGAGTGCACTGGCACCACTGGGGATGCAGTACAGTGAGTCCAGAGAGTGCACTGGCACCACTGGGGATGCAGTGCAGTGAGTCCACAGAGTGCACTGGCACCACTGGCGATGCAGTGCAGTGAGTCCAGAGAGTGCACTGGCACCACTGGGGATGCAGTACAGTGAGTCCAGAGAGTGCACTGGCACCACTGGCGATGCACTGCAGTGAGTGCAGAGAGTGCACTGGCACTACTGGGGATGCAGTGCAGTGAGTCCAGAGAGTGCACTGGCACCACTGGGGATGCAGTGCAGTGAGTCCAGAGAGTGCACTGGCACCACTGGTGATGCAGTACAGTGAGTCCACAGAGTGCACTGGCACCACTGGGGATGCAGTGCAGTGAGTCCAGAGAGTGCACTGGCACCACTGGGGATGCAGTGCAGTGAGTCCAGAGAGTGCACTGGCACCACTGGGGATGCACTGCAGTGAGTCGAGAGAGTGCACTGGCACCACTGGCGATGCACTGCAGTGAGTGCAGAGAGTACACTGGCATCACTGGGGATGCAGTGCAGTGAGTCCAGAGAGTGCACTGGCACCACTGGGGATGCAGTGCAGTGAGTCCAGAGAGTGCACTGGCACCAGTGGGGATGCACTGCAGTGAGTGCAGAGAGTACACTGGCACCACTGGGTATGCACTGCAGTGAGTGCAGAGAATACACTGGCACCACTGGGGATGCACTGCAGTGAGTCCAGAGAGTGCACTGGCACCACTGGGGATGCAGTGCAGTGACTCCAGAGAGTGCACTGGCACCACTGGGGATGCAGTGCAGTGAGTCCAGAGAGTGCACTGGCACCATTGGGGATGCAGTGCAGTGAGTCCAGAGAGTGCACTGGCACCACTTGCGATGCAGTGCAGTGAGTCCATAGAGTGCACTGGCACCACTGGGGATGCACTGCAGTGACTCTAGAGAGTGCACTGGCACCACTGGGGATGCACTGCAGTGAGTCCAGAGAGTGCACTGGCACCACTGGGGATGCAGTGCAGTGAGTCCAGAGATTGCCCTGGCACCACTGGGGATGCAGTGCAGTGAGTCCAGAGAGTGCACTGGCACCACTGGGGATGCACTGCAGTGAGTGCAGAGAGTGCACTGGCACCACTGGGGATGCACTGCAGTGAGTCCAGAGAGTGCACTGGCACCACTGGGGATGCAGAGCAATGTCTACAGAGAGTGCACTGGCACCACTGGGGATGCAGTGCAGTGAGTCCAGAGAGTGCACTGGCACCACTGGCGATGCACTGCAGTGAGTGCAGAGAGTACACTGGCACCACTGGGGATGCAGTGCAGTGAGTCCAGAGAGTGCACTGGCACCACTGGGGATGCAGTGCAGTGAGTCCAGAGAGTGCACTGGCACCACTGGGGATGCAGTACAGTGACTCCAGAGAGTGCACTGGCACCACTGGGGATGCACTGCAGTGAGTCCAGAGAGTGCACTGGCACCACTGGGGATGCAGTGCCGTGAGTCCAGAGCGTACACTGGCACCACTGGGGATGCACTGCAGTGAGTCCAGGGAGTACACTGGCACCACTGGGAATGCAGTTCAGTGAGTCCAGAGAGTGCACTGGCACCACTGGGGATGCAGTGCAGTGAGTCCAGAGAGTGCACTGGCACCACTGGGGATGCAGTGAAGTGAGTCCATAGAGTGCACTGGCACCACTGCGGATGCAGTACAGTGAGTCCAGAGAGTGCACTGGCACCACTGGCGATGCACTGCAGTGAGTGCAGAGAGTACACTGGCACTACTGGGGATGCAGTGCAGTGAGTCCAGAGAGTGCCCTGGCACCACTGGGGATGCAGTGCTGTGAGTGCAGACAGTGCACTGGCACCACTGGGGATGCACTGCAGTGAGTCCAGAGAGTGCACTGGCACCACTGGGGATGCAGTGCAGTGAGTCCAGAGAGTGCACTGGCACCACTGGGGATGCAGTGCAGTGAGTCCAGAGACTGCACTGGCACCACTGGGGATGCACTGCAGTGACTCTATAGAGTGCACTGGCACCACTTGCGATGCAGTGCAGTGAGTCAAGAGAGTGCACTGGCACCAGTGGGGATGCACTGCATTGAGTGCAGAGAGTGCACTGGCACCACTGGGGATGCACTGCAGTGAGTGCAGAGAGTGCACTGACACCACTGGGGATGCAGTGCAGTGAGTCCAGAGAGTGCACTGGCACCACTGGGGATGCAGTGCAGTGAGTCCAGAGAGTGCACTGGCACCACTGGGGATGCAGTGCAGTGAGTCCAGAGAGTACACTGGCACCACTGGGGATGCAGTGCAGTGAGTCCAGAGAGTGCACTGGCACCACTGGGGATGCACTGCAGTGAGTCCAGAGAGTGCACTGGCACCACTGGGGATGCAGTACAGTGAGTCCAGAGAGTGCACTGGCACCACTGGGGATGCAGTGCAGTGAGTCCAGAGAGTGCACTGGCACCACTGGGGATGCAGTGCAGTGAGTCCAGAGAGTGCACTGGCACCACTGGGGATGCACTGCAGTGAGTCCAGAGAGTGCACTGGCACCACTGGGGATGCAGTGCAGTGAGTCCAGAGAGTGCACTGGCACCACTGGGTATGCACTGCAGTGAGTCCAGACAGTGCACTGGCACCACTGGGGATGCAGAACAATGTCTACAGAGAGTGCACTGGCACCACTGGGGATGCACTGCAGTGAGTCCAGAGAGTGCACTGGCACCACTGGGGATGCACTGCAGTGAGTCCAGAGAGTGCACTGGCACCACTGGGGATGCAGTGCAGTGAGTCCAGAGAGTGCACTGGCACCACTGGGGATGCACTGCAGTGAGTCCAGAGAGTGCACTGGCACCACTGGGGATGCAGTGCAGTGAGTCCAGAGAGTGCACTGGCACCACTGTGGATGCAGAGCAATGTCTACAGAGAGTGCACTGGCACCACTGGGGATGCACTGCAGTGAGTCCAGAGAGTGCACTGGCACCACTGGGGATGCAGTGCAGTGAGTCCAGAGAGTGCACTGGCACCACTGGGGATGCAGTGCAGTGAGTCCAGACAGTGCACTGGCACCACTGGGGATGCAGAACAATGTCTACAGAGAGTGCACTGGCACCACTGGGGATGCACTGCAGTGAGTCCAGAGAGTGCACTGGCACCACTGGGGATGCACTGCAGTGAGTCCAGAGAGTGCTCTGGCACCACTGGGGATGCAGTGCAGTGAGCCCAGAGAGTGCACTGGCACCACTGGGGATGCACTGCAGTGAGTCCAGAGAGTGCACTGGCACCACTGGGGATGCACTGCAGTGAGTCCAGAGAGTGCACTGGCACCACTGGGGATGCAGAGCAATGTCTACAGAGAGTGCACTGGCACCACTGGGGATGCAGTGCAGTGAGTCCAGAGAGTGCACTGGCACCACTGGCGATGCACTGCAGTGAGTGCAGAGAGTACACTGGCACCACTGGGGATGCAGTGCAGTGAGTCCAGAGAGTGCACTGGCACCACTGGGGATGCAGTGCAGTGAGTCCAGAGAGTGCACTGGCACCACTGGGGATGCAGTACAGTGACTCCAGAGAGTGCACTGGCACCACTGGGGATGCACTGCAGTGAGACCAGAGAGTGCACAGGCACCACTGGTGATGCAGTGCAGTGAGTCCAGAGAGTGCACTGACACCACTGGGGATGCAGTGCAGTGAGTCCACAGAGTGCACTGGCACCACTGGGGATGCACTGCCGTGAGTCCAGAGAGTGCACTGGCACCACTGGGGATGCACTGCAGTGAGTCCAGAGAGTGCACTGGCACCACTGGGGATGCAGTGCAGTGAGTCCAGAGCGTACACTGGCACCACTGGGGATGCACTGCAGTGAGTCCAGGGAGTACACTGGCACCACTGGGAATGCAGTGCAGTGAGTCCAGAGAGTGCACTGGCACCACTGGGGATGCAGTACAGTGAGTCCAGAGAGTGCACTGGCACCACTGGGGATGCAGTGCAGTGAGTCCATAGAGTGCACTGGCACCACTGGGGATGCAGTACAGTGAGTCCAGAGAGTGCACTGGCACCACTGGCGATGCACTGCAGTGAGTGCAGAGAGTACACTGGCACTACTGGGGATGCAGTGCAGTGAGTCCAGAGAGTGCACTGGCACCACTGGGGATGCAGTACAGTGAGCCCACAGAGTGCACTGGCACCACTGGGGATGCAGTGCAGTGAGTCCAGAGAGTGCACTGGCACCACTGGTGACGCAGTGCAGTCAGCCCAGAGAGTGCACTGACACAACTGGGGATGCAGTGCAGTGAGTCCAGAGAGTGCACTGGCACCACTGGGGATGCAGTGCAGTGAGTCCAGAGAGTGCACTGGCACCACTGGAGATGCACTGCAGTGAGTCCAGAGAGTGCACTGGCACCACTGGGGATGCAGTGCCGTGAGTCCAGAGCGTACACGGGCACCACTGGGGATGCACTGCAGTGAGTCCAGGGAGTACACTGGCACCACTGGGAATGCAGTGCAGTGAGTCCAGAGAGTGCACTGGCACCACTGGGGATGCAGTACAGTGAGTCCAGAGAGTGCACTGGCACCACTGGGGATGCAGTGCAGTGAGTCCATGGAGTGCACTGGCACCACTGGGGATGCAGTGCTGTGAGTCCAGAGAGTGCACTGGCACCACTGGCGATGCACTGCAGTGAGTGCAGAGAGTACACTGGCACTACTGGGGATGCAGTGCAGTGAGTCCAGAGAGTGCCCTGGCACCACTGGGGATGCAGTGCAGTGAGTCCAGAGACTGCACTGGCACCACTGGGGATGCACTGCAGTGACTCTATAGAGTGCACTGGAAACACTTGCGATGCAGTGCAGTGAGTCCAGAGAGTGCACTGGCACCAGTGGGGATGCACTGCAGTGAGTGCAGAGAGTGCACTGACACCACTGGGGATGCACTGCAGTGAGTGCAGAGAGTACACTGGCACCACTGGGGATGCACTGCAGTGAGTGCAGAGAGTGCACTGACACCACTGGGGATGCAGTGCAGTGAGTCCAGAGAGTGCACTGGCACCACTGGGGATGCAGTGCAGTGAGTCCAGAGAGTGCACTGGCACCACTGGGGATGCAGTGCAGTGAGTCCAGAGAGTGCACTGGCACCACTGGGGATGCAGTGCAGTGAGTCCAGAGAGTGCACTGGCACCACTGGGGATGCACTGCAGTGAGTCCAGAGAGTGCACTGGCACCACTGGCGATGCACTGCAGTGAGTGCAGAGAGTACACTGGCATCACTGGGGATGCAGTGCAGTGAGTCCAGAGAGTGCACTGGCACCACTGGGGATGCAGTGCAGTGAGTCCAGAGAGTGCACTGGCACCAGTGGGGATGCACTGCAGTGAGTGCAGAGAGTACACTGGCACCACTGGGTATGCACTGCAGTGAGTGCAGAGAATACACTGGCACCACTGGGGATGCACTGCAGTGAGTCCAGAGAGTGCACTGGCACCACTGGGGATGCAGTGCAGTGACTCCAGAGAGTGCACTGGCACCACTGGGGATGCAGTGCAGTGAGTCCAGAGAGTGCACTGGCACCATTGGGGATGCAGTGCAGTGAGTCCAGAGAGTGCACTGGCACCACTTGCGATGCAGTGCAGTGAGTCCATAGAGTGCACTGGCACCACTGGGGATGCACTGCAGTGACTCTAGAGAGTGCACTGGCACCACTGGGGATGCAGTGCAGTGAGTCCAGAGAGTGCACTGGCACCACTGGGGATGCACTGCAGTGAGTCCAGAGATTGCCCTGGCACCACTGGGGATGCAGTGCAGTGAGTCCAGAGAGTGCACTGGCACCACTGGGGATGCACTGCAGTGAGTGCAGAGAGTGCACTGGCACCACTGGGGATGCAGTGCAGTGAGTGCAGAGAGTGCACTGGCACCACTGGGGATGCAGAGCAATGTCTACAGAGAGTGCACTGGCACCACTGGGGATGCAGTGCAGTGAGTCCAGAGAGTGCACTGGCACCACTGGCGATGCACTGCAGTGAGTGCAGAGAGTACACTGGCACCACTGGGGATGCAGTGCAGTGAGTCCAGAGAGTGCACTGGCACCACTGGGGATGCAGTGCAGTGAGTCCAGAGAGTGCACTGGCACCACTGGGGATGCAGTACAGTGACTCCAGAGAGTGCACTGGCACCACTGGGGATGCACTGCAGTGAGTCCAGAGAGTGCACAGGCACCACTGGCGATGCAGTGCAGTGAGTCCAGAGAGTGCACTGACACCACTGGGGATGCAGTGCAGTGAGTCCACAGAGTGCACTGGCACCACTGGGGATGCAGTGCCGTGAGTCCAGAGAGTGCACTGGCACCACTGGGGATGCACTGCAGTGAGTCCAGAGAGTGCACTGGCACCACTGGGGATGCAGTGCAGTGAGTCCAGAGCGTACACTGGCACCACTGGGGATGCACTGCAGTGAGTCCAGGGAGTACACTGGCACCACTGGGAATGCAGTGCAGTGAGTCCAGAGAGTGCACTGGCACCACTGGGGATGCAGTACAGTGAGTCCAGAGAGTGCACTGGCACCACTGGGGATGCAGTGCAGTGAGTCCATAGAGTGCACTGGCACCACTGCGGATGCAGTACAGTGAGTCCAGAGAGTGCACTGGCACAAGTGGGGATGCACTGCAGTGAGTGCAGAGAGTACACTGGCACCACTGGGTATGCACTGCAGTGAGTGCAGAGAATACACTGGCACCACTGGGGATGCACTGCAGTGAGTCCAGAGAGTGCACTGGCACCACTGGGGATGCAGTGCAGTGACTCCAGAGAGTGCACTGGCACCACTGGGGATGCAGTGCAGTGAGTCCAGAGAGTGCACTGGCACCATTGGGGATGCAGTGCAGTGAGTCCAGAGAGTGCACTGGCACCACTTGCGATGCAGTGCAGTGAGTCCATAGAGTGCACTGGCACCACTGGGGATGCACTGCAGTGACTCTAGAGAGTGCACTGGCACCACTGGGGATGCACTGCAGTGAGTCCAGAGAGTGCACTGGCACCACTGGGGATGCACTGCAGTGAGTCCAGAGATTGCCCTGGCACCACTGGGGATGCAGTGCAGTGAGTCCAGAGAGTGCACTGGCACCACTGGGGATGCACTGCAGTGAGTGCAGAGAGTGCACTGGCACCACTGGGGATGCAGTGCAGTGAGTGCAGAGAGTGCACTGGCACCACTGGGGATGCAGAGCAATGTCTACAGAGAGTGCACTGGCACCACTGGGGATGCAGTGCAGTGAGTCCAGAGAGTGCACTGGCACCACTGGCGATGCACTGCAGTGAGTGCAGAGAGTACACTGGCACCACTGGGGATGCAGTGCAGTGAGTCCAGAGAGTGCACTGGCACCACTGGGGATGCAGTGCAGTGAGTCCAGAGAGTGCACTGGCACCACTGGGGATGCAGTACAGTGACTCCAGAGAGTGCACTGGCACCACTGGGGATGCACTGCAGTGAGTCCAGAGAGTGCACAGGCACCACTGGCGATGCAGTGCAGTGAGTCCAGAGAGTGCACTGACACCACTGGGGATGCAGTGCAGTGAGTCCACAGAGTGCACTGGCACCACTGGGGATGCAGTGCCGTGAGTCCAGAGAGTGCACTGGCACCACTGGGGATGCACTGCAGTGAGTCCAGAGAGTGCACTGGCACCACTGGGGATGCAGTGCAGTGAGTCCAGAGCGTACACTGGCACCACTGGGGATGCACTGCAGTGAGTCCAGGGAGTACACTGGCACCACTGGGAATGCAGTGCAGTGAGTCCAGAGAGTGCACTGGCACCACTGGGGATGCAGTACAGTGAGTCCAGAGAGTGCACTGGCACCACTGGGGATGCAGTGCAGTGAGTCCATAGAGTGCACTGGCACCACTGGGGATGCAGTACAGTGAGTCCAGAGAGTGCACTGGCACCACTGGCGATGCACTGCAGTGAGTGCAGAGAGTACACTGGCACTACTGGGGATGCAGTGCAGTGAGTCCAGAGAGTGCACTGGCACCACTGGGGATGCAGTACAGTGAGTCCAGAGAGTGCACTGGCACCACTGGGGATGCAGTGCAGTGAGTCCAGAGAGTGCACTGGCACCACTGGGGATGCAGTGCAGTGAGCCCAGAGAGTGCACTGACACCACTGGGGATGCAGTGCAGTGAGTCCAGAGAGTGCACTGGCACCACTGGGGATGCAGTGCAGTGAGTCCAGAGAGTGCACTGGCACCACTGGGGATGCACTGCAGTGAGTCCAGAGAGTGCACTGGCACCACTGGGGATGCAGTGCCGTGAGTCCAGAGCGTACACTGGCACCACTGGGGATGCACTGCAGTGAGTCCAGGGAGTACACTGGCACCACTGGGAATGCAGTGCAGTGAGTCCAGAGAGTGCACTGGCACCACTGGGGATGCACTGCAGTGAGTCCAGAGAGTGCACTGGCACCACTGGGGATGCAGTGCAGTGAGTCCATAGAGTGCACTGGCACCACTGCGGATGCAGTACAGTGAGTCCAGAGAGTGCACTGGCACCACTGGGGATGCAGTGCAGTGAGTCCAGAGAGTGCACTGGCACCACTGGGGATGCAGTGCAGTGAGTCCAGAGAGTGCACTGGCACCAGTGGGGATGCACTGCAGTGAGTGCAGAGAGTACACTGGCACCACTGGGTATGCACTGCAGTGAGTGCAGAGAATACACTGGCACCACTGGGGATGCACTGCAGTGAGTCCAGAGAGTGCACTGGCACCACTGGGGATGCAGTGCAGTGACTCCAGAGAGTGCACTGGCACCACTGGGGATGCAGTGCAGTGAGTCCAGAGAGTGCACTGGCACCATTGGGGATGCAGTGCAGTGAGTCCAGAGAGTGCACTGGCACCACTTGCGATGCAGTGCAGTGAGTCCATAGAGTGCACTGGCACCACTGGGGATGCACTGCAGTGACTCTAGAGAGTGCACTGGCACCACTGGGGATGCACTGCAGTGAGTCCAGAGAGTGCACTGGCACCACTGGGGATGCAGTGCAGTGAGTCCAGAGATTGCCCTGGCACCACTGGGGATGCAGTGCAGTGAGTCCAGAGAGTGCACTGGCACCACTGGGGATGCACTGCAGTGAGTGCAGAGAGTGCACTGGCACCACTGGGGATGCACTGCAGTGAGTCCAGAGAGTGCACTGGCACCACTGGGGATGCAGAGCAATGTCTACAGAGAGTGCACTGGCACCACTGGGGATGCAGTGCAGTGAGTCCAGAGAGTGCACTGGCACCACTGGCGATGCACTGCAGTGAGTGCAGAGAGTACACTGGCACCACTGGGGATGCAGTGCAGTGAGTCCAGAGAGTGCACTGGCACCACTGGGGATGCAGTGCAGTGAGTCCAGAGAGTGCACTGGCACCACTGGGGATGCAGTACAGTGACTCCAGAGAGTGCACTGGCACCACTGGGGATGCACTGCAGTGAGTCCAGAGAGTGCACAGGCACCACTGGCGATGCAGTGCAGTGAGTCCAGAGAGTGCACTGACACCACTGGGGATGCAGTGCAGTGAGTCCACAGAGTGCACTGGCACCACTGGGGATGCAGTGCCGTGAGTCCAGAGAGTGCACTGGCACCACTGGGGATGCACTGCAGTGAGTCCAGAGAGTGCACTGGCACCACTGGGGATGCAGTGCAGTGAGTCCAGAGCGTACACTGGCACCACTGGGGATGCACTGCAGTGAGTCCAGGGAGTACACTGGCACCACTGGGAATGCAGTGCAGTGAGTCCAGAGAGTGCACTGGCACCACTGGGGATGCAGTACAGTGAGTCCAGAGAGTGCACTGGCACCACTGGGGATGCAGTGCAGTGAGTCCATAGAGTGCACTGGCACCACTGGGGATGCAGTACAGTGAGTCCAGAGAGTGCACTGGCACCACTGGCGATGCACTGCAGTGAGTGCAGAGAGTACACTGGCACTACTGGGGATGCAGTGCAGTGAGTCCAGAGAGTGCACTGGCACCACTGGGGATGCAGTACAGTGAGCCCAGAGAGTGCACTGGCACCACTGGGGATGCAGTGCAGTGAGTCCAGAGAGTGCACTGGCACCACTGGGGATGCAGTGCAGTGAGCCCAGAGAGTGCACTGACACCACTGGGGATGCAGTGCAGTGAGTCCAGAGAGTGCACTGGCACCACTGGGGATGCAGTGCAGTGAGTCCAGAGAGTGCACTGGCACCACTGGGGATGCACTGCAGTGAGTCCAGAGAGTGCACTGGCACCACTGGGGATGCAGTGCCGTGAGTCCAGAGCGTACACTGGCACCACTGGGGATGCACTGCAGTGAGTCCAGGGAGTACACTGGCACCACTGGGAATGCAGTGCAGTGAGTCCAGAGAGTGCACTGGCACCACTGGGGATGCAGTACAGTGAGTCCAGAGAGTGCACTGGCACCACTGGGGATGCAGTGCAGTGAGTCCATAGAGTGCACTGGCACCACTGCGGATGCAGTACAGTGAGTCCAGAGAGTGCACTGGCACCACTGGCGATGCACTGCAGTGAGTGCAGAGAGTACACTGGCATTACTGGGGATGCAGTGCAGTGAGTCCAGAGAGTGCCCTGGCACCACTGGGGATGCAGTGCTGTGAGTCCAGACAGTGCACTGGCACCACTGGGGATGCACTGCAGTGAGTCCAGAGAGTGCACTGGCACCACTGGGGATGCAGTGCAGTGAGTCCAGAGAGTGCACTGGCACCATTGGGGATGCAGTGCAGTGAGTCCAGAGACTGCACTGGCACCACTGGGGATGCACTGCAGTGACTCTATAGAGTGCACTGGCACCACTTGCGATGCAGTGCAGTGAGTCCAGAGAGTGCACTGGCACCAGTGGGGATGCACTGCATTGAGTGCAGAGAGTGCACTGGCACCACTGGGGATGCACTGCAGTGAGTGCAGAGAGTGCACTGACACCACTGGGGATGCAGTGCAGTGAGTCCAGAGAGTGCACTGGCACCACTGGGGATGCAGTGCAGTGAGTCCAGAGAGTGCACTGGCACCACTGGGGATGCAGTGCAGTGAGTCCAGAGAGTACACTGGCACCACTGGGGATGCACTGCAGTGAGTCCAGGGAGTGCACTGGCACCACTGGGGATGCAGTGCAGTGAGTGCAGAGAGTGCACTGGCACCACTGGGGATGCACTGCAGTGAGTCCAGAGAGTGCACTGGCACCACTGGGGATGCAGTACAGTGAGTCCAGAGAGTGCAGTGGCACCACTGGGGATGCAGTGCAGTGAGTCCAGAGAGTGCACTGGCACCACTGGGGATGCAGTGCAGTGAGTCCAGAGAGTGCACTGGCACCACTGGGGATGCACTGCAGTGAGTCCAGAGAGTGCACTGGCACCATTGGGGATGCAGTGCAGTGAGTCCAGAGAGTGCACTGGCACCACTGGGGATGCAGTGCAGTGAGTCCAGACAGTGCACTGGCACCACTGGGGATGCAGAACAATGTCCACAGAGAGTGCACTGGCACCACTGGGGATGCACTGCAGTGAGTCCAGAGAGTGCACTGGCACCACCGGGGATGCACTGCAGTGAGTCCAGAGAGTGCACTGGCACCACTGGGGATGCAGTGCAGTGAGTCCAGAGAGTGCACTGGCACCACTGGGGATGCACTGCAGTGAGTCCAGAGAGTGCACTGGCACCACTGGGGATGCAGTGCAGTGAGTCCAGAGAGTGCACTGGCACCACTGGGGATGCAGAGCAATGTCTACAGAGAGTGCACTGGCACCACTGGGGATGCACTGCAGTGAGTCCAGAGAGTGCACTGGCACCACTGGGGATGCAGTGCAGTGAGTCCAGAGAGTGCACTGGCACCACTGGGGATGCAGTGCAGTGAGACCAGACAGTGCACTGGCACCACTGGGGATGCAGAACAATGTCTACAGAGAGTGCACTGGCACCACTGGGGATGCACTGCAGTGAGTCCAGAGAGTGCACTGGCACCACTGGGGATGCACTGCAGTGAGTCCAGAGAGTGCTCTGGCACCACTGGGGATGCAGTGCAGTGAGCCCAGAGAGTGCACTGGCACCACTGGGGATGCACTGCAGTGAGTCCAGAGAGTGCACTGGCACCACTGGGGATGCACTGCAGTGAGTCCAGAGAGTGCACTGGCACCACTGGGGATGCAGAGCAATGTCTACAGAGAGTGCACTGGCACCACTGGGGATGCAGTGCAGTGAGTCCAGAGAGTGCACTGGCACCACTGGCGATGCACTGCAGTGAGTGCAGAGAGTACACTGGCACCACTGGGGATGCAGTGCAGTGAGTCCAGAGAGTGCACTGGCACCACTGGGGATGCAGTGCAGTGAGTCCAGAGAGTGCACTGGCACCACTGGGGATGCAGTACAGTGACTCCAGAGAGTGCACTGGCACCACTGGGGATGCACTGCAGTGAGACCAGAGAGTGCACAGGCACCACTGGTGATGCAGTGCAGTGAGTCCAGAGAGTGCACTGACACCACTGGGGATGCAGTGCAGTGAGTCCACAGAGTGCACTGGCACCACTGGGGATGCAGTGCCGTGAGTCCAGAGAGTGCACTGGCACCACTGGGGATGCACTGCAGTGAGTCCAGAGAGTGCACTGGCACCACTGGGGATGCAGTGCAGTGAGTCCAGAGCGTACACTGGCACCACTGGGGATGCACTGCAGTGAGTCCAGGGAGTACACTGGCACCACTGGGAATGCAGTGCAGTGAGTGCAGAGAGTGCACTGGCACCACTGGGGATGCACTGCAGTGAGTCCAGAGAGTGCACTGGCACCACTGGGGATGCAGAGCAATGTCTACAGAGAGTGCACTGGCACCACTGGCGATGCACTGCAGTGAGTGCAGAGAGTACACTGGCACCACTGGGGATGCAGTGCAGTGAGTCCAGAGAGTGCACTGGCACCACTGGGGATGCAGTGCAGTGAGTCCAGAGAGTGCACTGGCACCACTGGGGATGCAGTACAGTGACTCCAGAGAGTGCACTGGCACCACTGGGGATGCACTGCAGTGAGTCCAGAGAGTGCACAGGCACCACTGGGGATGCAGTGCAGTGAGTCCAGAGAGTGCACTGACACCACTGGGGATGCAGTGCTGTGAGTCCACAGAGTGCACTGGCACCACTGGGGATGCAGTGCCGTGAGTCCAGAGAGTGCACTGGCACCACTGGGGATGCACTGCAGTGAGTCCAGAGAGTGCACTGGCACCACTGGGGATGCAGTGCAGTGAGTCCAGAGCGTACACTGGCACCACTGGGGATGCACTGCAGTGAGTCCAGGGAGTACACTGGCACCACTGGGAATGCAGTGCAGTGAGTCCAGAGAGTGCACTGGCACCACTGGGGATGCAGTACAGTGAGTCCAGAGAGTGCACTGGCACCACTGGGGATGCAGTGCAGTGAGTCCATAGAGTGCACTGGCACCACTGGGGATGCAGTACAGTGAGTCCAGAGAGTGCACTGGCACCACTGGCGATGCACTGCAGTGAGTGCAGAGAGTGCACTGGCACTACTGGGGATGCAGTGCAGTGAGTCCAGAGAGTGCACTGGCACCACTGGGGATGCAGTACAGTGAGCCCACAGAGTGCACTGGCACCACTGGGGATGCAGTGCAGTGAGTCCAGAGAGTGCACAGGCACCACTGGGGATGCAGTGCAGTGAGCCCAGAGAGTGCACTGACACCACTGGGGATGCAGTGCAGTGAGTCCAGAGAGTGCACTGGCACCACTGGGGATGCAGTGCAGTGAGTCCAGAGAGTGCACTGGCACCACTGGGGATGCACTGCAGTGAGTCCAGAGAGTGCACTGGCACCACTGGGGATGCAGTGCCGTGAGTCCAGAGCGTACACTGGCACCACTGGGGATGCACTGCAGTGAGTCCAGGGAGTACACTGGCACCACTGGGAATGCAGTGCAGTGAGTCCAGAGAGTGCACTGGCACCACTGGGGATGCAGTACAGTGAGTCCAGAGAGTGCACTGGCACCACTGGGGATGCAGTGCAGTGAGTCCATAGAGTGCACTGGCACCACTGCGGATGCAGTACAGTGAGTCCAGAGAGTGCACTGGCACCACTGGCGATGCACTGCAGTGAGTGCAGAGAGTACACTGGCACTACTGGGGATGCAGTGCAGTGAGTCCAGAGAGTGCCCTGGCACCACTGGGGATGCAGTGCTGTGAGTCCAGACAGTGCACTGGCACCACTGGGGATGCACTGCAGTGAGTCCAGAGAGTGCACTGGCACCACTGGGGATGCAGTGCAGTGAGTCCAGAGAGTGCACTGGCACCATTGGGGATGCAGTGCAGTGAGTCCAGAGACTGCACTGGCACCACTGGGGATGCACTGCAGTGACTCTATAGAGTGCACTGGCACCACTTGCGATGCAGTGCAGTGAGTCCAGAGAGTGCACTGGCACCAGTGGGGATGCACTGCAGTGAGTGCAGAGAGTGCACTGGCACCACTGGGGATGCACTGCAGTGAGTGCAGAGAGTGCACTGACACCACTGGGGATGCAGTGCAGTGAGTCCAGAGAGTGCACTGGCACCACTGGGGATGCAGTGCAGTGAGTCCAGAGAGTGCACTGGCACCACTGGGGATGCAGTGCAGTGAGTCCAGAGAGTACACTGGCACCACTGGGGATGCACTGCAGTGAGTCCAGGGAGTGCACTGGCACCACTGGGGATGCAGTGCAGTGAGTGCAGAGAGTGCACTGGCACCACTGGGGATGCACTGCAGTGAGTCCAGAGAGTGCACTGGCACCACTGGGGATGCAGTACAGTGAGTCCAGAGAGTGCAGTGGCACCACTGGGGATGCAGTGCAGTGAGTCCAGAGAGTGCACTGGCACCACTGGGGATGCAGTGCAGTGAGTCCAGAGAGTGCACTGGCACCACTGGGGATGCACTGCAGTGAGTCCAGAGAGTGCACTGGCACCATTGGGGATGCAGTGCAGTGAGTCCAGAGAGTGCACTGGCACCACTGGGGATGCAGTGCAGTGAGTCCAGACAGTGCACTGGCACCACTGGGGATGCAGAACAATGTCCACAGAGAGTGCACTGGCACCACTGGGGATGCACTGCAGTGAGTCCAGAGAGTGCACTGGCACCACCGGGGATGCACTGCAGTGAGTCCAGAGAGTGCACTGGCACCACTGGGGATGCAGTGCAGTGAGTCCAGAGAGTGCACTGGCACCACTGGGGATGCACTGCAGTGAGTCCAGAGAGTGCACTGGCACCACTGGGGATGCAGTGCAGTGAGTCCAGAGAGTGCACTGGCACCACTGGGGATGCAGAGCAATGTCTACAGAGAGTGAACTGGCACCACTGGGGATGCACTGCAGTGAGTCCAGAGAGTGCACTGGCACCACTGGGGATGCAGTGCAGTGAGTCCAGAGAGTGCACTGGCACCACTGGGGATGCAGTGCAGTGAGACCAGACAGTGCACTGGCACCACTGGGGATGCAGAACAATGTCTACAGAGAGTGCACTGGCACCACTGGGGATGCACTGCAGTGAGTCCAGAGAGTGCACTGGCACCACTGGGGATGCACTGCAGTGAGTCCAGAGAGTGCTCTGGCACCACTGGGGATGCAGTGCAGTGAGCCCAGAGAGTGCACTGGCACCACTGGGGATGCACTGCAGTGAGTCCAGAGAGTGCACTGGCACCACTGGGGATGCACTGCAGTGAGTCCAGAGAGTGCACTGGCACCACTGGGGATGCAGAGCAATGTCTACAGAGAGTGCACTGGCACCACTGGGGATGCAGTGCAGTGAGTCCAGAGAGTGCACTGGCACCACTGGCGATGCACTGCAGTGAGTGCAGAGAGTACACTGGCACCACTGGGGATGCAGTGCAGTGAGTCCAGAGAGTGCACTGGCACCACTGGGGATGCAGTGCAGTGAGTCCAGAGAGTGCACTGGCACCACTGGGGATGCAGTCCAGTGAGTCCAGAGAGTGCACTGGCACCACTGGGGATGCACTGCAGTGAGACCAGAGAGTGCACAGGCACCACTGGTGATGCAGTGCAGTGAGTCCAGAGAGTGCACTGACACCACTGGGGATGCAGTGCAGTGAGTCCACAGAGTGCACTGGCACCACTGGGGATGCAGTGCCGTGAGTCCAGAGAGTGCACTGGCACCACTGGGGATGCACTGCAGTGAGTCCAGAGAGTGCACTGGCACCACTGGGGATGCAGTGCAGTGAGTCCAGAGCGTACACTGGCACCACTGGGGATGCACTGCAGTGAGTCCAGGGAGTACACTGGCACCACTGGGAATGCAGTGCAGTGAGTCCAGAGAGTGCACTGGCACCACTGGGGATGCAGTACAGTGAGTCCAGAGAGTGCACTGGCACCACTGGGGATGCAGTGCAGTGAGTCCATAGAGTGCACTGGCACCACTGGGGATGCAGTACAGTGAGTCCAGAGAGTGCACTGGCACCACTGGCGATGCACTGCAGTGAGTGCAGAGAGTACACTGGCACTACTGGGGATGCAGTGCAGTGAGTCCAGAGAGTGCACTGGCACCACTGGGGATGCAGTACAGTGAGCCCACAGAGTGCACTGGCACCACTGGGGATGCAGTGCAGTGAGTCCAGAGAGTGCACTGGCACCACTGGTGACGCAGTGCAGTCAGCCCAGAGAGTGCACTGACACAACTGGGGATGCAGTGCAGTGAGTCCAGAGAGTGCACTGGCACCACTGGGGATGCAGTGCAGTGAGTCCAGAGAGTGCACTGGCACCACTGGAGATGCACTGCAGTGAGTCCAGAGAGTGCACTGGCACCACTGGGGATGCAGTGCCGTGAGTCCAGAGCGTACACGGGCACCACTGGGGATGCACTGCAGTGAGTCCAGGGAGTACACTGGCACCACTGGGAATGCAGTGCAGTGAGTCCAGAGAGTGCACTGGCACCACTGGGGATGCAGTACAGTGAGTCCAGAGAGTGCACTGGCACCACTGGGGATGCAGTGCAGTGAGTCCATGGAGTGCACTGGCACCACTGGGGATGCAGTGCTGTGAGTCCAGAGAGTGCACTGGCACCACTGGCGATGCACTGCAGTGAGTGCAGAGAGTACACTGGCACTACTGGGGATGCAGTGCAGTGAGTCCAGAGAGTGCCCTGGCACCACTGGGGATGCAGTGCTGTGAGTCCAGAGACTGCACTGGCATCACTGGGGATGCACTGCAGTGACTCTATAGAGTGCACTGGAAACACTTGCGATGCAGTGCAGTGAGTCCAGAGAGTGCACTGGCACCAGTGGGGATGCACTGCAGTGAGTGCAGAGAGTGCACTGGCACCACTGGGGATGCACTGCAGTGAGTGCAGAGAGTACACTGGCACCACTGGGGATGCACTGCAGTGAGTGCAGAGAGTGCACTGACACCACTGGGGATGCAGTGCAGTGAGTCCAGAGAGTGCACTGGCACCACTGGGGATGCAGTGCAGTGAGTCCAGAGAGTGCACTGGCACCACTGGGGATGCAGTGCAGTGAGTCCAGAGAGTGCACTGGCACCACTGGGGATGCACTGCAGTGAGTCCAGGGAGTGCACTGGCACCACTGGGGATGCACTGCAGTGAGTCCAGAGAGTGCACTGGCACCACTGGGGATGCAGTACAGTGAGTCCAGAGAGTGCACTGGCACCAGTGGGGATGCACTGCAGTGAGTCCAGAGAGTGCACTGGCACCACTGGGGATGCACTGCAGTGAGTCCAGGGAGTACACTGGCACCACTGGGAATGCAGTGCAGTGAGTCCAGAGAGTGCACTGGCACCACTGGGGATGCAGTACAGTGAGTCCAGAGAGTGCACTGGCACCACTGGGGATGCAGTGCAGTGAGTCCATAGAGTGCACTGGCACCACTGGGGATGCAGTACAGTGAGTCCAGAGAGTGCACTGGCACCACTGGGGATGCACTGCAGTGAGTCCAGAGAGTGCACTGGCACCACTGGGGATGCACTGCAGTGAGTCCAGAGAGTGCACTGGCACCACTGGGGATGCAGTGCAGTGAGCCCAGAGAGTGCACTGGCACCTCTGGGGATGCACTGCAGTGAGTCCAGAGAGTGCACTGGCACCACTGGGGATGCAGTGCAGTGAGTCCAGAGAGTGCACTGGCACCACTGGGAATGCAGTGCAGTGAGTCCAGAGAGTGCACTGGCACCACTGGGGATGCAGTGCAGTGAGTCCAGAGAGTGCACTGGCACCACTGGCGATGCAGTGCAGTGAGTCCAGAGAGTGCACTGGCACCACTGGGGATGCAGTACAGTGAGTCCAGAGAGTGCACTGGCACCACTGGCGATGCACTGCAGTGAGTGCAGAGAGTACACTGGCACTACTGGGGATGCAGTGCAGTGAGTCCAGAGAGTGCAGTAGCACCACTGGGAATGCAGTGCAGTGAGTCCAGAGAGTGCACTGGCACCACGGGGATGCAGTACAGTGAGTCCAGAGAGTGCACTGGCACCACTGGGGATGCAGTGCAGTGAGTCCAGAGAGTGCACTGGCACCACTGGGGATGCAGTACAGTGACTCCAGAGAGTGCACTGGCACCACTGGGGATGCACTGCAGTGAGTCCAGGGAGTGCACTGGCACCACTGGGGATGCAGTGCAGTGAGTCCAGAGAGTGCACTGGCACCACTGGCGATGCAGTGCAGTGAGTCCAGAGAGTGCACTGGCACCACTGGGGATGCAGTACAGTGACTCCAGAGAGTGCACTGGCACCACTGGGGATGCACTGCAGTGAGTCCAGGGAGTGCACTGGCACCACTGGCGATGCAGTGCAGTGAGTCCAGAGAGTGCACTGGCACCACTGGGGATGCAGTACAGTGAGTCCAGAGAGTGCACTGGCACCACTGGCGATGCACTGCAGTGAGTGCAGAGAGTACACTGGCACTACTGGGGATGCAGTGCAGTGAGTCCAGAGAGTGCAGTAGCACCACTGGGATGCATGCAGTGCAGTGAGTCCAGAGAGTGCACTGGCACCACTGGGGATGCAGTACAGTGAGTCCAGAGAGTGCACTGGCACCACTGGGGATGCACCACCAGTACAGTGAGCAAGTGCACCCCGGCAAGTCTAGAGAGTGCACTGGCACCACTGGGGATGCAGTGCAGTGAGTCCATAGAGTGCACTGGCACCACTGGGGATGCAGTGCAGTGAGTGCAGAGAGTGCACTGGCACCACTGGCGATGCACTGCAGTGAGTGCAGAGAGTACACTGGCACCACTGGGGATGCAGTGCAGTGAGTCCAGAGAGTGCACTGGCACCACTGGGGATGCAGTGCAGTGAGTCCAGAGAGTGCACTGGCACCACTGGGAATGCACTGCAGTGAGTCCAGAGAGTGCACTGGCACCACTGGGGATGCACTGCAGTGAGTCCAGAGAGTGCACTGGCACCACTGGGGATGCAGTGCAGTGAGTCCAGAGAGTGCACTGGCACCACTGGGGATGCAGTGCAGTGAGTCCAGAGAGTGCACTGGCACCACTGGGGATGCACTGCAGTGAGTCCAGAGAGTGCACTGGCACCACTGGGGATGCACTGCAGTGAGTCCAGAGAGTACACTGGCACCACTGGGGATGCACTGCAGAGAGACCAGGGAGTGCACTGGCACCACTGGGAATGCAGTGCAGTGAGTCCAGAGAGTGCACTGGCACCACTGGGGATGCAGTACAGTGAGTCCAGAGAGTGCACTGGCACCACTGGGGATGCAGTGCAGTGAGTCCACAGAGTGCACTGGCACCACTGGCGATGCAGTGCAGTGAGTCCAGAGAGTGCACTGGCACCACTGGGGATGCAGTACAGTGAGTCCAGAGAGTGCACTGGCACCACTGGCGATGCACTGCAGTGAGTGCAGACAGTACACTGGCACTACTGGGGATGCTTTGCAGTGAGTCCAGAGAGTGCACTGGCACCACTGGGGATGCAGTGCAGTGAGTCCAGAGAGTGCACTGGCACCACTGGTGATGCAGTACAGTGAGTCCACAGAGTGCACTGGCACCACTGGGGATGCAGTGCAGTGACTCCAGAGAGTGCACTGGCACCACTGGGGATGCACTGCAGTGAGTCCAGAGAGTGCACTGGCACCACTGGGGATGCACTGCAGTGAGTCCAGAGAGTGCACTGGCACCACTGGCGATGCACTGCAGTGAGTGCAGAGAGTACACTGGCATCACTGGGGATGCAGTGCAGTGAGTCCAGAGAGTGCACTGGCACCACTGGGGATGCAGTGCAGTGAGTCCAGAGAGTGCACTGGCACCACTGGGGATGCAGTACAGTGAGTCCAGAGAGTGCACTGGCACCACTGGGGATGCACTGCAGTGAGTGCAGAGAGTACACTGGCACCACTGAGGATGCAATGCAGTGAGTGCAGAGAATACACTGGCACCACTGGGGATGCACTGCAGTGAGTCCAGAGAGTGCACTGGCACCACTGGGGATGCAGTGCAGTGACTCCAGAGAGTGCACTGGCACCACTGGGGATGCAGTGCAGTTAGTCCAGAGAGTGCACTGGCACCATTGGGGATGCAGTGCAGTGAGTCCAGAGAGTGCACTGGCACCACTTGCGATGCAGTGCAGTGAGTCCTTAGAGTGCACTGGCACCACTGGGGATGCACTGCAGTGACTCCAGAGAGTGCACTGGCACCACTGGGGATGCAGTGCAGTGAGTCCAGAGAGTGCACTGGCACCACTGAGGATGCAGTGCAGTGAGTCCAGAGATTGCCCTGGCACCACTGGGGATGCAGTGCAGTGAGTCCAGAGAGTGCACTGGCACCACTGGGGATGCACTGCAGTGAGTCCAGAGAGTGCACTGGCACCACTGGGGATGCAGAGCAATGTCTACAGAGAGTGCACTGGCACCACTGGGGATGCAGTGCAGTGAGTCCAGAGAGTGCACTGGCACCACTGGCGATGCACTGCAGTGAGTGCAGAGAGTACACTGGCACCACTGGGGATGCAGTGCAGTGAGTCCACAGAGTGCACTGGCACCACTGGGGATGCAGTGCAGTGAGTCCAGAGAGTGCACTGTCAGCACTGGGGATGCAGTACAGTGACTCCAGAGAGTGCACTGGCACCACTGGGGATGCACTGCAGTGAGTCCAGAGAGTGCACTGGCACCACTGGGGATGCACTGCAGTGAGTCCACAGAGTGCACTGGCACCACTGGGGATGCAGTGCAGTGAGTCCATAGAGTGCACTGGCACCACTGGGGATGCAGTACAGTGAGTCCAGAGAGTGCACTGGCACCACTGGCGATGAACTGCAGTGAGTGCAGAGAGTACACTGGCACTACTGGGGATGCAGTGCAGTGAGTCCAGAGAGTGCACTGGCACCACTGGGGATGCAGTACAGTGAGCCCACAGAGTGCACTGGCACCACTGGGGATGCAGTGCAGTGAGTCCAGAGAGTGCACTGGCACCACTGGGGATGCAGTGCAGTGAGCCCAGAGAGTGCACTGACACCACTGGGGATGCAGTGCAGTGAGTCCAGAGAGTGCACTGGCACCACTGGGGATGCAGTGCAGTGAGTCCAGAGAGTGCACTGGCACCACTGGGGATGCACTGCAGTGAGTCCAGAGAGTGCACTGGCACCATTGGGGATGCAGTGCCGTGAGTCCAGAGCGTACACTGGCACCACTGGCGATGCACTGCAGTGAGTCCAGGGAGTACACTGGCACCACTGGGGATGCAGTGCAGTGAGTCCAGAGAGTGCACTGGCACCACTGGGGATGCACTGCAGTGAGTCCAGAGAGTGCACTGGCACCATTGGGGATGCAGTGCCGTGAGTCCAGAGCGTACACTGGCACCACTGGGGATGCACTGCAGTGAGTCCAGGGAGTACACTGGCACCACTGGGAATGCAGTGCAGTGAGTCCAGAGAGTGCACTGGCACCACTGGGGATGCAGTACAGTGAGTCCAGAGAGTGCACTGGCACCACTGGGGATGCAGTGCAGTGAGTCCATAGAGTGCACTGGCACCACTGGGGATGCAGTCCAGTGAGTCCAGAGAGTGCACTGGCACCACTGGCGATGCACTGCAGTGAGTGCAGAGAGTACACTGGCACTACTGGGGATGCAGTGTAGTGAGTCCAGAGAGTGCCATGGCACCACTGGGGATGCAGTGCTGTGAGTCCAGAGAGTGCACTGGCACCACTGGGGATGCACTGCAGTGAGTCCAGAGAGTGCACTGGCACCACTGGGGATGCAGTGCAGTGAGTCCAGAGAGTGCACTGGCACCATTGGGGATGCAGTGCAGTGAGTCCAGAGACTGCACTGGCACCACTGGGGATGCACTGCAGTGACTCTATAGAGTGCACTGGCACCACTGGCGATGCAGTGCAGTGAGTCCAGAGAGTGCACTGGCACCAGTGGGGATGCACTGCAGTGAGTGCAGAGAGTGCACTGGCACCACTGGGGATGCACTGCAGTGAGTCCAGAGAGTGCACTGGCACCACTGGGGATGCAGTGCAGTGAGTCCAGAGAGTGCACTGGCACCACTGGGGATGCAGTGCAGTGAGTCCAGACAGTGCACTGGCACCACTGGGGATGCAGAACAATGTCTACAGAGAGTGCACTGGCACCACTGGGGATGCACTGCAGTGAGTCCAGAGAGTGCACTGGCACCACTGGGGATGCACTGCAGTGAGTCCAGAGAGTGCAGTGGCACCACTGGCGATGCAGTGCAGTGAGCCCAGAGAGTGCACTGGCACCACTGGGGATGCACTGCAGTGAGTCCAGAGAGTGCACTGGCACCACTGGGGATGCACTGCAGTGAGTCCAGAGAGTGTAGTGGCACCACTGGGGATGCAGTGCAGTGAGTATAGAGTGCACTGGCACCACTGGGGATGCAGTGCAGTGAGTCCAGAGAGTGCACTGGCACCACTGGGGATGCAGTGCAGTGAGTCCAGAGAGTGCACTGGCACCATTGGGGATGCACTGCAGTGAGTCCAGAGAGTGCACTGGCACCACTGGCGATGCAGTGCAGTGAGTCCAGAGAGTGCACTGGCACCAGTGGGGATGCAGTGCAGTGAGTCCAGAGAGTGCAGTGGCACCACTGGGGATGCAGTGCAGTGAGTCCAGAGAGTGCACTGGCACCACTGGGGATGCACTGCAGTGACTCCAGAGAGTGAACTGGAACCACTGGGGATGCAGTGCAGTGAGTCCGGAGAGTGCACTGGCACCACTGGGGATGCAGTGCAGTGAGTCCAGAGAGTGCACTGGCACCACTGGCGATGCACTGCAGTGAGTGCAGAGAGTACACTGGCACCACTGGGGATGCAGTGCAGTGAGTCCAGAGAGTGCACCGGCACCACTGGGGATGCAGTGCAGTGAGTCCAGAGAGTGCACTGGCACCACTGGGGATGCAGTACAGTGGCTCCAGAGAGTGCACTGGCACCACTGGGGATGCACTGCATTGAGTCCAGAGAGTGCACTGGCACCACTGGGGATGTAGTGCAGTGAGTCCAGAGAGTGCACTGGCACCACTGGGGATGCAGTGCAGTGAGTCCAGAGAGTGCACTGGCACCACTGGGGATGCACTGCAGAGAGTCCAGAGAGTGCACTGGCACCACTGGGGATGCAGTGCCGTGAGTCCAGAGAGTACACTGGCACCACTGGGGATGCACTGCAGTGAGTCCAGGGAGTACACTGGCACCACTGGGAATGCAGTGCAGTGAGTCCACAGAGTGCACTGGCACCACTGGGGATGCAGTGCAGTGAGTCCATAGAGTGCACTGGCACCACTGGGGATGCAGTACAGTGAGTCCAGAGAGTGCACTGGCACCACTGGCGATGCACTGCAGTGAGTGCAGAGAGTACACTGGCACTACTGGGGATGCAGTGCAGTGAGTCCAGAGAGTGCACTGGCACCACTGGGGATGCAGTGCTGTGAGTCCAGAGAGTGCACAGGCACCACTGGGGATGCAGTGCAGTGAGTCCAGAGAGTGCACTGGCACCACTGGGGATGCAGTGCTGTGAGTCCAGAGAGTGCACTGGCACCACTGGGGATGCAGTGCAGTGAGTCCAGAGAGTGCACTGGCACCACTGGGGATGCAGTGCAGTGAGTCCAGAGAGTGCACTGGCACCACTGGCGATGCACTGCAGTGAGTGCAGAGAGTACACTGGTACCACTGGGGATGCAGTGCAGTGAGTGCAGAGAGTGCACTGGCACCACTGTGGATGCAGTGCAGTGAGTCCAGAGAGTGCACTGGCACCACTGGGGATGCAGTACAGTGAATCCACAGAGTGCACTGGCACCACTGGTGATGCACTGCAGTGAGTCCAGAGAGTGCACTCGCACCACTGGGGATGCAGTGCAGTGAGTCCAGAGAGTGCACTGGCACCACTGGCGATGCACTGCAGTGACTCTAGAGAGTGCACTGGCACCACTGGGGATGCAGTGCAGTGAATCCAGAGAGTGCACTGGCACCACTGGGGATGCAGTGCAGTGAGTCCAGGGAGTGCACTGGCACCACTGGGAATGCAGTGCAGTGAGTCCAGAGAGTGCACTGGCACCACTGGGGATGCAGTACAGTGAGTGCAGAGAGTGCACTGGCACCACTGGGGATGCAGTGCAGTGAGTGCAGAGAGTGCACTGGCACCACTGGCGATGCAGTGCAGTGAGTCCAGAGAGTGCACTGACACCACTGGGGATGCAGTGCAGTGAGTCCAGAGAGTGCACTGGCACCACTGGGGATGCAGTGCAGTGAGTCCAGGGAGTGCACTGGCACCACTGGGAATGCAGTGCAGTGAGTCCAGAGAGTGCACTGGCACCACTGGGGATGCAGTACAGTGAGTCCATAGAGTGCACTGGCACCTTGGGGATGCAGTACAGTGAGTCCAGAGAGAGCACTGGCACCACAGGGGATGCAGTGAGTGAGTCCAGAGAGTGCACTGGCACCACTGGGGATGCAGTACAGTGAGCCCACAGAGTGCACTGGCACCACTGGGGATGCAGTACAGTGAGTCCAGAGTGTGCACTGGCACCACTGGGGATGCAGTGCAGTGAGTGCAGAGAGTGCACTGGCACCACTGGGGATGCAGTGCAGTGAGTCCAGAGAGTGCACTGGCACCAATGGGAATGCACTACAGTGAGTCCAGTGATTGCACTGGCACCACAGGTAATGCAGTGCAGTGAGTCCAGAAAGTGCACTGGCACCACTGGGGATGCACTGCAGTGAGTGCAGAGAGTACACTGGCACTACTGGGGATGCAGTGCAGTGAGTGCAGAGAGTGCCCTGGCACCACTGGGGATGCAGTGCTGTGAGTCCAGAGAGTGCACTGGCACCACTGGGGATGCAGTGCAGTGAGTCCAGAGAGTGCACTGGCACCACTGGGGATGCAGTGCAGTGACTCTAGAGAGTGCACTGGCACCACTGGGGATGCAGTGCAGTGAGTCCAGAGAGTGCACTGGCACCACTGGGGATGCAGTGCAGTGAGTCCAGAGAGTGCACTGGCACCACTGGCGATGCACTGCAGTGAGTCCTGAGAGTGCACTAGCACAACTGGAGATGCAGTGCAGTGAGTGCAGAGAGTGCACTGGCACCACTGTGGATGCAGTGCAGTGAGTCCAGAGAGTGCACTGGCACCACTGGGGATGCAGTGCAGTGAGTCCAGAGAGTGCACTGGCACCACTGGGGATGCACTGCAGTGAGTCCAGGGAGTGCACTGGCACCACTGGGAATGCAGTGCAGTGAGTCCAGAGAGTGCACTGGCACCACTGGGGATGCAGTACAGTGAGTCCAGAGAGTGCACTGGCACCACTGGGGATGCAGTGCAGTGAGTCCAGAGAGTGCACTGGCACCACTGGCGATGCAGTGCAGTGAGTCCATAGAGTGCACTGGCACCTTGGGGATGCAGTACAGTGAGTCCAGAGAGTGCACTGGCACCACTGGCGATGCACTGCAGTGAGTGCAGAGAGTACACTGGCACTACTGGGGATGCAGTGCAGTGAGTCCAGAGAGTGCACTGGCACCACTGGTGATGCAGTACAGTGAGTCCACAGAGTGCACTGGCACCACTGGGGATGCAGTGCAGTGAGTCCAGAGAGAGCACTGGCACCACAGGGGATGCAGTGCAGGGAGTCCAGAGAGTGCACTGGCACCACTGGGGATGCACTGCAGTGACTCTAGAGAGTGCACTGGCACCACTGGGGATGCAGTTCAGTGAGTCCAGAGAGTGCACTGACACCACTGGGGATGCAGTGCAGTGAGTCCAGAGAGTGCACTGGCACCACTGGGGATGCAGTGCAGTGAGTCCAGAGAGTGCACTGGCACCACTGGCGATGCAGTGCTGTGAGTCCAGAGAGTGCAGTGGCACCACTGGGGATGCAGTGCAGTGAGTCCAGAGAGTGCACTGGCACCACTGGGGATGCAGTACAGTGAGTCCAGAGAGTGCACTGGCACCACTGGGGATGCAGTGCAGTGAGTCCAGAGAGTGCACTGGCACCACTGGGGATGCAGTACAGTGAGCCCACAGAGTGCACTGGCACCACTGAGGATGCAGTGCAGTGAGTCCAGAGAGTGCACTGGCACCACTGGTGATGCAGTACAGTGAGTCCACAGAGTGCACTGGCACCATTGGGGATGCAGTGCAGTGAGTCCAGAGAGTGCACTGGCACCACTGGGGATGCAGTGCAGTGAGTCCATAGAGTGCACTGGCACCACTGGGGATGCAGTGCAGTGAGTCCAGAGAGTGCACTGGCACCACAGGTAATGCAGTGCAGTGAGTCCAGAAAGTGCACTGGCACCACTGGGGATGCACTGCAGTGAGTGCAGAGAGTACACTGGCACTACTGGGGATGCAGTGCAGTGAGTGCAGAGAGTGCACTGGCACCACTGGGGATGCAGTGCAGTGAGTCCAGAGAGTGCACTGGCACCACTGGGGATGCAGTGCAGTGAGTCCAGAGAGTGCACTGGCACCACTGGGGATGCACTGCAGTGACTCTAGAGAGTGCACTGGCACCACTGGTGATGCAGTGCAGTGAGTCCAGAGAGTGCACTGGCACCACTGGGGATGCAGTGCAGTGAGTCCAGAGAGTGCACTGGCACCACTGGCGATGCACTGCAGTGAGTCCTGAGAGTGCACTAGCACAACTGGAGATGCAATGCAGTGAGTGCAGAGAGTGCACTGGCACCACTGGGGATGCAGTGCAGTGAGTCCAGAGAGTGCACTGGCACCACTGGGGATGCAGTACAGTGAATCCACAGAGTGCACTGGCACCACTGATGATGCACTGCAGTGAGTCCAGAGAGTGCACTGCCACCACTGGTGATGCAGTGCAGTGAGTCCAGAGAGTGCACTGGCACCACTGGGGATGCAGTGCAGTGACTCTAGAGAGTGCACTGGCACCACTGGGGATGCAGTGCAGTGAGTCCAGAGAGTGCACTGACACCACTGGGGATGCAGTGCAGTGAGTCCAGAGAGTGCACTGGCACCACTGGGTATGCAGTGCAGTGAGTCCATAGAGTGCACTGGCACCACTGGGGATGCACTGCAGTGAGTCCAGAGAGTGCACTGGCACCACTGGGGATGCAGTGCAGTGAGTCCAGAGAGTGCACTGGCACCACTAGGGATGCAGTGCAGTGAGTCCAGAGAGTGCACTGGCACCACTGGCGATGCAGTGCTGTTAGTCCAGAGAGTGCACTGGCACCACTGGGGATGCACTGCAGTGACTCCAGAGAGTGCACTGGCACTTGCGTGGAGATCATCGAACATACATATGCCAGCAGAACAGACTTAAGGATCAGCCTCTGGGGAGACCGGATTGGGAACTTTTCACAGATGGAAGCAGCTTTGTGGAAAATGGGACTCGTTATGCAGGATACGCGGTAACTACATCAAAGGTAGTGATTGAGGCAAATTCCCTACCTCCGGGGACTTCAGCCCAACGAGCAGAAATAGTCGCCCTGACACGAGCCCTGGAACTAAGCGAGGGTAAGAACGTGAATATTTGGACAGATTCAAAATATGCATTCGGGGTAGTTCATGTACATGGGGCATTATGGAAAGAAAGGGGAATGCTATCCTCACAAGGGACTAATATAAAATACCAGGAAGAAATATTGAAATTAATAACAGCTGTACAGAAACCCCAACAGGTGGCCATAATGCATTGTAAAGCCCATCAAGGAGGGGTGTCAGAGATTGCAGAAGGTAACAGACTGGCAGATTTGACGGCCCGAAAGGTTGCGCGTGAAGTATGGAAAGTAAAGGCTCTAATTCCATCAAAGGTAGGCCTCTCTTGTTTTAAATTACCTAAAGACCCAAAGTATTCAGCAGAAGATGAGAGACTTGCAAATTTGATGAAGGCCCAGAAGAATCCTGACGGCTGGTATGTGACTGCGACAGGACAACTTATAGTGCCTCCTATAGTAATGCGAGAAATCTTACAAATAAAACATAATGAATGTCACTGGGGTGCAGGAGCAATGGCGACCTATTTGAAACGAGGTGTCATCTCGGTACACATGCTAACAATGGCAAAGTCAGTAATGTCAAAATATGAGCTTTGCTTAAAGAATAATCCGGTAGCAAGGAAACATGCTGAGATGGGAAGAACTAGAGCTGGGATAGAGCCTGGAGATTACTGGCAAATAGACTTCGTAGAACTGCCTAAAGCAAGAGGTTATAAATACCTATTGGTAGGGGTTGATACTTTTTCAGGATGGCCGGAGGCCCTTCCCTGTCGCACCAACCAAGCAAAGGAAACGGTAAAATGGTTACTACAGGAAATAATCCCTAGATTTGGTGTACCATTGGGTATTTCTTCAGACAGTGGACCACATTTCATTGCCAATGTGGTTAAGGAGGTTAGTAGGTTACTGGGAATCACCCAGAACACCCTATCCCACTTACTCCACCCCCATCCTATAGTACTAGCGTTAACAAGCAGGCATAGAGGAATCAATAAGATAGTAGACTAACGAAGATGCGTTAAGATTATACTTACTAATCTCTATATCAAGTTATACTCACTAACCTCTACTAACCTGATTCAACCTAATAGTAATGAAAATACTTGCTCTTGGTATGAGTGAAGTATTTTCAAAGGGGGGAAATGTTAGTGTTGGGGAGAATCGAATGGATGTTTTACTAATGTCTCTTAGGTGATGGGACATACAGTATAATTAAGCATTGCCAAATGTACTTACATTATCAATTAATCTATGTACACTGGAAACTTAGGGAGTACACTGAACATTTAAAGGAATCGTTGAAGGGGAACCCTGGGAGGGAACAGGTACAACCTGACCTTGGATAAGGGCCTGGAAATGCTGAAATGAGTTGAAGCAGAACCAAGGAGCGGAGGGAGCATGCGTCGAGTGAGAAAGGTGAAAAGTTTAGCGGAGAGGAAGACTCCTTACTTCATCTGGACGACCACCTGGACGACCACCAGAGTGCGCCACGCATGTGCAAAGGGGAGGGGAGCTAATTAGAATGGAATGCGAGGCTGATGTTGCAACCTGTAATGAATATGTATACCTTACGTAATGTTGGATGTATAAATAATGGCTGGGAAGTAACGGGACTTGAAGCCAGATTTGGGCACCTGCCCCGGCTTCCAGCGCTGAATAAAGCACCTTCATATAATCACTTGGTGGTTATGTGGTTGCTACGCTAACATTTTGGCGACCCAGATGGGACTGCGTGGGCACTGCTGAGGCGGATCGTGTCTCAGTTTCGTTCCAGCCGGCACCGAGGGATTCTCGGGGAGCAGTCGACCACGACCGACCTCCGCTGCTCACGACGTACCACTGGAGTGGTAAGCAAAGGTGCTTTCAACTTTGGGTATTCGGTACCGATTTGGTTGGGAAAGCCTGCCGGTCAGACGCGGCGAAAGCCATGCTCGGTTGGGCAGGGAGCTCCCGGGGTAAGCCTAGGCGCCGTCCGTTAGACAGAGCGAAAGCTCTGCAGGTTCGGCATTGGTGGTTTGGTATTGGTAATTGTATTGGTTTGTGCTGAAGGGTCAGCACCTGGTATTATTGGTATGTAGTAAGCACGCTGCTGCTCCGGCAGCTTCTGGGAAAGCGTGCTGCTGCTCCGGCAGCTTCTGGGTGAGCGTGCTGCTGCTCCGGCAGCTTTGGGAGAGCACGCTGCTGCTCCGGCAGCTTTTGGGAAAGCGTGCTGCTGCTCCGGCAGCTTCTGGGAGAGCACGCTGCTGCTCCGGCAGCTTCTGGGTGAGCGTGCTGCTGCTCCGGCAGCTTTGGGAGAGCACGCTGCTGCTCCGGCAGCTTTTGGGAAAGCGTGCTGCTGCTCCGGCAGCTTCTGGGAGAGCACGCTGCTGCTCCGGCAGCTTTTGGGAGAGTGTGGTGCTGCTCCGGCAGCTTCTGGGAAAGTGTGCTGCTGCTCTGGCAGCTTTTGGGTTTGTATCATAAGCTCAAAATGAAAAAGATGAAAAGATGAAAAAATGAAAAGCCCCTTCCCTCCAACCCCAACCCTGAGGAAAAGACCCTTCCCCTCTGGCCCTAACACTGAGGAAAACCCCCTCTCCTCCGTCCCCAAACCCTGAGGAAAACCTCGTCCACTACAGCCCCAACCCTGAGGAGAAGCCCCTTCCCCTCCAGCCCTAACCCTGAGGAAAATCCCCTTCCCCTCCGTCCCCAACCCTGAGGAAGATTCCAAACCCTAAGGAAAAGCCCCTTCCCCTCTGTCCACAACCCTGAGGAAAATTCCAAATCCTAAGGAAAAGCCCCTTCACCTCCGTCCCCAACCCTGAGGAAAACCCCTTCCCTCCGGCTTCAGTCCTAAGTAAAAGGCCCTTCCCCTCCTGCCCCAACCCTGAGGACCAACCAGAACCCTGGGTAATACCCCTTCCCCTGTGGCCCCAACCCTGAGGAAAAGCCACTTCCCCTCCAGCCACAAACTCTGAGGAAAAAACCCTTCTCCTCCGGGCCCCAACCCCGAGCAAAAAATGCCTTCCACTCGGAACCCAACCCTGAGGAAAACTCCAAACCCTAAGGAAAATGCCCCAACCCCTCCATCCCCAAACCCTGAGGAAAACCACTTCCGCGCTGGCCCAAAACCTGAGGAAAAGCCCCTTTCCCTCCAGCCCTAACCCGGAGGAAAAGCCCTTTCACCTCCGTCCCCAACCCTGAGGAAAACCCCTTCCCTCCGGCCTCAATCCTAAGTAAGAGGCCCTTCCCCTCCTGCCCCAACCCTGAGGACCAAACAGAACCCTGGGGAAATGCCCCTTCCCCTCTGGCCCCAACCCTGAGGAAAAGCCCCTTCCCCTCCTGCCCCAACCCTGAGGAAAAGCCCAATCAACTCTGGACCCAACGCTGAGGAAAAACCCCTTCCCCTCCACCACCAACCCTGAGGAAAAGACCCTTCCCCTCTGGCACAAACCCCAAGGAATAGTCCCTTGCACTCCGGCCCCAAGCCTGAGGAAAAGGCCCTTCCACTCCGGACCTAACCCTGAGGAAAAGACCTATACCCTCTGGACCTAACCCTGAGGAGAAGCCCCTTTCCCCTCCAGCCCTAACCCTGAGGAAAAGCCCCTTCCCCTCTAGCCCCAACCCTGAGGAAAAGCCCCTTCCCCTCCGAACCCAACCCTGACGAAAAGCCCCATCAAATCCAGCCTCAACCCTGAGAAAAAGTCCCCTTCCCTCTGGCCCCAACCCTGAGGAAAAGACCCTTCCCATCTGGCCCTAACCCTGAGGAAAACCCATTCCCCTCCGGCCCCAACCCTGAGGAGAAACCCCTTCCCCTCCAGCCCTAACCCTGAGGAAAACCCCTTCCCTCCGGCCCCAACCCTGAGGAAAAGCCCCTTCCCCTCTGGCCGCAACCCTGAGGAAAAGCCCCTTCCCCATTAGCCCCAAGCATGAGGAAAAGCCCCTTCCCCTCCAAACCAAAGCCCGAGGAAAAGCCCCATCAAATCCGGCCTCAACCCTGAGGAAAAGCTCCTTCCCCTCCTGCCCCAACCCTGAGGAAAAGCCCAATCAACTCCGGACCCAACCCTGAGGAAAAGCCCATTCCCCTCTGGCCCCAAACCTGAGGAAAAACCCTTCCCCTCCAGCACCAACACCGAGGAGCAGTCCCTTGCCCTCCGGCCCAAAGCCCAAGGAAAAGCTCATTCCCCTCCAGCCCCAACCCTGAGGAAAAACCCCTTCCCCTCCGGAATCCAACCCTGAAGAAAAGCCCTTTCCGCTCCGGACCCAACCCTGAGGAAAAGACACTTCCCCTCTGGCCCTAACCCTGAGGAAAACCCATTCCCCTCCGGCCCCAACCCTGAGGAAAAGCCCCTTCCCCTCCAGCCCTAACCCTGAGGAAAAACCCTTCCCCTCCGTCCCCAACCCTGAGGAAAATTCCAAACCCTAAGGAAAAGCCCCTTCCCCTCTGTCCCCAACCCTGAGGAAAATTCCAAACCCTAAGGAAAAGCCCCTTCCCCTCTGTCCACAACCCTGAGGAAAATTCCAAATCCTAAGGAAAAGCCCCTTCACCTCCGTCCCCAATCCTGAGGAAAACCCCTTCCCTCCGGCCTCAGTCCTAAGTAAAAGCCCTTTCCCCTCCTGCCCCAACACTGAGGACCAACAAGAACCCTGGGGAAATGCCCCTTCCCCTGTGGCCACAACCCTGAGGAAAAGCCACTTCCCCTCCAGCCACAAACCCTGAGGAAAAACCCCTTCCCCTCCGGGCCCCAACCCCCTGGAAAAAATGCCTTCCACTCGGAACCCAACCCTGAGGAAAACTCCAAACCCTAAGGAAAATGCCCCAACCCCTCCATCCCCAAACCCTGAGGAAAACCCTTCCGCTCTGGCCCCAACCCTGAGGAGAAGCCTCTTCCCCTCCAGCCCTAACCCTGAGGAAAACACCTTCCCTCCGGCCCCAATGCTGAGGAAAAGCCCCTTTCCCTCCAGCCCTAACCCTGAGGAAAAGCCCCTTCCACTCCGGCCCCAACCCTGAGGAAAACCCCTTCCCTCCGAACTCAGTCCTAAGTAAGAGGCCTTTCCCCTCCTGCCCCAACCCTGAGGAACAACCAGAACCCTGGGGAAAAGCCCCTTCCCCTCCGGCCCCGACCCTGAGGAAAACCCCTTCCCCTCCTGCCCCAACCCTGATGAAAAGCCCAATCAATTCTGGACCCAACACTGAGGAAAAACCCCTTCCCCTCCACCACCAACCCTGAGGAAAAGACCCTTCCCCTCCGGCACAAACCCCGAGGAATAGTCCCTTGCACTCCGGCCCCAAGCCCGAGGAAGAACCCCTTCCACTCCGGCCCCAACCATGAGGAAAAGACGTATCCCCTCTGGCCTTAACCCTGAGGAAAAGCCCCTTCCCTTCTGGCCCCAACCCTGAGGAAAAGCCCAATCAACTCCGGACCCAACCCTGAGGAAAAGCCCCTTCCCTTCTGGTCCCAACCCTGAGGAAAAACCCCTTTCCCTCTGGCACCAACCCTGAGGAAAAGCCCATTCCCCGTTAGCCCCAACCCTAAGGAAAAGCCCCTTCCCCTCCGGCACCAACCCCGAGGAACAGTCCCTTCCCCTCCGGCCCAAAGCCCAAGGAAAAGCTCACTCCCCTCCAGACCCAAACCTAAGGAAAAGCCCCTTCCACTCCGGAATCCAACCCTGAAGAAAAGCCCTATCCGCTCCGGACCCAACCCTGAGGAAAAGCCCCTTCCACTCCGGCCCCAACCCTGAGGAAAATTCCAAACCCTAAGGAAAAGCCCCTTCACCTCCGTCCCCAAACCTGAGGAAAACCCCTTCCCTCCGGACTCAGTCCTAAATAAAAGGCCCTTCCCCTCCTGCCCCAACCCTGAGGACCAACCAGAACCCTGGGGAAATGCCCCTTTCCCTGTGGCCCCAACCCTGAGGAAAAGCCACTTCCCGTCCAGCCCCAAACCCTGAGGAAAAGCCCCTTCTCCTCCGGGCCCCAACCCCCAGGAAAAAATGCCTTCCACTCCAGCCCCAACCCTGAGGAAAACTCCAAGCCCTAAGGAAATGCCTCTTCAACTCCGTCCCCAAACCCTGATGTAAACCCCTTCCCCTCCAGCCCCAACCCTGAGAAAAAGTCCCTTCCCCTCCGGCCCTAACCCTGAGGAAAAACCCTTCCCCTCCGGCACCAACCCTGAGGAAAATCCCCTTCCCCTCTAGCCCAGACCCTAAGGAAAAGCCCCTTCCATTCCATACCTAAGCCTGAGGAAAGACCCCATCAAATCCGGCCTCAACCCTGAGGAAAAGCCCCTTCCCCTCTGGCCGCAACCCTGAGGAAAAGCCCATTCCCGTTAGCCCCAAGCATGAGGAAAAGCCACTTCCCCTCCAAACCAATGCCCGAGGAAAAGCCCCATCAAATCCGGCCCCAACCCTGAGGAAAATCTCCTTCCCCTCCTACCCCAACCCTGAGGAAAAGCCCAATCAACTCCGGACCCAACCCTGAGGAAAAGCCCCTTCCCCTCTGGTCCCAACCCTGAGGAAAGGACCCTTCCCCTCTGGCCACAACCCTGAGGAAAACACATTCCCCTCCGAATCCAACCCTGAGGAGAAGCCCCTTCCCCTCCAGCCCTAACCCTGAGGAACAGCCCCTTCCCCTCTAGCCGCAACCCTGAGGAAAAGCCACTTCCCCGTTAGCCCCAAGCCTGAGGAAAAGCTCCTTCCCCTCTAAACCAAAGCCCGAGGAAAAGCCCCATCAAATCCGGCCTCAACCCTGAGGAAAAGCCCCTTCCCCTCTGGCCCCAACCCTGAGGAAAAGCCCCTTCCCCTCCGGCACCAACCCCGAGGAACAGTCCCTTCCCTTCCGGCCCAAAGCCCAAGGAAAAGCTCATTCCGCTCCAGCCCCAGCCCTGAGGAAAATCCCCTTCCCCTCCGGAATCCAACCCTGAATAAAAGCGCTTTCCGCTCCGGACCCAACCCTGAGGATAAGGCCCTTCCACTCCGTCCCCAACCCTGAGGAAAATTCCAAATCCTAAGGAAAAGCCCCTTCACCTCCGTCCCCAACCCTGAGGAAAACCCCTTCCCTCCGGCCTCAATCCTAAGTAAAAGGCCCTTCCCCTCCTGCCCCAACCCTGAGGACCAACCAGAACCCTGGGGAAATGCCCCTTTCCCTGTGGCCCCAACCCTGAGGAAAAGTCACTTCCCCTCCAGCCCCAAACCCTGAAGACAACCGCCTTCCCCTCCGGCCCCGACCCTGGGGAAAAGCCCCTTCCATTCTGGCCCCAACCCTGAGGAAAAGCCCAATCAACTCCGGACCCAACCCTGAGGAAAAGCCCCTTCCCCTCCACCACCAACCCTGAGGAAAAGACCCTTCCCCTCCGGTACCAACCCCGAGGAATAGTCCCTTGCCCTTCGGCCCCAAGCCCGAGGAAAAGCCCCTTTCAATCCGGCCCCAACCCTGAGGAAAAGACCTATCCCCTCTGGTCCTAACCCTGAGGAAAAACCCCTTCCCCTCTGGCCCACACCCTGAGGAAAAGCCCCATCAAATCCGGCCTCAACCCTGTGGAAAAGCTCCTTCCCCTCCTGCCCCAAACCTGAGGAAAGGCCCAATCAATTCCGGACCCAACCCTGAGGAAAAGCCCCTTCCCTTCTGGTCCAAACCCTGAGGAAAAACCCCTTCCCCTCTGGCACCAACCCTAAGGAAAAGACCCTTCCCCTCCGGCACCAACCCAGAGGAACAGTCCCATGGCCACCAGCCCCAAGCCCGAGGAAAAGCTCCTTCCCCTCCAACCCCAACCCTGAGGAGAAGCCCCTTCCCCTCCATCCCTAACCCTGAGGAAAAGCCCCTTCCCCTCTAGCCCCAACCCTGAGAAAAAGCCCCTTCCCCTCCGAACCCAACCCTGAGGAAAAACCCCATCAAATCCGGCCTCAACCCTGAGAAAAAGCCCCTTTCCCTCTGGCCCCAACCCTGAGGAAAAGACCCTTCCCCTCTGGCCCTAACCCTGAGGAAAACCCATTCCCCTCCGGCCCCAACCCTGAGGAGAAGCCCCTTCCCCTCCAGCCCTAACCCTGAGGAAAACCCCTTCCCTCCAGCCCCAACCCTGAGGAAAAGTCCCTTTCCCTCCAGCCCTAACCCTGAGGGAAAGCCCCTTCCCCTCTGGCCGCAACCCTGAGGAAAAGCCACTTCCCCGTTAGCCCCAATCCTGAGGAAAAGCTCCTTCCCCTCTAAACCAAAGCCCGAGGAAAAGCCCCATCAAATCCGGCCCCAACCCTGAGAAAAAGCCCTTCCCCTCCTGCCCCAACCCTGAGGAAAAGCCCAATCAACTCCGGACCCAACCCTGAGGAAAAGCCCAATCAACTCCGGACCCAACCCTGAGGAAAAGCCCCATCAAATCCGACCTCAACCCTGAGGTAAAGCTCCTTCCCCTCCTGCCTCAACCCTGAGGAAAAGCCCAATCATCTCCTGCCCCAAACCTGAGGAAAAGCCCCATCACCTCCGGAACCCAACCCTGAAGAAAAGCCCATTCTGCTCCGGACCCAACCTTGAGGAAAATTCCAAACCCTAAGGAAAAGCCCCTTCACCTCCGTCCCCAACCCTGAGGAAAACCCCTTCCCTCCGGCCTCAGTCCTAAGTAAAAGGCCCTTCCCCTCCTGCCCCAACCCTGAGGACAAACCAGGACCCTGGGGAAATGCCCCTTCTCCTGTGGCCCAACCCTGAGGAAAAGCCACTTCCCCTCCAGCCCCAAACCCTGAGGAAAACCCCTTCCTCTCCAGCACCAACCCGGAGGAATAGTCCCTTGCCCTCCGGCCCCAAGCCCGAGGAAAAGCCACTTCCAATCCGGCCCCAACAGTAAGGAAAACTCCAAAACCTAAGGAAAGTTCCCCATCACCTCCATCCCGAAACCCTGAGGAAAACCCCTTCACTCCTGCCCCAACCCTGAGGAAAGACCCTTACCCTCTGGCCCCAACCCTGAGGAAAAGCCCCATCAAATCCGGCCTCAACCCTGTGGAAAAGCTCCTTCTCCTCCTGCCCGAACCCTGAGGGAAAAGCCCCTTCCCTTCTGGTCCCAACCCTGAGGAAAAGCCCCTTCCCCTCTGGCACCAACCCTGAGGAAAAGCCCCTTTCCCTCCAGCCCTAACCCTGAAGAAATGCCCCTTCCCCTCTGGCCGCAACCCTGGAGGAAAAGCCCCTTCCCCGTTAGGCCCAAGCCTGAGGAAAAGCCCCTTCCACTCCGGCCCCAACCCTGAGGAAAACCCCTTCCCTCCAGCCTCAATCCTAAGTAAAAGGCCCTTCCCCTCCTGCCCCAACCCTGAGGACCAACCAGAACCCTGGGTAAATGCCCCTTCCCCTCTGGCCCCAACCCTGAGGGAAAAGCCCCTTTCCCTCCAGCCCTAACCCTGAGAAAAAGCCGCTTCTGCTCCTGCCCCAACACTGAGGAAAAGCCCAATCAACTCCCGGACCCAACCCTGAGGAAAAGCCCCTTCCCCTCCGGAATCCAACCCTGAAGAAAAGCCCTTTCCGCTCCGGACCCAACCCTGAGGAAAAGCCCCTCACCCTCCGTCCCCAACCGTGAAGAAAACCCCTTCCCTCCGGCCTCAATCCTAAGTAAAAGGCCCTTCCCCTCCTGTCCCAACCCTGAGGACCAACCAGAACCCTGGGGAAATGCCCCTTTCCCTGTGGCCCCAACCCTGAGGAAAAGCCCCTTCCCCTCCTGCCCCAACCCTGAGGAAAAGCCCCTTCCCCTCTAGCCCCAACCATGAGGAAAAGCCCCTTCCCCTCCGAACCCAACCCTGAGGAAAAGCCCAATCAACTCCAGACACAGCCCTGAGAAAAAGCCACTCCCCCCCAGCCCCAAACCCTGAGGAAAAGCCCCTTCTCCTCCGAGCCCGAACCCCCAGGAAAAAATGCCTTCCACTCCGGCCCCAACCCTGAGGAAAACCCCTTCCCTCCGGCCCCAACCCTGAGGAGAAGCCCCTTCCCCTCCGGCCATAACCCCCAGGAAAAACACTTCCCCTCTGGCCCCAACCCTGAGGAAAATCCCCTTCCCTCTAGCCCCGACCCTAAGGAAAAGCCCCTTCCATTCCATACCCAAGCCTGAGGAAAAGCCCCATCAAATCCGGCCTCAACCCTGAGGAGTAGCTCCTTCCCCTCCTGCCACCAACCCTGGAGGAAAAGCCCAATCGACTCCGGACCCAACCCTGAGGAAATGCCCCTTCCCCTCCACCATCAACCCTGAGCGAAAAGCCCTTCCCCTCCTGCTCCAACCCCGAGGAACAGTCCCTTACCTTCCGGCCACAAGCCCGAGGAAAAAGATCCTTCCCCTCAATCCCCAACCCTGAGGAAAACTCCAAATCTTAAGGAAAATGCCCCTTCACCTCAGTCCGCAAACACTGAGGAAAACCCCTTCCCTCCGGCCCCAACCCTGAGGAAAAGCCCCTTCTCCTCCGGGCCCCAAACATGAGGAAAAGCCCCATCAAATCCGGCCTCAACCCTGAGGAAAAGCCCGTTCCCCTCGGGCACCAACCCCCGAGGAAAAGCCCAATCAACTCCGGACCCAACCCTGAGCGGAAAAGCCCCATCAAATCCGATCTCAACCCTGAGGAAAAACCCCTTCCCACCGGCACCAACCCCAAGGAACAGTCCCTTGCCCTCCGGCCCAAAGCCCGAGGAGAAGCTCATTCCCCTCCAGACACAACCCTGGAGGAAAAGCCCCTTCCACTCCGGCCCCAATACTGAGGAATACTCCAAACCCTAAGGAAAATTCCTCTTAACCTCCATCCTCAAACCCTGAGGAAAACCCCTTTCCTCCGGCCCCAACCCTGAGGAAAAAGACCCTTCCCCTCTAGCCCCAACCCTGAGGAAAAGCCCAATCAACTTCAGACCCAACCCTGAGGAAAGCCCCATCAAATCTGACCTCAACCCCGAGGAAAAGCACCTTCCCCTCCCTGCCCCAACCCTGAGGAAAAGCCCTTTCCGCTCCGGACCCAACCCTAAGGAAAAGCCCCTTCCCTTCTGGTCCCAACCCTGAGGAAAAAACCCTTCCCCCTCTGGAACCAACCCTGAGGAAAAAACCCTTCCTCTCTGGCACCAACCCCGAGGAACAGTCCCTTGGCCTCCAGCCCCAAGCCCGAGGAAAAGCTCCTTCCCCTCCAGCCCCAACCCTGAGGAAAAGCCGCTTCGACTCTAGAATCCAAACCTGAAGAAAAGCCCTTTCCGCTTCGGACCCAACCCTGAGGAAAAGCCCCATCCCTTCTGGTCCCAACCCTGAGGAAAAACCCCTTCCCCTCTGGAACCAACCCTGAGGAAAAACCCTTCCTCTCCGGCACCAACCCAGAGGAACAGTCCCTTGGCCTCCAGCCCCAAGCCCGAGGAAAAGCTCCTTCCCCTCCAGCCCCAACCCTGAGGAAAAGCCGCTTCGACTCCAGAATCCAAACCTGAAGAAAAGCCCTTTCCGCTCCGGACCCAACCCTGAGGAAAAGGCCCTTCCACTCCGTCCCCAACCCTGAGGAAAATTCCAAATCCTAAGCAAAAGGCCCTTCCCCTCCGACCCCAACCCTGAGGAAAAACCACTTCCCCTCCAGCCACAAACCCTGAGGAAAAACCCCTTCTCCTTCGGGCCCCAACCCCCAGGAAAAAATGCCTTCCACTCCGGAACCAACCCTGAGGAAAACTCCAAACCATAAGGGAAATGCCCCATCCCCTCCATCCCCAAAACCTAAGGAAAACCCCTTCCCCTCTAGCCGCCACCCTGAGGAGAAGCCCCTTCCCCTCCAAACCCAACCCTGAGGAAAAGCCCCATCAAATCCGACCTCAACCCTGAGGAAAAGCTCCTTCCCCTCCTGCCCCAACCCTGAGGAAAAGCCCAATCGACTCCAGACCCAACCCTGAGGAAATGCCCCTTCCCTCCACCACCAAGCCTGAGGAAAAGACCCTTCCCCTCCGGCACCAACCCCGAGGAACAGTCCCTTGCCCTCTGGCCCAAAGCCCGAGGAGAAGCTCATTCCCCTCCGGACCCAACCCTGAGGAAAAGGCCCTTCCACTCCGTCCCCAACCCTGAGGAAAATTCCAAACCCTAAGGAAAATCCCCTTCACCTCCGTCCCCATCCCTGAGGAAAACCCCTTCCCTCCGGCCTCAATCCTAAGTAAAAGGCCCTTCCCCTCCTGCCCCAACCCTGAGGATCAACCAGAACCCTGGGGAAATGCGCCTTTCCTTGTGGCCCCAACCCAGAGAAAAAGCCTCTTCCTGTCTAGCCCCGACCCTAAGGAAAAGCTCCTTCCATTCCATACTCAAGCCCGAGGAAAAGCCCCATCAAATCCGGCCTCAACCCAGAGGAAAAGCTCCTTCCCCTCCTGCCCCAACCCTGAGGAAAAGCCCAATCGACTCCGGACCCTACCCCTGAGGAAATGCCCCTTCCCCTCCACCACCAATCCTGAGGAAAAGACCCTTCCCCTCCGGCACCAACCCCGAGGAACTGTCCCTTGCCCTCCGGCCCAAAGCCCGAGGAAAAGCTCCTTCCCCTCCTGCCCCAATCCTGAGGAAAACCCCGTCCAGTCCGGAATACAACCCTGAGGAAAAGCCCCTTCCCCTCTGGCCCCAACCCTGAGGAAAAACCCCTTCCCTCCAGCCCCAACCCTGAGAAAAAGGCCCCTTCCACCCTGCTTTCAACCCTGAGAGAAATCCCCTTCCCCTCCATTCTCAATCCTATGTAAAAAGGCTCTTCCCCTCCTGCCCCAACCCTGAGGACCAACTAGAACCCTGGGGAAATGCCCCTTCCCCTGTGGCCCCAACCCTAACGAACAGCCACTTCCCCTCCAGCCCCAACCCTGAGGAAAAGCCCCTTCCTCTCAGGCCCCAACCCTCTGGAAAAGCCCTAACCCTGAGTAAAAACCCCTTCCCTCCAGCCTCAATCCTAAGTAAAAGGCCCTTCCCCTCCTGCCCCAACCCTGAGGACCAACCACACCCCTAGGGAAATGCCCCTTCACCTCTGGCCCCAACCCTGAGGAAAAGCCCCTTCCCCTCTGGCCCCAACCCTGAGGAAAAACCCCTTCCCCTCCAGCCCCAACCCTGAGAAAAAGGCCCCTTCCACCCTGCTTTCAACCCTGAGAGAAATCCCCTTCCCCTCCATTCTCAATCCTATGTAAAAGGCTCTTCCCCTCCTGCCCCAACCCTGAGGACCAACTAGAACCCTGGGGAAATGCCCCTTCCCCTGTGGCCCCAACCCTAACGAACAGCCACTTCCCCTCCAGCCCCAACCCTGAGGAAAAGCCCCTTCCTCTCAGGCCCCAACCCTCTGGAAAAGCCCTAACCCTGAGTAAAAGCCCCTTCCCCTCCCAGTCTCAATCCTAAGTAAAAGGTCCTTCCCCTTCTGCCCAACCCTGAGGACCAACCACACCCCTAGGGAAATGCCCCTTCACCTCTGGCCCCAACCCTGAGGAAAAGCCCCTTCCCCTCCGGGGGAATTCAGTCTTGTTGAAATCTAAATTTTGTGGTAAAGGTGTTATTGTTTGTCTAGAAGACGGAAGGCTGAGTGCTTCAGGTGTTTTTCCGAAATCCTGGGGATTTATGATTGGAACGGGGCTCATTAATAACCTGAAATAGTGAAGTTTGTATGTGGAAGGAAGAGTTTAATCCCCAGAGAATTGGGATATTTGGGAAGAAGATTAGGAAAAGATAGTAAAAACCTGTAATAAAAAGGTTTGCGTGGAAATTGAAACAAGGAACAGTAACTAATATAAATAAATAAAAGGGAATGAGAAATCAAGCAAATGGGTAATATCCAAAACAAAGACGTTTTAAAGAAAGTCTGCTTGGGTGCATATTGGCACATTGGAAGGATATTGTTAGAAATGGGGACACAGAAAGCAAGAGGACTTCCACTAAGTATTGCAATCAATTGTGGCCACTATGTAAACTAAATGGCCACTTTATGGATCAATCGACTATAACGGTGTCTTGTAATTAATGTTGTTTTGAGGAGAGAAGGAAAATAGTATGAAATGTTGTATACTGATACAATGTTTCAGCATCTTGGAGGGAAAAGGGTATGGAATTAAGCTGGGCCCTGACTGAGCCTTTGGTGTTGGCATTAGAAAAGTACAGGCTGGAGAAAGATAAAGGAAGTGTTAAAAGGGTTGTTGGAGGTGTTAAAGGTTGTGTGGCATGTAGTATTTAACAGCGCTGTTTGAAGCTGAATGAGCAGGGAAAGAGCATGTAGGAATGCTAATAGTTCCACCTCAACCCGAGGCTGAGATCTCAAAATCACGGGTGTGAGCCCTCTGGGGCAGAGGGACCATGATGGGTCCGAGAGAGTTGTCATGGAAACAGAAAAGCAGCTAACTCTTAAAACAACCTGAGTTCATATGTGAGCTCAGATTGCCAATGGGACCGCTCAGGGAAGTGTCAATGATTGCATTCCCCTGACCGACCCCCCCCACTGAGAACCTAACCACCCCGGAAATTATGTAAATACCAAAATCTGGTTAAATCGGGAATTGAGAATCTGTTCCAACAAGGTCCAAAAGAAACCCCTATGGAATTTTTGAACCAACGTTGAAATGCAATGAAGAAAAAAGAAAAAAAAGACAAAAATTTGGACCTGGCTTCAGAAAACAAACAGAGGCAATTGGCTAGCCTCTTTCTAGGGCAATCGGCCCCTGATATCAGAAAGAAATTGTCTTAGGCTGCAGGATAAACCTACAACAGTCAGAAAGGACGGGGACCTGGGGCATCTACCCTAGCAGGTCCACTAGTTGAAATAAAGCTAGGAAACGAAGACAGAGGCTTGAATTTTTGTTGGTTACGGGAGCTTCTTTCTCTGTGTTATTTAGTCTGTAAATGTAATAGGAGCAACTGGCCGACAGGAAAAGGCGTTTTTTTTTTTTGCAATGCTTGAAATTTAAAGTGGGAAAAATGATTGGAATTACAAACTGAGAAAAACAGTCAAGTTTGGTTCATGGTACTAGATTTAAAGGATGCCTTTTTCTGCCTGCCCGTGGCAAGCGAAAGCCAGAAACTCTTTGCCTTTGAATGGGAAAAATCCTAATAGAGGAAGGAAAACTCAGCTTACTTGGACGGTGTTACCACAGGGGTTCAAGAATAGCCCCACCATATTCAGGAAACAACTAGCCTGTGATCTTGAAGCTTGAAAGTCCCCTTTGGGAAAAGAGGACACTGTTGCAATACGAAGAAGAAAAGGAATGTGTATAATGGACTATTAGTTTACTAATATTTTTTTCAACACTAATACTGTGAAGCCAGCCTCTTTTCCTTAGTAACAGAGTTTCCAGATTACCCATTCATGACTGCATCAAGACCATGGACACCGTATACTCCAGCTGAACAGACCTAAAGGATACACCCCAAGAAGATGTGGAGGATTGGTATATAGATGGCAGCAGCTTTGTCCGCCAGGGACTTCGCCTCACAGGATATGCGGTAACAAACATCAGCCCAAAAGGTGGATATCATAGCCTTGACAAGAGGTTTTGAGCTGGCAAACATTTGGACATATTTGAAATATGCCTTTGGTGTGGTGCATGCACACAGGGCAATTTGGAAGGAGAGAAAGGACTTCTATCTTCCTCAATTAAACATGCAGAAGAGATACTGAAATTACTCCAAGCAGTATACCTGCCTACTAAAGTTGACATTAAAGGACATCAACTAGGGGATACTGATATTGAAAAGGAAATAGATTGGCTGATGCAGGAGCCAAAGGGGTGGCAGAACGGGCATCTGAGAGTCAAATTTTGGCACTAGTACCAAGAACAGAAAATCAGGCATTAACAAAAGCTTTAGAAAATGAAGTAGAATATTCTAAGATGTAAACAGAAAATGTTACCTGCAGGTTTAACGTAAATAAATGATGGGAGAATTGTGATACCATATTAAATTGAATGGTAATTGTAGAACATCATAAAGCATGCTGGGGAACTGAAGCAGTATAAGAGTTTTTAAATAGAAAATGGATAGGGCCTAATTTGTATACCATTGTTAGACAGGTATAAAAGTAATCAAGCTCCAAACAGTGGCAAATTATTATTTATTTATTTTTTGAACTCCCAAGAAAAGGGGGGTACCGGAATTTATTGGTATTAACTGACACCTTTTCAGGATGGCCAGAAAGCATTTCCAACCAGAACAGCTAAGGCTCAGGAGGTAACTAAGATATTACTACAAGAAATAATACCACATTTTGGAGTTCCAGCAACTATATCCTCTGACAGGGGACCACACTTTATCTCAAGAGTGGTACAACAAATTAGCCGCCATTTGGGTATAGACTGGCAACTTCATACTCCAGTATTGCCCTCCATCGAGTGGCCAAGTAGAAAAAATGAACCACTTAATCAAACAGCAAATTGTAAAATTGGGACAGGAAGCAAATTTGGCCTGGCCTCAGTCTCTTCCTTTAGCCCTTTTGCGTATACGAACTAGACCAAGGGCAAAGGAAGGATTAAGCCCCTTTGAAATCTTATATGGACGACCCTATGGAATACAAAGAGGGATAACCATGCAAGCTGGGGATGAAATTATGACCTCCTATATGGTGGCCCTAGGTAAACAGCTCGATGAAATTGGAAAGCATGTGAGTGGGACTCGGGGTAGAGGGTTAGATGGACCAGTGCACAATATACAACTTGGAGATTAAGTGTATGTAAAGTCTCTTGCAGAGAAGACCTTGAAACCACAGTGGAAAGGACTTCCAGGTCACAGCAATCAGAATCAAGGAGCAGAATGCCTGGATCTATCATAACAGTGTGAAAAAGGCACCCAAGACCCCATGAAAGGTTACTCAGGTGCAACCTGGAAGGTTACATTTCTCACGGTCTTAATGGTATCATTGGTCAAGGAAACTGAACAGTGGGTATGGCAGAATATGTAGGAACTTTTAATCTTACTAAAATTAGAGATTATGGTGTAGGTGTCAACGAACTCAGGATCTCACGGCCTCAATTTTCTCACGCAAATCTGCAGGCTACAAAAAGGATTCTATTGGCTATGTGGAGACGATCATGCTAGAAAAAGCTTACCCTTAAATTGGAAGGGTCATTGTATTAGGGGCTATCTTAGCCCTCGAGGGGTATATTCAAATAACACCTTCGTGATGAGACCCACGGGATTCCATAGTTTTGTAAGGTGGTTGATTCCATCCCTGGGAATAAGTGAATTAGAAAAAGCTGTCGTAAATATCTCAGCCACATTAGAAATTACTGAAAATGCCACAGCTGATGCTCTTTCAGCATTACAGGAAGAAATTTCCTCCCTACACAAAGTAGTGCTTCAGAATGAGATGGGATAGGACATACTTTTAGCCAAGGAGGGAGGATTGTGTACAGTCATAAACCAAATTTGCTGTGTATATGTTAACAAAAACAGATTGAGACTGACCTGGAGAAGATTTGGGAAAAGAATAACATGCAGTAGCTCAGGATGATACATCCTGGGGATTTATAGACTTGGTAGAAAAATTAACTTCCTGGTTGCCAAACCTAACCTGGCTGAAACAGTTATTTATCACAATAATCATGGTCGTGGTTTTGTTCATGGTTCTTTGTGTAGTGATCCGATGTACCTTATGGTGTTTTAAGAGTACAGGAAACTCCTACAGCGAGTGGAAAAAACCAACTCAGATGGAAACTGGAGTCTAACAGATATTTTGAAAGAAGCGATTGATAGAGAAACATTATTTTGAACTAGAAATAGTAAAAGAATTTACTAACTTTTTAGAAAAGGAGGGACTGAGTGAGGGAGTTAGGAGAATCTTATCAAGTGGAGATAGAGCGCTGACGGCATAAACTAGGATGCTACTTAGTGTCTTTGCTAACTATGGTGCATTGTGCCAATTAACTAAAGCAAGAAGCCTTGGGCCCCTTACCAAGGTCAGTCTCCTAATAAGAGAGTGAGCCTATCTTAAGAAACTGGTAGAAACTGGTCCTGCAGATGGACAAGAGCCAAGGAGCAACTGAATCTGTGCAAAGACAAGAGGTCAACTAGCAGTGATGAGGAAGAGTCATCAATCTTCATCCCCACGACCCCCGACGACCACCACCAGAATACACTGCACAAGCGCAGATGGGAGGAGTTTATGGAAATGACTCATTGGAACTAATTTTAATACAAAGCAGGGACAGGTTATGAATATGTATAGGTG